>NC_138965.1:184330000-185530000 GCF_055761805.1 Camellia sinensis | reverse complement strand
TTGCTTTCTCTCCGTTATTGTTATTTTGAAGAATGCTAATTGAACTAGGCTTTCATGATTTTATGCATTATTGAAGTGGAATATAATGATGATACCAAATGAACTTGGTTGCATGTATGACCAAACGTTTTCATTCATTGTAATGGCTTTGCAATGCTTATACATGAGTTATCAATAGGAAGAGAAATTCGTAACGAATCTTGACCTATGTACTTATAAATGTAGTGATTTCATAAACTTTAGCTTCATATAACAAATAGTTGAAATACATCCATAACCTAGATGAACAACAACATTGTCTTAGACCCCAATAACGAAGATAAGACACAACATGCAAACATATATGAAAGATAAATGTGTTTGATTTCTCATTGCTCATCTGACATGTAGTAGTCAGAGAGATATTTTTTATTGTTTAAGATATTATTTCACTCAATCACTGTCAATTCTCTGTTGCTTGCTTCTGCCATTTCGGTGGCTAGGTGAAGCATGAAATGTCGACATCTCCACATCAACATTTTGTTGTTCTCCTTCTTAATTTTGGTAACTGCTTTTTCATGATCACTCACATTTCGTCTAGCCATGGTCAATGAACGACGATGAGGTACCGGTGCCCCAAAGTTACGTAGATCATTAAACAATCCTTCTTGCTCCGTTATCCTGAACGCCCATTCTGCTCGGATACCAGCATAATAATCCTTCGGACTCGAGACAGTTTCGCACTTATAGTCATAAGTAAATAGAGATAGTAGCCACACTTTTGGATTTCTTTGACGGCGTGAACTTCCTGCACCTCTTGAAGACATTGTTCATTAAAAAAAAAAAAAATTAGGCCTAAAAGAATAATAATTATAGATATATTACTATTGTTATGACTTGAACAAATATCATACTTGGGGTAGCGCTATTTATAGACATGCAAAAGATATGACATGGTGATGATAATTGAGATGTTGGGGCACTGTAGAAGAAGTGATACCCATGATATTATTTTATCTTATTCATTTCATGCAATCTTGAGTAATATGTTGTCCGTGACTTTGTGTACCCGTGATGCAGTGACTTTGGCAGACTTAATCGTTATTCAATTCATTACCAGTAGCTTTTCTGACACCCCTCATCCCACTATGACAAGCTCAAGTAACATGGCTTGTTTTGGTGTCGTGGTGACTAGTCGCATCGAACATGCACTTGCAGACCAAAATTACAATTTCATAAAGTTAGAAACGAAAGCAAAATATGAACGGACGTGGTTGTCACATAAAATAATAATTGTGGCTTGTCTTTTTCACAATGCAATCCTTTCATATTCGAGCAGCGAGTTGTCAAATTAATCAGCAATGCAATGAGTTGTCACATCGCCACAGTAAACTGTTTTCTGATGCTTGCTTTTTTAATACAGTAAGTAGTCACTTCGAACTGACGATTTTAGTACAAATTGGTGTTTGCAAAAAATTATAAATTAAATCATAAAATGAAACAGAGACTTTAATTTTTTTTGTTTTAAAGCAATATTGTTCATAAACAATCATGAAACAGAGTGCAAGTAAATACACAACCTTCTAACTCACTTCGACCTACAAAACTATCGTTGATTTTTTGACCAAAACAATGTTCAAAACAAAATAATAAAATGGCCACCTAATATGTAAAGAAGATTGACACTGCAGCCTATATTTTATCTTATTTTCACTTTACGAAACTTCATAGTCATCCTTCTTTCTCCTCCTTGCATTTTCTGCTTCTTTTTGTATTCGGTACATTACACTTACCTCCCTTGAGATTTTTGGCAAATACAGAAATCTCTCTTGTAATTTTAATAATTACAGAAGTCTGCCCTACTTTAACTGACAATATCAAGATTATCTCATTTTTGTACTGTTGTCCACCCAACTAACCAAAGCTGCTAATGTCATCAAAAATAAATACTGAAAATGCCCATAATACCCTCAAGTGTGTTGAAATGCCCATGAGCTAAGTTACATGAGATAAAATCGAAATTATTTTCTCAGTCGCAGACAGCACTGTGAAACACACCCACAGTCAAGTACCTAGATGTAAAACATGTACCTCAGTCGAAAACTTCTGTTGCTTGGGGTTCTTCAAATACTGAGGGGAGTAAAGTTGAAATACAATCTCAAACTAGGTATGAGAATGAGTCACCCACAATCAAGTAAGAAAATGTAGAGCATGTACCTCAGTCAAAAACTTCTGCTGCTTGGGGTTCTTCGAATACTGAGGGGAGTAAAGTTGAAATACAATCTTAAACCAGGCATGAGAATGAGTCACCCACTAATATCTAAAGTTGTAATAAAAATAGTGAGTCTAATGGTGGCAACGAGTGGGCTGTTGACAAAAATCAGATTTTGGGGAACAACACAACGTCAAAGGCAAATGGCTGAGGTCCAGTAGAGGGGGTTGGGATTGTTCGAGTGAAGAGGGCCACAGTAAAGTTGAATTACAGTCGCAGATAGGATGATAGAAAGATTCACTAGGCGATTCCTGGAAGAAGTCGAGTAAGAACGATGACCATAGTGATGATGGGAAGAAGGGAATGTGGGGTTGGCAAATTACAGAATTTAGGAGCTGGAGAAACTGTTTATTAGTAAAGACGGAATACTGGCTTCATTCAAAATTACAGAGAAACTCAATTTTGTTCCACAAATAAAAAAATTCTTCTTCATGATTGAACTTCCATTAATTAAGAACATGTTCATAGTACCAGATGAACCTGTTCTGTAAGCTCGTAACCTAGTTGATATGTGGGTAGAAGAGATAATTGGAGGTCAGGGCCTACGGTGTCCAAAGCAAGTGGTTGGTCCAATTGGGGAGCTCACACAGTTAAGTAAGAAGATGTAGAGCATGTACCTCAATCAAAAACTTTTGCTGCTTGGGGTTCTTCGAATACTGAGGGGAGTAAAGTTGAAATACAATCTCAAACCAGGCATGAGAATGAGTCATCCACTAATATCTGGAGTTGTAATAAAAATAGTGAGTCCAATGGTGGCAACGAGTGAGTTGTTGACAAAAATCAGATTTTGGGGAACGACACAACGTCAAAGGCAAATGATTGAGGGTCTAGTAGAGGGGGTTGGGGTTCTTCGAGTGAAGATGGCCACAGTGATGATGGGAATGAAGGAATGTAGGGTTGGCAAATTACAGAATTTGGGAGCTGTAGAAACAATCTCATTTGCAAGTTGTTGGTCCAATTAGGGCGTTACTCTATTTTATTATTAAAAGGGAACACCAATTTTTGTGTCATGAAGCTTGGCTTACAAATTTTTATCTATTTTTCCTAAAATGACCATAACTTGTTAAATAATCTATTATTTTAAAACTTATATCAATTTGTAATCAAGGGTCAAATTGTAAATTACTAACTCAGTAAATAACTTTCACTTTTTCACTTCCCACATTTCAGAAATGTGTCACCATCTTCTCTCTTTTTCTTTTTTAAATTTTTTTTATTTTATATTTTAAATTTATAACAAACTGCTGTGTAAGTTCCACAGTTCATCATCTTCACTCTATTCAAAAATTAAAATTTGTTTCTTTTCTTTTTCTTTTTTTTTTAGAGAAAGACTATTAAAGTATTCAAGAACTTTTTTTTTTTATTTAATTTAATTTTTTTGTTTTTGTTTTTGTGTGTGGAGAAAGACTATTGAAGAACATTGCAATCTTATAGTTTTGTTGCAAGTTGATAGAGTGGTTGTTCAAAATATATATCTACTGCTCATCTTGCACGGTAAGTGTAATATTGTTAATTATAATTTTTATCTTCTTCATTAAAAAGTTTCAGTATGTAATCAAGTTTTTTGGGGGAAAAAAAGCAGAGTATAAAAAATTTGTGTGTTTGTTATGGGTACTTATTAACAACTCTTAGCATGACCTATAAATTATTATCTATAATACACTATATTGTCTCTCATTTTTATTAATACCGCCATCCTTAAGATTATAAAACTACCTCGTTCGTATTTATCTCTCTCAATCTGATATGAGTGGATTCCTACATTGGCCTGCCCCATTATCATTCTTAATTTTGAGTCTATCATTTTAAAACAAAAAGTTTAAATTCAAAATTAGGTAAAAATTGGGATCCAAAAAATTTATACATTTTATACTAAGTTCAAAATTAAAATATTCTTAATAAGCCTCACTCAAATGGAGTCCAAATCCAAAAGATCCAAAATTATTATTTTTAATTCAGCTAGCAACCAAAAAAAAAAATAATTAAAAAGAGTAATGTTTAATTAGTAATTTTGCAGTTTATTATATTATCCATTGAAAAGGATATAATAGATAAGCTTGATTATGCAAGTTTAATTAGTAACTTTGCAATTAAAAATGTAAGAAGAGTAAAATTTAAGTGAAATTTTGTTGCATTTAAATTATTGTTTCCATTTAATTTTATATTTTTAAAAATTCTGTACTGAATTTTGGTAAACTATGAAGTAACAAAATCATTTACGTATTTATTTTTATCTTTTTGAGTTCTTGAAATCATTCCTTAATATCTTAATCCGTATAAGCAAATTTTAGTAATTATGTTCAAACAATCTTTCTGTGAATACTAGTAAATATAAAAAATAATTAAAAAAAAAAGTCTTTAAGAGAGTTTAAAAGAATTATTCATTCTCTGTTGCACTCATTTTTATACAGAATTTACAATTTTTATAAGATTCTTATTATCTATTTTAAGAGAGTTTAAATTTTTTATTTTTTATTATTTTTGTGAACATTTGTCTGACAATCATAAAAAATAAAAAATAAGAAAAACCCAACCCTAAATTATGAATTCAAATTCAATTGAAAACCCTAGAATTGGGTTAGAGCTTGGGTTCAATTTGCATTACAAACTTTGGGTTAGGGCTAGGGTTCAATTTGAAACCCTAGAATTGGGTTAGGGCAAGGGCTAGGGCTAGGGTTCAATCTGTGAATTCAAACCCACAATTTCAATTCACAAATCCTATTCTATCCACATTGATATCAATTTGAATTCACAAAACAATTTGAATACACAAAACCATTCTATCTTCTAAACTTTCTCAATTTGAATTCACAAAACCCCACATTGTTATGTACCCACATTCACATTTTCACAAACAAAATCAACACAAATAAAATTCAAACTGAGAGACAGACAGACAGACAGTCCACATAGCAGCGAGAGAGAGTAGAGAGTAGAGAGCAGAGAGCGACCCACAGAGAGAGAGAGAACAGAGAACCCACGAAGAGAGAGAGAGAGCAGAGAACCCACGAAGAGAGAGGGTGAGAGTAGAGAGAGAACTGGTTCGGGGAAAAAAAAAACAGAAGTGTTTATAAAAAGCGTGGTTGCAAATGAGGGGGTGGGCCATTTTATATGGCTTTTAAAAGCGTGGTTACGAATCACGTTTTCTTTTAAAAGCAATTTTCTTTAAAAGTATGGTTTCTAACCACGCTTTCTATTGAAAGCGCGATTCAGAAACACACTTTCACTAAAGATGAAAATGCTAATAGGAATAACGTTTTCTTAATTAAAAGCGTGTTTTGTAATTACGCTTTTATGATTTTATTTATTTTGTACACTTGGGCCAAAAACATGCTGAAAGCATGTTTCGGCCAAACTAGACTTAGTTTAAGAAATAAGTTAGTAGGTTTGCCTATTTTGGGAAAAGCCTCGGCATAACTAATCCCTCCCAAAAAAACTCGAGAAATGTTTTGTAGCTCGAACCATTTCTGTCCTGAATGGCTCAACTGCCCAAAACGACGTTGTTTTGGGCAAAAAAAATTTTAATCTGAAAAGGAAGAGAGAGTTAGAGAAAGAGAGGAAGAGAGAAGAAAGAGAGGGAGAGCGAATAGAGAGAGAGAGAGAGAGAGAGAGAAAGCTGGAAGGAAGAAAGAGATGGAGATGGCGACGGTGCGACGATTAGATTTGGTTTGTTTTTTTGATTTTTGATTTTGATGTGTTGGGTGGGTTTTTACATTTTTTTTTAGTTGATCTCTATGGTGGGTTTGTTTTAGGGGTGTTCGCGGATCGGTTTTGTGCGGTTTGCGGTTTGGTTTTGACCTGCCCACATCTATGCAGTTTGGGAAAAAGTCAACCCGCAATCGCCCGCAGTGCGGTTTGCGGTTTGTGGTTTGTGCGGATAGGGTTTGCAGATGTGCGGGCGGTTAGCAGTTTACACTTTTTTCTTTAAAAATTAATTTTTGAGTTTTTTTTTTCCCATCAAATTTAGGCATCAGATTCATTTTATATATTTGTGATCAATTGACAACAATTTTCTGATGAGTTTACAAATAAAAATTGAATATCAATGCATTAAATGAAAGTATCCAAAATAAAGAGACCCTATACAAGCATTTTTGCCATGAAAAAAATGTATATCAATGCATTAAAAGTTGTACTCAATTAGAATTGCTAGTTCAGTAATCAATAATCAAACTAGAGATTCCATCGACCACTAGAAGGAAAATTTTATTAGAAAAAAGTGGATGAGTCATCAATGAAAATCATATAAGAAACCAAGTTTAGGACTTGATAATTCTACGGCATTAAGAAAGTTGAGAAATATTTAAAAATAAGATTCCTAGTGTCATAGAGAATATAATGGTGTTCCTGTTAAAGTTACAAAGTTGGTATATAAATAATAATAATAATTAAAGTGCGGACGGTTTTTGCAGGTTGCGGGTTTAACCCGCAACCTGCAAATTTGTCATATTTCAAACCGTATCCACCCGCATTATGTTTGGGAAACCACCCATTTATATGCGGGTTGGGTGGTTCGAATAAACCGTTACCTACCTTAGTTTGTTTTTTGGTTTATCTTTATATGTGATGATGATTATGGATTTGGTTGATGATGATGATTTTTGGTTTGATTTCTAGTTATGGAAAGGATGAAAAAAAATAATAATAATAAAAAAATCCTCTCTCTCTGTGCTGCGTTGATGATGATTTTTTGTTTGATTTTCAGTTATGGAAAGGATGAAAAAGAAAAAGAAAAAGAAAAAAAATCGCCTGGAAAGGACGAAAAAAATTTAATCCAAAATGACGTGGTTTGGATTCGGGCCAATTTCAACCTCGAAACGTTCGAGCTATAGCGGAACTGAAAAAACCCTCTTAAAACCCTAGAACTTGAAACTTTCGAGCGATAGCGGAACTGAAAAAACCCTCTTAAAACCCTAGAACATCCAGTTCCAGTGCTCGAATCGAAAACACAGAGATATATATATATATATAGAGAGAGAGAGAGAGCAAAGGGGAGAAGCGAAATGGCGAAGCGTTTGATCCCAACATTTAACAGAGTTCTGGTGGAGAAGATCGTCCCTCCCTCCAAGACCACAGCCGGTATTCTCCTCCCAGAGAAGTCCTCCAAGGTATCTCTACTTTCTCTCTATATCGACACATAGATAGGTGGTTTGTAATTTGTGATTTTGGTGTTTTGTGGATACAATACATACATACATACAGCTGAACTCAGGGAAAGTGGTGGCGGTGGGACCAGGAATGCGGGACAAAGTGGGGAATTTGATACCAGTGGGTGTCAACGAAGGCGACACTGTTCTCTTGCCTGATTATGGCGGTACCCAAGTTAAGCTAGCTGACAAAGAGTATGCTAATCTCTCCCCTTCTCTGCCCTCTATCTCCATCTCTATATGTGTCTATAATATTTCCTGTTTGCATTGGGTGATTTGGGAAGAAGAAAATAAATAAAATGCATTTTTTTTCTTTCTTGGCTTAGTCAAGAAGATAGAAAGGAGGTGAAATGGAAATAACTTGAGAAAATGAATCTCTCCAAAAAGTGGAGAGATTGGAAGGGCAAAACATTACTACTTTTTATAATATCAAAATTTAATCTTTAAATTTAGAAAGAAAGAAACAAAAAGGAAAAAAAGAAAGAAAAAAGAAGCTTATTTTAGTAATATAATCATGTAAAGTAAAACAATATATTTTCTTTTCTTTTATGTAGTTTAACTAAACAAGGTAGGGCTTTATTCTTTTCTCTCCTATTGATACAAACAAGAGGAGGTGAAACTATCATTTTTCTTCTTTTCTTTCCTCTCATGTAATCAAAAATTTTCCCCTTTTCTCTCTTCAATTCCTTCAACTATAAAAATATACAATTTTTTGGAGTTGAGAGGTTAAGTTATGTGTAGTAACAATTAAGAGAGGATTTGTAATTAACCCAAATATTTTTTTTGTTTTTTTAAACAAATTTTTTGGTGTGTTGGATGTTTGTACAGGTACCACTTGTATATGGATGATGACATTTTGGGCACTCTGCATGATTGATTGAATGCTGTCTAGTGAGATTATCATCCGTGGATTTTGTTTTGGGTTTTGAGTTTTAGTTTATTGAATGTAACTGATTAATGATGCAATTGTTGCCAATTATGTTATTCAGATTTGAATATTTCTAAACAAATGTGACCCATTGCAAGTTATTGAGTTTTCACTGGACACACTCCTACAAAATGTCCTACTCCTATGGAAGAGGGGGAGATATTGTGACAATTTTTTGTTGAAATATATCATTTTCCATGGAAAACTTTTGTTTCACTGAATTCTTTGTTGGGGAAAAGTTGATGCATATAAGGTATGTATTTGTTTCAGATTGAAAGAAGGAAAAAATTACCCTAATAGTTTGTTTGGATGGAGTGATTTGGTGGGAAAGAAAATGAGAAAAGAAGGAAGTATATCCTCTCAAATCACCAATGGGAGAAATTCATAGATAAGAGAAATAGTTTTCACTCAAAACATACTTTGAGTCTCCCTGAAATTAAATAGATTTGGAGGGAAAGGAGATGGAGTTAATAATTATTAGTTTTGTACAAGTGGTTTGTGCTTTGGATTACAGGTATGCCCAGGTTGTGTTTTTCTGCTCTGGGTTTGTTCTAATGGTTGTCCTTTTCCAGAAGAAGTAGCTGGTGTTTGTTCGTGTTAGTTTGCATAATTAGCCTTCGTTTGGGTGGATGGTTTCTTATGTTTTTGATTGTTGGTGTTGGTTAGTATCTCAGAATCTGGCTTCAGGCTTGTAAGTTGTATGCATCTTTGATCATTCTCCCTTGTACTTTTTTTGTGATACAATGAAGTTCTCTTACTTTGCCCAAAAGAAATAAATAAATAAAATATTGGCAAATGAGCTGTGTATTAAACTGATTTTGGGGGTAGGTGCTTGTGAATTGTAGCTATCAGGTAAAACCAAAACCGGAGGCTTGTCACATGACATGACATGACTAATTCTCAAATATGACAATTTCTCAAAATCAATAATATGATGATAAATTGATTTTTTTTACTTTGTCAGTTTTCAAAGCTGTTTTCCTAACTGTCACAATCCTTTGTTTAGAATGTGAATCTAGCACATAAATGAGTTGGCAATGTGAAGGAAGAATTGACAGTTAAATTGGGCAGCATATTGATTTCTTCAAGCTTTGAACTTGGAAGTGTGGGCCACTGTTCCCACAGATGGCCCTAGGAATGGCAATGGGGGGCAATGGGGTGGATATTAATTCCCCATCCCCATTCCCTTATAATAAATTTTTCCCATTCCCCATTCCCCATTCCCCATGGGTACCACCCTCCCCATTTTTTAATGGGTATGGATTTTCCCCAACCCACTTTAATCCCCATTTTTATTTTTTATATTTAATGTTAACAAAAACTTTTTTTTTTTTTTTTTTTTTTTTTTTTAAGGTTCACAACAAAAACTAAATATACCTTCAATTTTTTTTCTTTTTTTTTAAATATATTTAATGTTAACAATTTTTTTTTTATTTTTTATTTTTTATTTTTTTTAAGGTTCACAACAAAAGTTAAATATACCTTCAATTTTTTTTTTTTAATATATTTAATGTTAACAATTTTTATTTATTTATTTATTTATTATTTATTTATTTATTTATTTTTTAAGGTTCACAACAAAAGTTAAATATACCTTCAATCTTTTTTCTTTCTTTTTTAATATATTTAATGTTAACAATTTTTTTTTTATTTTTTATTTTTTATTTAAGGTTCACAACAAAAGTTAAATATACCTTCAATCTTTTTTCTTTCTTTTTTAATATATTTAATGTTAACAACCTTCTTGTTTTTCTTTTGTCTTTTTTTTATAAAGGTTTTAGCTAAATATACCTTCAATCTTTTTTCTTTCTTTTTTAATATATTTAATGTTAACAACTTATTTTTTTATTTTATTTTTTATTTTTTTAAGGTTCACAACAAAAGCTAAATATACATTCAATCTTATTTTATTTTATTTGGTTCAACAACAAAATCAAATACACATTAATTAATAATTAAAAAGTTTGTTTTATAATAATCAAATATATAATTTTGAGAAAATCAAAAAGTTTGTTTGAAGAAAGTGTTATAAGACTCATATTAAATTGCATCAGGGCATAAACAAGGAATTGTTAGCCACGGACAATTTAGACATTAAACCATCTTTCTCTTAGCAAATTTGAACAATTCATTTTAATTTATCCAAAATCTAATTATACCTTTAACAAATCTGAACCACTCATTTTAAGATATCTATGCATTACCACACCCAATCCATCCTCTATCTTCTTCCTTTAGTCCCCCATGAATTTTGTTGTTTGTTACTTTTAAAAAACAAAAAATATTTTTTCAATTAAATTTTTACTAATTTCACAACACCATCACCACTATTCTCACTTTCACTGTCACACTACCATCACCATAGCCACTACCATCATCACTGCCGCCATCACCCCACCACTATGTAACAATTTCTACTTTCACCTTCGTTCCATCACCACCACCACCAAATATAAAAATATATATTTTGAATTTTTTTATAAAAAATATTTTTCATTAAAAAATATTTTCTATCTAAATAAATGAAGCATAACATTGGGAAACAAGCTGATTTCAGTTAAATCTGTTCATAACTAAGAAAAATTCTTTTAATTTAAAAAAAAATTATTTAGTATGACTTTGTATCCCCTTTTTGTTTTTCTAGCAAATAAATCTATGTACCCATCATTTCTAACCAATCACAACTCATACTTGTTTTGATTCTCTACAATTTTCTTATTTTCAAATACATTCATATATATATATATGTTGTATAAATTGTGTGATAACATAAAACAAATAGATTCATACTCGTTAATTGAAATTTCAGAACAAGCAAACCATTCTGAAAATTACAATACACAACAAAATAAAATAACATAGAAAAGCAAACCGAAACCTACACTAGACAATGTCCTTAATTTTTTTTAAATAAATTTTAAAAATTCTAGATATGCATAAAATTTGACAAGAATAATGTGACAATGTTAATTAATGTGTATTTGATTTTATTGTTGAGCCAAATAAAATAAAATAAGATTGAATGTATAGCTTTGGTTGTGAATCTTAAAAAAAAAAAAAAAAATGGTTGTGAACCTTAAAAAAAAAAATTTAAAAAAAAGAAAAAAAAAATTAAATATATATTTAGCTTTGGTTGTGAATCTTAAAAAAAAAAAAATGGTTGTGAACCTTAAAAAAAATTAAAAAAAGGAAAAAAATTAAATGTATATTTAGATTTTGTTGTGAATCTTAAAAATTAAAAAAAAAATGGTTGTGGACCTTAAAAATAAAATAAAAAAAGATTGGAGGTATATTTAGCTTTGGTTGTGGATCTTAAAAAAAAAAAAAAAAAATTGGTTGTGAACCTGAAAAAATAAATAAATAAAAAAAAGAAAAAAGATTGAATGTATATTTAGTTTTAGTTGTGAATCTTAAAAAAAAAAAAAAAAAAAAAAAAAAAACATATGGGGAAATTAGTGGGTACCCATCCCCAACCCATCCCCTATGGATATTTAAAGAATATCACCTACCCTACCCAATGGATAAGAAAAAGAGGAGAAACCCATGTATTTGGGTTGGGTCTCCATGGATACCCACAGGGTAGGTTATCCATTGCCATCCCTAGATGGCCCTTCTTATGCCTTGTCTACTTGTATGGTGTTGTGAGTGCCAAAATAGGTAAGAGCAAGTTTGTATGGTTGTGACTGGATTTGATGGATTTGCTATGTTTTAGGTAATGGGGAGTTTAAAATTCATAACATGCAAGAGGAAAGAGGAGTGGCTATTGAGGTTATGAACCGGGGACGGTTGCTAGAACACAAAGCCGTTAAGGATTACAAGGAGAAGGTGATCTTGGGAATGACGACGCCTGTGAATAACTCCACCTGTTCTGGTTTGGGATTTGGTTTGGGATTACAAAAACAACACCAGAGTGAGCAGATTTTTTTTTTTTTTTTTTTGTTGGGGGGGTTTTAACATTTTTGAATTCTTACTTCGCCTTGCTGGTAGACTTTGGTATGCCAATCGAATAATCGAGATGGGCTGCATGTGAAACCATGGGCCCAACACATTTGGAGAAAACCCTATCCTACAATAGAGGGAGGTGAAAATAAGACGTGTTTGACGTTTCATTGATTGTACCTCTATTTTAGGGTTGAAGAATTGAGTGGATAAGCGACGAAATGAGCACATGATATAATTACGTATGAGACTATTCAATTGATTACCTAAGTTTTCAATTATTCAATAGCAGAGAATTGTAGGAGATTATCAGATGTTGAAAGGTCTCTTGCAAAAGATCCTTCTCATCACCTTTTCCAAAAGAAAGAAGGTTGTGAGTTGCTCAATTGAAAGCTATGAAACAAGTTTGCAATAGTTCAAACTTTTTCTGGGCACAATGGAAAGGAGGGAGATTGTCTGTTCTCTGGAGAGATCTGTCAATGTTCTCGACCATTTTTTGTAGCTAGGTTAGTCGAGAGTGGAGATGGAGAACCACAATGGCCTTTCTCTCGCTGAAAGGCGAATAGGAGATCAATGTGATATTTATGGTTGTCATATTACTTCAAACAACCTTCGAGCAATTGCTTCCCTGATAGGGAACATAGTAGTTCCTATGGCCCAATTAAATCCCCATCCGTTTTGGACTAAAGCAAATGAATTGAATCGTTGCAAAGTTAAAATTGTTACTTCAAAAGGCTCAAGTGTAAAATCCCACCCTGGAAAAGAATTTTTGAGAATTGCAAAGAGATTATGCTCAAAACGCCTCCATTTTGTTTACAATTAAAAAGGATAGAATAACACTTTATCTTAATTGGGTGTTTTGGCTAAGCAGAAGGGGAAAAGAGAGGTCTAACAAAGCTTCCCTCCATATTGTTACTTCAAAAGGGGGATTGAAATTTGTTAAAAATCTATTGGAAACAAAATGTTAATTTAAATGAAAAATAATGTTTTTTTTTTTGTCTTTATTTTTTTTTTCAAATTTTGTTTTTTCATTAAAAAGCATAACAATGGATAGTTGAGGTAATGTTTAGTTAATCCATGCCTGGGACAACAAAAGCCTAAAATATTTAGTGGGTAGGTTTTTTATTTTTATTTATTTATTTATAGGAAATTCCTCTAGCTCTCTCTCAGGTCCAGAGTAGCACCCTTTACAGAGATCGTCAAGGTGTCTTGTTGTCTGTTTCGAGAAGGAGACTATAACCTAAGAACTTACTCCGACCTTTTAAGGCAAGCTCCACTTTAGTCAGGATTCGTGCAACGGAGAAGCATTGGGTTAACACTAAGTGATGTGGTAGTAACAACTTGAGGCTAACCTCATAATCAACTGCACTATGCCCAGGAGACTGGTCTAAGGGATTTCGAACTTGAGACTTAAGGTCTTAACCCCCAGACCTTTACCAAATTGCCAAACACCCTTAGCTTAAGTTTTTGCATTTTTAATCAAGTCAAAACTAAAAACTACCAAAATATAAAAACTTAACATGCCGCTTTGATAACATTTGTAGTTTATTATTATTTTATATATAAAAAATATGTTTAATATACACATTTTTTTTTAAATTTTATTTTGAAAATAAGTATGAAGGTTGCTTGGCCAAAGGTGGTGGTTGATAGTGGGAGATGGGTGGCCAGAGATTGTTGTCGATCACTTAAGAACTTGAAAGAGTGAGATGTAATTTTCAAAACTACAAGAAATAATCTGTATTTAAGTAAATTTAAAGAGATGTATTTGTAATTTGCTCATTTTTTATGTGCAAGATTTAGGAGATTTGGTCAAAACCCCCTCATAATAAAATTTTAATGCATTAAGGATACAAAGATATTAGAGATCCCAAAAGTTTTATTAAAATTTCTACCAAATGTCTTATATGGGTGTGAGACCAACATGGGATCCACATGATGTGGGTCCCACACTCATGTGAGAAATTTGGTAGAAATTTTAGTAGAATTTTTGGAGTTACTAGCACTACTTTTAAGGATAAGTATAAAAAGTTTTTTCTTGAAAAATCCAACGCATGCCATTATTATCAAAATATTAAACTTTAAAATAATATAACTTTTGATGTAGTATTTTTAGAATTCTCTAATCAAGATTTATCAAATAAGATTCATGTTGACTATGAAATTTTTTTAAAAAAAATAAAAATTACCGTTGAAATTGATGTAAACAGTAACAGTAACATATTACTTTGTTTGACAGTAACATGTTACTCTGGCAATATTGTTCAAGGAAAAAAAAAAGAAGATATTTTATTTTGTCCTTACTCAATTATGAGTTTTCTCTCTACGGGGTTTATAAAGTAAAATAAATTGGGTTGTTCTTTTCACTAAATAAGGGTTCAATAGAGAGGTTTTGACTAAATTTTCCCAAGATTTTTGGCTCCACCCCCAAATGTACATGATTCCCTACCCCAATTAATTAATTAATTTAGGACGAATTACACTAACTGTTATGAGATTTGTGTCACTTTAATCCATAACTTTTCAATTGTGATGCATTTGACCTTAAATTTTGAATTTTGTTTCAAATAAGGACAATCAAATATATTTTCTTTGCAAACGATTTATTTCAAGAGTAAAATCATAATACAACTCATTTTTGTATAATTTTATCTTTTGGGAGGGTATAAATAATTTCTTAAAAATATTTTTTTTTTGAAATTTATTTCGTTAAATTAGTTTCTATTTTTTCAAAAGTTAAACATAGTGACAACTTTGATATCATTATTAAACAAATCCATTAAATGAAAAAATCCAAAAGTAAAAACATTTTTATATTAAACATATCGATTACATATTAAAAATCTAATAACTATCCATTACATGATAACCATTCAAAAATATCTATTAATAGCAAAAAAGAAAACCATCTATTACATGACAATCATAAAAAAAAATCAATAAAAACAATCACTCATTACATGATCACCATCCAAACCCATACCAAAAGTGGCAAACTTCACTTTTCTCCGTATAGTTTGGGTCATGTGCGGTTTACCCTTTAACATTTAGAAATAACCACGTAACCCCCACGTGATTTGTGGACCAAAGTGTACCACCTACTTTTCCGTCCAACTAACTGGTTGCAAGGTCCACACGCCTATGAAGAGAGTAAGTTTTGTTTTAAGACCAAAATACCCTTACACATCTTTAAATTTACAATAGCATGCCATTTTTCTTCCTCATTCTCTCTCTACTATTTCTCTTTCTATTCCTGAACTCCAACTCACTATACCACACCAACTTCCTCTTCCCTATCTTTGGATGGGGCAACTGGGCATTGAGCAAGAAAATAGCAGTACATATAAATAAATAAATAAATATATGAACTTGTAATTAATGTTGAATGATTGGATAATATATATGCATTTACAAATTATATATATATAGATTATATATATACAGTTGTAAAGCATTTTGAATTCTAGTCATAAACACTTGACCGACACCACTGTTACGATCTCCTGTTTTTTTTAAATGGGGATCTGAATTAATTTGCCCACTGGAAATTTTCATTGCCAAGACATGATAACTAGTAAACATGTTCCGCTATCAAAATAACCACTTTCGAGTTTTGGGTGGGAAAAGACTGGAAATTGTTAGAATACTTGTTTGATCTAAATTTTTAATGTACAGGTTTAGCCCATGATATTTTCAAGTTCTCTGTAAGATTTTATTTTATTTTAGTTGTCCCAACATACCACTCATTATCAATTTTTGTCTATTAACATTGTGTTTGATTGGGGAATTTGTGAATAATTTGAAAAAAAAAATATAAAAGGTAAATGAAATGTAAATGGAATATACTTACATTTCACATAATTTCATACACTTTTTTCCTTTACTTTTCCAAACTTTTTTCCAAATCTCTCAATCAAACACAATGTAACAGACTCAACAGCTTAAGCAACATCTTCTGCACTTTCTAAGTTCAAAAAACCAAACATATATATACATATTATATGTACGGGAAAGAAATAAATCTTCTCATATAATCCTGTTGATCAAGTCTGCGCTCCTCTGTACGTCGTCGCTTTATCACCTGAAAACACAAACGTGAGCTAGCCGGCAGGTGTGTGCCGGAAACCTCTCCGATGCCTAAGTCAGTAGGCTTGACAAATAGACAAAAGCTCCGTGAATTCAAAAAGCAAAGTTATGTGTTACCTCTCCAAAGGTGATGTTTGTGAGCTTTTATAGGTTTCGTGTGGCATAATCCTAGTAGGACTTCTACTCCTCCACGCAGAGTCCTCCAAGGATTTAACCTCCTGAAGGATAATCCTTATCCTCCAACACCCCCCTCACTGCTTAAACCAAGTGAGATGGTTATTACCATGGCTGAACTCCAATATGACCGAAGTAATCATGGCTATGCTGAGCCGCAGAGTAGGCCGAACTATACGTAGTTCGGTTCTTCCTTTTACTCCTCCTTATCTCGGTTCTTTCATGTATAACCCATGGTGTGTTTAGACCGAGCTATCGAGTAGCAAGGTTCTGACCGTTCTAACCACAATACGCCATGACCGGACTAACTCTGAGACCGGCCAAACTCCAAGTCGCTTCCGGGTCGGAGTAACTTTACATTTCTCTCGGGCCGGAGTAATTTTGTACCTCTCTTGGGCCAGAGTAACTTTGCGGCCTTTTTACTCAGCCCTTCGTATTGTGGGCCATAATGACCATCTCCCAGCTCGGCCCAATTTTCACAAAAATTACCCTCTCAATTGCCCCTTAATTCCATCTGCGCAGCATGATAGGGATTACCTGTCTACCAACTGAGCTGAAGTTTTTAAGCCTTTCCAACCGAGCTAAAAAACCCTTTAGCCTTTCCAGCAGAGCTAAAAACTCTTAAGCCTTCCAGCCGAGCTACTTTCACACCGGGCTCTGCTTGTCCGGTCAAAACGTCTCTTCAATCATAGCGACTGTAACGCTTCCCATTCTAATGGCACGTGGCACGCTCTGATTGACTAAGGACGGCTGTCACGCCGTCTTCGTACTTTGTGTTTTTTGAACAGTCCTGCCCAAATTTTGGGCTTTCTAATAAAAGCAAACCCTAAAGCAAAAATCTCTTCATCTTGGTACACTTTTCAGCTTCTTTCTCTTTGAGCCTCCACTGCTTCCCAATTTTTGCAACTGTGAAGCTTGCTTTACGTGCGTCTTTTAATGCTGATGCATTCATTTCCAGGTCCTCTACTTCAACTTGGTAAGCAAATCTATCTTTCTTGCTCTGTTTGTTTTCGTATTTGTTCTATGTGTTTTGTTTTCTGTGTTTTTTGCAAACACGTTTTTCCGTTTTGCTTTGCTCTATACTTCTATGGAAAAAACTCAACAGTAGAACATATGAGCATATGAAATATCCTGTAGAAAACAGGTTTTTGATCCAAAATCATGATGCAACCGAACTAGGATACTGTTTAAGCTAGGTAAAAGTCTAGTCAGCTTACAACCGGACTAACACTTCATGTTTACACCAGTAGCTTTGAATAAGTCAAACCACTTCTTGATAGACCTTAGCCGAGGTAACCAACCGAACTAAGTTTGCACTTAATCATACTGAGATACTTGAACTCCAACCGATCTAGGCCTTTGGGGCTAAACCAGCTTTCTTAGTTTTTTAGATGGAACTTAGAAAGCTGCCCCTAGATGATCAACCGGTCAAACAGAACCGTTTCCACAACCGAGATATCTAGACGCTTGCCAAGCCCGAACTAACAAAGCCCTGCTCAAATCGAGCTACCAATCACCTTGCAGAAACCGAGATAAGACCTGTAGCATCCACATAGCTGAAGTAGGGCTCCTATTTTTTACTTTTATTTTGTAGCACGGTCCAATGATCTGTGCTTAACCCCTTTGTTTTCTACTTTACAGACTTAGGTTGCCCAGGCACTCCTCTGCGCGCTCAACCGAGCTACTGAGCACAATTTTTGGACCGAACTAATTTATTCGTAAATTATACAATAAATGGGGAAGTATAGGTATCTAGTTGAGACGCCAGGTGGTCTAGCCGAATTCCGAAGGGATTATGGCATACCTGACGATGTACACCTTACCCTAGCAGAAAAAGATGTCATACCCTGGGGGAATGAAGGCTTTGTCCCCTTCACCCTCTTGTCCATAATTGAGACCGGACTACGATTTCCAGACCAACCCTTGATTTGTGAGTTTCTTAGGCAAACCAGACTATGTCCAACCCAACTGTCCACCAATTCATACCGTATAATAATGGGAATAGCCGAACTAAACCGCCAAGCCGGTCTCAACCTCGGTCTGGCCGAAATCTTCCACCAATACTCCATTGGTTCAAAAGAAGATGGGTGAGTCTATTATTTAAGAATACGTCGTCGTCGAGAGAAGATAATAAAATATACACCGGATAAAGACTTGAATGACGACGATTTTTTCTGGGTGTCTGGGAACTTTGAGGATCATCAAGCCCAGATTCCTGGCCAACGTATAAACTGGAAAAAAGGAGAACCCGGTATATTTACTTCGATTTTCTTGCATGCTTTACTATATTTCGATTTTTCAATCTTTCAGCCGAACTAACAGTTGTCTTCTTTCGCAGATTCTGCCCACCTCCATTCTCTATACAGCTACCCCAATCTAGCGACTTTGCGTGCCGCACTACGGTATCCAGAATGTAGTTGGGCTAAGCTACTAAAGTTCGAGCCGACCTACAGATACAACGGCCGCCGAAAAGCGAGAGTGACCGATTTTTTGCTAGAGGAGGCCCCAGAACCGGACCCAAGCTTGCCAGAAATCAGACTAATCCCACTAACTGCTGAAGAAGAAATGGCCAAGAAAAACAGAGTCAGGGCCCTCTTAACCGAAACCAACAGACCCGAAGTACCGCCACCAAGCCAAACCCAGGAGACCGTGGTGGCGTTGCCAACGCAATAACCTTCTTCATCTCGGTCAAATAAGCGTGCCCGGACTAACCAGACCGAGCCACGCTTAGTAGATGAGGATGAAACCGTCCTTCCGCCGAGCCCCCCACCAGTCTCACAACCGGAGCCAGCTGACCGATCTGCCTCCAAGTGGGTTCCCAAGCTCACGTTTCAGAACCGAGATATACAAGATACTGACTCAGTGGTCACTAAGAATGATCACATACTGGCTTTCAACCTTGCCAAAAGTGTGTGCCTTCCAAAAGACATGGAGCACCATAATCAATTGAACACCGAGTTGAAGGCCATCCGATCTTCAACAAAGTCCATGATCTTGGTAGGCAATTCTCTTCTTTGCTTTTTCATCCTTCCAATTTTTTTTTTGACTTTCAGTTCCGTTTAAAAGAAAATTACTATTCTTTTGCAGGCCATTCAGAAGAACAACATCGCCCATAAACGAGTGTTGGAGCTTAGAAGGACTACCAGGGAGGCCATGGCCGAAGCCGAAGCCAAGACCACCGAGCTGAAAAAATCCCAGGAAAAAATGACCGAGTTGGAGGCCGAGGTAACACGTCTAACCGGACTAGTTACCTCGGCTAACGCTGACAAGCAAAGAGCTTTGACCGGAATGAGAGATAAGCACTTGTGGGAGCTAGCAAAGCTTGAAAGCTCTAAGGCCGCCGAAATACAAGAGCTGAAGAAGAAATCTGATGATGCCGAAAAGAAGGGCTTCAAGGCCGACGAGGCTGCATACATTCAGCAGTGTGAAGCTGCGAAGGACTTGTTCTTTAAGTGCGGCTGGAGGGGTGCTGCGGAGCAGCTCGGTTGTGGTCCTGACACCGAGATCTACAACGCTCCTCAGTACTTCATTCCGGCCTCTCTGATGGAGTATACAGCCGATCTTCAGAAGAATTCCTTGAGGCATTTGACGACGACGATGAAGAGAATGAGCCAACTGACACTCCGGTTGACAATGTTCCAGCTAACCAATCACTTCGAGTAGAGCCTATTGAGCAACCAGCTGAGGCCGAGCTCCAGATCGAGACCGAGCTCCCAATTCAGTCTGTAATTCCGTCTGAAACCAGGCTTCGGGTTGATGTCGAGTTGGATGCTGAAATAGATGACCTTTTTAGTTTTTTTTTTTTTTTGGCTATTTGCTCTTGTACCCGGGCTATGGCCCCCCCTTTGTAATTGCTCTTTTGATGAATGAAAAATTCCTTTTTCTTATTTCGGTTGATCTATATGTTTGTTCTTGTAATGATTTTTCCATGATCTTTTTACTTCCAACTGTTATCTCGGTCAATCTAACTACGCTTACTAGCCAACCACTCTTTAGCCGACATAATTACTTCGGCTGAGGAGTACAAAGAGTTTAAAAGCCAGCCAACCACTCTTCAACCATACCCTTACTTCGGCTGAAGAGTACAAAGAGTTTGTTTAATCCAGTCAACCACTCTTCAGCCATACCCTTACTTTGGCTGAAGAGTACAAAGAGTTGGCTTAATCCAGCCAACCACTCTTCAGCCATACCCTTACTTCGGCTGAAGAGTACAAAGAGTTGGTTTAATCCAGCCAACCACTCTTCAGCTATACCCTTACTTTGGCTGAAGAGTACAAAGAGTTGGTTTAATCCAGCCAACCTCTAAGTTAGTTTTTCCAGCCAACTTAGAATAATGTTTGGTTATTCCGACCAAACGTCCTGCAGCCTGGATCCTTATACTGGGCTTAGGAAGGGTGTTGGTTTAATCCAGCCAACCTCTAAGTTAGTTTTTCCAGCCAACTTAGAATAATGTTTGGTTATTTCGACCAAACGTCCTGCAGCTTGGATCCTTATCCTGGGCTTAGGAGGGGTGTTGGTTTAATCTAGCCAACCTCTAAGTTAGTTTTTCCAGCCAACTTAGAATAATGTTTGGTTATTCTGACCAAACGTCCTGCAGCCTGGATCCTTATCCTGGGCTTAGGAGGGGTGTTAGTTTAATCCAGCCAACCTCTAATTTAGTTTTTCCAGCCAACTTAGAATAATGTTTGCAATATTCCTGACTTCACCTAAGTTAACTTTTACAGAGAACAACTTATGCTGAAAAGAATCGATTTGTTTTATTGAGGAAAGAAAAAATTACACGTGTTTGAAAGAGGAAAGCTAAAAATAAAATAACTTGAGATTGGCGGTGTTCCATGGTCTAGGGATTGCTTTGTCGTCCTTGTCTTCTAGGTGGTATGCCCCTTTGCCTGCTAACCCAACCACTTTGTAAGGACCTTCCCAATTAGGCCCTAGCTTGCCATCTCCTGGTATCAAGGTGTTTCCCATCACTTTGCGCAGTACCCAATCTCCGATTTTGAATTGTCTTGGATGCACCATTTTGTTGTATTTCCTGGATAACTCTTGTTGATACGAGGTAATGTGGACTAGTGCTATTTCTCTTCTTTCTTCGGCGAGGTCGAGCTCCAATGTTATGGCCTCTCCATTTAAGTTGGGATCAAAATTTTCGCTTCGAATTGTGGGGAGGCCAACTTCCAGTGGGATTACTGCTTCCATTCCGTAGGCTAAAGAGGATGGTGTTTCTCCTGTTGATCGTCGAGGTGTGGTGCGGTAAGCCCATAAAACATGAGGAAGTTCTTCCGCCCATTTGCTCTTGGCTTTCTCCAACCTTTTCTTCAACCCATCCAAGACTACCTTGTTTGAAGCTTCTGCCTGTCCATTTGCTTGGGGATATGCCGGTGTAGAATTATAGAACTCTATCTTGTATTCTTCATAAAAGCCTCTGAAGATTCTGCTGTCGAACTGAGTGCCATTGTCAGAGATTAGGACTTTTGGTATGCCAAACCGAGTGATGATGTTTTGCCAGACGAACTTCTTCACATCTCTTTCCTTGATTGATGCCAATGCTTCTGCTTCCACCCACTTTGTGAAGTAGTCTGTTGCTGCGAGAAAGAACTTCCTGTTGCTGGGTACTGTTGGAAGTGGTCCTACTATGTCCAAACCCCACATTGCGAAAGGCCATGGGCTAGTTAATGGTAGGAGTTCTCTAGCTGGTTGATGTATTTGGTGTGCAAATTTTTGGCATTTCTCGCACTTCTTCACATATTTCTCTGAGTCTGCCTGCATGTATGGCCACCAGTATCTTTGTGAAATGGCCCTGTAAGCTAGCGATCTTCCTCCTTGATGGCTTCCGCACACCCCTTCGTGTATTTCGAACAAGAATGCTTCCACTTTGCTGGGATGAACACACTTTAGGTAAGGTCCTGAGAATGACTTTTTGTATAATGCCAAGGATGGGGAGAGCCAAAATCGCTGCGACTTCGCTCTTATTCTGTTGGCTTCTTTTTTCTCTTCTGGTAAGATGCCGTCTTTTAAGAATAGGATGATGGGATCCATCCAAGAGGGGCCTAGTTCTGCGCAACATACCTCTTCTGCTTCGGGGTCTTCAATGCTTGGTCTAGGTAGGTAGTCGATCAGTAGTGGATGAGGTATGGAGGTATCTGCCATTGAGGCGAAACCTGCTAGTTCGTCTGCTCTGCTGTTTTCCTCCCTGCCGATTTGTTCTATCCTTACTACTTCAAATTTTTTGATCTCTGTTCTGACCAATTCTTGGTACTTGGCCATCCTATCATCTTTTGCTTCATAGTCGCCAGAAATTTGGTTTACCACCAGCTGTGAGTCGCTGTAGACCATTAATTCGGTGGCCTTCATGTAGTATGCTGATTTGAGTCCTGCAAGAAGCGCTTCATACTCCGCTTCATTGTTGGATGCTGGGAAGCCAAGGTTGATTGCTTGTTCCACAACCAGGCCATCTGGTGAGATAAGGACTATGCCAAGTCCTACACCATGCCGGTTGGATGCTTCATCCACAAAGAGCTTCCACATCTCTCAAACGAACAACTTCCAGCAAGTGGAGGGGTCAGATGATGTTGTGGGATCAAGAATGTCGCTGGTGTTTTCTTCAAGGTCCATGCTTGCTGTCTGCCCCTCGCTATCTGATTGTACCAAGTCTTTATTTGTTGGTGAGTTTTGATTTGGTGTAGTATGGTTTGGCTCTTCCTTCCTTGCTTTGCTTTGATCTGTCTTGGCGTCTGATGACTATCTTGTACTAGGGGTTGTGCTATTCCTGCGTCAACTTCCATCCCTAGTTTGGTTGTGTCAGTTAGGTCAATTGGGCAGATATGATGACTTCCAGGAGTAAACTCTGCGACGAAGTCTGCCAAAGATTGGGCCTTTACTGCGGTTCTGGGTTGGAACTTGATGTCGAATTGTCCCAACTTTACTGCCCACTTTAAAATTCGCCCAGAAAAGTTCACCCTTTCAAACAGAGCTTTTAGTGGGAAAGCTGTGAGGACGACTATGGTGTGGGCGTGAAAGTAGTGTGCCAATTTCTTGGAGGCCATCATCAAGGCTAATGCCAGTTTTTCCAGTGGCAAATACCTTGTTTCGGCTCCCAACAATGTCTTGCTGACATAATAGATGGGCAGATGTTGAATTCCTTCCGCACGGACCAACACTGTGCTAATTGCATGCTGAGAGACTGCAAGGTATAGGAAGAGTTATTCTCCTGGTATTGGGGTGACCAGCAATGGTGGAGAGGACATGTATTGTTTCAGGCTTTCCAGTGCTTGGTCGCATTCTTCGTCCCATTCGAACTTGGCTTTTAAAGCTTGAAAGAATGGTCGTAGTCTGTCTGACGATCGGCTTATGAACCGATTGAGCGCGGCCGCCATGCCGGTAAGATGCTGTACTTCTTTTACTGAGTTTGGTCTCTCCAAATCCTGAATTGCTTTGATCTGGGAGGGGTCCGCTTCTATACCCCGGTTGGTCACAAGGAAGCCCAAGAATTTGCTAGATCCTACTCCGAATGCACACTTAGATGCGTTGAGGCGCAACTTGTGCTTCTTCAGGATTTCAAACATCTCTCCTAGGTCCTTGAGATGGTCATTTTCATCCTTGCTTTTGACCACCATGTTGTCGATGTAAGCCTCCATCGTTCTTCCTAACAATGGTTCAAACATCTTGGTGACCATTCGTTGGAATGTTGCCCCTGCGTTCTTCAAGCCAAAGGGCATGACCTTGTAACAGTATAGTCCTCTTGGAGTTGTAAAGGATGTGACCTCCTGGTCTGGTTCATGCATGGTGATTTGGTGGTAGCCTCTGTATGCATCCAGAAAGCTAAGTCGGTTGTGCCATGCCGTTAGGTCTACCAGTTGATCTATCCGTGGTAGAGGAAATCTGTCTTTTAGGCATGCTTTGTTGACTGTTTTATAGTCGACGCAGACACGCCACTTGCCATTCTTTTTTGGCACTACAACTGTGTTGGAGATCCATCTTGGGTAGTGCACTTCTCTAATTGCTCCTGCCTCCAGTAGGTTACCTACTTCTTCCGCCACTATCTTAGCATGGTGGAGTGCCGATCTGCGTGTTCGTTGGATGATTGGTCTGGCAGATGGGTGGACATTAAGTTGGTGACTGATGAAGTTTGGATCAATGCCTGGCATGTCGTAGGGTGTCCAGGCAAACACTTCGATGTTGGAGGTTAAGAATTTTAAGACCTCTAATCTCTCAGTGCTGGACAACGACAAACCGAGCAAAAAGAACTTATCTGGGTTCTTTTCATCTATTTTTACCTCTACCAAGTCCTCCACTACTTTCTGATCCGCCGCTTTGCCAACATCTGCGAATAGCTCATTGTTCTCAGGTTCTTCCACTGAATGAACGTATCCTTTAGCAGCGCGGCTGCCATTCACCGTGACGAAGTATTGCTTCGACATGATCTGATCTCCATAGACTTCTTCAATTACACCGGTGTCGTTAGGGAACCGCATTACTTGGTGGTAGGATGATGCCACCGATCGCATGGCATGCAGCCATGTTCTGTCCAAGATGATGTTGTAAGTGGAGGGGACCTTCAATACCCAGAACTCCACTTGTTTCGTCACGCTTCCTGCTCTAACTGGAAGAATTATTTTGCCGACGGGCCATTCTGGCATGGAGTTGAATCCAATTAGGGGAGATACAGCAGGCGCCAAGTCTTTGTCTTGTAGCTTCAATTGTTTAAATGTTTCGTAGTACATGATTTCACATGAACTACCCTGGTCAATCAGAATCCGCTTGACGTCAAAATCCTTGACTCGGAGAGTGACGACCAGGGCATCATTGTGAGGTCAGTATATTCGTTCCAAGTCTTTATCCAAAAAAGACATGACGTTTGCTGCCTCTGTCTTCCTCTTCTTGATGGCAGGTTGGGCACTTAGCACCTCTCTAAAGTGCTCAGCCTTTTTGATTGATCCCCTGAGCTCACATACACGCTCAGGTTCAAAGACTCCATGTATCACATTAATAATGCCTTGAGGCGGGGCGTCGATTGGCATCCCATTGGGGTTATTATGGTCCTGGGGGGCTGGCTACATCCCTCTTTCAATGTATTTATCCAAGTGACTTGCCCCCACCAACTCCTCCAGGTGCTGTCTCAATGGCGTGCAATTCTCAGTGCGGTGTCCCTTTTCTTTATGGAAGGTGCACCGCGATCTTTCGTCGTAGTCTTTCTGTGCTTCTCCCAGTTTAGCTGGCCACTTGACGAAAGGCTCATCTCTTATTTCGCTCAAAATCCGATATATCGGTTTCTTGAACACCGTGGTTATGGCAGTGCGGATTCTCAACCATCTTTGATCCGGGTCTTCTCCGTTATCTCGTCTACCACGTCCGTTTTTGTTCGATCGATCTACCGTATTAACCTTCGCTGAGGTCTTCCTTTCTGGTACTGTGGTCGCCCCAGATTTTGCTTTGGCACGTGCGCCATCCTCTTCTACCCTGATGTGCTGATGCACTCTTTCCATCAAGGCTTCCATGGTGAGGGGTGGCGTCATGGTGATCGAGTCCCTTAGTCTGTTCCCGACTGGAAGGCCTCTTTTATACTGTGCAATGGCGAGATTGGTGGGGCAGTCCCCAATCTGATTGAATGTCTCCTAGTAGCGACTATTGTAGGATCTTAAGGTCTCTTTATCGCCCATGTCGATGGAGAACAATTGGTCAATCTCCACCGGGGTTTTAGTGTTCGTTCGGAACCTTGTTACGAACGCCTCTGCCAATTGTGCCCAAGAGGCTATGCTGCCCTCTGGAAGTTTCTCGAACCAAGTCAAGCCTAGGTCGCCAAGGCTTGACGAGAAGAGTATGCACATTAAGGCCTCGTTTCGCCTGTATACAGCCATGACCTGGCGAAAGTGGCTCAAGTGTGAGTAGGGGTCCGTCTTCCCTTCATATGTAGTGAATTTGGGCTGAAGGAAGCCTGATGGTAGGGGCGCGTTTTCAATCGCCGGAACAAACGACGAAGTCTGCAGCCTTGCTAATGCTTTGTCCGTTGGTTCGTAGGCAGGGCGTGGTATTGGCATTCCAACCTCGATGCTTCCATGCGTCCAAGGAGCCAATCGCTGTAAGGCAGAAACTCTGTGTGGATCCCGTGCTCTGGCATCCTCCTTGCATCGTGCTTTTTCTTCGAGCACGGTTCGTAAGTCGGATGACCTGGGTAACTCCGTCTATCTAGATCTAGTTTGGTGCGTATGTGAGGGCCAATACGTGCTTCCTTCAGTGTATGATCTTTCAGATCTCGTCCTCTCAGACCTGGAGTGACGAGTTCTGGAAGACCTGGATCGAGTATCGCCTGTCCTGAGGCTTCTGCTCTCTCCTTGCGAGGGTGTGGTATTCCTACTACGATTTTTTGAGTGGCGAGGGGGCGTCTTGTTTTTGCGCCCCTCTCCTGTCGTCACTTCTTTGTTCTTCATCTGGCGCTTTAAGGCCTCCATGTCCGCTGCCATCTTCCTTATCAATTCGTCTTGCTCTTTCACGCGGTCCTCCAGAACTTGAGGATCAATCCTCCGCCTTTGCTTGTCAGGACTTTGTGAACGAGAGTGACGGGGGCTGTGAGTCCGTCTTCCCCTAGTATCTCTCTTGGGGTTATGTCGTTGGGACTCCAAGTCCGCCATGGGAGGGATAGAAGGTAATCCTTCACGCCTGGCCCCCTCATCTGATGTTTGCCCGTCGATGGCGGACTGTGGTAATTCTTCATTGTGCGCCATTGTTCCACAAGAGGCAAAGCTTGATCAAGAGGTTTTGTCCTGTCTGTTATTCCCACAGACGGCGCCAATTGTACGGGAAAGAAATAAACGTTCTCGTATAATCCTGTTGATCAAGTTTGCGCTCCTCTGTACGTCGTCGCTTTATCACCTGAAAACACAAACGTGAGCTAGCCGGCGGGTGTGTGCCGGAAACCTCTCCGATGCCTAAGTCAGTAGGCTTGACAAATAGACAAAAGCTCCGTGAATTCAAAAATCAAAGTTATGTGTTACCTCTCCAAAGGTGATGTTTGTGAGCTTTTATAGGTTTCGTGTGGCATAATCCTAGTAGGACTTCTACTCCTCCACGCAGAGTCCTCCAAGGATTTAACCTCCTGAAGGATAATCCTTATCCTCCAACACCCCCCCTCACTGCTTAAACCAAGTGAGATGGTTATTACCATGGCCGAACTCCAACATGACCGAAGTAATCATGGCTATGCTGAGCCGCAGAGTAGGCCGAACTATACGTAGTTCGGTTCTTCCTTTTACTCCCCCTTATCTCGGTTCTCTCATGTACAACCCATGGTGTGTTTAGACCGAGCTACCGAGTAGCAAGGTTCTAACCGTTCTAACCACAATACGCCATGGCCGGACTAACTCTGCGACCGGCCAAACTCCAAGTCGCTTCCGGGCCAGAGTAACTTTACATTTCTCTCGGGTCAGAGTAATTTTGTACCTCTCTTGGGCCGGAGTAACTTTGCGGCCTTTTTACTCAGCCATTCGTATTGTGGGCCATAATGACCATCTCCCAGCTCGGCCCAATTTTCACAAAAATTACCCTTTCATTATATATATATATAGATTATATATATATACATTTACTATTGGTGTGGGTAGGCCCATAAAGGCCATAACCCACTATGAACAACCCAAGCCTACCACTTAGGGCCAAATACATAACCCAATTGATAAGGCCCAGCACAATTGGAAGTCAACATGACATGAAGGGCCAATAATATTCAGACACGTGGCAAGTAAAGGGCAAGCCACATCAGCAGACAAAGATCTATAAAGTTATTGCCATTACACATCACGATTAATGCAGTCCCTCACAGCATTTATTACGACAACATCTCTCCGTCGGGACAGCACGCCCTCACCCTAAACAAGGTGAGCTACAGCATAAACTTTTGGCCAAGGTGACAGGTCGGAAGGGACAACGAAATGATTACTAAAGGATATAAGCAGACGTTGAAGACAAGAAGAAGGTTAAGCTTTTCTATCTCTATTCCATCTCCACACTCCACTTCTCTCTCTAACTTGCTCGTCGGAGGGTTCGCTGGGGGACTCCCCGTTCCCCGTTGAACTCTTGTGCAGGTCTTCAGGTGGGCTTGGTTATTTGGATACCGGTTGGAGAAGCGTGGACCAGTCCGACCCATTCCATCTGGAACCCGTTATATCATAACTGCATCATCAACTATTAATGAATGATGAGAATGGGTGAGTGCCGAGTTGTGTGTGTTGCTTGGGTTTCTTGCAGAAGTTGGAATGAAATTTATTAGAGTGGACAGCGTGAAAGGAAGAAGAAAGAAAATAGGAGTGTATATATATATATTCGCAGGTTTAATTAAAAATAAAGAAGCGGAAGAAGAAGATTGCATAAAGGTTAATTTATATGTTATGTTAACGAAAGTTAGTGTGTGTTTTGGTTCATAAACCATGTGAGGGTTATGTGGTTATTTCTAAATGATAGGGGGTAATTAACACATGCCCCAAACCATAGGAGATAAAATAAAGTTTGTCTTATCACAAATTAATTTAATAAAAAATATAAAAATATAAAAGGTCTATCATTTTTGTCTTTGGTGTGTAGAAATAATTTTTAAAATTTTAAAAATAATTTTTTGATATTTATTTTTATCAAATTAGTTTATATTTTATCTAATTTGCGACTTTGTCACTGAAATATAACATTTTTTGATTGCAAAAGAAACGGTATCTTTAATTGTCTTTATTTGAAACGATATTCAAAATTTAAAATTAAATATATCATAATTGAAAGATTAAAAATCAAAATAACACGAGTCTTAAATTACAAAAATTATTGATTTAATTTAAACATTAATTAATTAATTTTTTTTTTTTTGGGAACAGAGACTACCTTTGACTCTGTTGTCCTACAACACAAGTTGTCCAATACGTAAGCAAGTTCATGGGTGTAATGACTGCCCTTTTACCCCAAACTTTAATTTTTAAAATTATTATTATTAAACTTAAAAGTCTTGTGTATGACGATGTTTATCAACCATCCTCATAGTTTAACAAGTTACTGATTATTAGGGTATTTTCAATAGTGTATTAATTTTTAAAAAAATTAAATTTGAGTAAAAATTTAAATAAAAGTTTTTTTTGATATCAAGTGCTCTAACGGAAGGTTTTGTAAGTTCATCAAACTACTAGTCGACCGGGCAGACGATCGGCCAGTGTAATTTTTTCTCAAATTTTTACCTTGAAGTGGTCATTTGGACGACATCGAGTGGTGAAAATTCAACGGCAATGAATAATAATTTGATGAAATGTAGTTTGATGAAAGAAAAAATAAAATTCTAAATTTGATACGAATTTGATGAAATCGTTGGAGCATGAAAAGAAACAATTTTACATCAAATTTAAATTTGATGACAATTTTAAAGAACCATTAAAAATAGCCTTAAACTATAGTTTTGCTTTTATAGTTTGCCCCAGTAACATTCATATTGTACTATTTTAAGTAATTTTCATCAATTGAGTATACACTATTCCTAAATTGTTCCTAAGCAAGTTCAATTCTTATTTTAACTTGTGTTCCAAAATTACACTAGACGATAATTTGGCTTTAAGGCGATCCAAATTCTGTGGAAAGACTAAAAGAAAAAATTCCCCGTATTTGATTTTAATTTTTTGGATTCAATTTTCTAAATATTTGTTGTTTTTCGTGTTTTTTTTAGTGAATATTTTTAAAATTTTAAGCAATTTTTAAAATTTTTTTAGATATACTTTACTTAAATGTGTTTAAAAAGTAAAATATTTAAAAAAATCAATAAATACATAAGAATACGAAAATGTACTAAATTCTCAAATAATCGAGATGTGCATGTGAACCCATTGGGCCAACACATTTGGAGAAAACCCTATCCTACAATAGGGAGGTGAAAATAAGACATGTTCGACGTTTCATTGATCGTACCACTATTTCAAGGTTGAAGGATTGAGTGGATAAGCAACTTTGCGTATGAGACTATTCAATTGATTACCTAAGTTTTCAATTATTCAATGGTAGAGAATTGTAGGAGATTATCAGATGTTGAAAGGTCTCTTGCAAAAGATCCTTCTCATCACCCTTTCCAAAAGAAAGAAGGTTGTGAGTTGCTCAATTGAAAGCTATGAAACAAATGTGCAGTAGTTCAAACTTTTTTTGGGCACAAAAGAAAGGAGGGAGATTGTCTTTTCTCAAGAGAGAGATGCCAATGCTCTTGACTTTTTTTTGTGCCTAGGTTAGTCGAGAGTAGAGATTGAGGGTGATAGTGGCCTCTCTCTCGCTGAAAGGCGAATAAGAGATCAATGTGCTATTTATGGTTGTCATATTACTTCAAACAATCTTGGAGCGATTGCTTCCCTTTGTAGAGTAGTTTTTGAGATAAAAAGTACGAAAACTTGTTTTGTTTGCCTTTTTTCAGAAATGATTTTGAAAAATTATTTTGGGAAGAGAGTTTTAAAAAAAGTGATTGATTTGATGGTATGAGAGAGAGAGAGAGTGATTTTGGAAAGTAGGTAATCAAACAAAATTTTGAGATTTTTTTTGAAAAAATTTGTTTGGTTTGATTACTCTTGAAAATTTGTTTGTAGAGAATTTTTTCCAAAAATTTTTCTGAAAGACAAACCAAACAAGCCCATTAGCTCTTATGGCCCAATTAACCCTATCCATTTTGGACTAAGCAAATGAATCAAATTGTTGCAAAGTTAAAATTGTTACTTCAAAAGGCTCAAGTGTGAAATCCCACGAAAGAATTTTTGAGAATTGCAAAGAGATTATGCTCAAAACACCTCCATTCTGTTTACAATTAAAAGGATAGAATAACGCTTTATCTTAGAGCTCGTTTGGGATGTTTCGTTGGGACCAAAATAGTCACATAGGACAGTATATGTTATTTTAGTTAAATATAATAAAATGTCACATCTAACTCATAATTATTTCATTTTTTCTCATAAAAGTCAAAAAAGTCAAAAAGTCTATTCTAAACAAAGCTTTTTAGTCCCAAGCTAAAATAATAAAAAAATTAAAAAATTAAAAAGCCAACCTACATCCCAAACAAGCTCTTAATCGGGTGTTTTGGCCAAGTAGAAGGGGAAAAGAGAGCTCTAACAAAGCTTCCCTTGATTCTGTTGCTTTAAAAGGGGGATTGAAATTTGTTAAAAATCTATTAAAAACAAAATGTAAATTTAAATGAAAAATTATGGTTTTTTTTTTTTTGTGTCTTTAGTTTATTTTTTTCAAATTTTGTTTTTTCATTAGAAAGCATAACAATGGATAGTTGAGGTAATGTTTAGTTAATCCATGCTTGGGACAACAAAAGCCTAAAATGTGTAGTGGGTAGGGTTTTTGAATTTTTAACTAGTCAAAACTAAAAACTAACAAAATATAAAAACTTAGCATGCCGCTTGATGACATTTGTAGTTTATTACTATTTCATTTGTAAAAAATATTAAATAAAAAAAATATGTTTAATATATACATATTTTAAAATTTTATTTTGAAAACAAGTATGAAAGTTGCTCTTTGAAGGGGTGGTTGATGGCCGAAGATGGGTGGTCAGAGATTATTGTCAATCACCTAAGAACTTGAAAGTGTGAGATGTAATTTTCAGAACTATAAAAAATAATTTGTATTTTAAGTAAATTTAAAGAGATCTATTTGTAATTTACCTATTTTTTATGTGCAAGATTTTTTGCTCGACCTCCAAATGTACATAATTCCCATCCCAATTAATTAATTAATTTTGGACGAATTACACTATCTGTTATGAGATTTGTGCGACATTAGTCCATAACTTTTTAATTGTAATGCATTTGACCTTAAATTTGGAATTTTGTTTCAAATAAGGACAATCAAAAATGTTTTCTTTGCAAACAGTTTATTTCAAGAGTAAAGTCACAATACAACTCATTTTTATATAATTTTATCTTTTGGGAGGGTATAAATAATTTCTTCAAATTATTTTTTTTTTGAAATTTATTTTTGTCAAATTAGTTTCTATTTTTTCAAAAGTCAAATATGACGATAACTTTGATATCATTATTAAACCAATTTATTAAATCAAAAAATTCAAAAGTAAAACATTTCATATATTAAATATATCGATTATATATTAAAAATCTAATAACCATCCATTACATGATAACCATTCAAAAATATCTGTTAACAACATAAAAGAAAACCATCTATTACATGACAAACATAAAAAAAAAAAAAACAAAAACATCACTTATTACATGATCATCATCCAAACACATACCAAAAATGACAAACTTTACTTTACCCCTTATATGCAGTTTACCCCCCTATAACACTTATAAATAACCACATAACTCCCAAATGATTTGTGGACCAAAATATACCGCTTACTTTTCCATCCAATTTAACTGGCTATGTGGCCCACACACTTGTAAAGAGAATAAGTTTTATTTTAAGATCAAAATATCCTTACACATTTTTAAATTTACAAAAGGACTTTTCTTAAGTGTGCCTTGCATATGGTATGCAAGGCACTTACACCCTTCTATTTTGCATTTACACATTTGTATGTATTGGGTTATATCAAAATATTTGAAAACTTACACATTGGTGACCTGCTAAGCAGGTCACTTTCCAGGTAAATTAATACAATAATATATTATATGACTAAAGGTGTAAATGGTCACAAAAAATGTATAAGTTTTCACAAAAAGGGTATATTTTCACGAAAGGCGTAAGGAATTTCAGAAAAAGGCGTAACTGATTTCTGAAAAGTTACACCTGTTTCTGAAAACTTACGCCTTCTGTGAAATCATTTACACCTTTTATGAACACTTACTCCTTTTGTGAGTTGACTTACCAAAGGTGTAAACAAACGAAAACTTATACATTTTGCTTAAGCTTACACCTTTTCGTGAAAATACTTACACCATTTTTTGAAAAGTTACTCCTTTTGTGTAAGAATTTTTGGCATAACATTATACTTTCTCTTCGAACTTACACCTTTTGTGGAAGCCCAACTTAAAACTTTTTCGGAAGTCACTTATACCTTTTGTGAAGAAATAAATTCATCAAATTTACACCTTTTGCTTCAGCTTATACCTTTTCGTGGAAGTGCTTATATTTTTTTTGAAAAGTTACTCCTTTTGTGTAAGAATTTTTGGCATAAGATTTATACCTTTTGCTTCGAACTTACACCTTTTGTGGAAGCCCAACTTAAAGCTTTTTGGAAGTCACTTATACCTTTTGTGAAAAAATAAATTCATCAAATTTATACCTTTTGTTTCAGCTTATACCTTTTCATGGAAGTGCTTATATTTTTTTAAAAAAGTTACTCCTTTTGTGAAATAATTTTTGTCATAAGATTTATACTTTTCCTTCAAACTTACACCTTTTGTGAAAGAGTATATAAGCACAAAAGTACAAATGTTATGCCAAAAATTCTTACACAAAAGAAGTAACTTTTCAAAAATGGTGTAAGTCTTTTCAGGAAAAGGTGTAAGCTTAAGCAAAAGGTGCAAAATTCATGAATTTTTTTTTCCACAAAAGGTATAAGTGACTTCCGAAATAGCTTTAAGTTAGGCTTTCACAAAAGGTGTAAGTTCGAAGAAAAAGTATAAATCTTATGCTAACAATTCTTACACAAAAGGAGTAACTTTTCAAAAATGGTGTAAATATTTTCACGAAAAGTATTGGTCTGTCTGTGTCGATGTCGATGTCGGTCTGTCTATCGATCTTGGTCTTTCTGTGTCGATGTCGGTCTCTCACCCACGAAAATGGTGTAAATTTTTGCACGAAAAGTATTGGTCTGCCTATCTATCGATCTTGGTCTCTCTGTGTCGATGTCGGTCTCTCTCTGTTGATCCCTGTTTATCTCAGTCTATCTCCAGCGATCTTGGTCTGTCTGTGTCCATGTAGGTCTCTTCTCTGTCGATCTCTGTCGATTTCAATCCCTCTGTCGATCAGTGTCCATCTAGGTCTCTATGTCTGTTGATCTCAGTCTATCTCTCTCTCTCTCTCTCTCTCTCTCTGTCTGTCCGTTGCTGTATATTAAAAATGGTTCTCTTTTACATTGACATACTTGGTTGGATTTGGACTCGGGGTCGCTATTCGAAGCCCTCCCAGACTCGTCTTCTCTGAAACGGAGTTGTACTAGGAGAAAGACCAAGCCCTCCGAAACGCCCTTCTCTCTGACATTGCCATTATCTGAACAAGACAAATACAGTGTGATTGGATTTTAGGAACTTACAGGTTTTCGGGGGAAAAAACGGAACATAGACGTTTTGCGAAGTTACTTACATCTCTTTGTGGCATAAGATTTATACTTTTTCTTCGAATTTACACCTTTTGTGAAAACCCAACTTAAATCTTTTGTATAAGAATTTTTGTCATAAGATTTATACTTTTTCTCCGAAGTTACACCTTTTGTGGAAAAAAAAATTCATCAAATTTACACATTTTCCTTAAGCTTACACCTTTTCGTGGAAGTGCTTACACCATTTTTGAAAAGTTACTCCTTTGGTGTAAGAACTTTTGGCATAACATTTATACTTTATCTTCGAACTTACACCTTTTGAGAAAGCCCAACTTAAAGCTTCGTCGGAAGTCACTTATACCATTTGTGAGAAAAAAAATTCATCAAATTTACACATTTTGCTTAAGCTTACACCTTTTCGTGGAAGTGCTTACATCATTTTTAAAAAGGTACTCCTTTTGTGTAAGAATTTTTGGCATAACATTTAAACTTTTTCTTCCAACTTACACCTTTTGTGAAAGCCCAACTTAAAGCATCTTCGAAAGTCACTTATACCTTTTGTGAAAAAAAAAATTAATGAAATTTACAACCTTTGCTTAAGCTTACACCTTTTCGGGAACATATTTACACCATTTTTCAAAAGGTACTACTTTTGTGTAAGAATTTTTGGCATAACATTTATACTTTTTCTCTAACTTACACCTTTTGTGAAAGCCAAACTTAAAGTATCTTCGGAAGTCACTTATACCTTTTGTGAAAAATAAAATTAATGAAATTTACACATTTTCGGGAACATATTTACACCATTTTTGAAAATGTACTCCTTTTGTGTAAGAATTTTTGTCATAACATTTACTCATTTTGTGCTTATATACTCTTTCACAAAAGGTGTAAGTTGGAATAAAAAGTATAAATGTTATGCCAAAAATTCTTACACAAAAGGAGTAACTTTTCAAAAATGGTGTAAGTATTTTCACAAAAAAGTGTAAGCTTAAGAAAAAGGTGTAAATTTGATGATTTTTTTTTTCCCAAAAGGTGTAAGTGACTTCCGAAGAAGCTTTAAGTTGGGGTTTCACAGAAGGTGTAAGTTCGAAGAAAAAGTATAAATGTTATGCCAAAAATTCTTACACAAAAGCAGTAACTTTTCAAAAATGGTGTAAGCACTTCCATGAAAAGGTATAAGCTTAAGTAAAATGTGTAAATTTGATGAATTTTTTTTTTCAAAAAAGGTATAAGTGACTTCCAACGAAGCTTTAAGTTGGGCTTTCACGAAAGGTGTAAGTTGGAAGACAAAGTATAAATGTCATGCCAAAAATTCTTACACAAAAGGAGTAACTTTTCAAAAATGGTGTAAGCACTTCCACGAAAAGGTGTAAGCTTAAGAAAAATGTGTAAATTTGATGAATTTTTTTTTTTCATAAAAGGTATAAGTGACTTCCGAGGAATCTTTAAGTTGGGCTTTCACAAAAGGTGTAAGTTGGAAGACAAAGTATAAATGTTATGCCAAAAATTCTTACACAAAAGGAGTAACTTTTCAAAAATGGTGTAATCACTTCCACGAAAAGGTGTGAGCTTAAGCAAAAGGTGTAAATTCGATGAATTTTTTTTTCCACAAAAGGTATAAGTGACTTCCGAAGATGCTTTAAGTTGGGCTTTCACAAAAGGTGTAAGTTAGAAGAAAAAGTATAAATGTTATGCCAAAAATTCTTACACAAAAGGAGTAACTTTTCAAAAATGGTGTAAGCCTTTCCACGAAAAGGTGTAAGCTTAAGCAAAATGTGTAAATTTGATGAATTTTTTTTTTCACAAATGGTATAAGTGACTTCTGACGAAGCTTTAAGTTGCCGCTCACAAACGGTAAAAATTCTTGAACAAAATGAGTAACTTTTCAAAAATGGTGTAAGTATTTTCATGAAAAGTATGAAGGAGTAACATTTCAAAGTGTTCATAACCACAAATGGAGTAACAAAGCGTTCATTTGAAAATGTTCGTAAACACAGAAGGAGTAACATCAAGTGTTCATTTCAAAGTATTCGTAGTAAACACAAAAGGAGTAACATTTCGAAGTGTTCATAAACAAATTGGGACAACCACTGAACAAATCAAAGGGTTCGTGACCCCCGCTGACCACCCAAGCGTCGGTGGCCTCCGGTGCTCACAGCCTTCTGAGATCGGCACCTCTACTGGCACCGCCGCCGCAAATCAAAGGTTTTTTTCTCTCTGGCTATCGATCTTGGTCTCTCTGTGTCGATGTCGGCCTATTATCCGTCGATGTCGGTCTCTCTCTGTCGATCCCTGTTTATCTCCAGCGATCTTGGTCTGTCTGTGTCCATGCGGGTCTCTTCTTCGTCGATCTCTGTCGATTTCGGTCCCTCTGTCGATCTCGGAGTGGCTGCTTTGTCGATCAGTGTCCATCTAGGTCTCTATGTCTGTTGATCTCAGTCTATCTCTCTCTCTCTCTCTCTCTCTGTCCGTTGCTCTATATTAAAAACGGTTCTCTTTTACATTGACATACTTGGTTGGATTTGGACTTGGAGTCGTTATTCCAAGCCCTCCCAGACTCGTCGTCTCGGAAACGAAGTTCTACTGAGAGAAAGGCCAAGCCTTCCGAAACGCCCTTCTCTCTCACATTGCCATTATTTGAACAAGACAAATACAGTGTGATTGGATTTTAGGAACTTCCAGGTTTTGGGGGGAAAAAAAGGAACTTACACGTTTTGCGAAGTTACTCACATCCCTTGTGAAAAAACTTACACTATTTGTGAAAGGTTACACATTTGTGAAATAATTTATTTTATAAAATTTAGACCTTTTCGTTGAAATACTTAAACCTTTTGTGAGAAGTTACTAATTTATTAAAAATCATGTCTTTTAAAAAATTTACACGTTTTATTGGAACTTACACTTTTTCTGAGAACATAACTTACACCTTTTTTGAAATAAGTTGCATCTTTTCTGAACTGCTTACACCTTTTATGGAAATCTGAATTATATTTTCCTAAAATTTAAACCTTCAATGGGAAGTTACACCATTGTGACATAACTTTCATGTTTTGTGAAAACTACATACATGTTTTTGAAAATATACACCTTGCATGGAAGGAGTATTTGAATAAAATTTATACCTTTTGTTAAAAACATAAACCTTTCTGAATGATTACACCTTTTTGTGGGAATGTTTACACCGTTTCTGAATGGTTACTGCTTTTGTGAATAACTTTTTTCATAAAATTTACACTTTTTATGGGATATTACAACTTTTCTGCCAGCAAAACTTACACATTTTTAAAAAGTTTACACCTTCTATGGAAAATATGTTTTCAGCAAGTTTACACCTTATTTTAAAAGCTTACACCTCTTCTAAAAAGGTACTCCTTTTGTGAAGCAAACATGTTTAAAAAATTTTACACCTTTTAAATAGGAGTTACATCTTTGGTGAAGACAGTTAGACCTTTTTTGAAAATTTACACGTTTTATGGAAAATAAGCTTTTTATAAAATTTGTTAAAAGAAATTATTTGACAAAAGGTATAACCTTTTCAAATATGGTGTATGTTTGTCCGAAGAAGGTGTAAATGACCATAGAAAAGATGTAAGTTTTGTTTTTCACTAAAGGTGTAACTTGAAATAATTAGTGTAAATTTTATGAAAAAAGTTTTTCCACAAAATGTGTAATTTTTCAAGAAGTTGTAAATATTTCCGAGAGAAGGTGTAAATTTTTAGGAAATGTGTAAAATTTAGGAATAGTTGTAAACTTTGTGAGTTTTTACAAAAGGTACAAGTTCCTAAAGAAGACCAATCATTGAAACTGAATGTTTCGTTTTTACAAAAGATATAAGTTCCCAGAGAAGACCAATCCCAATAAAGCTGAATGTTTCGTTTTTAGAAAAGATCCAAGGTGTAACTTTTATTAAGAAAATTAATGTAAAGATATAAGTTCCAAGGTGTAACTTTTATAAAGAAGATTAATTTATAAATGATGTCAGTTTTCATTAAAAGGTGTAAGTTGTCAGAACAAGTATAAAAGTTTCAAAAATGCTGAAGTGTTCAGAAGAGGTGTAAGTTCCATCTGCCCATCCGTCTCTCTTCCATCTCGGACCTCTCTCTTTGTTTGTCTTTCTCTCTGCCCGTCTTTCCGTTGTTCCATTTCCCCGTAGCTGTAGGGTTTTACAGAGAAAAATATTTGAGGAGCTTAAGTTCTTGGGAAGGCTAGCCATGGAAGTGGATGCATAAATACTTTTTTTAAGTTGATTTTTGTCGGTGGAGCACAACCGCAAGGGTTAATTGAGCACCACCGTCGGTTCGTCTGATCCGGTTGGTATTTCCTTTATTTCGTGCTGGTACATTATCTGTCTCCTTGTTTGTCTTCTATCATTCGCATATACCTTCACACCCAACCCGAAATCGACCCAATAGGAACTGTTCTGTACTCCATTTTTGTATTTTGTGCTATTCGAATAGGAACTCTTCCCTCTGCTAACCGAAATAGACCCAATAGGAACTGTTTTGTACTCGATTTTTCTATTTTCTCCCTTTCAAATAGGAAGTCTTCCCTCTGCTATTAGTGCTGCAAGTTGAACATAGGTATCATAGTAGTTAGCAACAAGCATAAAAGGTGTTCTGCATTTACATGGCGAACTTGTTAGGTTGGGTTATATATAACGAAAGAAGACTTTAAAAAAAATTTGTGTAATGTTGGCACGGGAAAAATAATTTTTTTTTTTCGAGTAGCCAAAAAAGCAAAAATAAGAAACTCGATAAACAAGCAATGACTAATCTTGTTTCCGCAACAGGTAGCACACTCGGTTGAATTCTGCTTTCAATTTTGTAGTACTCGGTGATTTTATATTGCCGGAACTTATGTTTAGAAACAATCTGTGGTACACGGACTCTTCAAAATAGATCAAATACCTGTGTCAGACACCTGAGAGTCGGACAAGGGTATGGGATATGTGTCGGATACTTTTCAACGGACACTTGTTATATAATTGTATAAAACACAATTATTATATGTGCAAATTATTGTGAAATTACTATAAATGTGATTTTGACACCGTAAGTTACATATAGTACCATTTTATGTCACATATTAGATTAAAAATATGATATTTTTTCCCCACACCGTGTACCATTGAATGTAGGGTTAAGATTTAATGAGTCAGACCTGTACATACATACCGCACCCGGCACCTGTACCCGAGTCCGTGTAACACAGTAAACAACTCTTTCTTTCAGTGCTGAAGTTCATGCATAGTTGACTGTATTCAACTTAAAACATAGGAAAGCCAATTGAAAGAGTTGAAATGAGGATGACGATTTCCAAATTTTGTAGAGAGCTATTCGTTCCCATACCCAATTCTGAATCAAGAGTTGAAGCGTTCACTTTCATGGCTAGCCTTTCCAACAACTTAAGCGGCCGGAGATGATGGTTGAAAACCAATACCTTCTCCCCACCTGAGTCGGACAACCCTAACAGATTAAGGAAGAAGTTTGCCTTCAGTCCTTCTCTAATATCCAACTTTTCTAAGATGTGGTCCATCCGGGCATCGTCAATGCCCTCTGTTTCTGTGGTTGACGTGTCTGTAGGTGAACTCTTTAGGAGGGATCTCAACTGTGTGTGCACATACAGTGTGCTCCCATCCCAGGTGATGTTCAACTGCTTAACGAAGTTGTTCAGTTCTTCAACTTCACGAACTGTTGTAAGGATGAGGTGAAGAAATTCAGAAAAGTCAACAAGCCCAGGCAATTCACGAAGAAAATCTCATTTGTAGAAATAGACAACCTTGCCTGTCATTGCATGCAACTTTTGAATGACGGTTACCTTTCTCTTAAAGTTATCATCTTGCATATATATACAGCAGTTACATTTGAAGATGAAGGTAGCTGTCATTCATGAGTTGCGGGCTGTCTGGACTTTATTGAGCGAGTTCATGAATGCGTACTCTCATTTGTCTTTTTTATGACCTTCGTGCAGAATGAGAATGGATGGGTACGTTAGTAATATTTGTTGGCAGGCAGTGGCAGTCTTGCTTGTTTCATTGTCACATACAATTGATGAAACTTGTTTGTACGCCCGGAAAAGTATTCTTCTCTGATCTGCCCATTGTCTGAGCACCCGAATGTAATGGAGCATGGGCCAGGATGCAGCCACCTCAATTCTCTGCAACCAAGTTGCTCAGTAGGAAATTGAAGCCCTCAACTTGATGGCTGGCCTTGCCAACAACTTAAGCGGCCGGAGACGATGGCTGAAAACCAATACCTTCTCCCCACCTGACTCGGACAAGCCTAACAGATTAAGGAAGAAGTTTGCCTTCAGTCCTACCACTGTGCACATTTCATACCATCGACCCATTTGTCTTCAACATACAATGTCAGACTTCATTTATGCGTTTCTATGATTAGGTGGAGTTTGATTACAGTAACGCCGATGATGCTGACATGGATGCATGCCATGTCGAGAACCAACAAACAGGACAGTACAATGAAGTCCGTATGAACAATTTGGAGTCTGACATTCGCGAACTGAAGGAAATGATGAAGCAAGTTCTCCACAACCAAACAGATTTAATGGAGATGTTGCGACATTTCGAAGGCAAGCAAGTTGTTGGCAATGACAAGGTAATCCATCCAAGCATTACGCAATTTTCACACAGTTGAGCCACATCATTTGAAGATGGTTTGTAAGACTAAGTTCACGAATGTGTATGTATGATTAGGTGGAAGGAAATGATGTGTGTATCATTAACCTTTCCTCCAATGTTGCTCAACTGAAGGAAATGCTGAAGCAACTGCTTCAACGTTTCAGTTTGGGCTGCAACGAACCGTTCACTGAACAAACCAATTTACGTGAACTGAAGCAAATGCTACACCACCTCATCGAAGGTATATTCTCTACACCGCAACCGGCAGACGTGGCTAAACAGGGTGTGGACCCTGCTGTTGGAGTCGAGGCGTATGACGATGGCGTGGTCAAACCATCTGACGAAGTTAACCCAATGGAGTGTAATATTTCAGATGTACAAGGGGTGGATCACCAACAACAGATTTTGAAGGGAACCTTGGCAAGGGACAAAAGTCATTTGCATGATGGGCACAAGCTGAACATCGAAGAAGGTGGGGACAACAACAAGAAGGGAGGCCTTCAGTCAGGGGAAACATATGAAACTGAAGATAAATACAATCCTGACCTTCAGTCAGTGGGCGTGAAGAACGTGGCGTGTGATGTGCATACTTCTCCTACTAAGCTTGGCAAACCATTGGGAGCAACTGGAATCGTTAGAGGAAGTGCAAAGGGAAGACGAAAAGGAAAAGGAAAAGGAAAAGGAAAAATGCGCGGAAGTGGAGTTCAAGCCACTGAGGTCGGGGATATGCAATTGTGCATCGATAGCAAAACAAATAGTGGAGTTGACGACAGCAGTTCACCTATGGATGTTGATGGTGTGGACAACGTGAACAGGGTACAAATACTGCCTTTAGTGCCCCACAAGTTCTGAATACCCAATTCATGCCCACATCAATAATGTGAATCAGTAATTTTACAATCATCTGTGTTGTATTGTACTAGTTGTCAAAGAATTGCATGTTTGCAGTTATGACTGCTGCCATATGTTAGTACACATTTCTAACAAACTCCGCACCAAACATCACAAGTTGGGAAAACTCTGAGGCTCACAGTTTTTACATCATTTCACATTCTTTTTTATGACTACCGACCTTGTAATGTAAGCTTCAATATTTTTATGAAATGTGTACTGTTAGTTGGCTGTTTATTTTTGTAGGACTCGTTGATGATGTTGGACAGCGAAGGGTTGTTATCGGCGGAGGAACAAAAACTTCTTCACTATGTATTTGACGATAACAAAAATGAAATGTATTGTTTCATTTACTACTTGCAAATTTTAAATGACAGTCCACTATGAAATGATTATTGTTCTAAGGATCATTTATTGCTTGTAGGGATATTGTTGTTTCCATGAATCTTCATGGACGGGCATGTGAAGTTGGTACCCGGCGTGACATGCGCACGCTCAAACCAGGGTCGTGGCTATCCGACACTGTAAGTGTTGGCTGCACAAATATGAATCTGTATTTTTCAGTACCCTTGAACTCAGAAACCTTTCTAATCAACTTGCCTTGTGTCTTGCATACAATGTTCCAGCCAATCAACTTGGTGGTGGTGCAATTGACTAATCGACAGAGGGATTTACACAATGACGGGAGGCACACTGATTGGTTCTTTCTCGTATATCTGTCGGTAAGTAAGTGTTTAAAGCTACGTTGTGTATTGTGTATGACATATTTGGACAAATGTTTTCGTCAATGACCTTTATGCATTACACATGCAGACTTTGATTCTAAATAAAGATATGCAACCTCTGCACCATGAACATATCGTCACATCATTTTTCGGACATGACAGATACACTGGTGCGATTGATGCATGCCAGAGGGTAATATCAATGTTCATCCCGTTATATTAAAACGAAAATATGAAAGCCATTACATGTTTGCATGGCCTCTAAACAAGGTCTGCCGTTGTGTTTACGTGTAGATTTACATGTCTTTCAATTACAGAGGAGTGCATTGGTTGTGCGTTAAAATTGATATGGTGGACCGTGTAGCCTACCTATTCGACTCAGTCCCATCCAACCGACCGAACAAAAGGAAGCTAAATGCAGCTAAAATTTTGGTATGTCCTTCTGGTGCATTTCTGAACACTACAAAAAACTTGAACATCCTTTACGTAAACCAACTTCAACCTTGTGAAACAGGTTCAAACTATGCACGACTTGCTGCAACTACACTTTGGAAATGATTATGTTACAGACGTGCGTAGCTTCCACCGCTGCATGTTAGATGAGAGGCCAGTACAACAACTGGATGAGTAATCCACAATCCCTCCCTCACATTAATGTCTATGCTGCATGACTGACTTAACGAACCTATTAAGTATTGACGACAACTTTAATGTGAAATTATTTTTGTAGCACGTTTGACTGTGGGATGTTCGTCATCAAATTCATGCAGCAACCTGATTTAAGCCCCGGTCCACACAAGGTACATTCTACCGCTTAATTTCCATTTGTCAATCAAATCCTTCCTTGTATGTCCTGCAATTTTAACTGATTTATCTTATGATCTTTCTGTACAAAGTTCGCTCCCTCTGTGCATCATAAGTTGTTGGTTGACATCGTTATGGATGTCAATAATGCAAAGATCGCAGAGTACCGGGAGTGCCTTCATATGAACAATGCCACAAGCTAGGCCAGTGATGGGAATGGGCTGCCAGTACGCCAGTAATTTGGGTGGCAATAGGACTTAATTAATTTTTTATTCTTTGATTTCAATATGGATGTTAATTATGGCTCCCCAGTATTGTTTTTGCTAGACGATGTAAATATGGACCAACTGCAAAGTGCAAGTCAAATGTAAACATGGATCAAACATGTCGATGTGGTTGCTGACTTAGTACTATTTTCTTTATGCATGTTTCTTGTTCGGATGAATGCGACTATATTTGTATATAATTTACGGCTGCTTTTGTTACCGAAGTTAATTTATAATTTAATTACAAGAAAGGGAAAATTAATTTTCAAAAATGAAAGAAACCACATTATGAATGAAAACTCAATACTCTTCGTAGGTAAGTTATATATCAGCCCATTAGCACATATGACTCCAGCCAAAACAAAACTTTCATGGTTTACAGGGAAGGTTTAAAAAAAAAAAAAATCAAATCTACATATCTGCTGCATCATCAGCAGCATCTTCTGAAGAGTTGTCCGTACTGTCTGCTTGACTGTCCTCATCCATTGTCTTATCAGACTTCGCTTCGTCCGCCTCCTCATCCATTGTCTTATCAGACTTCGCTTCGTCCGCCACCAATTTGTTATCAGTCAGCCAATCAACGTTCTGCTTGATAGCGCCGACTTGCCGCTCCAAACTTGACAACCGTGTGTCCACTTCATTCAGCCTTTCGCAGATAGCTTGCAATTGCTGGAATACAGGAGTAACATGAGCTTCAACAATAGCTTCAATCTTGTTCGAATCGGACATTTTGTAGGAATATGTGTATGGTTTATTTTACTGACTACTTTTTTAAAGGAATGTACAGATTCATAATATTACACAACACTATGCTGTAAGTATTTGTAATATATGGTACATGACTTGTATGTTTGCAGAAGACCTCATGCATTGTGACATACATCGTATTAATTTCTCAAACTGGCCGAATTCATCTTGCAAAAATTCATTCCTTCTTACATGCACCAAGTCATCCGTTCAGTACCCCTGATCGTCCATTATTTGGCATTTCCAACACACATGCATTGTACCTTCCATCAGTACTATCCCACTGTCATTGATTTCCACAACCACAGTTCATCATGCATTCACATTCGTCATTTGTATTTGTGCCCCAACCCAATTACATGTCTACTCATCCATAAAGGTTAGCAAAATTGCTCTTATCAAATACATATGCCATTCCAATTGCACCGAACCTATTAAATGAAATACCCACAGTCATTAAGTTGCCTTTACGCAGTTTGGGTAGGTGTTGCCACCAAACAACAATAAGTGTGTTCACATCTTTAAACCTACCACCAACGTATTAATGACTACGAGTTTAAGGTAATTTAACATTTACAACCAACCACAAAAAAGTTTGCAACCAGTGTTGTTTCCTTTGCATTTGGGTTTGTTTTTGCATCCATATATTCTTCGTGAACCTGCGAAAACAAAGTTGGACTCAATCAAGAACCTTCACACCTATGGATGCACACCACGGTAAACGTGGTCGTGGACAATCACTTGCAACGGCTGCCAGCTCCCGACCGAAGTCACCAGAATTGGATTATGCAGGTGGGTATATCGATTCCTTCGGTGATCGACGTTTCTTTGAAACAGGGTTCCACTGTGGAGTTTTGAACCTCTACGGGATTACAACTGCACCCCAATACAAGATGCTTGCCTGGGGAAGTATTTTGGAATTCCAGTTTCACTGTTTGCGAAACGAGTTCAGTGTGAACACCACTGTCGATGTGCTTTTCTGAAGGTCACAAAAGCCCGATTAGTTGAAATGCAGCGGCAATTCCCTCATGTCAGCGACTCCTAACTTAGGCATCGTTTGCAAAGTGAGGTTGATCAAATGACTCGTCGACTCATTAGGAACTCATGGATAGAGGACGCAAAGGCAGAGTCGAAGATACATGGATCGAACCCGGCATCTGCGATCAAGGCTATAATGGAGGATCCTGCACTGGTGTCGGACCCTGACCTTTCAGATTACTCAGACTCCGAGGTTGTTGATTTGAGCGAGGATTAGCAGACCTGGACATGTGTATGACATAGTAAGCGTAGTCTTGTAAGATGGCATCGTCGCGCGAAAATAAACGACTTAGAAACTAACAGACCGTCATACTATGCTAACCATTGCAACGGTGCATGCGTTAATGTCTTCATCATGTCCACTTTGTTGAAGGTATTTTTTTGGGTCACCGTCCTCGACTAAAAACTGTCTTATGATTTTTGTTGGTACGATGAGAAGGTAATTTTTTTATAATGTCAATGACCGATATCATAAACTATCATTAACCTATGTTTTGTTGATTACTTCATGTTTGTGAATCGTTTAATATGGACAATAAGGTTTAAGTGTCAGAATCATTGACTGGAATCACAAGTTGTAATTGCAAACAAAAATTGTGCACAGCCAGCCAACGGTCTCATACACTCTTAACATCAATATGGGCACAAAATGTTTTGTTTTTTCAAACACAACGTTTGTGTGGAAGCATACCCCATGGGGTCAACCTGTGCATTAGCAATTTTTCTCCCATTGTGCATTGTTATGAACTAATCAGCTTCCCTTCAAACAAAAAAATATACAATAGACCATGCAGAAACAAAGTATTGATATTCATTAATGAAGAAGTCAGCACGATGGTGAAGAAATGTACCACGCATTCTATATCTGCTTTCAACTTGCTAACAGATAATAGTTGAGGCCACAGATAAGTGACAAACAGATACTAGTTGACAGATAACAGATTTGCCAAATCTGTTAATTACAAACAAACCTGTAACACATAACAGAAGTTGTTCATTACAACCAAAATTCATGCACCCAGATAAGAGAACCTGCAACAGATAACAGGCCACAGATAAGTGACAATGCACCGACAAAATTCACTCATCCACAAAGCATCCACAAAATTCATCCACATAGCATCCACAAAAATAAATCCACATACCATCCACAAAATTCGTCCACAGATCTGCCAAATAGCATCCATAAAGCTCTTACAATGACACCAACGTTTCCCAAAATTCACTACAGACTAACATTATAAGTTACATCATAATAACTTATAAAATTCATTCCGTACATTCATTCCATAATAAAATTCATTCTACAAAGCTATTAAGTAAGTTACATATGTTACATCATAATAAAATCCATTCCATAAACATTACTTACATCATGAAGTACAATACAACAAAAACTGGTACAAACTTCCATTCAATTTCCCAAAATACAAAGAAGTACAAAAGTTACATGATCAAGTACAAAATAATAGAAGGGCTGTGCTACATCTCCCAAATTTGGGGGCCCCTAATCCCCCGAAAAATCAGAACAAGGCAAAAAAAAAAAAAACATGCCCAAAACGACGTCGTTTTGGGCATTAGGGGGATTAGGGGGGGCATTTTTAGGGGGACAAATCATTTCTCAATGATAGAAAATAGGAAAATGATTTAACCCCCTAAAAATGCCCCCCCTAATCCTCCTAATGCCCAAAACGACGTCGTTTTGGGCTTTTTTTTTTTTTTTTTTTTTGCCTTGGTTTGAAATTTAGGGGGATTAGGGGGCCAAAAATTAGGGGGATGTAGCAAGGCCGTAGAAAATATAATGAAATACACCATCGCTTTGATAATATTTTCTATCCTTTCAAGCCTTCGACCATGGTCATTTCCCAAGTCATGAAGCCTTGTCCTTACATCGTTGAAGTGTTCTACTGTTAAAGCATCACCAGCTCGAGTGTTGGAAGGGATTGTGGACATAACGCCTTCATCATCTTCAGCCACGAACTTGAAGTAATTGCAATGGGGAGTGAGAGTGGTACTCTACAATGCATGACAATCAGTTAGTTGAATACGACAAATATTACTGTGACTACTAAAGGATTAAAATTTCCAATACATACTTACATATTTTGATGGGCAAACAAAGCACAAACGCCCTTCATTTCCATTCTTATTGTTCTGACAATACGTATGGCAGCGGTTCTTCCACAATTGCACAGCCTCGTTTGTAATATTATGTTGCTAATGTTAGAAGAAGAAGCCATTTTTTAAATCTGCATACATGAGAAATTTGTAGTGCTCTGCTATGCTTCTGTTTGATGGGGTTAATAGCAGGTCTAGTTTAATTTGAGGGACAGAGTGTGTCTTTACTGAAAACATCTATTTGTTCAAACTGCCATGTTTAATAGCATTTGCACAGAGGTTACACAGACTAAACTGTTAATAACATTTGAACAAACATCGCAGCTCAATGTACACACATAGCATTTTGAAACTGAACAAATACAGCAATTTCAAACATAGCATTTGTGATTAATTACACACATGTTACACACATAGCATTTTCAATCTGAACAAACATGGCAGTTTTACAAACATATCAGTTCAATGTCAAGTAAATTATCAATCACACATGTTAAACAACTATTATCAACAAATCATGCTGAAGTGAAATGATTAGGGGCAGATTGTTGGAGACTGTGATTCAGTAGTTATCAAACTGAAATAGTTATCAACAAATGACACATGTGATTTTCAACAAAACACACTGAAATACTTATCAACAAATCAGTAATAGTTATGAACATTTAAGTTTAGTTTGATAATAGTTATCAATGTTGATAATAGTTAATTCAAGTCACGCAGCTAACACATTAGTTGATAGCACTTCATTACAACAATTCATGCGTGATTGACAACAAATTCAGCAAAATCACATTATCAATCACACATTGAAAATTACACAACTATATGCATTCGTTCAACTAATTATCAATCTGCATAATCATACTATGTTCTGCAAAGATGTGATCCTTTCATTTTATGTTGGATCAGTTTTTGCATATTCATACTACGTTCTGCAAAATTTATACTTTAACTCTAAAAGGTAAATGCATAAATGTTCGTCACAATATGTGCCACATTTTTCAAGCATACCATTTATCTATCTGCATAACAGTAATTTTCAAATCTATTTTGTGAATCACAACCCTAACTTTTTGATTTCAGCGTTTGGAGGACGAACCTGGTTCATCTATGGCCTGAAAGCCCACGTTATCGTCAACAAATTCCTTCTCTACAGCCGATGGTGGTTGCGGTCGAGCTATGGTTCGCGAAGCAGAGAAAATGAGGGCTACAGCGGTGGGTTGGGTTTACGAGTGGGTGGCCATCGGGAGTGGTCGCCGGTGAGGCTAGGTTCGGTGGAGGAGGAGTGAGTGTGACAGTGAGGGGGAGTGAGAATGAGATTGAGGTGTATACTCTGTATAACCTGTATAGCAGAGCAGGAAAACGAAAATTTATGTTTGGTTTGCATTTGGGAGACGAGTTTTAAGGAAAAAAATTTCTAAAAAATTGTTTGGTTTGAGTTTTTCTAAAAAAAATTTCAAAATCACTTTCTCTCTCTTACACATCAATCAATCACTTTTTTTCTCTTCTCTCTCCTTCCCAATCACTTTTTCTCTCACACACATCTACTCAAGTTCTCCCAAAATATCAAATCATCCCAAACTCCCAAAAAAACAACTCTCCCAAAATACATAACCAAACAAACCAAAAAAATTTTTAAACTCTCTCCCCAAATTTTTTTTCAAAAACAACTCTCCTAAAAACAAACCAAACAATCTTTATTTTAATTTTTAGTCCCTAAGCCAAAAAATCACTAACAAAAGACAGTATGAATTAAGATTGGGACCCCTTTTCCCCGTACGAGGATCCTCTCCTTGCAAGCCCGTCCTTGCAGAGCCTTCGGGCCTACTTTTAGGCCCAATTTTGATAATCCGAACCGTTCATATTTTATGATTTATTCAGTATATCATACCTGTAAAAAATCAAGTTGATTTATTCACTCTCTCTGCTTCCAACTCCCTCTGGCGCCTCCCTTTCTCCTCCCCTGCCTTGGCGCGCTCGCCCTCCAGTTCCCTCTGGAGATCGCCCACTCTGCTATCCGCCTCGTCCTTTTGCCTGACCAGCTCCTCATTATTGCTCATAGCCTCTTCATGTCGCTCGACCGCGACGGCGCAGGCTCTTTGGGCCTCGTCCAACTTCTTCTGCTCGCCAGTAAGTTGGAACTTGAGCGACACAACCTGGCGGCGTGTGTCCTCCAGCTCCGCCTTAACCGTTTGCAGCTCAGTGTGGGCACTCTCCCAACTTGCACTCTTCTCCTTTAACTTTGCAAGCTGGGCCTTGGCTTCATCTGCCTTGAGTTTGGCAGCCCCTGCCTTCCTCAGCAGGGCCCCTACTAAGGTGGTTACCTCCATTTGAGCGGAGTATAACCCCCTTAGTAGCTCAGCCTCGTTGAATCTGGAGGCCGAGCGCAGGGCTGCCTCTTCTACAATCCCTACAAGGCGATCTGCCCCTGCTCTGGCTGGGCCTTCTTCTCCCTCCAGCCGCCCCGCCACCGCACGAGCATGGTAGATCGCCGTGGTCCCACCGACTCCTCCTTCTTGAGGTACAAGACCCCCCTGAGGCTGTCCCTCCCTCCTTGGCCCAGGGCCAACAGCCTCATCCTCCACTTGCCTTTCGGGGATGACCTTTGCAACCCCTGCGGCGATCGCCGCCACCACTGGCACCACCTCCATGACCTCTGAGGCAATATCCACCACTTCTAGGCCACCTACCCTTTCTGGGGCCCCCTCTACTTCTCCCCCTTCAGACCCCACGACCGCACTGGTTTCTTTCACACTCATCTCCCTCCTCCTCTTCTAGGCAGGCACTTCCTCACTCTGACTCACTCTCTTCTTCTTCTTTCCCACGCCCAATGCCTCCATCTCCTTCAACGACCTCTCCTTCAAAGGGTCTGCTGGGGGCGGCCGCGGCACAAAATCGCCCAAGTTTTTCTCTCCCGAGGGTTTGGGGCGAGGTCGAATCCACTCCCTCGCAACAAGTTTTGGTGGCCGGTCGGCCTGGGACTCTTTGAATTGCTGGGCTTTGGCAAGAATGGCCTGATCCTCTGCCTCCTGCACCCTTTTCCTCGCCTCCAACTCCGCTCGGTCGAGATCCCCACTACTTGGCTTTGGCCCCAACCCCGCCTCAAACAATGCCGACGGCTGAACGAGCTCGTCCCATTTGGTCTTTTCTCTCTCCCTCCACTCCTTCACCCTCCTTATCCCCCCCTCCGCAGCTGCCCCCAGTTTCAGCTCCACAGATCTGATGGGCACTTTCCACACGGTGCGCGCTCCAAGCCCCCCATTGGCCGACACATAGAACCATCGCGACCGCCACCCCTTGATTGACGACGGCAGACCCGTCACCAATCCCTTCCCCATTGCAGCCTGCAGGGTGACCCACGTCTCCTGCTGCCCCGACGCCTTATAACACGCAAAGAATTCGTCTACTGTCATGGCCTCCCCTCCATTTGCCTTCGGCCACGCACTGGCACAGGCAAGCAGGATCTTCCATGCGTTAGGCGTTAGCTGCCCCAGTGTTACCTCCAGACGGTTAAGTATATCCACCACCACTTGCGGCAGTGGTAACCTCAGTCCACCCTTCAGAGCTTCCTCATAAAGGGAAAACTCCCCTGGCCTGGCGTCAGACGGCTTTTCCGTTGCTGTCGGTAGCAACAACTCCACATCCCCAGGGATCTGGTATTTTTCGCAGATAGCCTCCAACTCCGCCTCAGTAATCGTGGATTTGTCAGCCTTCGTGTGCCAATGATCTGGTTCCGCCTGCCTGATTGGCTTTGGAGTTGCTATCATGGTGGAACCGTGGGATCGTACCACCGGCTCCCCCACCCTCTCTGTCCTATATTGCGCCGCTAGCTCCACAGCATCGTCATCTCCAAGCGGGTCCACCCTGACAATCGCACTCCCTTCTTCGGCCATTTCTGTGGTATGTTTGCAAATCGCTTCGGCGGCAGGAACAAGGAAATTGAAAAAGTGTTGCAGAGGTGTATTATGAGCAACAAAGGAATTCACACTTGGAATATTTTGATTTTTTGTACACAGCTAGGTGAATCGAACAATGCCAAAAGCCTACGGTTTACCAGTATTCGAAGGGTCCCAATTAATTTTCGCCAGTTTCAAAACTTTTCAAAATCATCCGCCAAAACCGTCTCTTCAACACCCACAATGACCTAACGTTTCGTTTCTGATCTAACGCGTAGTCTTTCCCCATTTTGCGGGATGTGGCCACGTGTACGGCCACGATGCACTATCCATCCCCCTTACCCTGTCTTTTCTACTTCCAATCATCACTTTCCACGCCGCCCCTTGAGCCCCGCGCCAATCCCCCCGTCCTTCACATGATCAGCCCTCCCCACGGTCGGCCTGCCCACAACGGTCGGCCTTTTCGCGCGGTCAGCTTGTCCTCACGGTCGGCCCCTTGGGTCGGCCTGCCCTCACGGTCGGCCCATTGGGTCAGTCTGCCCTCATGGTCGGCCTTCAAAACGCGATCGGCCTGTCCTCATAGTCGGCCCCCTTGGGTCGGCCTGTTCTCAACGGTCAGCCTGTCCTCACGGTCGGCTCCTTGGGTCGGCCTGCCCTCAACGGTCGACCTTCTCGCACGATCACCCCTCTTCACGGTCGACCCTTTAGCTCGGCCGGCAGGCCCTCCGCTCGGCCTTCGCACGATTAACCCTCCCCACGGTCGGACAATCCTACGCTCGTCTCACCAACTCGGTCGCCCATCCTGGTCGGACCCATCTTCCTCATACATATTCCCTTCGCTGGTCTGAAGCTGCACTCGGGAATGGGGGACTACTGACATAGACAGGCCCACAAAGGCCATGAACCACTATAAATAACCAGAGCCCATCATTCGGGGCCCAATGCATAGCCCTATCGATGGAGTCCAGAACAGCTGGAATCCAATATGGCACCAAGAACCAACAGCATTCAGACACGCGGCGGGTGGAGGACGAGCCACATCAGCAGACAAAGATCTGCAAAGTTATTGCCACTACGCATCACCATTAATGCAGTCCATCACAGCATTTATTACGACAACACCTCTCCGTCGGAACAGGACGCCCTTACCCTAAGCAAGGTAAGCTACAGCATAGGCTTTCGGCAAGGAGAGCAGGTCAGAAGGGACAACGAAATGATGACAAAAGGATATAAGCAAATGTTGTAGACAAGAAAAAGGTTAAGTTCTCTATCTCGAATCCTCTCCCATATACTCTGCTTCTCTTCCTAACTTGCTCGTCGGAGAGTTCGCTGGGGGACTACTCTGTTCCCTGTTGAACTTGCCTGCAGGTTATCTGGTGGGCTTGATCATTTGGACACGGGCTGAAGGAGCTTAGACCTGTCTGATCCATTCACTGGGATGAACAGCATTAACACATATAATCAGTGCAAATTTCCTGTCACAAACATCATATCCAAGTACAACAAAATCTATTACTTTGAAAATACAAAAAATTAAATTTTAAAAATATGAAAATACTAAAATAACATAAAAATAGCAACTTCCTAACCACCTTTTAGGGCTGGTTTGGCATGTTTACAAAAAGTCAAAAGTCAAAAAGTCACTATTTTGACTTGAATCACATTATTTTAAGTCACATCACCTCTCACACACATCATTTCAACCCCCAACCCAAATAGAACCCATATTTCACAAAAAGTGAAAAAGTACATTTATTTATATTTAAAAAGTGAGGAACAAAATTGGACTAAAAAAGTGCAATTTTTGTCTTTGTGGATAAAAAAAATGAGGAAAAAAATATGGATGTTTGGGTTAACTTTTTGACTTTTATGAAAAAAAGTGTATTACAAAATTGTATAAATTAATGTGTAAGGAAAGGAAAAATTAGAATTCAGAGTTGTGTAGCCGTAATTTTTGACTTTTTGTGAATAGTAATAACTTTTTGACTTTTTTGGTTTTTTTTCCCAACTTGCCAAACTTGGCCTTAATATGTAGTGTCACGTACGTTTCCGTTTCCCTCCCAAATTTGGAACAAAAACCAAAGTCGGCAGACAGCGCTTTTGAAATCCCACAGATGCAGTACTTTTTATGATGACCCACATGTCGTAGCCTTTCTAATCTCACCAACTCATTTCCATTTCCCACATACAAATTTCGGCAACTCTGCTGTCCTTCATTCTCTCTCCATTTTGGTTTTGCTGTCCACCTCCAGTAACACACTCTCTCTCTGTCTCTCCATTTCGACTGCGCCAGGTCGCTGACGGTAACAATCACCATTTTCTCGGGCCTGTGTGAGCCTGTCTATTTTTTATTTCGGAGCACATTATTATTATAACCTACTGTGTTCCACTCGCACGACATTACCATTTCTCAACTATTAAACTGTTCCTCCTTAGGTCATTGAAACCATACGTACAATTAGGTATACAAACTACACGGGTGACAAATTGATATTGCCATTGAGGAGTTCCAAAGTGACAAACGGTCGTCGTTGAGCAGTGTAGTCGGGTTTTTATTTCTCTGCATGAAGGTAAGTTGCGTATGGGTGCTGTTGGGTTGAATGTCCAATGTGGCCCTGTTTGAAGTGTGCGCATTGGTTGTTGATTCTGGCTTAAAGTCGTAAATACTATAAAACGAGTACAACATATGGCCAATTAATTTTCGTAAAACAGTGGCATGCCATATCTACATAAATTAACGACAACATATCGTACTTGAAAATAAACGAAAAGTACCACTCGTACAATGCACGTACGACTCAATGGTCCGTTGATTGTAAGTTGTTAACAGTCAATTTCGTTTTGTTACAATTTGGGAGTAACGTTCTTTCTGCATCCTTATGAATATTGCATGAAATTCTTTGCAGGAATTATCGTAATTGGATATGGGCGACATGTCAGACAATGCGAAGCAACTGTGAGTTTATGTCGTTCAGTATTTGATACAGTTAGGTTTGCAAGGTTCTGTTTCCTGTACCTACTAAATACCACGGTCTGTTCGTGTATGGCATATTGTGCCGTTATGTACTGCCATCAGGAGGTTGTGCGATTTAAGTTTGACACATTTGTGATAGCCTCAAATTGCACCATGAATTTCGTGTAATGGATTAAAACTGTGTCGATTTCTTACCAGAATATGTGCACATACGGCACATGTCGCGTATTCTGCGGAGAGAATTTGTGAAATCCATAATTCACTGAGTTATACTAAACCACTTCAGTTCATAATTTTCGGTGACAACGGAAAACGACGTTACCAATTTCACGAAAATGGCACAACTTTTGAAATGGGAAGGCAAGATTGACTAACTTTAAAGTTAACCGACGAAGATGATAGAATGCACAAAACGTACATACCACCGATGTAATTTGGCCATGAACAAAATTTCATTTACGCTGATATTTGTTACAGGCAAAGGAAAACATTGAAGGCAAGTGGCAAAGGTTCACGAATGGAAAGGGTTGACATTACCGAGCTCCCTCGTCGAAAGCGGCCACTTGGGCCATTTATTTTTTACAGGTTCGATCTGTGTCCTTCAAAGCGGCTCACAGTACGAATCCCTCTCGTCAGAAACGTATGACAGTATTTTTGCACAATTCTGCATTACATATTTTGAACTCATAGCTTGCGCCTGTGCAGATTTCAGTTTGTACTCACAAGAAATTAAGATTTTAGAGGCCAAAAGTAAGGGCCAAAATAATTTGGACCATTTATAATTGTTGTTGCAGAAATGATGTGGTTATTATATTTTTAGCAACCAAAATTGGACATTACGGATGCATTATTATGTAGTTGGGACCAAATTTGTTTGTGTCACAAATTGTGTACGTATATGTATATATATCCATCCATATCAAACATATACTTGCGCTGAAATTGACAATGGTTGCAGCCAGGAACAATTCGAGAAAAGACGAGAAGCAGACAACGCCGGACCGAATATGATTAGTGTGCAGACATGTAGTAAGTAGAGTACCGTGATGGAAACACGTGACTGCTGTGATAGCAAAGTATGGACTTCTATTCCATGCGCACACCAGTCATGTGCTTCTATTGTGTCGCATTCAGCGATTTCCAACAGTTATAGACGCCATATTGCATGTTCTTATAAACTCCGATTATTTGTAAAATTCCATGTCCGTTTTTATTTCAACTGTGTGCGAAATAGTAATTTGTATGTGCAAACATATGTAAATACCAGAAAATGTGCACACATTGCGAGTGATACAACTTTTGGTGACAATTACTTTGGACTTACAGCTCCTATTTGTCCTGTATGTGCGTCACATTGGTGTAACACTTACAGAGCTGAAAGGATATTGGGGAAAGGTGGAAGGAACTCCCCTGTGATGAGAAGAAGAGGTTTCAGGACATGGCTAAGGCAAGTGCCAAGGAACTGGGCGAAGAAGTTGCAAAGAAATCTGCAAAGGTACTTACGTGCTTAGTGTTTTTGTAACTACATTTGGGGAGGACCTGCTATCGACACAATGTTGGTTAATTTTTTGTATTAATGTTCACGTTAATAACATTGCAGAGTAAAATGCAAGTCCGCATATCATTGAAGGCAATTGTTGATATCGTGAACCGGTGTAACGAAGCACAAAAGCAGGCAGTCATTAATATTGGGTTTGGTGGCCTCCTCGGGTTAAAGTGTACCCGTATAGATCACAACATGTGCCAATGGTTGGTACAGAACTTCGATCCCGACAAGTGTTCGTTGACTGTTCATGGCCGTCACCTGAGGCTCACCTATGAGGAAGTGCATGTCTTATTGGGTATACGGTCAGAAGGCAATGACGTGCAGTTCACTGGTTCAATAGATGCATATCCCAATATCTACGAAGAGGTTGGAGCTGTTAAGGGAATCATTCCTTTGAACCAGTTGAGAGTTTATCTGACTGAGACTGATGGTGGGGATGACGAGTTTTGGCGGAAGTTTGCGCTGTACGTGTTGGGGGCCATGTTGTGTCCTACCACAATGACCGCGTTGAGCCTGTCGTTCGTTCATGCCGTGAAGGACGTGACCGGTATGGGGGCATGTAATTGGGCAAAGGTGACACTGCAATTCCTTGTTAAAGGTGTTCGGAAGTATAAGATGAAAGTTCAGCGTGAGGCAACTGGATGTGTTTTCCTTCTAATGGTAACGTAATTGGCCGTTGATTGTTTGTACCATGCCGATTACATATTTCATCCATTGCTGTGCATATGGTTCAATAAAATGGCAGTCGTTGCGAAATACAAACTTACCTGTTATTGAACAGCATGACAAATATACCTGTACGGGCCACATTTTTTGTAACCACGAAAAGCTTATCTTTTTAACCGGAAAGCTGCATGGGGATTCTGCCATCGAGACACATAAACACATACATATGATTGTGTTGTAAGTTGTATGCATTGTTAGCGAATACGAATTATTTTGCTCGGAAGTGTATAGTAAATATCTTTTCCCCCTTATAATGCAGCTATTTTACTTGGATCGTTTTGCCCCTCCCTGTAAGAGTACATCGGCTACTACGCGCTCCATCCCTCGGCTAAATGATTAGGGTGATGCCGAAATACAGGAGACGAGGCGACTTATGGAAAGGAAGCAAATGTTGCAGCAACATGAGGTAATCAACCCATTCGTTCTGCACATTTGACAGCATTGCCCCACCTGTGTTATGGATAACGGTGATAGACAGAATTTGTGTTCCTATGACTAGGTGACAAGCAGTGACAAACAGTGACCCATTCCTTAGCGTACGTCATATTTTCAGTTTGTCCTTCCCTATTTACTCTGAAATACTCGAACTTTTGGGGGGAAAACATGAAGTTTCCATGTGGACGATGTTGTAGCCTTACAAATTCAATTTTATGTACTACTTCCGTTACGAAATGAATTTTGGTTAAGCCCTGAAGTCAGACTTTTGGAAAAGCTTGAAGATTTTGGTTTTTTAACCTTGTAAAATGGTCAAAACATTGTCGTTCAGTTATTGTTAGTTAGTTTGTAATTGAAAGTTTCTCTTTGTTTATGTAATTGGGAAAAGGTAAAGTGGTAAACATGGGATCGACTGTGAAGTTATTATCCACACCAGATGAGCATCATTTACAACAATTTTTTTTTTTCATTTTAGACAAATGGAGTAATTAATTTTTATTAGATATATTTAATATGTAAACTGTGTACACATATGTTATGTGCAACTTAAGAAAGCAGACCGAAACTTTACAATTCACAGTTGAGATCGATTAACGATTCAGTGCATTACCATTTTCATTTATGATTTGAATCCCGATTTGACAACTATGTTAGGTGGAGTTTCATCCAACAAAAGCGGAAAGCAACGACATTGATGACGCAATTGACACACACCATGTCAATAACAAACAGAAACCACGGATTGATGATGTTCGTTTGAGCAAGGTTGAGACCGACATTGGTGAACTGAAGGAAACCATGAAGCAAGTGCTTCACAGCAATGCGGAAATAAGGGACATGTTGCTCAATTTTTGAAGGAAGGAAGCTGTTGACAATGCAAAGGTAAGCAAAAGCAATCAGTACACATGCTTCACACAGTTCACAGAGGTTACTTGAAGATGAAATATCGTAGCAGGTTAATGTATGTGTTTGTGTGATTAGGTGGAGTCGACTGAAAGAAATTGTAACATTAACATATCCTCCAGCATTGGTGAACTGAAAAGAATGCTGAACGAACTGGTTGCAGCTATATTGTCTGGGAAACAACCGTTTACTGAACAGACACATATTGCTGAAATGAAGCAAATGATGCAGCAAGTGCTGGCAGGTTTATCGGAAACAGCACAATTGCCTCGCTCAGAGGAAAAGGGTGTTGACCCTACCATGGGAGTCGAGTTGCATGATGGCGGCGTGGTCTTCCCAAATTATTATGGTAGCCCAAATGAGAGTAATGTTCAAGATTTACAGGGGGTGGATTGGGAGGACAATTATGTGAATGGAATGTTGTCCAATGAGATAATTGATATACACGTTGGACAGTTGCGTACCGTCCAAGAAGTTGGGGACATGCACAACAACCGTGGCCTTGCGTTAGAGGAAACATACGCAAGCGAAGAAACCAAATCTCTTTCGGTTCAGTTTCTGGCCATGAAGAACGTTGCAAAACAGAGTTTATCTTCCTTTGATGATTTGCAAACCTTGCCACCAATGCGAGGAGAAGCAGACAATGTGCATCCTTCTGCTAGGTTGCCCAAACATTGGGAGCGGGACAAATTGTAACAGGCACACGAAAGGGAAGAGGAAGAGGAAGAGGAAGAGGTGTTGAAGCGACAGACGTAGGGGATATGCATTCGTGCAACGATAGCAAAATAAGTACTCGACTTACTGCCGAAAAATTCCCAAGTCGCCACATCACTTCACCTTTCGTATGTTTCATTACCAATTGATGCCGACAGCATTACTGATCATAATAGAACCATTATTTGTGTTGTATTTTAATATTTGTCATTCTAGTACAAGTTTGCAGTAGCAAATGTTGTACAATTGTCTTACAGATTTCGGACAAAGTCCTGTCCAAACTGCACAGGTTGGACAAGCGGTTCCGTTCAGAGGTTAGACATCGCTTCACCAATTTTAGATGCATAAGGATGTGTTATGTACTTTGCAAATTAAATTTCTGAACAGTGGTGAGTTAGTTAATTGTTTATATTAATAGGAGGAGTTGATGTTACTTGATTGTTTATATTGATAGAAGGACTTGATAACACTGGAGAGCATAGAGGTTTTATCAGCGGCCGAAGACGAAGTTGTTGACTCTGTACTTGACGACAAAAACAATGAAAGGTACGGATGAGTTTAGTACCGCAATTAACCTGTTCCGTAGTATTTGTGAAATAAGTTTGAATTCCACAATTTTCATGTGTCGTGCTATGTTTATTTGATTCTTGTAGGTATCAGTTCTTTAATTTTTCATTCTCTATAATTTTGATGGGTTTATCCATGTCGTATGTAGGATTTTCTTTGAATTTAATGCAGTGGGCTACGGAAATATCAGTGGCTAAATTTCCTGTCTGAAGTTTTCTTCTTTTGGTCTTATCCTGCACACATGTACCTATTGAGAAAATTGCAAACCACTGATATTTTCACAAAAATATTTACAAATTTATGGAAACCTTTATAATTTTAATTATGAAACTTAATAAAGTTTACCAATGATTTGGAAATTTTTTTGAAAACTTATAATGAAGTGCAATTTTCCCTAGCTATTTTCTTCTACTCTGCTTACATTTTCCATTTTGATCATTTTGGGATATTGTTGGCTCCAGTTTGTAAAAAACGTGTTTCTTTTTTTTTAACTTGCTGACCTGTAAATGAGCATTTCAATTTTCACATATTATTTTAGCAAATACTATTGGACATGTCATAAGTTGTAATATCTAAAACTTTGTCTTTTCATTTTGTTTTTTAAAAACTTAAAACTAATCTTCATTGGATTAGAACCTAGTAGAATCAGGAATATCTACCTTAGTTGTATAACAGAAAAAACTAATCTTATGTTGTAGAGTTAAGCCAGATACGTTTAAGTTTTACTAAGTTGTAGGTTGCTTCTTACTGGTTGATGTATACGTTTTATGTAGGGACATTGTCGTGTCTATGAATCTGTATGAAATGCCTTGCGAATGTGCTACGCGACGTGACATGCGCACGCTAAAACCAGGGGCATGGCTATTCGACACTGTAAGTCGTGGCATCTAACAATGTTATTTCCACTATATTTGCATGATGGACATATCCATGTAGGGACATTGTTATTTCGTATTACATTTAAACAAATGACAAACCTTATTTCGCAAGTTGCCTGGTCTGTTACAATGTTCCAGCCAATCAACTTGGTCGCGGTTCAATTGACTAACGGACAGCGGCAAGTACACAAAGACGGGAGGCATACTGCGTGGTTCTTTCCAGTATATGTGTCGGTAAGTAAGTGTTTTAGGTCGGTTGTGTATTGCAGAAGACATATTTTCAGAAAACTTTGGCTGACTGAACTTTACACACTAAACATGCAGACTTTGATACTAAATCAAAAACTCAACCTCTGAACCATGAAAATATCGTCAAATCATATTTTGGACATGACAGATATACTGGGGTGCTTGATGCATGTCAGAAGGTAATATGAATGTCCATCCCATTGAAGCGAGTAGATTTAATATGAACGTCGGTAATATGAATGTCGATCCCATTTACATGAATGTCAATGTAAATATGAAAGTGCGTACATGTTCGCATGCCCTCTAAACAATGTCTTCACTTGTGTTTATGTGTAGATTTACATGCCTTTCAATTATAGAGGAGTACATTGGGTGTGCCTAAAAATAGATATGGTAGATCGTGTGGTGTACCTATTTGACTCATTGGCATCCGCCACATTGGACACCAACAAGCTGAATGCGGCAAAAATGTTGGTATGTCGTGCTGAATTTCACAAATCTACTTCCACACTGTCACATCCTTCACATAAACTAACCGTCTCATTCTGCAACAGGTTCAAACAATGCATGCCTTACTACAACTACAGTTTGGAAATGAATATGCTGTAGACGTGCGTACCTTTGAGGTCCGCATGTTAGAACAAAGGCCATTACAACAGTTGGACGAGTAATCCACAAACCCTGCGTCACATTGACTTCACTCCTGAATCACTCATTTAACGAACCTGCTTATATTTTACGAGAAACTGAATGTTACATTTCATTTGTAGCACTTTCGACTGTGGGATGTTTGTGATCAAGTACATGCAGCAGCCTGATATACCCAGCGGTCCACACAAGGTACATTGTACCGCTTAATTTCCAATTGCGAAATAAATCCGTTTATTTCCTACCGCTGTAACTGTACCTGATTTGTGTTATTCGCTTTCTATACATAGTTTCATTCTTCTGTGCGCCGGAAGTTGGTGCTTGACTTCGTTATGGATATGAACAATACAAAGATGGGCGAGTATCGTTCGTGCATATGATTGATTGCAATTACAACAAATAGGGCAGCGATTTTATCATGGCCTGCCAGTACGAGTGTAATTTCGATGCCCAACCACAACTGGATTACTGCATCAGCTTTTCGTGACAACTTTTAGGTCGCAGCTGTGATAATACTAATTTCCCACGCGTATTGATTGTACACATAATTCCAATGTTTGGGACTGGAACAAACGAGGGAAAGTAGTAATGTTTGTTTGCTTTTATCGTGGCCTGTACGTAATGTGATACACATAATTCCAATGTTATGGGTACAGAACAAATAATGCAATGTCATATTTGCCCAAATGACTATAGTAATAGTGCAATGTGATATTTGTCCAACAAACAATGCAAGTTGAAAGTAGTAATGTTTGTTCGCTTTTACCACATGAATTATGTTTGTTTGATTTTTTTGAATGCCATGATTTTGTCCAAAACAAAGCAAAAAAAAACCCACAGAACAAACAAATAGTGGTGACTATAATGCACTTTGAAGGGGAATTGATTACTTCATAACAATGCACAAACGGTGAAAAATTGCACAAAAAATAAAAACAACCATACAACAGACCATTAAAAACACAGAGTATTGATATTCAATTTTTTTTTTTGTTCAGCAAAACAAAAAACTGTATTGATGAAAAAGCACATACAAGGTGTCAATGATACATCAACAAAGAGGAGGTTGGTGAGAGACCAACGAAGAGAAACAAAAACAGAAGGAAAACAATAAGAATGTAACTCTAAGCCCATCCTCACAAAACCACATAACAGGGCAAACAGATGAAACTCCAAGGCAGCATGAACAAACTTCAGACCATACAGCCACCATTGAGACTTGAACCTAAACCTTCAACCTCCATTGAGACTTGAGCCTGATCCTTCAACCTCCAAAAAAAAAAAAAAAAACTACAGCAGCAGACCAACAATTACAACAAGGCCAGCAGCAGACCTCCAATAACTTTCCCCAATCCAACAGCAGACTTCCAATACAGCACACCAAAACATCATTCAAACAATTGCAAAAAGGCCAATATGCAGCAGCAGACTTAAGACTATTCGTTGATCCCATATAGCAGCAGCAGAGTACATATATAGCAGAGCAGAGTTGAAGCACAACAGAGCAGCAACCAGAAATGAGCATGCTTGACCCCATAAACTAAGCCAGAGTAACAAGCCAAAAATAAGGCAAAGCATAGCAACATTGAAGCACAACAGAGCAAAAGTAGCCACCAAGAAGATATGGTAATACCACAGACTGACCAAAATCCTGCATACCACAGATTGACCAAACTCCTGCACCCTTGCAACAAAAAACACCAAACACCACCCCCTCAATCAGACTTTGATACTATCCAGAATACAATATATGTCGTCCACTGAATACTGTAGGCCTCTATAACTTTGCTTACAGCAAAGTGCAACCCTCACTTTCACCATCTCAGCCAATTCAGGCCCATCAACAATCTTATCATTAAAAAGGCAATCATTCCTACCTTTCCAAATCATTCCTAGGTGTGCAATACAAAAGAATACATATATAAACTAGCCTAGGATTTGGGGAACAGAACGGCTAGAACACCCTACTCTGATTGAGCATCTGCCAGCATGGCTTGGGCTTGGTCCAACTCAGCTTTAGTTGTCTGAATGGATGCAGAACGATGTCTAATTTGGGAGAGCATCATCCTTGCTTCTTGATTAAGCTGGTCATGTTGCTGCTGCAGATGAGCCTTTCTTTGCCGGACAGAGGCAAGTTCTGCCATGAGTTTGGCTTCCTCGAGTTCAAGTGCTGAGTGTTGCTGAAGAATGGCTGCAGAGGTTTGCTGGCTGAGTTTGAGTGAAGTAGATATGGTGTGGGCTTCGTTTAGGAAATCCTTATTGGTTTGAATATCCTTCGAGCAAGTCTGAACCATCTCTGAAAGGGTTGGCCATTCCGTGATAATCTTGGCCAATTGCTTTAGTTGAATGGGGTTGAAAGGATTAGGGGAGAGGTTTACAATAGCAGAAAGACAGGCCAAGGTTTCATCAGGTTTGTGGAGAATGATTTCTTCAACTGGGGTGTTAATGAGGTTGATGAAGGCGGTTAAGGTTTGTTGAGTTTCAACATCAAACAGATGTAGCCTTTGAGACAATGGGGATATTTCGTCTAGATCTTGTTGAAAAATAGAAAGTTCGGCCCAAATATCCTGGCATGGACCGACGGCCTGTGAACATTAATAGTTTGGTGAGAATATATGCTTGCAAGTAATAAAGAGTAAATAGGATGAGGTTGGAAATGGTAGTACTTGTCCTGATAACGTGCGTGCAGACGGTTGGCCTTGTTCAGCTGTGGTTGTGGCACCAGGACGAGTTGTTTCTGGTACTGATAAAATGGCAGCATCAGCGCCTTGAGGCTCTTTCTCTGGTTCTGCTAACAGGGGAAAGTCATGAGGACCTTCAAGTTCTGTCTCGCCCATTGGTCGTGGAGATAAGTCCTGTATTATGTCCATCCCTGTAAATTGGAGAACAATACCAGTTACTTAAAGAGAAGTTTTTTTTTCCCAAACGAACAGTAACATTTGTATTTCTATTTACCTTGGTTGTGGTGAACTTCTGGTTGAGGGGATTTTGTGTTGTCATCTGTTGGAGAGGATTGGCTGTTGATTGAAATGTCAAATTCAATCCTCTGTGATTCTTTGTTTGACGTTTGGGGATTGGAGGGGTTGGATGGTGATGGTTGAGGGCTAGAGATAGAAGGGACAATGTGTTGAGGAGAAGTGGAAGGATGTTGTGATGCAGACTGTGTAGATTGCTGTGGCGAAAACTGTGAAACAGGTTGTAAGGAAGTTTGTTGCGATGCTTCAGGTGGTGGTGGAGTTGGTTGTACAGTGGGTTCTGTGGGTACATTGCTGATTGGAATGGGAATTTGATGAATGTGTTGAGGAGAAGTGAAAGCATCGTCATCATCAGCAGCAGCAAGGAGTAATCTCCTTCTTTTTCGCTGCACAAAAGTAAGTGATCAGTCGGGCGTGAATGGAAATTGAGATGCTGTAAATATGTAAAGTCAAGGCTTACTTGGTAGAGCTGCCCTGAAGGATTTGAATATGAATATGAATATGAATACAAGTATCGTTAAGGCAGCTTTCAAGTGGCTTGCAGAAAATAATGACAGACATAAGTCCCCACCAATGGTCAAAAGCAGTCGAGCAGTCCGAAGCAGGTTTGAAGAAGAAGGGGCCAAAATCTTGGAAAAGTTTTGTGTTCTCCGTCAGAATGGATTCAGCTTGTGTAGGATCTTTGAAGTGGATTCTGGACCCAATCTCCTCATGGATGGTTGGGTGGAAATAAGGATAAGGGATAGCCTGGGAAATACCAAATTGCCTGGACCATTGATTGGGATAGTATGCCTCAAAACTGCAGCTGGATAGCTTGGCGGAGGATATGGAACAGCCAACCAAGACATGTCTAGAGCTGAGAATGTGTCTCCAACTCTCATTTTGTTCTTGGACTTGCTCATTGTGTAAATCAGAATGGTCTGTGAAGAGGAAGCAAAGTCTACTGGAGGAGAATTCAAAGTTTGAAATGGCATGTACAGGTTGGAAGGTCTCTGCGAAGGAAGGTTGTAAAACATGATAAGATGATTTCTGAAAGTGAGGATGGGTTGGCTGTTATAAGTGAGCAGTTGCTCAGCATAGGAGTAGCAAATAGGTTTCAAGGTGTTGGGTGGTGGGGATCGTGCCTCAGGGAAATAGGCATACAACCAGGCCTGGAAGAGCCAGAAGGGGCCACCACAGTTGCCAGAAATCTTCTTGTCGACAAAAGAAAATAGGGCCTTGTAAAGGGTGGCAAGAAGATAAGGGGCTAAAGCCATAAGTTGGCCATCTTGCATACACAAGGCAAGGGGGAGGTATTCTTTCGTGATTTTGTACCCAGGGACACAAAAAAGAAACTCACAAAGCCAAAGTAAGTAAAAAGCAGTTCTTTCTTTGTCATCGACAGGGAACCAGGCTTGCCTTGGTATTTTTTGGCAAAATCTGTATAGCACATATCAGTGTTTAAAGTAAATGTCACTTTTGGAGGCTCAAGGAGAGCATGAATTGGATTATCCAAGATTGGGAGACCAGTCAAGTGAGCTACATCTAAGATGGTAGGGGAAATCATACCAAAATTGAGGAGTAGGGAGTTACTAGACTGCGACCAAAAGCATGCAGCAGCAACAATCAGCCCTTTGTCCACGTCATAAATTTTAGTCGACAGTCTAATTGCTTCACCAATGCCCTGGTGCTTCCATACTTCAGCGTCATGACCTTCAATTCTCCTGGCCCAGCTTCGCCAATCAGAGTCTGGTGACCTCCACCCTCTGAGTGGGTTTTTGCTGACATTCCAGTTAGTCCACTTGAGTCCAGCTTGGTTGAGAAGAAGGTTCTCACCATTACCAAGGGGATAGTATGGAGCTAGCTCGTCTGGGAAGTAAGACGCAAAGGTAGGGCCTAGAGTAGCCTTAGCAATAGAGCTTGTGCTGGGCAATAGGGTTGCAGCAAATTTTAGAGGAGCAATACGTGCTCTGATAGGGTCTGGGAAGCGGAGTAGGTCTTCATTGTTCTCCTCAGATGGAGATGGTTGAGATTTTTTCGGCGCCATGGCTTAGGGTTTTGTGGTGCTCTGGTTTTGAACGGCAATGGTTGAGAAGAAGGAGTACAGTTTGGGGAGTTCGAATCAGAGGGAAATGAAGTGGTTTGAAGTTGAAAGGGTGGGTTTTTTATAGCTTATGATGGGGCCAGTATATTTAAAAGCTCTTATATTGGGCTGTAGTTTATGTTTGTTTTGGGCCCGTATTAAGAAATTTGCTATTGGGCCTATAGCAATCCCGGGTTTACCCTTGTTGTACAGTGATCCGGACATGTGTCCGTGGATGTTGGTTGTTGTTTATTATCGTGTTTGCATCCTTTGTACTTTGTATATTGAGTTATGGGATGTGTTGGGCAGGTTTGTTACAGGTTGGTTGCGTTTGGGAGCCTAGTGTTGCTGCCCAGATTTTTGGTCCTTCGCTCGAGCGAGGAGTTTGTCGCTCGAGCGAGAGTGGTGTTGCGTCTGGTTCTGGACCTGAGAGTTGCATTTCCTGGCTCGAGCGAGCTTTTTGTGGCTCGAGCGGTCTGGGTTTTTCTTCGCTCGATCGAGAACTTCTTGGCTCGAGCGAGAGTTTTCTGTGTCTGGTCGCTCGAGCGACCAATCCTTCGCTCGAGCGAGCATGTTTTATATCAGCGCACAGCAGCGTCTAAAACATCACTTTTTCACTTCTTTTCTTTGAGCAAACCCTTAATCCGAGCCCCTCTCTCTCTAAACTTGCACTCTCTCTAAGGTTTGATCTCCCTAGGGTGTGAATCTAGCCTAGGGCCTTTGTTAAAAAGGTAGAGGGTGTTGAGAGCTTCGATTTAATCTGAAAAAGTTTGGATTTGGAGCAAGTTGATCTTGGAGTCTTCATCTCCTTTTTGGCTTAAACTTCAAGGTAGGGATATCCTACTCCTCTCTATGGGTTTTGTCTTTAAATTTTGGTATTTTGAGATGTTGGGTTTGGTTTGGTAATTTTGTGAAAGTTTGGGGCTTTTGTGTAATTTTACAAAAGTTGGGGTTTTATTCATAATAAACCTGAATGCATGTTTGGCATAGAGAAATTGAATGAATGTTAAATCATTGATGAAAATGGGACCTAAGGGTTGAAATGGTAATTATGGATAATGGCCTAATTACATTGTTTAATTAATTGGGATAATTAATGATGAGAAATGAGGAAATGAAATGTTGATTGAATATCCATTTGTGCATTTATTTTATGTTTAGAAATAACTGCTTTGGGCTATCGGTGGAGGATAGTCGTGATTGTTGTAGACAATGCATGATGATTAGGTAAACTGAAACTAATCAATGAAATGTGTCATGGAACTTGACGGTTGATAGAATACATTATTTGTATGTATTGGGTGATTGTATATAGAACCATTGTGTTTGTATACGTTATGTGTAGAGGAGGAGATAGGGGATGTACTCCGCGGTTTAGGGGAAGATAGGGGATGTACCTCTAAACCGGATAGGTATTGGGAGGAGATAGGGGATGAACTCCGTAGACAGAGCTAATATGCTTGTCTAGAGAAGTGAAGATAGAGCTCATATGCTTATCTTGGTGAAGTGTGGATACAGCTTGTATGCTTATCTGTGGATATTGTTGTTATACATATCTGTTGAGAATGTGGATATAGCTTGTATGCTTATCTGTGGATATTGTTGTTATACATATCTGTTGAGAATGTGGATATAGTTTTTATGCTTATCTGAATGTGAGATATAGTATTTATACGTATCTGTGGAAATGATGATAGAGCTAGTATGCTTATCTGTTGAAAAAGGGAAAATGAAATGTAATTGGGACTTGTAAGTCGTTGACATAAATATGTAATTTATGTGATTGTATCAGTGTTGACCAACTATCAATTGCTAATGTTTTAGTCATTGTCCATGGTTGGTTTAGTGTATTTCTACTGGGCTGTGGCTCACCCTATATGGGAATATCATTTTCAGGTGCAGGAAGCATGCCACCTCCAAGGACATAGCTGGGAGGCTAGTGGCGGGCATAGTTTTGTCGTTTTACTTTTGATGTATTACATGTAATTTCAAGCCAAGGGCTTAATGTGTAAACGAGTTAGAACTCTTTGTTGTAACCAAGTGTTAACTTGGAAAGCTGTAAGCCCGTAGGGCATTTTGTTATGAGGTTAACATGTAATACTTATGTAATGGAATTCTAATGAATGAAAGGAATGCGGTTAGTTTAAATGTAAATGCATGTCTTATCTGATGGGTTTATTGTTATTATTTTGAGGGCGTTACAGGGCCCAAACAATGGCCCCCTCGTTGAAGTTAAATATCATATGACTTGGACCCCCACAAGGGGGGACCCCCATGACCCCCTCTCTCTCTGATTGGCCACTTTTTTTTATTTTTTTTCAATTTCTTATTTTTTTTCCTTCTCCAATCAGCAGCCCCCACGTGTGTGTGGGGGGGGGTGGGGGTGGTGCAGGTGGTGATTAGAGGGGGTCTCAATCACTTTCGTAATATTTAACTTGAACATGGGGGCCATTGTTTGCACCAAGTTTTTCCAGTCTCTGTCGACAGATGGTCCACTTAATCGAGGGCATGTGGCCAAGTCTGAAGGAATGTCCGCGACCTGAAAGTGGGTTCTCTGCATGTGGGTCACCTAGAAGTGATAGGGGAAGTTTTTACCACCAGTCATGGAGTTAGTGGGCACACTTTCAGGAGGAAGCATGAGACAAAGCAGGAGCCTTGCTCTGTCGACAGAAGTTTAAAACAGTTGGTGGCCATGAAATAAACACAAGAAATGGAGCTCGACAGATAGAAGTGGAGGTTTAGTATTGATATCCGTATACTATTTTTGTGGCTCATCATTGCATGATCCCACACGTCTACACCATAACTGCCACTGTAACTGCCCCCTGACTTCGAATCTTCAAGTCCCCTGAAAACCAATATTGACTCTTCCCCGTTGACCTTCCTTTTCACCATTGTGGGGCATGTCCCTCATCATTATGAGTTAGTGGGCATACTTTCAGGAGGAAGCATGAGACAAAGCAGGAGCCTTGCTCTGTCCACAGAAGTTTCAAACAGTTGGTGGCCATGAAATAAACACAAGAACAGGGAGATCGACAGATAGAAGTGGAGGTTTAGTATACTTGGAATGCCTAGAACGGAGATCGTTGGTTTCGATATCCGTATACTATTTTTGTGGCCCATCATTGCATGATCCCACACGTCTACACCATAACTGCGACTGTAACTGCCCCCTGACTTCGAATCTTCAAGTCCACTCTGCCAAATATTAACTCTTCCCTGTCGACCTTCCTTTTTACCATTGTGGGGCATGTCCCTCATCATTATGAGACAAAAATCGACAGAATATTGTCCACTAAACACAACCACAATCCTTGCAAACTGGGCCAATGAACCGCAACACTTGGCCACTCACTGTTACTGCCCCTGACTATGAATCATCAAACTCTGCCAAATATTGAATTTTCCCTGTAATTTAATCAAAATATATTCAATGTCGGTAAACTTGAAAATATGTTTGAAGTAACCTTTTTCTGTATTGTAATGACTTAAACACAATTGTTGTCCTACATTTTACGTAACGAAAATACACAACTTATTTATATCAAAAACAAAATATACATCTCGGGTTTATAATAAAAAAAATGGGAACTACATTTTTTTTTAAAAAAGTTTACTCATATTTTCAGCTACATTCTGATTGGATATTAGATTAAAAAATCCTCTTTGCACCTATTTTTCCCACATCCTCCCAACAGCTGCTCCATTCAACTAACATTGAATCTTGCATGCGACCTGACTTACACACTGGAGCAGTTACTGGCAGTGCTCATGGATTTAGTGGCTACCCTCCAAGAGGAAACATGAACGAATTGGGAGTCTGTATCTGTCGAGGAAAGGCTAAAAGGACCTGGGCACAGGTGGCAACTTCAATTATATGCACTTCGACAGGTACAAGTGAAGCTTTTATGTGGTTTCAATACACGGAAATGACCGTGCAGTTACAGAAGTTGCACAGAAGCAGTTGCAGAATTGGCAGATCATGGGGTCGTGGGAATTTTATAGCTATAAAGGGCAGAATGTTTGTAGAGAGAGAGGACATGAACAACAACACAACTTACTTTCTACATTGTAACTTCTGTGTAGTTTTTTCCCTTCTACTTTCTACGTTGTTACAAACAACATAGCAACACAACAACTTACTTTCTACTTTCTACTTTGTTACTTTCTACTTTGTTACCATCAGTTCATCGAAAGAAGTCTTCATCCATTTCAGGCATTTGAACCAATACTACAATTGCTTGATTTTCTTCTTGAACTTGTCAACTTTAAATTACTGCTTCGTTGCTGTCGATATAGGCCCACCATAATTTTACTAAAAATAAACCCATACTTCCATAGTAAACATTAAATAATTTCACAACTCCTGTTCGTAACTCGTAATTCATATACCAATCGGCATGGAGATAAAGTAACGAGTTCGTTGGGTTACTTTCTCCAAGTAACACCCAAAATTAACTGCCACTTGGATTATATACAAAATGCATGTGTTGGTATGTAATTTTGCAAACTCACTTGGACAAAATTCGTATTTTACTCGAAATATAATACTAATTTACCGACACAAGTCATAACAAATCAATACGAAGTGAAACACATCGTTAGTTGATAAACCACACAGCAAAAAACCCTTCAGTTAGATCCAACCAAATATGGAACATAAACAAGCAACCCGCAATAGGAATCTTGGAATACAGACATAAGCCAATTTCCCACCCAAAACAATACACAGACAACCCATATATATCTCACCTCACCTTCAATTAGTTTTGAAAATGACAAGTCACTGGAAACACAAATGACAACACCACTCTAAACAATATGGGAAATTTACAACTCGTGGCCTTGTACATAAGTAACGTTGTGCCATTTCCTGGCATTGTACATAACCAATTATTTACACGTTACGTACAGCAATCCTTGCAAAATGAAAACTACATACATTATTTCCATGTGTTTTCAATAGCTAGTACTGTCTACCTAATAAATTAAGAGAATAAGTAAATCATACAAATTATACAATTACCTGATTCACCTCAGCAATTGTGTTCGAATCATTTTTCCACACTGCTGCTTCAACACTACCGTATTGGCCCACAGGCTGCTTGGAATCAGGAGAAACATCGAAAAATAGTCGCCGTTGCTTAATGTGCGGTGTACTTGGATCCACCAACCCAGTTTTGCAACGAACGGGCAATGACTCCGCATTATACTCACAGTCAGTTATGTGGGGTGTATCTGCATCTGAGCTAGTACCCACTGTTCGGCTAAACCGAACCTTAGGACACGTTCGCTTTGTGTGCCCAATGCATTTGCAATTCTCACATTTTCTTGGTCTTCGATAGTTGGACGAGGCCCGTCCTGGGTTCCCTTTTGTCTTCACAACATCAGGATCTTCTACTCCAAATTGTCGACGGAATGAATTTTCCCTTTGTCTCCATTCCCACCGTTCAAATTCTTCTCATATAACTCCTTCATCCGGCTCGTCATCAAAAGACATGCATCCCTAGCCTCTTTGAAACCTTCCGTTGATTGCGAGGCATAGAAACACATTTCGTTGTAGGAAGAACACAATATCCCATACCGGGCCGTCTGTGTTGTAGTGCTATCAATTGAGGGTTGAGGCCATTGCTGGCCATCCTTGCTTACAGCCCTTGTCCATCTATGCAGCACACAAGTTGGGGGAATTTGCGTTAAATTTTCAGCTTTTATAACACATATCATGTGGAAGCAAGGTAGCCCCAACGACTCAAACTTCATGCAAGAACATCTCATTGCAGCATCCACTGGACTGTGTGTTACTATCTATGATCTGTCCTTCACTTTGTACTTATGAATATAGTAGCATTTCTGACCATCCGGCAAAGGGAACACGTCCTTGACATTCAACTTTCCCTCTTCTAAGATTTCATCACGGAACATTCTAAATATATTTCGGGTGAATAGCTCAGCTCCATGTCTCTCTATATCTCGCAATGGAGTAATCAATACCGGAAAAGTGTTATTTGTTTCAGCATCATCTCCAGCCTCGTTATACCTTATCCTTGCAAGAGCCCGATCATAGTGCCTAACAAATTCATAAAGCTTCAATTTGTGTTGGAGGAAGGGATTGAAATAAGAATTCATACACTCCGAGCGCTGAGTGCTCTTCATCCCAGCAAAGAAATGTCCACGCATATATGCCTCAGCCCACATATGACGCTTCTCATATGTCTCCAACACCCAACTGTTGGTTTGAAGTCCAAATTTTTCGACCATTGTCGTCCAGCCATGCTCAAACTTTGTCTCATCCGTTTCCATGTCTATGCACTACTTGAAAGCATGTGCAAAGCCACTTATGTGAACATTTGAAACAACATTTTTCCCAAGATGCCAATTACACAATCGATGTCTTGCGTCTGGGAATAATCTTCTGATTGCCTCTCGCATCGCCTTATCCCCATCTGTCAGTACGGACACAGGTGCTTTATTGCCCATCGCCTCCATAAATGTTTCCAAAACCCATGTGTATGTCTCAATTGTTTCATTAGCTAGCAAAACACATGCAAATATCTTGGTCCTAAAGTGGCTAGTCACACCAGCCAACATGACAAAAGGTTTCTTGTATGCATTGGTTCTGTAAGTTGAGTCAAATATCAACACATCACCAAACTTTGCGTAGTCGGCCTGCGATTTCGAATCTGCCCAGAACAGATTTTGTAACTTGTTATCGCTACACACATTATACTTGTAAAAAAAACGTGCATCAACATCAAGTTTTGCGCATAGGTAAACCAACGCACCCTGCGCATCACCATCCTCAACTTCTGCTCTACGTTCGGCTTAAATATGGTTGTGCAGATCCGTACGGATGAAACCAACATTCTCATAAGACCCGGACTAATTTACCATATAGTCCATGATTTGGCTAGTCTTCACACCGACATTGCGCATAGCCAGTGCTTGAGCTTTGTCAGCACTGTTTAAACTGCGATGTGACCTCAGGTACATCACACAGTGTTATTCCGTCAATTCATGGTTGTGGTCTGCGACGAAGTGAGTCACAACATACTTTCCCCCTTCACCAGCATCCGCATCGTACCGTATGCGAAATTGGGCTTTGCAACCTACTCTTGTTAGTGCCTTGGGAGCTCTACTCTTCTCAGCAACACGGTCCAAGTATTTTGGTAATCTCTGACCTTCCCTTGAACACAACCACAGCCTACTAACGACCTTTCCCTCTTTATTTGTGTTAAATCTGGATTTTGGTATACTAAATCCCTTGGCTTTAGCATACGCATTGTAGAAATCTTCTCCATCTTCGACCGAATCAAATTTTTGTTCCAGAATAGCACGTTCAACATCACTAACCATGTCATTGCGATGAGCATCGTCAACCATTTCTTTTTTCACATCGGCTCCGCCATCTTCAACGTTCATGTTGGTTGCTTCTTTATTGCTCGGACCAGCTTCGCAACCATGATCAGGTTCTGCCCGACTTTCATTCATCAAACGAATGTCATCTGCTTCATTTGGAATGGCATAATCATCACCTTCCCTTTTAACTTCCGTTGGGGCCATACTGCACATGACATTACTACAAACAATTACTTGATGACCGAAAATTGTTAACCCAAACACTAACATGACATTTTCACACGGTTTACCTGTTTGTGCAAACACAAACACTCGTTTCAGAAAGAGAAAGAGAAAGGTTAGCTGCCAATGGAGGGGCTTCCGTGGGAGCGAAGCGTAGAGCAGTTGAAGTTAGGATGGGGGTTTAGTTGAGGGAAAATAGCTGAAGTGAACGGGCCAGAGAGACAGAGAGGAAGACAGAGAGAGGGAGACAGCTCCATACCTCATATCTAGTTCGAGAGAAGGGCTTCACTTCAGCAATGGAACCAACACAGCCTTATAGTTACGTTGTTGTTGGAAATCGCCCGTTATACTGTTCCCTACAGAGCTTCGTCAATGGAACGAACCCAACAGGGGCTTCTCCCTGTTAATGGAAATCAACAGTTACACTGACTCAACCTTACACAGAGAGGAGAACAGAGAGAGATAGAGACTAAATACAGAGAGTGAGTGGGATGCAATCATGCAAATACAAGCATTAACCGGTTGCCCCGGTTTCAACTTTTTCACGATTAAACAATTCAATGGTCTTGATCAATTATTGTAATCTAACGGCTAACAATTGGGTTGCATATGGTGTGCAACCTTAAGGGGGTTGCACACTTAAGCAGAACCCTTTACAAAAATATGTCATTCTTCTTCCTCATTCTCTCTACTACTTCTCTTTCTATTTCTTAACTCTAACCCAGTATACCACACCAACTTCCTTTTCCCCTTCTTTGGATGGAACAATTGGGCATTGAGCAAGAAAATAGCAGTACATATATATATATATATATATATGAACTTGTAATCAATGTTGAATGATTGGATAATATATATGCATTAACAAATTATATGTATATATATACACAGATTACATATATATACAGTCGCAAAGCATTTTGAATTCGAGTCATAAACACTTGACTAATACTACTGTTACGATCCCCTGTTTTTTTAAAATGGGGATCTAAATTAACTTGGCCACTGGAAATTTTAATAGCCAAAGAATGATAACTAGTAAACATGTTCCGTTATCAAAATAACCACTTTTGAGTTTTGGGTTGATGGATTGGAGAAAGACTAGAAATTGTTAGAATGCTTGTTTGATCTAAATTTTTAATGTACAGGTTTAGCCCAATGATATTTTTAAGTTCTCTATAAGTATCTTTTTTTTTTAGTTGTCCTAACATACCACTCGTTATCAATTTTTATCCATTAACACTTTGTTTGATTGAGAGATTTGTGAAGAGATTTAAAAAGAAAAATATAAAAGGTATGTGAAATGTGAATAAAATATACTTACATTTCATATAATTTCACATATCTTTTTCTTTTACTTTTCAAATTTCCTTCCCAAATCTCTCAATCAAACACAACGTAAGAGACTCAATGGCAAGCAACATCATCTGCACTTTCTAAGTTCAAAAAACCAAACATATATATACAGATTATATATATATGCATTTACTATTAATGAATGATGAGGATGGGTGAATGTCGAGTTGTGTGTGCTGCTTGGGTTTCTTGCAAAAATTGGAATGAAATTTATTAGAGTTGACAACATGAAAGGAAGAAGAAAGAAAATAGGGGTACATATATATATTTACAAGTTTAATTCAAAATAGAAAAGAGGAAGAAAAATATGGCATAAAGGTTAATTTATATGTTTTGGTAACGGAAGTTAGAGTGCGCTTTTAGTTCATAAACCATGTGGGGGCTATGTGATTATTTCTCAATAATAATTCGCACATGGCTCAAACCACAAGAGGTAATGTGAAGTTTTTCCTACCAAAATTAATTTAGGAAAAAATATAAAAATGTAAAAGATTTATCACTTTTATCTTTGGTGTAAAGAAATAATTTTTTAAATTTTAAAAATAACTTTTTGATATTTATTTTTGTCAAACTAATTTATATTTTATCTAATTAGTTTCCTTGTCCTTGAAATGGAACATTTTTCGATTGCAAAAGAAACAGTATCTTTAATTGTCTTTATTTTGAACGATATTCAAAATTCAAAATCAAATATATCACAATTAAAAGATCAAAAATCAAAATAACACAAGTCTTAAATTACAGAAACCGTTGATATAATTCAACCATTAATTAACTTATTTTTTTGGCAACAAAGACTACCTTTGACTTTGGCCTCTTTTGAAAAACGGGTTAAAAGTCACTTTCTAATTTTTTAATTCGTTTCGAGTCATATCATCTCTCACACTTTTTTACACATTTAAACAAAAAAGTCACAAAAAACTAAAGAAACAACTTTTAACTATATTTCCAAAACACCTCTTTGGGGTGTTTTAGGAATTTGGCTTTTAGTCACTTTTTTTGGTTAGTGGCAAAAGTCAAAAGTTGACTTTTTACATTTTTTTTCATTTGGGAAGTTAGTTTTTAGCCATTGGTAAAATCACAGTTCTACCCCTTATAGGTTAAAATGTGCTATATGGGTGAAGTTGTAAATATTTTAAATTGAATGAGGTAATTTGATCATTTTATTATGATTTGACATCATAAACAAATATTAATAAAAAAAATCAAAAATTACTTTTTACCAATTTCCCAAATCATTTGTCTAAAAAAATCAAAAATTTAATTAAAAGCTAAAAAATTACTTTTTACCATCTTCCCAAAATAAGCCTTTATTGTCCTACAACACAAATTGTCCACAAGTTATACCTACGCAAGTTCATGGGTTTAATGACTTCCCTTTTACCCCAAACTTTAATTTTTAAAATTATTTATTATTAAGGTAAATATTAGAGATCCAAAAAATTTATTAAAATTTCTATCAAATGTTTTATATAGATGTGGGACCAACCTTATGTGAGTTCCATGCAGATTTTACATCCATGTGAAAGATTTAGTAGAAATTTTGATAAATCTTTTGAAATCTCTAACATTACTCTATTATTAAACTTCAAAGTCTTGTGTATGACGATATTTAACAACCATTTTCATAGTTTAACAAGTTATCGATTGTATTAGGATATTTTTAATGGTGCATCAATTTTTTTGAGTAAATTTGAGTAAAAGCTTATTTTGATTAGGGGTGTAACTTGGGCGGGCTCAACCCGAACAACCCGAGCCCAGCCCGATTTTTTTTAGGGGTTGGACAAAATATTTTCAAATTCGGTACGGGCTTGGGCAAAAATTCAGAAACCCGAATTAAATTTGGGCGGGCTTGGACAAAGACGTCAAGCAACCTGAGCAACCCGAAGCTTGAATTATACATATATATATATATATATATATAAATTATTAGCCATTACATGATATTAAAATAATTTATATTATTAAATCATATTGAATATATATTATATATATAAATAACATAAAATCTTACTTTTTTTCTTTTTATTTTCACTCATAAATTGTAAGGACTACTATAGTGGCATCTTTCTTACATTATATAAATTATTTGTTTTGATGGTATTAGTGATTTTCTATTTTTTTTAAAAAAAAATTGTAAATAGAGTCAAATTTTAATAATTTAATGATGTAGCTGGGAAAAAAAAAATTGAAATTCATTTACAATTTGGGCAACTCGGGCAATTTGGGTTTAACTCGGGTTAGGCTTAGGCAAACAACCTTGGGTTACAATTTGGGCTTGGGCAGGTCTCAGCACAACTTGGGCTGGGCTTGGACAACCTCCCAACCTGACCGAACTCGCCCGAGTTGCACCCCTAATTTTGATTGGGAACCCTCCATTTTAGCAAAAAAGTCAAAAAGTTACTAAGCCTGTGTTTGGCAAGTGGGTTTGCAGGCTTTTTTGGTTATTTTAGCCACAAAAAACAAAATAGGCTATTTTAGCCATAACAAACAAAACATCACATCCAACCCATAATCATTACATTCTTCTCTCACAAAAAAACTCAAAAAAGCCCAAAAGCCAAAAAGCCCTTCCCAAACCAAGCTTTTAAGCCCAGGCTAAAATAGCCAAAAAGCCAAAAAGCTAAAAAGCCAACCCACTTCCCAAACGGAGGCTAAATTAGCCAAAAAGCCAATAAACCATACCAAAAAGTCAAAGATTCTCTTTTCTCTTTACTTTTTACACATCTTTTCGTAAAAAGCCAAAAAGTCATCCCAAACATACTAGTTTTTTTTAGCTCATGTTTTAGCCAAATAGCTAAAAAGTTACTAAATTAGCTTGTTCACAAACGAAGCCTAAGTGCTCCAATTTAGAGTTTTGTAGTTTCATCAAACCATTAGTTGACAATGCGGACGATAAGCCAGTGTAATGTTTTCACAATTTTTTGTCTTGAGGTGGTCATCTGGGGAAGATCGAGTGGTGAAAATTCAACGACAATGAATAGTGATTTGATGAAAGATATATTGATTCTCAGTTTGATGGAAAAAAAAAAGTAAAATTTTGGATTTGATACGTATTTAATGAATCCATTGGAGTATGAAAATAAATAATTTTTCATCAAATTTATATTTGTTGACAATTTTAAATAACCATGGGAGATAATCTTAAATTATAGTTTTGCTTTTACAGTTTGCCCCTGTAACATTCATATTATACTATTTTATGTAATTTTCATCAATTGAGTATACACTGTTCCTAAATTGTTCCTAAGCAAGTTAAATTCTTATTTTAATTTGTGTTCCAAAATTAAACTAGACGATGATTTGGCTTTAAGGCAATCCAAAATCTGTGAAAGGACTAAAAAAAATATTCACTATGTTTGGTTTAATTTTTTGAATTTAATTTTTAAAAATTGAGTTTTTTATTTTTTGTGTATTTTTTAGTAAATATTTTTAAAATTTTAAATAATTTTTTATTTACTTTTTTAGATGTACTTTACTTAAATGTATCTAAAAAGTAAAATATTTATAAAAAATATTTTAAAAAATTAATAAATACACAAGAATATAAAAATGTACTGAATTCTTGTATTTTTTTATATATTTTTATATTTTTTATATTTAGTGATTCTTTTAAAGATTTTTTTAATAAATATTATACTTTTTAAGTAGATTTAAAAATTAAAAAAATGGATTAAAATATCAAAAAAATTCAGTAAAAAAAAATAAAAAAAAAGTTTTTCAATTTTTTAAAAAGTGAATCCCGAACCCAAACAAATTTGTCTGTCCACTTATTTAAACTAAGAATTTTTTTTAAATAAATATTATATTAAAGGGTCATTCTGTGGTCATTTTAGGAGATTAATTAAACAGTGTGTATTTTATGTAAATTATAACATTCATAAATAATTTTTTTAATCATAACTAAAAAAAATAGTCAATATATAATTACAACATTTTTCATTACAGTGATATTATATGTACCAATTAATGTACATATTAGTGTACCAATTAGTGTTATGATATTATTATATACCACATTTATTATACCAGTTATAAATACCCAATTTATATAAATGATGACACATAATCTATTGATACACTAATGTGTATATTAATTAGTATATATAATATTATTCTTTTTATTACAAACAAAATAAGTAATAATTAATACCATAATTAATACATAATTAATACTACCATAATTCATAACAAAGACTACAAACATCGTCACCGGTGATAGACACCTACGAAAGATAGGTATATCATAGAATTTTTCGAAATTCTTTTATTATTGATAAGTGGACTATAGTGTGTCTTCCACGTTTTTATCGCTTCGGAGTGTAGACTATTTAAACTGCGTTACCAAGCAGACTGTGAAACGAAAACACGCCACCACCACGGCATCACCGAATCAGGATCCCTTCCTTTGTTTTTTTTTTTTTTTTTTAACACTTGTTGGGTCATTAGATTTACTTTTCAACTCAATGTCGATAGTTCGAAGGGTTTTTTTTTTTTAAAGTTCCTCGGATTAAGATTTCATAGCATAAAAGACATCTAATATTTTCATAATATCTTAGGTCTCTCAAGTTGATCCAGAGAAAATTGGTCCAGAGAAAATTAATCCAGAGAAATTTCACGTCACAGAGAAAATTAATCCAAAGAAATTCTCTGGACTTTCCAGAGAAATTTTCCTTTCCTGTCAAAAGAAGGGGAAGACTATGTTCTAGGTGGGTAATGGAATTCCACAAAAAACAAAGCATTTTGATTTTGCTTCAACCTCATTTTTTCTGAGTGCAGTATGTTCTATAAAATCAGCTTCAAAACAAGCCCTTATATCCAATCGCAGAACTGATTGATATAATTTTCACTCAATAATCTGGCAAAAACGTATTGAACATTATATGCAAAATGTGAAGGTCAACCCTATTCAACCAGCAAAGAAGAAAGCAAGTAGCAGATAAGCAAACGATATTCACCAAATTGTGTTTTGACTCAACTAAAGAAAATTGATCAAACTAGAGAAAATTATAGTTCTCTTTTCTTTTCCAGAGAAATTCTAAACCAGAAAAATTCAAAAAAAATTAAGCATCACAGAGAAAATTAAACATGCTAGAAATTTTTTTTTTTTTACTCATTCAGAGAAAGTTGATCAAACCAGAGAAAATTACAATTCTCCTATTCCAGAGAAATTCTAGAATTTCTCCCGAATTAGAGAGTCATGGGGTGGGCAGTGTAACATATTAATCAAAGCCTGGTTATACTGAAACATGCTGATAGATGGCAACGTTTGTGAGCATGTGTTCAAAACAACTTTTGCACATTTACCCTCCATGACAACATCAGAGAAATGTACCAATCTTCACCCCCTAGCTTCATCTTCAACGCTTCCACATTTACCAATCTCATCAGCTTCTTCGCCTCCGCAAATGACATACTACTATTATTATTATTATCCCCTCCTCCTCCGACCACATCACCACCACTTCTGCCGCCGCCCGACTCCGTTGAAAACGATGCACATACCGCCTTCAGCCCTAACGCCGCCGCCCGACTTCGTTGAAAACGATGCACACACCGCCCTCAGCCCTAACGCTGTCTTCGCCTTCGGTTTGTACCCAATAACCAAACCAGCAAAGCACACAGCAATATTGAGTGCACGGTGAGGCACATCACCGGAAGCTTGAACCGATGCATCGGTACTACTAGCTGACTTGTCGCTTACTGGAGACGGAGCCTGCTTCACAGGCTTTGATGGTGCCGGAGCAGGCAAAATAGAGACAAAAAAAGACAACGGAAGCAGCACTCTGTCTACCTGATACACCGCCAGTTGGTTATCGGAGTACACTGTGCCGGTCACTGTGGTGTTAACAATCCTAGTTCTGATGTTCACCATATTCCCTGCCGTGGTCACATTCATTAGGTACTGAACAGTACTTCCAGCCTGTGTGCTCAACGGATTGCTCACTGAGAGAGGGGTTTTTGATGCGCGAAGAGAGAGTTGGATCTTGGAGTGTCTGGTGGAGAGACCAAGAGTAAAATTTGTCCGATATATGTTTAGGGACCTTAAACATCAAAAAATAATTTTGTGGATCTCTTCCATTACGAAGAGTGGGAGAGGGACCCTAGACTAATTTTTCCTAGTTCGAACAATTTATATTTTAAAATTTATTAATTATATCATATTTATAAAAAATTAAATTAATCGAATATCAAAAATGATGTGTTCTAATTATTGAACTAAATATTATTTTTAAAAAACATTTAATAAATAATTTTCTAAACATATATTTTTTGATATTTGATCAATTTAATTTTTTTTTATAGATATAACATATTTAGACTCCATTTGGTAATGGCTTTTGTGGTTATTTTAACCACAAAAGATAAAATATACTATTTTAATCACAGTAAATAAAATATTACATTTAATCCATAATCATTATATTTTTCTCAAAAAAAAATAAAAAAAATTAAAAAATCAAAAAATTCTTTCAATACTAAATTTTTTAACTTAAATTAAAAAAATTAAAAAATTAAAAAATTAAAAAATCAACCTACATCTTTATAAATTTTGCAAGACTAATAAGTTTTAAAATATAAACGGTTATGACCATTAAAAAAACAAGGAGGGAGGGAGAGTAAAGAGAGGATCTGATTCGGCGTCACCACCCCCGAGCCATCTTCTCGATCCTGTCACTGATTAAACGCATGTGCGTCCCTGAAAAAGCAACAAAACACTCCTAATACTAAAATATTTTTGTCATTTTCCTTTCTTCCAAACACCTTCCACAGAGGGAGACCCACCACAACTCCCCGCCCTCTCTCTCTGCCACCACCAACAGACCTCCATCTCCATCTCCATCTCCATCTCCATCTCCATCTCCATCTCCATCCACAACAGTTACACACATCCCCCTAAGAGCACGTGCATCCTCTCTCTTCTGTCTCATCCGCTCTCATCTCTATTCTATTGTGATCATAACGTACCCCCTCCTTGTGTCTCACTGTTTTTCTCTCTCTAAATTGACGCATTACACACAGAAGAGAGAGAGAGAGAGAGGCTTTTGTGTTGTGTTTGCTCATTCATATGACGCGATAACAGAGAGAGAGAGAGAGAGAGGAATGGCATACAATAGGTTGCCAGGCAGCGGACACAACAGCCCGTCGCCGCCGCAGTCGCCGCTCCGGTCGCCGAATAGGCTCAGACACTCCGGCAGCAGGTCGAAGCAAGGCCGGTTCAACTCCTTCGGTAATCAGCCCCCCCGAACCCTCGCTCACCGCTTGGCCTGGTTCCTCCTCTCCGTCCTCCTCCGCAGACAAGGCGTCTTCCTCTTCGCTCCTCTCCTCTACATCGCCGGTATGCTCTTCTACATGGGCACCGTCTCCTTCGACCACGTTCCTGTCATCAAGCACCGCCCCCCCGCCGGCTCTCTCTACCGCACTCCGCAGCTATATGCCAAGCTCCGTCCCCAAATGGATGCCGACAATTCGTCCAGTGATGCGGTCAGTGATGTCGATTTTGATTTCTTCAATTTATTTATTTTTTCTTTCTTCTTATTGATTTGATCTAATTGACTACTTAACTTTTTTGCTAAGATTAGTATTCAAGTAGTAAAATGCATGACAATTTTAGCAAGTTTGGTTCAGTTGATGGATTAGTTTGGCTCACATTATGCAGAAACTGTTGTGGTTTATTTTATTTTATTTTAATTTTTTTATTGTAGATTGCTGTTCAAGCTGAAAGATTGAAAATTTGAATTAGAATTGAGGGAAAGTTGTGCTACCTTGCTATATCTAGATCTGTTGATAACTATATCACACTGAAGCGTGATATGTTTGTTTCTTTCTTGTAAATAGCTCTGCATTGTCCTTCTCTATGTCATGCCTTTTCTTTTTTATGTTCTTTAATTCTTTCTACTTTATTATGAGGTTCTCTCAAGTAACCAAGCAAGGCAATTTGAGCATATTCTGCTGTGGACTGGTGGTGCTTGTGATTGAAATATAGTTGCTGTGCTTCTGTGTGCGATATAATGCAGTAAGCTGCAAGAACTAAATAAAGCAAGGTACTGTATAGGGTGAAAGGGTTTTGGTATTTGGGTTGCTCAAATTGCATGGTGTTGTTTCAGTGATCAGTTTACAATCGATTTTGCAAAGAAACTGTTGTACTAATTTCTTCATGTGTAGTTTCAATCGATTTGGGGTTAGTATAGTGAGTCATGCTATTCAATACATGAAGATATTTCCATGAAATGACTTCCCGTTATGTGTTTGGTGTGCTATGTTCTTCAAACCAAACCAAACTAAAGCTTTGTGTCCCACTCAAGTGGAGTTGGTTACATGAATAATTTTTTTTGTCATTCTGCCCGCTCAAGGACTATATGCACATTTAACTTAAATAAATTCTTTTTTTATTTTATTTTTATTATTACATCCCATATCAATTTAAGTCTTCTCCTTCCCCTAACATTTCTGTTGTCTCTCTACCACCACTATCACCTAAACATCCCACAACCCACAATAATTCAAGCAAAACCTCATATCCCCAAATTATCTTAGATTGATGACAATCTATGGCAAAACCATCTTAGTGTGTTCTTTCTCAATTTATCTTCAATTGACGTTATTTTTACCATTTTATGATATATTCATTTATAATTCTATCTTTTCCGAACTTACCATACATCCATCTAAGTATTCTCATCTCAACTACACTCATTTTATGGATGTGTTGTTTATTACTTGTCCAACATTCTGTTCAATAAGGCATGAATAGTCTTGTAGTTGTCCAACATTCTGTTCAATAAAGCATCAATAGTCTTGTAGTTGTTTCATAAAAAATTTATTTTAATTTTATTGGTCATATATTATGCCAAATGCACTCCTCCATTTGAGCCAACCTATGTCGATTCTATAGATCACATCATCCCCAACCTCACCACTCTTATTAATATCATACCTAGGTAACAAAAGTATAACTCTTATAGACCAAGCCATGAACAAACTTGGAAACCGAATAATTCTAGGCTATTTTATACTAGGGAGATTTAGTCAAAACCCCCTCATAATAAAACTAATGCATTAAGGATAAGTACAAAAAGTTTTTCTTGAAAAGTCCAACACATACCCACTATTATCAAAACATACTTAGTGAGTAATTTAATATTTTAAATTTTAAAATAATATAACTTTTGATTTAAATGTCGATTTTTAATAAAATTAATATTTTTAGAATCCTCTCATCAAGATCTATCAAATAAGATTCATGTTGACTATGAAATTCTTAAAAAAATATATATATATATATATATATACTGTTGAAATTGACGTAAACAGTAATATGTCACTCTATCTAATAGTAACATTTTACTGTTACAAAAAATATAGTACATGCTAGATGAACCAATAAAAAATACACATACACAAACATTTTTAAACTTATATAAAATAAAATACAAGTGTTCCTCGTTAAAAGAGTTCTGTGAGATATATATATATATATATATATGCATGGGCAATATTGTTCAAGAAAAAAAAAAGAATTTTACTCTATCCTTGCTCAATTATGCGTTTCCTCCTTAGGGGGTTTATGAAGCAAAATAAATTGGGTCGTCTTTTTCACCAAACAAGGGTCCAATGGAGGGGTTTTGGCTAAATTTCCCTTTATACTAAATCAAAATATTCCTAATCGATTATTAATTTTTGAAGATTACATTTGCATCAAGTGGTTTTTGATGCTTGCTATTTGCTATATAGTTTTTAATGACAAAGTTGGATTGGAGAAAACATGACTTAGAATTGTTTAGCAATGATTCATATCTAAACTTCATTTTTTTGTTTATGTTTACTTCCTAAACTAACATGTGTCCTCACTTCCTTGTTATGTTGTTTTATTGATTAGACATGTATTGATATTGTCCATGCATGGTACTTATTGAAAAAAGTAGTCCATGCATCGTGTGATATAAAGATGTTGGTTGATGCTCGACACAAATCATCCAAAAGTGCTTCTTGTGGAATCTTTTGAACCTTCAACTGAAAAAGAAAAAAAAGAAGAAGCTATCAGGTAAAATAAATCTGTAAGAAATAATGTATAGAGAAAGAGAGAGAATAAATTGTATGTATTATTATTGATTGATATATTGATATATATTACAATGATTCATGATTCCTATATATAGAAGAGGGTGAGTGTGTAGTAGGTAAGGAGTAGGTGAAGTGGAGGTGGTAGTGGTGTAGTGGGTTAGGTTTAGTGGAGTAGGTGAGGTGGTAGTGGTGTAGTGGGTTAGGTTTAGTGGAGTAGGTTTAAGTGGGTTAGGTTTAGTGGAGTAGGTGAGGTGGTAGTGGTGTAGTGGGTTAGGTTTAGTGGAGTAGGTTTAAGTGAAATAATGTATAGAGAAAGAGAGAGAATAAATTGTATGTATTATTATTGATTGATATATTGATATATATTACAATGATTCATGATTCCTATATATAGAAGAGGGTGAGTGTGTAGTAGGTAAGGAGTAGGTGAAGTGGAGGTGGTAGTGGTGTAGTGGGTTAGGTTTAGTGGAGTAGGTGAGGTGGTAGTGGTGTAGTGGGTTAGGTTTAGTGGAGTAGGTTTAAGTGGGTGAAGTAGGTGGAGAGTAGGTGGATTTTAACAGCCCCCCGCAAACTCAAGGGGGATAGGAACTAACCAACTTGAGTTTGGAGAGAGTAACAAAATAAGAAAATACATAAAAATAAAAGAGGATAAGAGACACTGTATGGTCGTGTCAGACCATTGGTGAAGACACTGGATGGTGGTGTCATAACGTTGTAGAGGACACTGTATGGGGGTGTCATAACCATGTAGAGGACACTGTAGGGTGGTGTCATAACGGTGTAGAGGACACTGGATGGCGGTGTCAGACCGATGTAGAAGACAGTTTATGGGGTCATGTCGGACCGTTGTAGCAGACACTGTTGTGACAGTTGTTGTGACAGTTTACGGAGTCTTGCTGGACCCTTGTAGAAACTAACCGCAATCAATGTCGGGACAGTTTACAGAGTCTTGTCGGACCCTTGAAGGAGCTAACCGGAATCAATGTCGGGACAGTTTACAGAGTCTTGTCGGACCCTTAAAGGAGCTAACCGGAATCAATGTCGGGACAGTTTACAGAGTCTTGTCGGACCCTTGTAGAAACTAACCGGAATCTATGTCGGGACAGTTTACAGAGTCTTGTCGGACCCATAAAGGAGCTAACCGAAATTAATGTCGGGACAGTTTATAGGGTCATGTCGGACCGTTGTAGAAGTTGCACCCTCAAAAGGTGTGCCCAATTTTGTCAAAAGGTGTGCCATCAAAAGGCGTGCCCAATTCATCAAAAGGTGTGCCGGACATGATGGCGAGGCACGTGGGCGCCTTGGCTTGCGCGCCCGTTTTGTCGTCTGGTGGCAAGAGACACGCGATACGCGTGGCTGCCTCGCTATTTAACCAAGGTTGATGCTGAGGCTGAGGCAGACAAAAAAACTTCTGAAAATCCTCTGAAAACAACTCTTCCTTTGCTGAGAAAGAAACTCTGTAATACTCTGTAACCAACCCGTCTCTGAAACACTCAGCAACATGGCCTCTTCTTCCCGTCCAGCTACCCAGAACATGGCCTCCTCTTCCCGTGGTCTGCTCACGCTCTTTCCAGAACTGAACGAGTCCACAAGAGAAATAACTGGTGCGGTGGCCAGTGAACCTCAACCAAACACCTCTGGTTTTGCTCCGTTGAACTTTCCGATGCGGTCGGTGGAGCAAAAAATGGCGGTGCAGTCGGATGTGGAGGCCAATCAGTATACCTTGAAGTCATGTGTGGAAACCATGACTGCGGTTACAAATTTGTCGAACCGGCTGCAGAGTAGGACAAATGAGGTGCAGCAGTTAAACGCCCAACTGGCTCTGCTCCAACGCATGTATAAGGATGCGCGAGCAGAGATAAGTGTGCTAAAGGCGGAAAACAAGGAGCTGAAGCTGAAGGCCAGTTTTATGTTCCGATTTGGAGGGCCGCCATATGCTGCAGTGGAGGAGCAGGGAGTAGTGATCATGCCCAGTGGAGTGGGAAACACGGAGGCAACACCGGCAAGGGCCGCCCAAGACGGTGGCAAGAAGAAAAGACCGGCAGAATAGGCGAGAAGAAAAATCCCACTGTTCCGATTTGTGTTGGTTGTGTTTTGTTTTGTTTTGTGTTTTTTTTATTTTTATTTTTATTTTTTATTATTATTTTTTTTTTTATGGTGTAAAATGCTGATCGGGGTTGATCCCCGGCATGAAGAAATGACAAGTTTGTAAAATGTTGTTTTTTTTTTTTTTTTTTTTTTTTTTTTTTTTTTTTGGGAGTGTTTTGTTGAAAAAATAAAAATAAAATGAAAGAAAACAAGGGAGAAAGAAAATAGATAAAAAATATTTATAGATGGATTATATGAAAAACATCAGTGCGATTGTTTCAAAATAAAGTGGGGTATTTAAAAAAGAGGAAAAGTGACTTGGAAAAAATAAATAAAAATAAGTGATTTTTGAAATCAAATGGAGGAGAGAGAGGGACAAACCCATGTGATAAAGTGGAGAGAGAGTCGGTGAGTGGGGTGCAAAAGGTGAAGGAGAAATGATGGATTGAAAATGGTTTGGGTCAAAAGTGGACACTGTTAGTGGGGAACATGAGTGCATTGATTATTTGATATAATAATAATAATAATAAAAATAAAAAGTTAGAACAGTTGGAGAGAATGAGTGGAGTATGGTAAGGGTTTCATCCAAAGCCAAAATTCCTGCAGCGAATCACTTCGCAAATCCTAGCATGAGCTTTTTCTCTTTCCAGGCTTATTCATGAATTTCCTGGTGATTTCAAGAGCCTCTGGTGGCATTGTGGCAGAGAACACCCCAACCTGGATTTTGGGTGGCAGCAACTGAGAACACCCCAACCTGGATTTTGGGTGGCAGCAACTGGAAAATATCATAGATCTGATTTTTAAAAACCTCGTGACAGCATTTCATCAGCTTCATCCAAGACAAACATTTTGATGTAAACAGGGCGAAGTGATTGTCTCCGCAACATGTCAAACACACGACCAGGAGTACCAACAACAACATGAACCCCACTGGAGAGAATGCGCTGATCTTCGCGCACACTAGTCCCTCCAACACAAGCATGAACCTTCACACTTTGCTGGGCAAGTTCAAGAGTGGGTGGAAGAACCAAAGCTTGGCACTCAACCAAGCTATAATCTAGCTGCTGCAGAATTCCAGAGCAGAATGTTGCAGTGTTTCCAGTTCCAGACTGTCTCGTCATATGAGGTGAAGAATTCTTCTCCATCAGCCTCACACATGACTACAGTTGCACAAATCTTTGTTGATTTTATCAGCGGAATAGGTTGAGGTCCGGCGGGCGGCTAAGGTGAGGTTGCCGCCCGCCGGGGAAGCGAAAATACTAGGTTTTAAACCAGCTCTGATACCATGTAAGAAATAATGTATAGAGAAAGAGAGAGAATAAATTGTATGTATTATTATTGATTGATATATTGATATATATTACAATGATTCATGATTCCTATATATAGAAGAGGGTGAGTGTGTAGTAGGTAAGGAGTAGGTGAAGTAGAGGTGGTAGTGGTGTAGTGGGTTAGGTTTAGTGGAGTAGGTGAGGTGGTAGTGGTGTAGTGGGTTAGGTTTAGTGGAGTAGGTTTAAGTGGGTTAGGTTTAGTGGAGTAGGTTTAAGTGGGTGAAGTAGGTGGAGAGTAGGTGGATTTTAACAAAATCAATAATAAAATTAGAATTAGAAATGAATATATTGGTGAAATCGTAGGAGTAGCCCAAATTGAAGACAAGTTGAGAGAACAAATTAAGATGCTTTAGTCATGTACAAAGCAGACCTATAGATGCATTGATAAAGAAGAGTGATATAAATGGAAATGGTAAGGGTAGAGGAAGATCAAAATTGGCATGGGGTGCAGTAGTAAATAAAAATATGAATCTATTTAATTTAACTGAGCATATAGCTTAATAGCAGAATGGTGAAAAATGATTCATGTAGGCGATTCCACTTGAGTGGGATACAAGGCTTAGTTTGTTGTTTATTATTGTACAAGCCCATGTAAATGACTTGTGCTGTTTGAGAGAGAGTGATTTTTATTTTATTTTTAAAATTTTTATCTTTGAGAGAGGAACAGAGAAATAGAGCGGAGGTAGAGAGAGAGGCCAATAAAACAGCCATGGTGATGGTGTTCAGCTTTTGATGATGATTAAAGTATCCATTGGGTTCATTGGAGGCCACTATGGTGATTGCTATGAGCACTAGTGGTGATGGTGGCTCACAGTGAAGATGATATGCTATGTATTTATCAGAACATGTTTGTTGCTATGTCCAAGTTGTTATGATTAACTAAAGTGTTTCTTATATGTTTAATGTAGTTGTCTGGCTGTGATACGTTTATTGATATAATCACCAAAATAGGGCTCTGTTTGAAGGGCTTTGGAACACTTGATTCAATTTAATGTCTTAGGCTATGCTGTCCCCCCCTCCCACCCTCTCTTATAATTCCGCGTTATCTCATACTAGAAGCTGGTTTGAATGAATAAAACTTTGAATTGCAATTATGATTTGATGTGAATTTGACGAGGGACTATAGCATTTTCATTTATTGTTCTCTCTTGTTCTACTTACTGGTGCTGACGTAAGGTATCACACTTACTGTAGATATTGACAATATGGAAACACCCTAAAGGTGGCGAGTGGAGACCATGTATAAAAAAATCGTCAGGAGGTATGAACATTGTCAATATTGAACTTGAGAGGTCCATTTTTATATTTCTTATGCTTCGGTTTATATTAAAATTTGTCATTTCTTTTTGATCGTTGATCATAGATAATTTTGTATAATATTATCAAATTGTGTAGATCCTGTTGGGAACTGGTTATTATACGGAGCTTTTGGCAAATATTTGGTTCTGTCATCTTTTAATGTTGCTTGCTTTGTATAAAAATTGTAGTATTATTCAATGCATGGTATAGTTTTTCCGGTTCTTGTATATTCTGTATTATCTCTTTTTTTTTTCTTTTCTTTTTATAACTCGGTATCCAGCCCAATGGACCGACTAATCCGGGAGACCAATCCCACCGTCCACTAGTGGGGGGCCCAATGAAATTTTTGGGAGTTTTTGAACTTGAGACCGTGGAGGGAGCACACCCCCTGGGTTTATATTCTGCATTATCTCAGCCAACATTTCCAGACTATATATTGAAAATAATGAGTGCTATCTTCTCGTGACATATAGCAGTTCAGAGTGAGAACTGATTCCTTTTCTGATTTTTATTATTACTCTATGGTGACTTTAGGTCTGAAAAGTTGGAAATGTTGTTCCATTTGCATGCAAAATTTATTCAACATCCTAGTCATTTACAGTCTTCTATTTCATTCGTTGAATCAAAAGTTCCAAATGCATACCTTCATCCATTTTGTTATGAAGTTCACACGATTTATCCCTTTTTTTTTCGTTTGTTTCGAATACTATCCTCACCCTGAACTACTATGGTTACACATGCTAGGACTCAGATATGTTGGACTGAATTGGTCATATCTTGTGTTTTTTATTTACACAATTTCCTCGTTACTTTATGATTTTCATAAATAGACTTCGTGTTTTATATCAAGAATTGTCAAAATTGCTCCAGCAGCTTCTTTTTTTTTGTGGGTAAGATGCTTCAGCAGCTTTGCCTTATTTTAGCCTACAAGATTTACTAAATGCTTGCTACAGTTACATATTTGAACAAGTTATGACCACATTTGAATTTGGCACTAATTTGTGGTAGGATTTGTAGCTGTTTTATCTTCATTTTAGTCAATGAATGTCGGACTGTTGAGTGTTCAGCATTGTTGTACTTGTGGTTTTGGATAGTTTGAGAAGTTTGTATACTAGAAGTTCTAAAATATTATATTGCTTGCGAAGGTTCTACTCTTGACTGGCTGAAGAGTCTAGTATAGCAAGGGTGCCATATAAGAATACCACTCCCACAGTAATTACATTGCTTTCCGAAGCTTGAAAGAAGAATAATGGAATACCAACAAATATTATGATGACAGTTGTAAACATTTTCTACTACTTTGTCCTCAAGTAGAAAGAAGCTATGATCGGCTGTTGGTGAAAATAAGTTTTTGAAAACTAAATTTTGCTTCCACTTCATAATGCTGTCACTACCTCCCTACACACTGTGAATTGCACCGACTTGCCTGCCATTTCAACCACATGTTGTTCTAGTGGAATGTGCATCCACATTGAGATCCAAACTGTATAAATAAGGACAAATTACCTTTTACACCCCTATAGTTTGGGGCTAGTGTCAATTTGGTCCTTGTAGTTGGTTGAACAATTTAGCCCCTTAATCTTTTAATTTGTGTCAATGTGGTCTGTTCATCACACGCTGTTAGAGATTTAAACGGAAAATGCCTACATGAGATGCACATTTTTTGCTTGGTATTTAGGAAAATTGCCCACAATCCATCAGGCCAAACCAAGTGGAATATTATCCCAAGTAAGAGCTTCTCGAATGGTGTGTTGTATGGCTTGCTATTGCTATATTTTGCCTTGAAGCTTCCAAATTTTCACTCCAATGTTAAGGCATATGGCCTGCTATATATTTACCTATAGGTAAACATTGTGTCAAATATAGCACAGGTTTACCTATAGCTGAAATCTTTATGTCTATATCTTCATTCTAGGGACTCACATATAGTACTTTGATTTGAAATTTCGTGAGAAAATTTGAATTTTTTTACATTATACCATTGGAGCAACATTGCTAAAATAAAGCATTTTAACACTATTCATTGCTAAGTTATAGCAACAACTAGCTCTTTACCTATCCAACCATTGGAGATGCTCATGTATATACATATGCTATATTCTCCAAACTCTTGTATTTCTGGTATCCGGATCATTATGTATATGATGCTGCATCCACAAATCTATATATGCACATATCTTTGTGTGTGTATCCTGTAGTTACCCTCAGATTTTAATGTGAAGTTGTTTGTATTATTATAGATTTACCTGAGTCAAATGGTTACATATATATTGAGGCGAATGGTGGCTTGAATCAGCAAAGAACATCGGTTCGTGTTTTGTCCTGGTCATTTTATTTCTTATTTATAATGCTTAAACTTACATAGTAGCTTTATTCATGTTGGTGTCCGGTGGAAGGATTTCAATGTTGTAGCTTTATTCACTTGCATTCTCTGCATGTTGCTGTCTGTGTGTTGTAGATATGCAATGCTGTTGCTGTGGCGGGCTATCTTAATGCAACTCTTGTTATTCCCAATTTTCATTATCACAGCATTTGGAAAGATCCCAGGTTCTTCAGTACACCCATTTTTTCTTTGCATTCTTGATTTGTGAAAACAGGGTGCCTTACGATGATGTGATTTTTGTGCTGAATTATATTTTAGAAAATTGTGTGCACATCATGATACTGTTTCTCTCTTGGCCAACTTTAGCTGATGACTGATTCTTCAAATAAAAGAAGTATCTAGGCATGGTTTATGACCATTTAGTTCCTTCTATGCACACAGGAAGATGCATGTCTTTCTTTTATATGTGGGGGTTTGTTGGTATGTCAATAACCTCTTAAAAAACCTGGAAAACCTAGCATGCTTCGTAATCTTTCTGATTGAATTAGTATCAGAAGTGGATGAACTTTGAACCTATTTTTTGTGATTCTGTCTGTCTTGTGTAAAAATATGTTTTATTTTAATTTTTTTTAAAAGTTTTTTTGTACAGTTGGGAGTTGGGTATTGTAAACCCTTCTCTTGACCAATCTTTGGATTTTGTAGAGCTTTTTGACACTTGTGGAGGTAAATATTTTTTTTCCCTTCATATTTGTTTTCCAGATCATTTGGATTTTTGTTTTTCATTTGTAATCCTTGTATTTTGTCACTGTAAGCCATTAAATAAAATAAGACCCTTCCAGATATAGTTATGAGCTCGCTGCATTTACATTGTGGTATAACTGGACCCAATTCGTAAGCTCTATACTTATTCATGCCAAGCATCATATCTTGTTAACATCAAGGGCTTTGGCATTATATCTCTTCATTGAATATTTCTGGACTAATTGATTGGAATTTCATAAAACCTTCCAGTCTCACTTGTACTTTGAAACTCTGCTCAAAATGCTTGGAAGTACCTTTTAGAGAAAAAAAGGTAGGGTAATATGAATTAGAAGCATTCTGTTATTTCCTGAGCACCCTAATTCATTTACCATTATAAGATGGTTGTTGTGAGGTTTTGACTCTCAATATCACCAATGAGAATTGTTTGCTAAGTAATTACTGATATTGATTTCTGAGGGAAAAAACTTTCCCTGCGTATTGATTCATTGCCAAATGAATGGAAAATGCTTCCTTCTAGCCCTTGCCTTCTGTTCCCTTCTATGGGTGTGGAACTGTAGCATGGGGAATGTCCATGTCTCGATACGGGGCTCATTTTTAATTGTGGCTCATTGGGTGGGCTTTGGGAGGAGACTTGTTTAATAAAAGAGAAGGCTTATATCTGCCATAGTGCCTTGACTACTGTCTTTGAAAAGCACTTAATTCTAGGGAGTTTTCGAGGTCATGTCGCATCAAGAAATTCGAGACTTGTTTAATAATAGAGAAGGCATATATCTGCCATTATAGTGCCTTGACTTCTGTCTTTGAAAAGCACTTAGTTCTAGGGAGCTTTCAAGGTCATGTCACTTCAATTAATTACTTGCACCTTGCAGTAGTGCTTTACTAATAAGAAAGAAAGGGATTTTCTTACTTGTAAAGTCTCTGTGTTCAAATTCTCAGTAATTAGTATTGATTAGAATGATAGATTCAATGAGGGATGTGATGGTCACATCCGTCTGCCCTCTTTTTCATATGCTAATAAGCAACTGGCCTTAAATTATATTGAGCTACTGGCCCTTCTTATAAGATGTTATATGCTACAGGCCAGAATGCCCTGCTTTCCTCTCCTGTGGCAAGAGCTTGTTGGCCAATTCCGAACTCCCACTTTCTCATTTATGGTAGCTATCTTCGATGCTAGCAACCTTGTTTGACCCTTTTCTGCTTCTTGTGATGGATGTAGGCAGTAAAGAGATCCCCCACTGCTATTTCCACACCATGTATTTTTGATCCGTGATAACTGATAAGGGATTACTCTTTTTTTTTTTTTTTTTTTCCAAGCCAGTTAGTAATGGATGGTTACCTTGTAGACCAGCTGCAGAGCTAACCCTTGTTATGTTGGTTTGGTGTTTGCTACCAGGACGATTTCTCTGCTGATGCTTTTCATGTTGTCATAAATTAGACTGTACTTACTGTTTATTTTGATGAGACACTGCCTTTCAGAGAAAAAATTGGAAAAAAAATGTTGTAGTTAGAACAAATAACATAATGTTTGGAAAGACTTTGGATAATTTGTCCATAGAGGTACGAGGATGGCATGGATCTCTTGTTAGGATGCCTGACAAATGGAAGCACTAGTTTTCACAAATATGTATATTATGTAAAAGAGTGAGATTATTGGTTTAGGTCAAGTGCACGTAGTCCTGCTGTCTTTTGTGTTGGGGACTTTTCATAAGGGGAGAATGATTAGTGAATCCTGCTTCATTTGATACTACATTATGTTGGTAAGGTGGTTGTTTCTCATTTCTAAATGAATAATCTTTAAATTTTGGACACCGATTCTTTGGTTAGCTTATTGAATGGACTTTGTAGCTGTATGTTAGTCCCTTTTTGTGAGGTTAAGTTATGATGGCTAGTTCTGAGCACCCATTGAATGTGGATATTAGTAATATTTCCTCTCCATGGAATCGGATTTTTAAAATTTGAATTTGATTGGAAGTAGTATTTTTTGGTCTGCAATTATTTACATATTGGATAACTTGGCTTTGAAAAAGAAACAATTATAAATTAGTTTTGTTCTTTGTAAATTAGATGCCTTCACCATTTCTGTCACACTTCTTCCATCTGGATAAGATATTCGAGGAGTATCGGAATTTGATACTGGTACGATACGGATACTTCTCCCTTTTAGAAGAATCTATGCTTCTCATAGGCTGTTTTTGTCACATACTAATTCTGTTCCTTTTTTTTGTTTTTGTTTTTGTTTTTGTTTTTGTTTTGTTTTGTACTGATATTTATGAAATTTTCTATTATTTGTCAGTCAAGAAAACATTTCCATGCTGCACTCAACATAAACAATTATCAACTTATTCTCATAAATGAAAAATGAAAGTTACTTGTGGAGATGCTATAATGGCCTTTGATTTGGTATCATGGTGCTGGAAATTTGTGTTAATGCATACAATATGATAGTGGTGTTGGTGGTAGATAGTGGCATGTATAGAATATGATAGTGGTGTTGGTGGTAGATAGTGGCATGTATAGAATATGATAGTGGTGTTGGTGGTAGATAGTGGCATGTATATAATATGATAGTGGTAGATAGTGGTAATATATAATATGTAAGTGGCATATAATGGGTTATAATGATGTTTGTAATATCTCCTATATAAGGAGTGTCATTTGGTCTTGTAAAATAAGAAGTTTTGAATATAACAGAAATATATTCCTTCTTCCTCATATTTTCGGAGTTCTTCTTCCTCATATTTTCTAAGTTGGTATCAGAGCAACAAAAAACGCAGCAGCCCTAAAACCGTCATAGCCATGTCGGAAGTCACGTCCGAAACCACTTCAACCCCTGCCGCTGCCATTCCGGTGAAAACGTCCAACTCTCACTCTGTCCAAATCACCACCATCCGCCTAAATGGTGATAATTTTCTCCGCTGGTCACAATCTGTCCGGATGTATATCCGTGGGCAAGGAAAGATCGGTTACATCACTGGTGACAAGAAGGCTCCTGCTGTTAATGATCCGCTGTTCGACAGTTGGGACGCTGAAAACTCCATGGTTATGACATGGTTGGTCAATTCCATGGATGAGGATATAAGCTCTAATTACATGTGCTATCCTACTGCACAAGAATTGTGGGATAATGTTAGTCAGATGTATTCTGACCTAGGAAATCAATCTCAAGTTTTCGAATTAACTTTGAAGTTGGGAGAGATTCGTCAAGGAGATGATTCCGTCACCAAATATTTCAATTCGTTGAAAAGGTTGTGGCAGGATCTTGACATCTTCAACACATACGAATGGAAATCGGTTGACGACTGCAACCACCACAAGAAAACTGTGGAAGACAGCCGTATTTACAAGTTTCTTGCCGGCCTCAACATTGAGTTCGATGAAGTGCGAGGAAGAATTATTGGCAGACCTCCTCTCCCATCCATTGGCGAAGTATTTGCCGAAGTCAGAAGGGAAGAGAGCCGAAGGAGCGTCATGCTTAAGAAAAAAGGTACTGGTGAATCAATTGAAATTTCTGCTTTAATTAGCGATGCTGCGGCCAACAAGGCTGCAAATTACCAGCGCAGGTTTGATGATAAGCCACGGGTCTGGTGTGATTTTTGCAACAAGCCTCGCCATACACGCGAAACGTGTTGGAAGATCCATGGCAAACCTGTCAACTGGAAAAGCAGCAAACAAGGAGAGAAGAATCGTGGCTTTCCTACCGCTAATGAAGCCGATTCAGGTCCCTTCAACAAAGAGCAGATTGATCAACTCTTAAAGCTGATAAAATCCAACTCCTCATCCGGTACTCCTAGTGTTTTGTTGGCACAAACAGGTAGAAATCCTAAAGCCTTCTCTTGCCTAAACTTCTCTCCGTGGATCATAGATTCCGGTGCCTCCGATCACATGACTAGTTTTTCCCATTTATTTAGTACCTATTTCCCTTGTTCTGGTCATGACAAAATCAGAATAGCCGATGGTAGTTTTTCACCTATTGCAGGAAAAGGATTTATTAAACTAACTGAGAAAATTAATCTAAATGCTGTTCTTCACGTCCCCAACTTAGCCTGTAACCTTTTGTCTGTCAGTAAACTATCTAAGGATTCTAATTGTCGTGTTACATTTTTTGAATCCCATTGTGAATTTCAGGACCAGAACTCGGGGATGATGATTGGGCGTGCTAGGATGCTTGAAGGTCTTTACTACTTTGATGAAGTACCTGTTAGTAATAAAAAAGCTCAGAGCTTTAATAGTACTAGTTCAATCTCTGTTCGAGAAAAAATAATGCTATGGCACTATAGGCTAGGACATCCTAGTTTTCTTTATCTGAAACATTTATTTCCAGAATTATTTAAAGGGATTGATTGTTCTTCTTTTCATTGTGAAAGTTGCATTTTTGCAAAATTTCATCGCTCTACTTATTTGCCAAAACCTTACCAGACTTCCAAACCTTTTTATTTGATTCATAGTGATGTTTGGGGCCCTTCTAAAATCACTACTCTTTCTGGTAAAAGATGGTTTGTTACATTTATTGATGACCATACCCGCTTATGTTGGATTTATTTGATGAATAAAAAATCTGACGTGAAAAATTTATTCACAAATTTTTACAATATGATTGAAAACCAATTTCAAACCAAAATTGGTATTTTACATTCTGATAATGTAACAGAATATTTCAATGAGCAGTTGGGTGAGTTTTTGGAAAAAAAAGGGATTTTTCATCAATCTACATGTCGGGATACCCCTCAACAAAATGGCATTGCAGAACGAAAAAATAAACATCTACTTGAAGTTGCACGTGCTATAATGTTTTACATGCATGTTCCTAAATATTTATGGGGTGAAGCAATTTTAACAGCCTCTTATTTGATAAACAGGATGCCTACAAAGGTGTTAACATACAAAACACCTTTCGATTGTCTCAAAGCTTTTTTTCCTGACACGAGGTTGTTTTCTGATTTACCCGCCAAAGTTTTTGGATGTACTGCCTATGTTCATGTTCCTAGTCAATTTCGTTCAAAACTTGACCCCCGTGCTATAAAATGTGTTTTTTTGGGTTATTCCTCAAACAAAAAGGGGTATAAGTGTTTCGATCCTCAAACCAAGAAATTTCATGTGAGTATGGATGTGTCATTTGTGGAAACAAAATCCTATTTCCCCAACACTTCTCTTCAGGGGGAGACAAGTGGAGTAGAAGACCGTTTTTGGGATATTTCTATCCCGCTCCCCAATGTCATTTATTCTACACAAAAATCACATCTGTCTGATAATGATCACTTAGGAGAACCAAGTTCTATGGTGCCTAGTCAAGAAGATTCTTGTTTAGGGGGGAGAAGTACTACAAAATGATCTAAATCCTGAGCTTCAGGTTTATACTAGGAAGCGATTTCATCTGAGGAATAATGACCTGAATGTCCATCCTAATGACCCGAATGTCCACCCGAGTTCTGGCATCGAAATTTTAGGTAATCCTATTCCTTCTATTTCCGACCTTGATGTTCCTATAGCAATTAGGAAAGGTGTCCGAAATTGCATTAAACATCCTATTGCAAATTACCTCTCCTATCAAAGACTGTCTAAAAACCATAGAGCTTTCACATCTAGGATTTCACACTTGTTTGTTCCAAGAAATATACAGGAAGCATTGGATGATCCGAATTGGAAATTAGCAGTCATGGAGGAGATGAATGCTTTAAGGAGAAGTGGTACTTGGGAGATAGTTGATCTACCCAAAGACAAGAAAACAGTTGGGTGTAAATGGGTGTTTACGATAAAATGTAACGCAGTTGGAAGCGTTGAGAGATACAAGGCGAGACTGGTGGCTAATGATAACAGATGACAAAACTTGTGTATGTTAATTAATCAAAAGAAGAATTACAAAATATATAAACGAAACCCTAATAATCCCTAATAATCTAAAGTACTAAACTATCCTTAATGAATAATATAAACTACATAATTCACACCCCCCCTCAAACTGAGGATGCGAGCGCAGAAAGCATCGAAAGTTTGCCAACAAGAAAACGAAAACGAGCAACAGTATGAGTCTTCGTAAAAAAATCGGCCAACTGAAGAGATGAGGGAACAAAAGGGAGAGTAATACTGCCAGCCTGAAGATGCTGTCTGACAAAGTGACAATCTATTTCAACATGCTTTGTCCGCTCATGAAAGACTGAATTATGGGCAATCTGGACAGCACTCTGATTATCACAATACAACGGAGTCGGATCAGAAAGAGAGACACCCATATCAGAAAGAAGCCAGCGAAGCCAAACGATCTCGGAAGTAGCATAAGCCATGGCACGATACTCAGCCTCAGCAGTGGAACGAGCAACAACAGATTGTTTCTTACTCTTCCAGGATATAAGGGAATCGCCAAGGAAAACATAAAGACCAGAAGTAGATTTGCGATCAGAGATGTCACCTGCCCAATCAGCGTCAGCATAGGCACGGAGAGTCAAGTCTGACGAGGCAGATAACAGCAAACATTGCAACAAAGTGCCACGAAGGTAGCGCAAAGTACGAAGTAAGGCAGCCCAGTGTGTGGAACGAGGAGCAGAAACAAACTGACTGAGAATGTGCACAGCATAGGAGATATCCGGACGAGTAACGGTGAGATAAACAAGGCACCCAACCAACTCGCGATACAAAGTGGGATCCTCAAGAGGAACGCCATCAGAAGCAGAAAACTTAGCATGCAACTCAAGAGGAGTGTCAACAATTTTCTCATCAGTGAGATTGGCACGAGAAAGAATATCACGGGCATATTTAGTCTGAGAGAGAAGATAACCAGTAGGAGAAGTAGCAACCTCAATACCAAGAAAATACCGAAGAAATCCCAAATCCTTCATCTCGAACTCCTGAAACAACTGATGCTTAACCTCCTCAATAGTACTGTAATCAGAGCCAGTGATGATCATATCATCCACATATAAGAGAAGGAGAATAAGTCCAACAGAAGTGCGTCGAACAAAGAGAGCGCAATCATGATGACTAGGGCGAAAACCAAGCTGAAGGGCAACAGAGTGAAATCGCTCATACCAAGCACGAGGAGACTGCTTGAGACCATATAGAGCACGGCGAAGACGACAAACAACACCAGGAGGGTGAGAGAGACCCGGTGGAGGGCGCATATACACTTCTTCAGCAAGATGCCCATTCAGAAAAGCATTTTTGACATCTAGTTGAAACAAGGGCCAATGATGGGCAGCAGCAACAGAGATAAGAGTACGAACAGTAGTCATCTTGGCAACGGGGGCAAAAGTCTCATCGTAATCAATTCCATACTCCTGAGAAAAGCCTTGGGCAACTAGACGAGCTTTGTACCGTTCCAAAGACCCATCAGAAAGGGTTTTGACCTTATAGACCCATTTACAGCCTACAACATTCTTGTCAGCAGGTAATGGAACCAAATCCCAAGTCTGAGTGTTAGCCAAAGCAGTTAACTCATCATTCATGGCAGCAATCCAATTGGGATCATGACAAGCTTCCTTGTAAGACCTGGGCTCAAAATATGTATGAAGACAAGAAAGAAAAGACTGATAGGAAAGGGAAAAACATGTATTACCAAAACCATACCAGTTCGGAGGATGACGATCTCGCTTTGGGAAGCGATGTGCAGAAGGAGCGGGATCCAAAGAAACAGCTGGAGGGACAGTAGAGCTAGAGACAGGTGAGCTCGGAAGTGCTTTGCGGCGTTGATAAACAATAAGAGGAGCAGGAGAAGTGGGAGCAGGAGAAGCGGGAGCTGGAGATGAGGTAGCTGGAGAGGTATTAGAAGTGCTAGTAAGAGGCAAAGTAGAGACCTCAAGGTCAGAAACAAACTCATCAGGAGAAACATTAGGAGGAAATGGGTCAACATGAACCAATTCATCCTTAGTAATAGGAACAGGGGTGGAAGGTATAGTATAGTAGGGTAGTTTTTCTAAAAAAGTGACATGCCTAGACACATATAGCTTTTTGGTGGAAGGATCATAGCACCGATAACCTTTCTGATTAATGCCATACCCTAAAAAGACACATAGGACACAACGAGAACTAAGCTTGGAGCGCGCCCGTTTAGGAAGGAGCACAAAGCACGCAGAACCAAAAATGCGAAGAAGAGAATAATTGGGAGTAACACCAAAAAGACGCTCATACGGAGATGAGCCTGAGAGAAGAGGAGTAGGCATCCGATTGAGAAGATATGCAGCAGTGAGCACAGCTTCTCCCCAGAAAACAGAAGGGACAAAAGATGAGAGCAACAAAGAGCGAGCTGTATCAAGGAGATGGCGATGTTTGCGCTCAGCTCGACCATTTTGTGCAGGAGTGTCAGAACATGAAGACTGATGAATAGTTCCATGAGTAGCTAAATACTCCTCAAACTCAGACAAGTAATACTCACCCCCCAAATCAGAACGAAGAATTTTAATGGTGGTAGAAAATTGAGTGCGAATCATGGAGTGAAAATTAGAATATATTTTGTAAAAATCAGATTTTCGAGTCATCAAATAAACCCAAGTAAACCGACTGTAATCATCCACAAAAGCTACATAATATTGCGAACCACCTTTGGTAACTATAGGGGAAGGACCCCAAACATCAGTATGGACCAATTGAAAAGGAGAAGATGAAATAGAACTACTTTTATTAAAAGGAAGAGCAGACATTTTAGCCAGTTTACAACCACGACACTCAGAAATATCACTAATGGGAAAATTGCCTAAATGTCCAGACCTAACTAACATCCTCAACCGATCACTCGACAGATGACCTAACCTAGAATGCCAAATATAAAACAAAGATGACTTATTGTTTAAACAAAAAGAAGACAATGCAGTAGAAGACACTTCTAGAGGAACATGCAAGCTCTCCAAGATATATAGTTCTCCAACTCTACGCCCGATCCCAATCTGCCTCTTGGATACCCGGTCCTGTACAACACAATGAGAAGAAGAGAAAACAACATCAAAACCGGAATCAGATAATTGACTAATAGAAATAAGACTGAGTGAGAGGTGAGGCACATAAAATACAGGAGAAAGAGACAAATGGGAGCAGGAAATAGAACCAACAGAGTGTACAGGCATAGAAGAACCATTAGCAGTAGCAATAGTGATAGAAGAAGAAGGAGAGACACAATTACTGAGGAGAGATGCAACAGGGGTCATATGATGTGAACAACCAGAATCAAAGATCCACGAAGTATGGATATTACCTGAAGAGGATGAACCAGACAAACCGAATTGAGTGGTAGTCATAGCGGAGGCTTGGGACGAAAGATTTGGATTGGCCACCATGAAAGACTTGAACTGCTCAAACATAGACTGCATATTGGAAGATGGATCATTCTCAGAAACTGGTGCAGAAAAGGCGGCAGATGAGCGAGATCCTGAAAATGTCGGCTTAGCGAATGGTGAACCAGATGAACGACCCTTGGGCTGCAAAAGTTTAGGACATGCATGTTTCCAATGGCCTTTTTGATGACAGAAGCTGCACTCATCCATGGAAACCCGAGGCTTGGGCTTACCAGTAACTTGAAATAAATGAGAAGATGGGGTGGGCAAAAGCGGAGGAGTGGCAAAAACTGACTGGGAAGCAGGAGTACCATGAGCCACCTTAAATCGAGTTTCTTCCGCAATAAGCTCACGGACAGCACCATCCACAGAAGGCAAGGGAGACCGATGAAGAATAGCTCCCCGAAGTGGCTCAAATTGATCACGAAGGGCCATGAGAAATTGAACAAGATGTTGTTTCTCCCGATACTTGATATAACTGTCAAGTAACTGCAAATCGGACGGTTCCATCAAAGCAAGCTGATCCCAATAAGTAGTCATCTCATTGTAGAACTCCTGAATGGACTTATCTTTCTGACTAGCACTGCGAATAGACATCTCAAGTTCATACTGCTTTGCAAAGTTAGACTCAAGGTACATAGTCTTCAAATAGTCCCAAACTTGTTTAGAAGTAGAATACTTGGAAAAATTCATACCAATGGTAGTTTGAACTGAATTATGAAACCAAGTAAGAATTTGTGCATTTTCCTTATCCCATTTAGCAACATCGGCCTCAGTTTCTTGAGATTCCACAGGTCTGTCAAGAGTAGCAATGCACTCTTCTCATAACCACGACAACCTATACACCAGAGAGCAGTGATGGAGGTTCACCGTTTACACGCGCTAGGTCGAAATAGAGAGAAGATCAGCGAGATACCCAACCTAGGTCTCCGAATGAACCAGGGACCAGCGATGGAAGCTTCCTAGGGTTTCGATGACGACCTTGCGAAGAAAGAGACAGAGCTGCGATGGCCTTGCGAAGAGAGAGACAGAGCTGCGATGGCCTTGCGATAGAAGGAGAGAGAGCTACGATGTGCGATGAGAGACAGAGCTGCAATGGTCGATGATGACCTGCGAGGTATGCTACTGTTTGTCACTTGGCTCTGATACCATGATAACAGATGACAAAACTTGTGTATGTTAATTAATCAAAAGAAGAATTACAAAATATATAAACGAAACCCTAATAATCCCTAATAATCTAAAGTACTAAACTATCCTTAATGAATAATATAAACTACATAATTCACAGCTAAAGGCTTCACTCAAACTTCTGGGATCGACTATCAGGAGACGTTTGCTCCTGTTGCTAAAATAAATTCCATCAGAGTACTGTTATCTCTTGCAGTAAATTCAGATTGGCCTCTACATCAACTTGACATTAAGAATGCATTTCTCAATGGTGATCTTGAAGAGGAGGTGTTCATGAGCCTACCGCCGGGATTTGAGCAGAGACTTGGAAGCGACAGAGTATGCAGATTGAACAAGTCATTATACGGACTCAAACAATCACCAAGAGCGTGGTTTGAACGCTTTGGGAAGGCAGTTATCAGTTGTGGCTTCTCGCAGAGTCAAGCAGATCACACAATATTTTATAAACATTCAAAAAACAGTAAAATTGCAATTTTGATTGTTTATGTTGATGACATCATTTTAACTGGTAATGATGAAGCAGAGTTAGCAGCCCTCAATGAGAAACTCGCAAAAGAATTTCACATTAAGGATCTGGGAGCCCTCAAGTATTTCCTCGGAATGGAATTTGCAAGATCCAAGGAAGGTATATTCGTTAATCAGAGAAAATATGAGGAAGAAGGAATATATTTCTGTTATATTCAAAACTTCTTATTTTACAAGACCAAATGACACTCGTTATATAGGAGATATTACAAACATCATTATAACCCATTATATGCCACTTACATATTATATATTACCACTATCTACCACTATCATATTATATACATGCCACTATCTACCACCAACACCACTATCATATTTTATACATGCCACTATCTACCACCAACACCACTATCATATTCTATACATGCCACTATCTACCACCAACACCACTATCATATTGTATGCATTAACACAAATTTCCAGCACTCCCCCTCAAGCTGGTTTGAATCTTGAGGAGGAGTGCTGGAAATTTGTGTTAATGCATACAATATGATAGTGGTGTTGGTGGTAGATAGTGGCATGTATAGAATATGATAGTGGTGTTGGTGGTAGATAGTGGCATGTATAGAATATGATAGTGGTGTTGGTGGTAGATAGTGGCATGTATAGAATATGATAGTGGTGTTGGTGGTAGATAGTGGCATGTATATAATATGATAGTGGTAGATAGTGGTAATATATAATATGTAAGTGGCATATAATGGGTTATAATGATGTTTGTAATATCTCCTATATAAGGAGTGTCATTTGGTCTTGTAAAATAAGAAGTTTTGAATATAACAGAAATATATTCCTTCTTCCTCATATTTTCGGAGTTCTTCTTCCTCATATTTTCTAAGTCATGGTTTTTGACAAAACAATATAATTTTTATAAAAGGGCAGACGTTGAATAAATTTAGGAAAGGGTTTGTGCCTGAACTTCATTCTGGGCTTTGTTTAGGGAGAGTTTGAGTCCATTCTTATAGATGTCATCATGGTTGGTTATTATTAAGGTTTCTGGCTCTCCTTGTCATGTAGTTACTTGACCTAAGGAGGCTTCCTTGCTGGGGAGTTGTCTAGTTCAAATTTCATGCTTGCTCTTTAAGGAATCCGGGAGAGAGTGGTTCAGGTGAGGTATTTTATAATTATAATGAAACCACTGTGCAGGATGCAATTAGATGACAGTGCTTGGTGCATTTTTCTTTTCCATTTCTGTTTTGATAAAAAGCCTTTTTTTTCTTCTCTAAAATATGTTGGTTTGTACCCTTAAAATATCTTTACATTCTCTTATGCAGTATTCTCTTTCCTTTTTGTGTGGCTGTCATTTTTGAAGGTAAGCAAATGCATGTGAAATAATGGATTGATATTCCCAAAGTGTTCAAAAATTTTATCCTCCTCTTTTCCCTCTCTTAGTTTCAATGCTGCATGGGTATATAATGGTCAATGTGTAAACAATGTGCTGTGAACATTTGTACTAGTAAAAAAATAAAATAAAATAAGTGCTGTACAAGCTCATGCTTCTTAAATTTATTTCAGTATTAGTTGATTTCTAATACTAGACGTACTATATAAAATAGTAATATTTCCTTCCAGACTGAAATGGGTGAATCTGTTGCTTGTGCAGCAAATTCAAGGACATCTATGATGAAGAGTATTTTCTTAGTACCTTGGAAAATGATGTACGGATAGTTGACAGGATTCCCGAGTACATCATGGATCGATTTGACCACAATTTAACCAATATATTCAACTTCAGAATAAAGGCATGGTCACCCATTCAGTACTATAAGGACACAGTTCTTCCGAAGCTACTTGAAGAAAAGTGAGTTGAGCTTTTTATTTTGTGCCTACACTCATACCTACTCCAATTCCAATATGCTCTGTCTATTTATACACAAACATGGTAAAATAAAATTATGTGCTCTGTACTTGTATGCTTCTCGTTTTAGGTGTCCCTTTTATTGGTGATAACTGCTAATTCCATGATATCTCCTTCATTTCAGACATATGTTCATCTGCTAGGTTGGTTATGCATTATTGGCAATTCATTAACATGGATTTGATGGAGTTTGATTATTTCCTTTCAGCCAAAAAGAAAAGAATGAAAGAAATAAGAAACTGTTGCGGGCATGATTCTGTTTGTTATTAGCTTTTGAAAAAATGTAAAGTTGTTAAAGAAATTTAGTATCCATCAGAGCTTTACATTTGGAGTTAGAGAATTTTTACTGCTTTAGATTGTTCTAGAGCAAGTGATACTACACCACTCATTATGTGCGTACGCTTGGAAGAAAAGGATTGATGAAAACTCTGGATTTCTTCACTGTCAGTAAGCATGAACTAGGTGGACTTTACATGCGTGACAGTAAGCCAAGAGTTGTCATTATGTTTCTATTGTCAAGTAGTTGCTATTGTCTTATTCTATGGTTGGGCTAAATATATTCGACTTGGCTGTTTTTTCCAGGATTTAGGTTCTTGATATCTGGTAAATTTGGTCTTGCGGCCCCCCCCCCCCCCCCCCCCCAAAAAAAAAAAAAAATGGTATATTTGGTCAATAAAGCTTTGGATTATTTTGTGGAAGCTTATAAATTTTTTTGAAGTTTTAACAAAGTGGTTATTTACAGATTTGTTTGTTTTAAAAGTGCATGCTTGTTTCATACTTTTGTCACTGTAAATGGAAACAAATTAAAACCTGGTAATTGATGACTATATTACATGGATTCTTCTAAATGTGTAAAGTACCCATATCGGACATTTGACATATATGTCTGATATGTGAAGTTGGTTGGACATTTGCCCTACAACCATATCTAGCAATTTGAGTTTTCTATTTAACTATACCTTCCCATATTATGCACGAATTGTATACATCACTCTGTAAACATCATTTTACGCCGTAGCATAAAAAATGAGTAATAAGAAATATAAATATTTGTTGTGTGCCTGTCTCCTTGAACATGTGAATTAAATGAATTTGACACTCACATACCAAAGGTTGTTAAGATCGGGATCCTACACAGGATCGTTTTGGGGGTCTGCTGGATTGGATTGTAAGATCAGATTGAGGATTGTAAGATCCTATCAAAATGATTAAAAAAAGCAAAAATTTTTATATACTATCAAAATTTATATAGAATGACCCAAAAAAACATGAGGATGTAGCTCAAATGGTAGAGCTCTCATACTTGCTTCATAATTGCTGAATTATAAAGTTTAATATGAGCAGATCAAGGTTCAAATCCTTATGACCAGCAGCATTTTTCCTCTTCCTGAACCAGAGACTGACATTGTGACAGACAGAGGTAAATTTAGGCAAAAAAGAGGGGAAAAAGAACTTTTTTTCCAGCAAAGTTTAGGGAAAAAGAATCAAAGTAGATAGAAGAGGGGAAAAAAAAAAAAACAGTATGCTGTCAATCACGCAGGAGGGAAGTAGAAAAAATGAAGTAGGAAAAAAAAAAAAAAACAGTGCAACAACACAGTCGAACAGAGGAGGAGGAAAAAAGAAGTCGCAAGAGCAGCAGAGAGAAGAAGAAAAATCTCTGTTCAATTGGAGTCGAAGAAGAAGAGTACCAGGTTCAAGGAAATCTGAAGCTTTGAGGTTCAATCTCTCTTTCCCCAATTTGTCTTGCCCTAATCGCATGAAACAGCCTTGGTGGAATGTTATTTTTCCTCTGTTTTCCTCTTCAGATATGTATTTTGACTTAAACCTATCAAAAAAAGCCCTCATTTTCTGGATCGTAAATAAATGTCACCCCTGTAACAATACCACGATCCTACCGATCCCGTAATGATCCTGTCCCGATCCTGACATAGGTGTGATCCAAAATGCGAGTCGGATTGATTGTTATAAATTGGATCATAGGATGGTACGATCTTACGATCAGGATTGTGATCTTAACAACCTTGCACATACCCACAGCAGTACTAGTGCATGAGTTCGTGTAACAAATTATGATGATTTTGGACTTGTATTGGAGAGTTGTTTAATCCTTCTATCTAACTGATGCTTTTTTGGTTTGAATTTCTTCATCTCTTGATCAGTCAATCGCATCCACGTTATTGAGAGGATATATAAAATGCATTAATAAATTTTTTTGGTACTTTCTTTCTTCAAAATTTATTGGTCATTCATTTGGAAGTTCTGTGTATTTCCCGTTCTTTTATATATTTTATAGGAGAGCACAGTTGGGTTGAAGGGCTTTAGGTTTGCTATGCATACATTGTGTGTGTGCAGAGATTGCACCCCTCTTGGCACCTTTAAAAAAGTGTATTTACTTATTTAAAATTATAATTTATTGCATTTCTCTTGTTGCCATTTTGCCATGATGAGGTAATGTGAAAATGTAAATAGTGGTTAATGGTTAATGGTTCTCTTATATTGCTTTGTGTGTGTGTGTGTTGGGGGGAAGGCGGATTGTACTTTGTTTCCTTTCTCGTGCAAACAGAGTTCAGTGATTGCTTTTATCTTTGAATTGACTAGAAATGCCTTTGCTGTAAATGTTTAACTCAGGGCCATAAGGATTTCGCCTTTTGCAAACCGATTGTCATTTGATGCTCCTCCACCAGTTCAACGGCTTAGATGCTTGGCAAATTATGAAGCTTTAAGGTTTTCAAATCCTATATTAACTATTGGTGAATCTCTTGTTGCAAAAATGAAAGAACGGAGTGCAAATAATAGTGGCAAGTATGTCTCTGTGCATCTTCGCTTTGAGGAGGTCAGTTTTCAGTGTTTGAATTGCTTATTCTGATTGTTAATTTTTACGACCACCAGCAATAAGATATGAGCACAACATAGATAGCAAGTGTTGATTATCTGCTATCGCTGCACCTTGTAGCACTAGTGGTGTTCTGGTGCATTTCTGGACCAACTAATCAGGGTTCAGGCGATTCCCCATTTTGTTATAAAAGAGAAATTATTGTAGTTCTTAAAAACAGCCAAAATGTTGATTATCTTTCATGTGCAGGATATGGTTGCTTTCTCTTGTTGTGTATTTGATGGTGGTGCAAAAGAGAAGATAGACATGGATGCTGCAAGGGAGAAGGGTTGGAAGGGGAAGTTCACTAAACCTGGTCGAGTTATTCGTCCTGGATTAATCAGGATCAATGGGAAATGTCCCCTCACTCCTTTGGAGGTAATATTTATGGCTTCTCTAGAGTTCATAATATTTATTGCAACTGTTGTTGTATTGAGAATCCTGTCATTATTGGTTCACGCCTCTTTTTGTTGTTTGTTTTATTTAAGATTTAAAATAGTCATCTGTATCATTATCTCACAATTTTTTTGTTAGTGTATACTTGTGATCTTTTTATACTATAATTTATTTGAGTCATAGTGATGCACATATATATAATACTAGAAGTGGTGGGCACATGCGATGAGTGTGCATCAGAGAAATAAATCTGTGAAATGTATGATTGAATTAATTAAAAAATTGTAACATTCATAAATTTAAAATGACCAACAATTGAGTGATGTGAAAAAAATAAAATAAAAAAATGAATTCAGAACTACCCATGTAACTGGTGAAGGGAAAAAAAAAAAAAAAAACTTAATGTAGCTATTGAGATAAATATATTTAAATTCTTGTGCTTGTTTGATTTTGCGTGCATTATATTATGTGATCTTGGAAAGATAGTACTTGTTATTGTTGTTTTATGTCCTTTTCTCTTCTCTTCTCTATCTCTGTCTATGGGCGTATAAAACTTTAGAAAACATACTAGTTATTTTAAGAAATGGCTGCTTTGCTGGAACCACTCTGTAAATAATTCTGACTGATCAAACTCAGTTAATTTCAATTAAGAAATTACCTGGTAATTATAATATACTTTGCAAACACATAACAAGAACTTAATAAAATCCAACAGAGGTCGAAAGAATATATTTATTAACAATAAATGAACAATTTCTAGGAAGAGAGAGAAAGTACTATTTGTTTGTGCTGAAATTGGATTGTAAGTTTTGAAATGATTCATACTATGCTATGAGTTAGAGATTTCAAAGAAAGTGAAATTGCTGATTCTAATTTATCATCCAATTGCACAGCAAGAGCTTGTACTACCAGGAAGAAATGTGCCGCAACATGTAATTTGAAAATGGGCAACAACTTTTACAAAAAAAGATTGGCGGTGTGAAGGAAAAATATGGGGGGAAAGGTTCACCTTTATTAGGTCTTGTGAAAGGTTCTAACACAGTCCTTGGTTTAATAAATGGATGCTGGGAACATAAACTAGAGAGCTTTATGAGAATAAAACTTGAACACCCCAAAATGAGCAAATAGTCTCCAAGCAAAGACTCAAGATTGCAATCAACCCAAAAAGTCAGTCAGAATATTTAGTAGGTCAAAGAAAATGCATGGACCTTAATTTCAACCACTTTTATGACTGCAATTCAGCTTCTTTGCAAAATGAAGTTTGTTGTCAATTCTATGAGATGCTCAGCAGCAGGGGAGCCTATGTATCTGGGCTTAGGTCCAGGGCAAAGTCAGATAACGGCATCTAGAAAGAATGGTATAAAATGGATAAAATTCCAGGCTTCCTGTGTTTTGTGCAATCATCCAACTTCGCAAACGAATGCTGGAATTATGGTTTTATAGGAGTTAAGACCCAGTCCTGGCTCCCTTGCTTAGGTGTCAAAATATATACTGCCATGTCATTTCAGTGACTTCACTTAAGTCAATGTGTGAAGCAAGTGACCACTTGAGGTGGGATGTGAACATCCCTCACCATATTAAAGTATCCTAACTACCCAAATAACATTAAATAAAATAGATTGATTCTGAGAGCCTAAAATACACCAGGTAATTGGGTTAAAAAAGGTATCTGAAAATTTTCTATTCTCCAACTGTGGGTTCACTTATTTTTCGTCTTCAGTCCATGAAAATTAATCAGATAATATTTGAGGGTGTAATATTGATTGTATTCAATTTGTCTATGATTATATCTTAACAGCTAACTCCATGTTTCTTGTATGTCATCAGGTTGGGTTGTTGCTTAGGGGAATGGGGTTTGACAAGAGTACAGCTATCTATTTAGCATCTGGACGGATATATGATGCTGAAAGAAACATGGCCCCATTATTTGAAATGTTTCCCCTTTTACAAACGAAAGAGATGTTAGCATCCCCTGAGGAACTTGCTCCATTTATGGTTTGAATGCTTTGCTTGTGTCTTCTTATTTTATTTTCATTTTTGAGGTCTGATTCAAGGTCATTGCTTTTGACTTGAGTTTCTTGTTCTAGAACTATTCTTCCAGGATGGCTGCTATAGACTACACTGTTTGTCTTCATAGTGAAGTATTTGTGACAACTCAAGGTGGAAACTTCCCTCATTTTCTGTTTGGCCATCGGAGATACTTATATGGTGGACATTCTCAGACAATCAAGCCTGACAAGCGGAAGCTTGTACAATTGCTTCATAATACCAATATTGGGTATGTATTCATCTCATTACTGTGGTTTACCTTCAATTCAAAGATCCATTAGTTTCTCGTAGGTTGGGGCCAAAATGTCTACTGAAGCCAGTATAAACTATAAGACAGACGGCTTTTGCAAATTTTTTTCATAGCTTAAATAGCTTGGGATGGAACAAATCTAACAATGCTGTTAGTAACGTTACTGCATTCTAGACAAGGTGATTAACATACCAAATATTGTTATTATGAAAACCTTATATAGGACTGGAAAACCAAGCCAAGTTATGGAGTAGCTCTCTTAGTCCAGTACAACACAGTGGCTAAACGACCATATAGTATTAATTGGTTTTGATGCTACCTTTGGTTGAACTAAATGAAACAACCTATTTATTGATGTGACATGACAGGTGTTAACTTTTGATTTGTTACACAATTTACCATATAGGGCCAACTCCCTTGCCAAATCATTGTGGGTCTCTAGTTTTTCTCTAATAACAATTAATCTGAGTTGAGTTGACTTTTATTTACATGTTCATGGATTTGGTATTGCCTTCTTAATAATCCCCAGGTGGAAAAGCTTTAAGCGGCAAATGCTGAATATGCGAGCTCACAGTGATTTGAAAGGAATTGAGATTAAAAGACCAAATGACTCAATATATTCAGTTCCTTGCCCCTCTTGTATGTGCCTTTTGAACAAAACAGAAGATTCATGATCAGCCAATCCCAACTAAGATTTGATTGTTTTTTTTGTTCCTGTAAGTGTGTGCACATCTGCCTGCTCACCCCCCACCCCCCTTTTTAGTTGTAATTCTTTCATTTTTTCCTCTCCCCATTGGTGAGAGGCCCACAGTTCAATTTTAGGAGTTTCGAGCAACAAACGTATAATTTCCCGGGATTGGCTCGAGGGGGAGTTGCTTCTTTTTGTACATGAAGACAGAAGAACAAGAAGATCTATCCATTGCTCGCAGGAGCTGCCCGGAGTATGATTTTACATTGATTCATCTCATTGACATATTCATAGTGTGTACATCAAATTTTTTTTTTTTTTTTTGATCTGTACTTGTAAGACCGTAGGAACAGGAAGAATTTTATACATTTATGAAAGTCAGGGTATCTAATTTTTTACCCTCTGTTCCCTCAAAATGCCCTTGTTTGGAAACTTATATTTCTCGGACTCTTATTCAACATTTGAGCTCTTGGAAGGAAATTCAATTGCATCCATGGTTGGTAGGTGTTTTCAACATTTGAGGTCTTCCTGCATATGTTTTTTATTCGGAGGATGTTGCGGGGAAAGGAGGGAATCTCCCAACATCCGAATGTGTTGCATGGGTTCTGGTCCGTTGGATTAGCACCTAGTTGGTTACTTCGCTTTGTGCATTATCGCTCTGTTTGTTATGGCATAAAAGTATTCTACATGATTCTTTATTTTTTTTACTGGATAGAGTTGAGTTTTACATTGGATAGCTTTGACCATCAAATATTCATGGAGATAGTAGATAATAGGAGCAAAGCAGAGGGTGTATTGAAGTACTGACTTACTGATTTTGATGTGAATACTCGGCTCATTTATCATTATCCTCAAGGCACATATTGTCAAGTGAAAATGATATGTTAACAAAACATATCTATTAAAATGCAAAAAAATGCATGACTTGAATATAAATGTTTAAATGTTAGTTATTTTGTATTTCAAAAAGGGAGAAAAATAAATTTAAATAAAAATGGGAAATTTGGCTATAAACCCCTTTTACCTTCCTTTCATTGTTAGTAGGACTAAGAAAAAAATTATACTTTCTAAACCCCCTCATAATTATAAAATCTTGCACAAAGGATAAAATTTATTATTTAAATATTTTATCAGACTATTATACCCTCACATATACACAATCCAGATACAAAATTTATCTTCTCTCTCGTCTCTCACTTCTAACCCTAGCTTCCTCCATGGCCGGAGCTGTGTCATTCCTAAGCTCCGACGATCTCTCTCTGCATCTTCTCAACTCTCTTCCTTCAACTCTCCTTCAACTGTTCATCTTCTATCTCGTCTCTCTCTTCTAATCCTAGCTTCCTCCAAGGCCGGAGCTGTGGAGAACTTGCAAATCGCGCTGATACACATATATATATATATATATATCTATCTATATATATGTGTGTGTTTGTGTGTTTTGAGATTTGAATTCGAATATATATATATCTACATATTCCGATCTGTAATATATATATATATATATATCTATATATATGTGTGTGTTTGTGTGTTTTGAGATTTGAATTCGAATATATAGATTTTTGAAAGCTCAAAGTTTTAAAAATCTGAAAAATCTGAAGAACCGGGGTATAAAAATTGAGATTTCTCTAAAATTTTTAGATTATAGGCCTGATTCAAGGATTATAGGCATGATTCAATGTTTTTCAAAGTAAACATCGATTGATTCAAGGATTATATGCCTGATTCAAAGCTCAAAACTCAAAGTTCCATCGATTTTTCAGAGTAAACATCAAATTTCATTTGATAGAACCAGAGTGAAATTTTACTTTGGTTCTATTGCTCTGTTTTTTTCATTTGACAGAACCAGAATAAAATTTTACTTTTATACAGAGTAAAATTTTACTTTTAGCTTCAGAGTCTTACAGTTTACTTATTTTTCAGAGTAAAATTTTACTTTTATATGGAGTAAATTTTTTTTTTTTAGTTTCAGAGTGTAAAATTTTACTCTCATTCATAGTAAAATCTTACTTTTATACAGAGTAAAATTTTACTCTGAAATACATAGTGAAAATGTCTTAATAGGAGAGCTGATAGATATGAGGGTAATATAGTAAAAGAAATAAGTTTTAAAATATCAGGGGGTTTTGAAAGTACTTATATAATTCTTGTCCTTTTGAAAGAGAAATTAGATAGTGAGGGGACTATGACCAAATCCCCCAATAAAAAGTATAAGAATACTAAAAATAACTCATTTAACATGTATATGGTATACGTTAACAAAATCTTTCCTTTTTCAATCTTTTATTTTTTAATCAGCAAATTCTCATTACCTTTTCATTTGATTAATTGATTCTTAACTAATATCTACTTGGTTTTAGGTTAAATTTGTTAAACAAAATTTAGATATCATGTTATGTTGTATACTTTTATAATAGTATATGTTGGTAAAAATACCAGAAAAAATTATATTTTATTAATAAATAATGTAAAGAAAATGAGATACAAATAGATCAGATTGAGGCACAGATATCTCGTTTTCTTTAAAGAGATCAAACCTACTGCGGTAGGAAGAACCCAAATACCGATACAGTAGTCACAAAACTATGACTTGTCTCCTCCAGGATGTAATAGCCCGACTACTTGTCGTATGGTTCAGGCCAACTCTGCACAAGATGGTAAATCCAAAGCTCCACTAATAAAAACATCATTTTTTACTAGTAATCTTTCAAATATAAACAATAGTTGGTGTAGAAAAGAGTAGATGAGAGGAGCTATTTATAGATTACTAGGATCTTACAATTTACACTAAAAAATAATAATGACTATGAATATAGAGAAAAGAAAAGGGAGAGTCTCCAAAAAATTAACTCACCACCAAGTCCATAAACCTAATTAATCTCCATTTATGAACAAGACAAAAGGTCACCGAAACAATGAATCTCCATTCATGAACAAGATGAGATTCATAAACAAGACAAAAAAAGATTCATGAACAATATATATATATATATATATATATAAAAGATATTAAAATGGTCTCACAATCCCCCACTCATTTTGATATCAACAAGGACAAGAGAGATTACTAAACAAAGATAGGCCCCGTTTGGTAGAGCTGTGGGAAAGTGATTATAGCTTATAGCCTAACAGCTTAGAGCTTATAACTGTGAACATAAGCTGATTTTTGACTTATAAATTAAACTTCTCCTCCCCCACTCAAAGAATAAGTTGATTTTTGACTTACAAAAAGCTATAAGCTGTATTATTAAGCTGAACCAAACACATCAAAATAGTTTAAATTAAGCTAAAAGCTGAAATAAGCTGAAAATAAGCCCTACCAAACAGAGCCATAGACTAGTATGCATGATGAAGGTGTGCTCTACATTGAACCTTTATTAGTGAAACAACAACATCTACTCTAGAGTCAATAGTGGTTTCAGACTTGAACTATGACTACTTAGGAGAAATAAAATATTACTGCTCACACATAATAATCCAGGTGTTGACATGGGTTTTTAATAGCCAGCACATTATGGCCTTGTGCCTATCCCAGTTTTCATGAGAATATTTGAGAATAAACCTTGTTCTCATAGAAAGCGGCCCCACTTTCATGCTCATATAGGTGAAATCTGTCAAGGATGTTCCTGTAATTTACACACTCCACTTAACAAGAGCTACATAATTTTATTAAGAGTATAAAAACTTAACCCTCCAACATTACAGGACAAATACACTTACATCATGGAGATGAATAACAAAATATTAAGGAGTGCATTTTTTACGATCACTATATGATTCGTTCTTCCCATTGAACCTAATTACAGGATCTCTGGTCTCCAGGTTGGGTATCCTCATACATGGTTTATGATTTTATAGGCTTTAAACCCATCTCCCTCGATGTATTTCAGACCCTATCTCTCGCCAAGGCCTTGGTTAACGAATCCGCAAGATTATCACAAGATTTTACATAATTCACAATTATGATGCCATTACTCAAATAGGATCTCACATTACTGTGTTTCGAATAGATCTGGATTTACCATTATAAAAATGATTGTTCACTCTATCAATAGCAGTAGTGCTATCACAATGAATTAACACATGAGGAATTGGTTTTTTCCAAAAAGGGATTTCATGTAACAAATCTCTCAACCAATTCGTTTCCTCACATGCTGAAACTAACGCTATAAGTTCAGTTTCCATAGTAGAATTAGCAATTATAATATGTTTTTTAGACTTCCAACATATAGCACCACCACCCAAGGTAAAAATAAAACCCGAGGTAGAGAGAGAATCACCTAACAAAGTGTTCCAATTGGCATCACTACATCCCTCAGGTACCGCAAGATACTTGTTATAAAACAAACCATAATTTTTGATACTAGATAAATATCTCATAATTCTTCTCATGGCTAACCAATGATCTTGACTTGGCTTGCTAGTAAACCTGTTAAGTATTCCAACAGCATATGCAATGTCAGGTCTAGTAATCAGTAACATATCTCAAACTACCAATCATGTTAGCATATTCTTTTTGATTAATCACGTCTTTTTCATTTGTTACAACAGATAAATGTATGCTTGCATCAAAAGGAATAGCAACATGTTTACAGTCTAGAAAGTTATATTTTTTAAAAATTTTCTCAACATAATGCGATTGATCAAGAAAAATGTCATCATTGGTCTTGGTAATTTTAATTCCCAAAATGAAATTGGCTTCACCAAGATCGTTCATATCAAAGTGGCTATTAAACATATTTTTAGTCTCATTTATAATATGCAAATTAGAGCCAAAGATAAGTAAATCATCTACATATAGGCTAATAATCACATGTGCATTCTCACAAATTTTATAATATATGCACTTATCACATTCATTAGTCTTATAGCCATTCTCAAGCATGCAGGAATCAAATTTCTCATGCCACTGTTTAGGAGCTTATTTTAAACCATAAAAGGATTTAGTTAGCTTACACACCTTGCTTTCTTGGCCAGGCTCCACAAAGCCTTTGAGTTGCTCCATGTAAATCTCCTCATCTAGATCTCTATTTAAAAATGTTGTTTTCACATCCATTTGATGAATTTTTAAATCATGAATTGCAGTCACTGCTATCAACAGTCTAATGGATGTAACTCTAGTAACCGGAGAAAAAGTATCAAAGAAATCAAGATCAATTTGTTACTTAAAACCTTTAGCGACAAGCCTTGCTTTATATTTATCTATAGTTCCATTCGGTTTAACTTTTTTATGAATGGACTATTTACACCCAATAGTTTTACAACTTGGAGGTAAATCCACTAGCTTCCATGTTTTATTTGAAAGTAGTGAATCTATCTCATCATTTATAGTCTCTCTCCATAAAATAGTATCAGGTGATGATAAAACTTCTTGCATCGTAAGAGGAATTTCTTCCATATTGTATAGATAATAGTCATGGCCAAAATCTTTTTCAACTCTAGCTCGTTTACTTCTTCTTGGTTGGATTTGAGAATTTTCTTTTTCTTGAAAAACTTGAGATGGAGTAGAAGAGCTAGGCATGAATAAAATATTTTCAAAAATTATTTGACCCCCATTATTTTTAGATTTGAAAGGAAATTTATTTTCATGAAAAATGACATCACCTGATTTAAAAATAATATTATTTTCTATATCAAAAAATCTATAAGCTGTACTATGCAACGCATACCCAAGAAAAGCACAAGTGGTAGCTCGTTCACCCAATTTAGGTCATTTAGGATCTGCAAGTCTCACAAAAACTAAATAACCCCAAACCCTCAAATAACTTAAATTTGGTTTATGCCCCCACCATAACTTATAAGGTATAATTTTAGTCTTTTTGTGTGGCATTCTATTTATCACATGACAAGCTGTCAAAATAGCCTCATCCCAAAGATTTGAGGGAGCATCTGAATCAATAAGCATAACATTTGTCAAGTTGTAGATACCTCATTTTTGACCGTCCTCAAGACTTGGACGTCATCGTTTGAACACTCGATGATCATCCATGCTTGTGTTCGTTTTGAGTTCTCGGAGGTCTCGGCTACGCGTCTTGCCTCAAGATCTCTCAACTTGTCTGTTTTGTGCTTGGTTGTGAACCAAACACTTGTGTTTTGCTTCTAATGGAAGAGGGAGGCTTGTTTGCCATGCCCTCAACCCACCGGCCAAGGCTTGAGGCCATCGGCCCTGTGTTATTTCCATCGACCAAGTGTGTTGGCCGATTGGCACTGTTTTTGGTCGGCCGGCCATTGTGTTGGTCGATCGGCCATTTTTGCTGGCCGAGCCCTGTTCATCTACTTTATGCAGATATTTTATGCCAGTTGGATTGGCTGGCATGCACATTTGTTCCCCTCCATACACGTGTATGGAGGGATTTGCCTCTTAATTTAGCTTGCTTTGGAAGCTTTGTTATTGAACTTCTATAAAGAGGGAGCTCCTCCTCCCTCCTCAAGGGGTTCAGAAATTGGTCCTAAAAAAGATAAATATAACCTTGTATCTATCTTGCCTTGTTTCTCCATTTTTGTGCTTCAAAAGTGTAGTATTGTCTTATTATTGTACACAAACACACACTAGAACACCATCCTTGGTTGCTGAGGTGCTAGGAGGTTGATTTCAGTGTTCTTGGGTTGGTTTGAACTCAGAAAACCTGCTGGAGCTTTGTTCTTGAAGAGGTTCTACAAGGGTGAGTTCCTTGCTTTAGATACCCTTTTCTTGCTTAAGCTTTTAGCCTATCTTGCTTATTGTTTTAAGTTTAGTTTATAACTGATAAAAGTTCTGATTTTTAGTGCTTAAGACCTTTGTTTAAGGTCATTTTTGTGTTTGGGGTTGTTTTCCCCCCTCTTAGGCCTTGCTTGGCCTTGTTCTTGTGCTTTATTTTTAAGTTTTGAGATCACCTTGTTTAGGCCTTCTTAGGGATTTCAGTGGTAGGGATGGTGTTTTAAGGTCTCAGTGGTTGTCTTGAATGCTTGCATAAATGGCTTATGTTTGTAGCATGTGTGCTTAGCTTGTTTTAGCTTCATTTCAGTATATATTAGGCTTTGTTTTGTCATGATACATCACTATTTTGACTTGGTTTAGACATACCATGCATGCTTTATGTACTTGTTTTGTAATCCCATAATTTGCCTTAACATGCACCATGTTGTAACATGTCTTTTTAGCATGATCTTGGCTCAACTTCATGAAGCTTTTAGCTTTGTTTTAACATGCGAAAGCTCTGATTTTGGTTGTTTTGGTCGTCCATGACTTGCTTTGTATAGTCACCATGTAATCTAGCTTGTAGGCTTTGAGAGTATTGAATCCCTTGACATGTTTTACTTGGGCCATTTTAGTGGTTTGACATCACTTGTTATGTTATTTCAGTCCATATAGTATGCTCAAATACTTGTATTTATCACCTATTCCATGCTTTGGATAGTTTGTGTGTTATGTCTCATGAGCGTGTCATTGTGTATGCCACCATGCCTAGGCATTTGGGATGCTATCTAAATGGTTTTTTGGGCCCATTTTAGCATGTCATATCTCTGATTTTAGTCGCTTGAATCATGCCATGTTTGGTTGTCTTAGGTGTAGTGTAACACCTCTTTGGTAACCTTGCATGTCTCATGTTGTTGCCCCTTGTTTTAGCTTGTTTTGGCTTTGGTCATTGCATGTTTTAGGCTCACTTTGGTATGCCTTAGGACTGTTTTAGGTTATGCTTGCCATATGCTCTTTGTCTTGTGTAGCTTTGGTTCAAGTCCCTTCACTAATCTTAGGCTTTAAGCCTTGTGCATGCTATGATCATGATTTGTCTATGTGATTTGGCATCACTCCTAGCCTCATTTCAGAACATGCAATGTTGTTACATTTGCACACTTTTCTTTCCTTTTAAGTATTCTCAAAAGTTGCCTTTTGATACTTAAGTGTTAGGCCAATTACCATGCATGTTTGTATGTGATTTTGTCCCTTATCCCTTAGCGTATTGGCCACTAATTTGGACCTATTTGAGAGCTGTCCATTTGGGTTTAAGACCATCCCCGCATGTTGTTGCATGCTTGCCTTGTATGTTGTCATATGCTTGTTGCATATTTGGTAAATTGCATGTTGTAGCATACTAGTTCAATTGTGCCTTGTTGTGTACTTGGTCCATGACATGTTGTTGCATGCTTAAGTTGTAATGCATTTAGCATGCATTCTCTTTTTTAAGTTGCTTAGCATGTTGTTACATGTTTGCCTCACATGTTGTTATATGCTTGAATGTTGTCACATGCCCTGCATATTTGCATGCTTAAGTCGTATTTTGCATGCTTGTTAGCTTGCATTTTGTCATGTGCTTGATATGTTATCGCATATTCTTGTATGTTTGGACGCATGTTAGGTAACATTGCATTGCATTGCATTTGTCGTGCTCATGTTACATTGACTTAGCTTGCATGCTTAGGTTGATTACATTGGATTGCATTGCACATGTCGCATTACATTGGTTGCATGCTTTGCATTGTATTTGGTACACTTGCATAGCGTTGTGTTTGGTTTGGGGTGTTAAACCAAACACAAGGATTGAGGGATGTTTCGTACTTGAAGTGACAAAACATGACTCAATCCTTGGTCGCCGACGCTCTTGATCTAACATGATAGAGTGTGCGGCATTCGTGTGTTTTGTGCATTCATTGTACATTAATTTGCACACTTGGCTCCTTTGGCTATCATGCGTTGAAATGCGTGATTAATGGCCTGAGGGTCGAGAACCACACTCCTTTGAGTCTCAAACATGATAAGGAAGGTGGTGGTGCAAATATTGCCTTGAAAATGCATTGCCATACTCTGTCTGTCCTCTATGGCAGCAAAAATAGGATTCTGTAGGAAGAGATGGTTGGTCGGCCATCTGCAGTGCCGGCCGGCTATGAATTGTTGGCCGAGATCCCCACAAATGGTCGATGGCCAGTTCTTTTTGGCCGGTGGCCTTGACTTTTGGCCAGTGACATCCCACAGTGCTCAGAAGGTGATTCAGAAGCATCCTTGAGACTTGCATAGTTTTCAGAGGTGCAGAGCAGTATAAACAGAGGCAGCATGAGCATGGCGATAGATTTCCGAGTGAAGCCGAGCATGCATGCATTCGTCCCTCTTCCCGAGGCTGCTTTACTGCTTTCATAGCTTAATTAATTTGTTTAATTAGTTAAGTGTTGTGTAATAATTAATTAGTTATGATAGTTAGTTAATTAGTTGGTTTGTATTATTCTTTCGGTCCCTCCGTCGAGAGGGCGCAATTATGTAATAAGCGTACGTGTGTGTGATGCATGTCTTCTAACTCCACTTCTTTCTCCTTTTTATTTAACCGCTTACGATGGTTAGATTTAGGGCATATTTCCATTAGCATACATTATGCTACGCATGTTTACATCATTCATCTGTATTACATGCACCGGGCTCGGCGCATTATACTAACTGCATTGTATTTCAAATTCCAATTTGAATACATGTATCAAATGTAGCATTCACATGACATCTTAGAATAGCCGAGCCTATTTCTAGTTGTATTTTGCATGTGTTGCATTAGCCATCTTAACATGGACTTGGATCATACATTTGATTACAAACATGTTCTTTGTTTCGACTCGGAGTACACTGTGAGTGTTTATGCTTTAGCATCTTGTATGTATGTGAGTGTTAACATGACAGCATGCTTGCCATGAGACTAATTGCTTACATGATATAACTGTCTGAATGCCTGTGGGTGAAGATTGGATTGCTTGAATCGGGACAATTCATTGAAATTCGTGTTTTAGCCTACTCGCGAGTAGTAAACTTCAAACCATTTCCAAACAAACGGATATGTGATACTTTGTTCCAAATTAGGCGATCTAGTCTATACTTGTGTGTTGTGCGCATCACATAGTAATTCTAGCTAATTAATCGGAATACGAGCACATATGTTTTTCAAAACAAAATATCATGCTTAGTACAGGCCGATCTTTGGATCGGGCGAGCGGGGGTGCTCATAGATGACCTTCCCAATCGTATCCAAGTTCCCGAGCCAAGGCAATTTTGGTGATGACGGACACGTGGCCTTAGGCAATAAGTCAGGGTTTCTTAAATTCTCTCAAAATAAAATATTTAGGTAGCGACTTTGTATCTAGCAAAGCAGTCCATGTTTGGCACTGCTTTCTTAAAAATCAGTTTTTCAAAACAATTTGCCGGATTTGGACTCTTTGGTGATTTATCAGTCTTGCATTACACTTTGCAAGATCAGATTAAGAACCGTGACATTGAGTCCGAACTGTAGTAGCAAAGCCCAAGGGCGTGTCTACGCAAGTCAATTAACGTTTTATTTTTTCTTTTAGCTACACCATTAAATGAAGGTGAATATGGTAGAGTAGTCTCATAAATAATTCCCAATGATTGAACAAAAGAGTTGAATCCAAGAGACTCATACTCCCGGCCTCTATCACTTCTAATTCTTTTAGGCCCCGTTTGTTTTAGGATATGAGAGGGGGATTGGGATTAGGATAGCTGTGGGCCCCATTTAATGTGTTATTTGTTTATAGAGTTGAGGAAATGGTTGCTAAGTCGAAGGGCTTAGGATAGGTCTTGCAGATGGGATTCGGATGGGCCTCTAGGACTTGGTATTAGAAAAATAGTCCGGCGGACTAAAATTTTTTTATTTTTATTTATTTTTTATTTTATTTTTTACATGTTGAGCATTTTTTTTGAACATTAATGTTTATTTTTTTGTATTTTTTGTTAAGTAAAAATTATTATTTTATTTATTTTATTTTTTTCTGAAATTTTTTTATTTTATTTTTATTTTTTAAAATTTTTTTACATGTTGGGTATTTTTTTTAAGCATTAATGTTTAATGTTTTTGTATTTTTTTTATTATTTTATATTTATTTTATATAAAAATAATTTAACAATTCCTACACTAACAACTATCATCAAAACAAACACATTTTTACTTAATCCCCTCACTATCAATCCCCTCTATTCTATCTCTGAAAACAAACGGGGCCTTAATCTGTTTACTGAATTGATTTTTCATTTTAAGAAGGAATTCTTTAAATTTCTCAAAAGTATCATTTTTATTTTTTAAAAAATATACGTTTGTGTATTTTGAAAAATCATCAATAAATGTGATAAAATATCGGTTACCACCCCGAGTCAAAATTCTTTCAAACACACACAAATCAGTATGAAATAATTCTAACAATTCGGTATGTTTTTCAATACTTTTATGAGGTTTCTTGGTAATTTTTGTTTTATTGAAAACTTCACATTTCTCAATTTTTTTTGTCATCTTAAGAATTAATCCTAAACTACTCATGATTCCCACATATTTACTGTTAATATGACACAAGCGAGCATGTTAAAAATTAATAGAAGACAAAGTGTAAGTGGTGTCATAGTAATAATCATAAAATTAATCAGTAAGGAAATTTAAGAGATAAAAATGACATTTATACTCATCTGTATTATAGGAAGCCATTTTTGCTTCATGTTCCTCGTAGTCTTCATCATTCATCTCCTCGATTGGAATTTTGTTTGGGTTCTTCTCAGTAAGAGTATAAGCAACTTTCAAAAGGCTAAGATAAAAAAGAATTTTTCATTTCCACCTCTTAAAATGAATTCCCTTGAACTTGAAAGGCTTGTTGAGATCTCCAATTTCATCATTAATTTTTTCTGGTATTTGTTCCATAGTTGATCTCCTTAAAATTGTTGGTGGAAAAAATTATATTTTATTGATAAATAATACAAAGAAAATAAGATACAAATAGATGAGGCTGAGACACAGATATCTCGTTTTCTTTAAGGAGATCAAGCCCACTGCGGTAGAAAAAACCCAAATACCAATACAGCAGTCACAAAATTATGACTTGTCCCCTCCAGGATACAATAGCCTGACCATTTGTCGTCTGGTTCAGGCCAATTCTGCACAAGATGGTGAACCCAAAACTCTATAAATAAAAATACCCTTCTTTGCTAGTAATCTCTCAAGTATAAACAATAGTTAGTGTAGAAAAGAGTAGATGAGTGAAACTATTTATAAGCTATTAAGATCTTACAATTTACACCAAAAAAATAATAATGATCATGAATCTAGAGAAAATGGAGAGTCTTCAAAAAATTAACTCACCACCAAGTCCATGAACCTAATTAATTTCCATTCATGAACACAAAAGTTCACCAAAATAATGAATTTTCATTCATGAACAAGATGAGATTCATAAACAAGATAAAAGAAGATTTATGAACAAAAAATATATATATATATATATATATATAAATAAAATATATTAAAATGATCCAACAGTATATTATGAGACTATTATTTTTAATATTAACTAATATTCGTGATTTTTTTTTTATATATTATAATAAGGGGAAATTATCGATAAGTACAATTATTAAAGAAATAAAAAAAAATCTATCAAAAAAAAAAGAAAAAAAAAAAAAAAGAAGCTCTATAGCCACTTAGAGTAAAAATTAGCACACATATTCAGTCATATTTAAAACTAAATAAAACACCCCAAAAATCATCTTAAACGCCATTAAATGCGATTTTAAAATAAAAACATTTGTATCACTATTTTTCTCTCTCAAATTTATACAAAAACAAAAGAAATTCACAACCCAAATTGCGGACACCATACGGTATTTTACGACTATTACACTCAGCAATCGGACTGAGAAATAGAATTGATTTTTATTTGTCGAAAGGCGTTATTTATTGTTTTGTCCTTAGATCTATTGACCTAGATAAAAACTTGAGATAATTACCTAAAATTTACAATCAGCATCCAGATTGATTCATGATTTGACCCCATAGTAAAAACTTCAATATATGCCATTGATTTAAAATTTTGGGCAATTTTATGGTCATAAAATCTTACTATTAGTATGGACATGAGATTCTGATAACCATAGACCTCAGACTTTCTATTGTTTTGCTAAAGCTTTTTTCCTGAGGCCATTTTCATCACTGAATCTGGTGCAAAACATAGACACAAAAAAGAGAAATGGGGTTCCTTCCTTCAATCTATTACTAGAGAGAGAGAGAGAGAGAGAGAGAAGACGCATATTGCCGAGGAAGCGACCGTGAGATCTAAAGAGAATCAAGAAAAAAGAGAATAAGGGTTTTCAAGTCTTAGAACAGAACAGAAGAGGAACAGACAGAGCAACAGCTTGCAATTCAATTCATCATCAATATTATTATTATTATTGTTGATGTTGTTGCCTTTAATTCCCAAAATGGTATCTGCTTGTGTCCTTCACCCTTTCTCCCTCTTGTACACTTTCTTGCCTTGTCCCCAAATGATAACAACACACTAACACTAACATAACAACTCCTTTAATGGGTCAAATGATTCAGTCATTTTCCACCGTCCATCATTCACTCGGAAATTTTCACTTATGTAAAGTTTGGTAACGTTTACTCCCTCCGTCCCAAAATAATGGTCTTTTTTGGGGAATCTAACTTTTTTTGGTAGTACAATTATTGTACTTTTAAAAAGTTAGTTTTCCAAAATTACCCTTTGATAGTACACTTTTTTGAGAATATCAATGTCATAATTATACTTTTTATATTATTTATGAATTTAAAAGAATGGCAAAATGGGAAATTTATATTATTTTTGTACTTGAGTTTTGAAGAGGGACTAATATTTTGGGACAATGAAAAATGGAATAAGGGACTAATATTATGGGACGGAGGGAGTATATTTTTTTGTTTATATTTATAAATATTTTATAAATTAATTTTTGTTTATTTTTAGAATAACATAAATTATAAACGCGTTTGGTTTGAATAAAATGTTTAAAAAATTTTAAAAACATAAACTAAAAAATATATTTGTTCAGACCTAAAATATTTATATTTATTTTTATTATTTATGATAATGGGATCACACACATTATAATTGAAAAACAATTAATTAAAAAAATAATTGAAAAAAAATTAATTAAAAAAATAATTGAAAAAAAATTAATTGGGAAAAAAAATTAATTGAAAAAAATAATTGGAAAAAAATAATTGAAAAAAAAATTATTTGGAAAAAAAATTAATTGAAAAAAAAAATTGAAAACTGAAAACGTAAACTCATTTTTTGAGTTTACATTTTTCCCTCAAATTTATAAACTGAGACAACCATTTATAAACTAAAAAAATTCTCAAATAAGTTTTTATGACAGTTTTTAAAATTTTTGTAAATATAAACTGAAAACTGAAAACTGAAAACAGAATGGTTACCAAACAGACCCAGTAATTTGATTTTTAAATATTTATCTCAATCCACACACCCGACATTGCAAATATACCCATATAATAAAAAAATGTGCACACACCTTTATATTCTTCATCTTCCAAACTCTAACCCTAACCAGCAACTATCTCGCCAGCGACAACGTAGCACCACTGTTACCACCTCACTTTCACTTCCAGTCGCCATCCCCACCTACAAACTCACCCAATGTACACACCAAATTTGAACCTCCATTGCAATTGTGTTTCAGATTTTGAAATTCCAATAAACTTCCATTGAAGGACCTCCATAGACGACCTCCATTTTCAAATTCATCACTGATTTTTTCTGTTTCTTGCAAAAAATTAATAAACATATATTTTTTTGTTTCATTCGGAAGTTGTTGGCTTTTTTAGTTTTCAAAGGTTAGTATTGTATTTTTAAGCGTGCTAGCAAGGATCTATCAGTCCTTACAGAAGATTAATTGCCAACCAATTATCAGACGATTGTGTTTTAGTTCTTTCAGTCTCAATGAAAAGGACTTTTACTGGTGGTTTTGTTTAGGAGAATTTAGCAAACAACAATTAAATAAAGAACAATTATAGCATTTCATTAAGTAAAAATGAAAAACTTACAATGATCTGATTCAGCCTCGTAGAGGTTTACAACAACAAGTTACTTGAAACTACTCCTATGAATAAAGTGCAGTGCAGGAATTTGAAGTACAGAAATGTAAAGAACAAGAAATGTAAAAACTGGAAGGAAAATAAAGTAGATAAAAATTGGTTTCTAGATCTGAGTCTGGGGGCTCTTTCTGGGGCCTTCTTTGCTATTTATATTTCTCAATGATAACTGTCGAAATAAGCTTTTAATCGTCGAAGCATTCCTCCATAATTGCTGATCATGCTTCCTCATACTTAGCTCCACTATGCCATGTCTGCAATTAGACTTCCTTCCTAATTTTGAATTTGAATCTTGTGAGTAACCGTTAGGCCACATCATCTTATATCCCTTGATCATTCCAGTGTTATGTAGACCCATTATTGCCAGTATGGGTTGACACGTGTCTAACTATGGTTGGCGATTTATATTTCCCTTCTCATACCACGTGTTGAATCGCGATTAGCTTTATACAATTTATATAGCCAACATTACCCCCCGCACTAATATACCGAACACTTGATGATATTAGTGGATCAAAACACTTCACCCACGTCCTAGGATGTGTATGGGTTTTACATCTTCTCAGAACTACAACTGTCTGCATTAAATTCTTTTCCACACCTTGAACATTTCCCATTATCCGAGTATTCGAAAGGACTGATACAGTTCGCATGGCCAAACAAACTTTCTTTGATATAGATCGAGCATATGAGGAGTTACTAGATAATAATGTTTGCCCTCGAAAGAATTTTCATGCATTTATTAGTCACTTCTATCCACTTTCCTATATTCAAGTCATAGAAGCTTTTGCAAACCATCGACCTTTGGATTACAAACCTATTGTCCACAATTCTTTAGCCCAAAATTTTGCAAGCATGGATATTGGAAGCTCTTCTTCTGACCCACAGCCTTCTGCGTGGGATGAGGCTGCAACTTCTTCTTCTTCTGAGGCTTTTGGCTAGAGAAGCTGGCCAGAACCTAAGGAGTCCAAGTTGAGAGAGCGAATCAATCATCACTTTGTCGAATTTGTTGATCCTCTAACTTTCCCTCATTTTGCTCGGAGCTCGGTGGTTTACCCATACGTACCCATCGACCGCCGACATCGTTTGGAAGATAACTTACTTGTAGCATGGTATACATCCTCCATGCCCACGAAGATAGTACAAGCCACTCGTCGTCCAAAAGAGGCACAAGGGTATAACCCGTCGTTTTTAGCCCGAAAGGCAAAATTTTATTCTTCTGATTGGCTTGAATGCGTCAGGAACCCCCAGTTCCCTCATTTTTTTGAGATAGAAGCTCTTGCACCTCATCTTCTGCAAAACCCTCACTGGATGGAAGAATTGAGACTTGCTCTCTTTGAGGACCAGTTTCTCCCCTCCTATAACCCTCCATCTCTCCCTACTATATTTGAGTAATATCAAGCCCAACTTCTGCTTGCGGCCTTTTCTCACTTGCCCTTCAATGTTCTCGAGGGTGATGTTCCTCTCAAGAACTTTCTATGGGCTTGTGATGTTATGACTCGGGGTCATGCCCTCAACCCCATCGCCCAGGCAGAGCTCTAGATGTTTTTAGACCAACTCCCACTGCTTCTTCATTAGCATCAAACTTCTGTAACCACCATTCGATCTTTGGACTAAATCTCAGCTTGTTGAGTTCATACCCGGTATGAAGTAGAGAACCTTATCGACGAATATAATGATTTCAAGAATAAGGACTCTGCATACTAGGATGACTTAGACATGGATGAGATAGAACAAGGGTTGAAAGAAACAGAGTTTGAAATAAAGGCCGAAAAACTTTTTTATCAAATAAGAGCATATCAGCTTCAACAACCTAGCCTGGAGAATATAGAAGATAGGATTAAAAATGAACAGAAGTTCATTGACCACAGTTGGAACAAATTTCATGACCTTGTCATTTACTCTATTCCTTATTTTTATGAACTTGAATATGTAGCCAAAAAAGGCTTCTGATGTAATTGTTGTTGTCTTAATAAAGCTAAGATGCCTTCTCTTTATTTGGCATGGTCTGATTTTATTCTATTTGTCAAAAAATAAACAAAATCAGGGCTTTACCTATTTTGTCATTCGAAACTTGATTTGATCATATCCAATGGAATATTGGAAACACAATTTGAACTTTTCCAACATATGAAGTGTAATTGACAACCTTTGCCTTAGGTCTCCTTTCAGAATCAAAGCTTCGAATTAACCAATCTTGCCCTTCAAAACTTGATTTGATCATATCCAATGGAATGCTGGAAACCTAACTTTCCCAACATATGGAGTATAATTTACAACCTTTGCCTTAGGTCTCCTTTCAGAATCAGAGCTTCGAATTCACCAATTTTTCCCTTCGAAACTTAATTTGATCATATCCAATTTCCTAACATATGGTTAATACAATCAAGTAGTTTCAAATCAACTATTTTTACTTCGAACAAACAGTTTGCACTTTCCAAAATATGGAAACCTCCTTTAAGGATTGCACTGTTTTATTCTAAAAAGGTGATTCTTTTTGTATACTACTAAACCAACTATTGGTTTGAAACCTAGAACAAACAAATTCTAACCGTAAGGTATTTCAAACTTTGCTTCGAAGGAGTTTACTCTCATCAAGAAACCTAAAAGCAGGTCTTTAATCCTTTTGAAGTAAACAAATACCTGGGCATTCCTGCACTCTTAGGTGTGAAATGTGCTTCGAAGTCAACTTCCTGCTTTCGAAGCTGTTTGTCGCTTGATTTTGGTGCCAAAGCTTGGCTTCGAAGCCAAACATTTGATTTCGAAGCCAATATTAGTATTTGAGATACGTTTCCCTCCCAAATTATCAACATTGAGAAAAACTTTTCGCATCCATACCTTTATCACTTCTTTATGAATTCTACCCACTTAAAACGATTGGGTATTTTCAAACAGAAAGGTTTAAAACCCTTTTATTCCGCGCTTTCAATTCACTTGTTTGCCTAACACACAAACCTTTCATCTCTATTAACTTTTCCTTCCTCTTACCCTCTTTCTCAACTTCGTCTCCTAAAAAAACTCCTATCAATGGCTTCTTCTTCCTTGAAAATACCAGTTGTGGAGCGTGCGATTCTATCTGTAGCCTTAAAAAGGATCATTGATGAAGAATGTGAGAAATACAAGACTGGTGAGAAAAGTTCTATCGACGGACGCATCTTTATTCCCCGTCGCAGTGAGCAACAAGAATACGTGCTTGGGCCCATTTTTACGGAGATTCCCATTAAGCTTCCAGCTTTGTATCCACGTTTGGAAGATCATTGCCTTCTTTATAAAGGTGGTCTTGATTGGGAAAACTGGAAGATGAACCAACCCTATCGTTGCTGGCCCATAGTAAGACCAGAGTAAGAGGAATGGCATGATCGGGTCGTCCCTGATAGGACACTGGACCTTCAGGAGCTCTGCCTCTTCGATGCCCTTCAATTATCTAGGTTCACCATTTCAGAGGACCCTTTTTTAATACATGTTGCTTTTTATTTTTGGAATTCTGCTTTTAATTTCTTCTAATTTAGATGTGGGAAGATGGCTCCTACCGTCCTTGACATCTACCATCTGTTAGGATTATCCCCTACTAGTACCCCCATTGGTCCAGACTATCCTGATCTCAAAATCCTTTTTTCTCTCCCTTCTCTGAACTCATCCTATAGTGACTTTGTCAATATTGAGAACAAAAGAGAGGGCCCTATGACTGATAGGGAATTTTTCTCTTTTATATTGTATTACCTTTGCAAATTCCTCTTTTGTACCTCTTCTCAAAGGATCATGCCTGAGTTTGCCCCTCTTGCCAAAGCCCTTATTTTACAAAGAAAGGTGGCCTTAGCTCTATACGTTTTGGGTCATGTTTATAGAGCTTGTTCCATTTTTTTGTGAAAAACCTTTGGATGCCAATCAAGGAGGCCCATTTTGGATACTTCAACTTTAGCTTTTTGCATACTTCACTGATTTACATTCTAAATGCTTAAGGTTTTTAGAGTCAAACCTTACCACTCATGGTATGGAGTTAGCCAATGTTTCACTTTATCATTCCAACTTTGCCTTTTACTTTTCTTTCTTTCACCAACTCCCAACTTCTCATTCTTCTCACAGCTTCCGCCCCTTCGAAACTACCAATATTGGCCCATCTTGGCTGAGGACCTTTTTGAGTGATAGGTCCTGTTCTACGCCCCAGCACAAAAACATATGGGCCTCTATTTTGATCCCCAGGGAACTATTCATTGGGACTATGAACCCCAGAGCTTATAAGTGCATCTTTGACCCCTATTGTCCTACCCAATTTGTTAGGCAACTTGGACTCTTACAAGGGGTCCCTATCCCTCTCTGCAGTCAGTTCAATTTACGTCTTACCAGTAGAGATTTGAAGATTCGAAAATCTTTATTGGAAGATACAACTTCCAAATTCATCCAAGATCTAATTGACTTTGAGTACCTACCCTTCATGCCTCAAAGCAACATACTGAAATGGTGCAAGAACTAATGGATGGCCAATATGGAGGTGCACTTGGCCATTCCTCCTCAAGATCTATTAATGGTATTGGATGTACCTCAAGCCAAGTCCAAAGGGACTGGAGCTATTATTTTTTCCACTGCTTATGTTACTCCAGCTCTTGCGTCTGCCACTATAAAGTCTGTTCCTACTACCTCACATCCTCCTAGAGTTACTCGAGTGTAGACACCCAATTTTTGACCGTTCTCAAGACTTGGATATGCTTGTAGGTACATCTAATGACATGTTCGATTGCTCGTTGAGTACTCGAATTTCACAGCGGAACGTCACAGGTTTGATCTTTCTAAACCCTGTATCCTTTCTACTCCATTTTTGGACCATGTGTTGGTCCTTTCAGCATGCTTTTTGTGGTGCCTTGCCGGCCATGGTTTGGCACTGTCGGCCATTCACTCTGCCCTACCGACCATTGATAGGCCATGCCGGCCATCAATGGGGCACTGTCGGCCACCACTAATGGCTGGCAGATTACCTTGATTTCAACAGATATCGTTTGGATATTTTGAGCCAGTTGTGGCTCACTGATCCATCCTCCATACACGTGTATGGATGGATTGAGCAAGCATTTTGGCTTGTATTGCTTATAAAATGGGAGCTTTCTCCCCTTTCTTGAGGGGTTCAGAAATTTGAGACACCAAAAAAAACCTCTCTCTAGAATTCTCTCTCTCTCTCTCTCTCTTTCTATATTTGTGCTATTTTGTGCTCAAAAGTGCTATTTCTTCACACTTTTGCACACAAACACCTAGTTAAACACCTTTGCTTTGGAGCTGAGGCACCTTGAAGTTTGTTTTGAGGACTTTGGACTGGTTTTGGTTCAAAAATTGTGGTTGAAGTTGCTGTCTTGCCATTGTTCTTCAAGGGTAAGAGACTAGCGCCTTTTAAGCTTTGTTTTGCTTAAGCCTTTGGCCATCCTTGCATGTTATTTTAGGCCTAGCTTTCAACTACAAAAAGCCTTGTTTTTAAGTTCTTAAGATGTTTGTTTGAGGCTTTGTTTGAGTTAGGGGTGGTCTACCCTCTTTGGTGGCCTATTTTGCTTTGTTTAGTGTCATCTTATGAGGCCTTTAAGACCACCTTGTTTTGGCCTTTTCACCACTGAATTCCAGAGGAATTTCAGTCATGGAAAGTGTGTTTTGTGGTCCCAAATAAGAGGGGATGGTCCCCCTCTCCTTTTGTCTTGCTTACATGCATTGTTGGCTTCATACTTGAGCATGCTCTTTTACTCTTTTATGACCTAACTCAAGCTTATTTTTGTGACTTATGGGACCTGGCTTAGCTTTGTTTTTGGTTGGTTTGCTCATTGGTTTCTTGCTTCTTACACTTGTAGTGTAATCCTTGCAAACTAGCCTTGTATGCTTAATGTTTTAGCTCATCTTTCTAGCATGTGTTGATTCCATTCCAGCATGTTTTTGGTCATTATTTGACATGCCTTAACTCTGATTTTGGTTGGTGGAGTCACCTCTTGCTTGGTTTTCACACTTGTAGTGTAATCCTCTTTATTGGTCTAGTATGCTCCATACTTCATGCCTCTAATCCTAGCTTGTGTTAGCTCTATCTCAGCTTGTATTTGCTATTATTTTGACCTGCCTTAGCTCTGTTTTGAGTGGTCTTGGCCATGTGGGGCTTGTTATGCATGGTTGTAGTATAAGGGCCTTGACTACCTTTGAGTTTCAAAGACCTCTTGCATGCTTACTTGTGATGATTGCATGCCTTAGCCTCATTTCTCACATGATTTCAGTGTGTATAGCATAGTCACACTCTCACATATTCCACTCTTTCATAGCTTTTGTGAGTTGTGCTTTGTACCTCGTTTATGGGCCAATGCGTATGTATGCTTGTCTAGGCTTTTGAGCTCCCATCCCAGTATGTTTTGGTCTTTGTTTTGACCTAATTGAGCTCTTTCTATGGCTGGTTTAATCATTTGTGCTATGTATTGCATGCCTCTCATGTAGTCCCCTTTACTAGCCTTGTGCCTTAGGCCTTTTAGCATGCCTTATTTGAGATATTTGGATGGTTTGGCATCATTTAACACTTGATTTCAGAGCATATAGCATTGCCATGTTCGTATGCATATCACTCTTTAAATTGTGTTTGAGAGTTGAGCATTGTGCCTTGTTTGTGGCCCAACATGTATGCATGTTTGTCTAGTCCCTTGAGCTTCAATTCCAACATGTTTAGGCCTTTGCTTTGGCATGCATGAGGTCTGTTTGGTATTGGTTTAGTCCATCGAGCATTGCTTTGCATGATTCTAGTGTTGTGTCTTTAACTAGCTTTTAATGCTTAAGTATTCTAGCATGTTGTGCATGAGTGTTTGCATGTTAGAGTCTTGTATTTCATGCCAAGATCAACATGTTGTTTGCATGCCATGTTACTTGCTTTGTATTGTGTTCAATCGGATGTCGTATTGAACACGAGGAAGATTGGTCCATTTCATACTTGAAGTGATGAAATGAGCCAATCTCCCTTGATCTCCATTGCCTTTGATCTCTCATGATAATGAGATAATCTAAGTGTCTTGTTTGTCATGCATTTATCGAGTTTGTACTAATTGGATCTTTGGCCATCACGCATTGCGATGCTTGATTCATGGTCTTGGATCCAATTATTCCTCTCCCTTGATGTTTTGAGATGATATGGGAGGGCATAGTACATATATGTTCTAGGGAGACCCTCCATTTTCTCTATTTTGTGCCCTATTGCAGCTTGGTGTCACAGCACACCAGTGGCCGACACCCTCTCACTGATGGCCGGCACCCTTTCATCTGTGGCTGGCAATGTTCATCCTTGGCCGGCAGGGTGGTCGGTAGCCACCATTCATGGCCGGCAGGCCACTGGTGCACTCCCCAGCACTATTTTGGTAAGTTTCAGCAACAAGAACTGGAAGACACCCTGCAAACAGAGCCTCAAGAGAGCAACCAGAAGGTGTTTCGAGGCGAGAAACCGAGTGCGAGCATGCATCATTTTCTTCTTCAAACAGAGCTGGAGTAGCTTAGTTTAAATGCTTACTTGTTAATTAGCATTTGTTTTTTGTAACTTAGTTAATTTGTTAATTAGTTAAGTATTATAATAATTAGTTGTAACTAGTTATTCAATTTGGTTGTGTAATAATTAGTCTAATTAGTTTAATTAGATTAATTGCTTAGCTTAGCTTAGATTAGCTTAGCTTGTATTCAGACCCTCCGTCGAGAGGGCACAATGTTGTAATAAGGGTGGGTGCGTATGTGTGTGCATGTTTTCCAACCCCACTTCTTTCTTCCTTTTATTTAACTGCTTTCAATGGTTAGTTTAGGGTCATTTTCAATTAGCATACCTTATGCTTTGCCTGTTTGCATCATTCATTTGTCTTGCATGCACTGGGCTCGGTGCATCATTCAAATTGCATTGTATTTCAATACCTATTTGAATACATGTATCAAAATGTTGCATTCATACACCATCTTAGATAGCCGAGCCTATTTAGTTGCATTATTGCATGTGTTGCATTAGGCATCTTAGCATAGTTAGGATCATACATGATTTCTAACTAGTTTTCTTTTTTGGCTCGAAGCACACTATAAGTGTTTATGCTTTAGCATCCTTGCATGTGTGTAAGTGACTGCCATGATCGCATGCTTGCCATGAGGCTATTTGCTTAAGTGTTTAAATGCATGAATGCCTGTGGATGAAGGATTCATTACTTGAATTGGAACAATTCATCAAAATGTGAGTTTTAAGCCCACTTGGAGTGGCAAATCATCATGTTTTAAGCCCACATTGTTTGGTGGCAAATCCGCATTTCTAAGCCCACTTGAGGGTGGCAAATTCAAACCATTTTAAAAAACAAACATGAGATGTTTTGTTTCAAATTGAGTGATTTGGTCTATACTTGTATGCTGTGCGCATCACATCATAAGGTTAGCTAATAAACCAGAATAAGAACACATGTGTTTTCAAAAATAACTTATCATGTTTAGTAGAGGCCGATCCTTTGATCTGGCGAGCAGGGGTGCTCATTTCAGGACCTTTCCCTCTTATACCCAAGTTCCTGAGCCGAGGCAACTTTGGTGATGACGGACACGTGGCCTTAGGCACGAGTCAGGGTTTCTTAAATTTTCCAAAACAAAATATTTAGGTGGCGACTCTGAAATCTGGCAAAGCAGTCCATGTTTGGCGCTTTTTCATTCAAAATTGATTTTCCAAAACCAATTGCCAGATTTGGACTCTTTGGTGATTTATCAGTCTTACATTGCACTTTGTGAGATTATATACAGAACCGTGACAGGAGTCCGAACTGTAGTAGCTAGAACCCAAATCCGCGCCCTCTCCGAAAGGAGGGCACGCGGAATGAGTTCGAGCAGTCTACATCGAGCTGCCTCGAAGAAAAGTATGTACTCCTTTTTTTTTTTTTTTTTTTTTTTGTCCTCCTTTATGATGCTCTTGCCCTCACTTATAGTTCTTTCTTTGATATAGGTGGTACGGGTGCCTCACAGGGAGATTCTTTCCAAAAGGTTCAAGCTTTAAATCTTCTCAAGAGCAAACAACAATAACAAAGGAAAGGAAAGCTCTTGCTTGACTTTGAAGAGGAGGTACCTGAGGTTCATGTAGAAGAAAAAGAAGAGACAGAAAAAGAGCAAGAGACACCATTAAAAAGAAGGAAGAAAATGACGGTCTCTCTTTCTGATTTCACTGGGGACCCTATTCACTAAGCATATGCTAAAGCAGTGGAAGCAGAACACTCCAAAGAACTTATTGTATTTCAGAGGGCTGATAAGAGGAGGCAATAACAAATGCTTAGGGATAGTCCCTCTTCTCTTGACTTACTGGTAGCTAAAACTATAGAAACTGCTAGGAATACTTTATCTTCCTCTCCTATCCTTATACAACCATCTATTTCTCTTACTAGAGCCCTTTCTATACCAACCATGTCAACAGAAGAGGTGGATATTTTCGAAGCTTGACTAGCTAGCCTTTTTGACATGCTTTCCCCCAGCCCAACAGCTAGCAATGAAACTGAGCTATTAGTCCTAGCTGATTCTCTCTTAGAAATTTTTGAGAGCTCTTCGTCCACCAGTAGGACTTCCTTGCCTTCATTAGACTTGGACAGCTGTTTGGAGTTGCTGACATTCTTCTCGAGGATCCCCTTCGAAGCCTTGCAAAGGCCTATTATCAAGAATGGCTTGCTCTAGTGCTGCAAGGTTGTTGAGCAATCCAGCATGACTATTTCAAGTCATTTATCTTAAGCGGTAGCTACCAGTGACCTTTATATCAGCATCTGCCATGTTGCCAAAGCTGCAGAAGAGAAATTGTTAAGAGATCAAAGATTTGTTTCCCAGATACATACTGAAGTGTTAGAATTGAAAGAACAACATTCCTTTGTCTCCCAATTTTGAGCTCAACTATTGGAAAAGAAAGCTCAGCTTGAAGAAAAGTTATCAGCAGTCAACCTGGCTTTAGATCGAACTGCCACCAAGCTGCAGATTACTAACCAAGGACTGGCTAATCGAAAGCAGGAGATGGCTACAACCATTTAGTTGTTCCCATCTCTTAAGAGTAAAGAGTCAATTGTAAAGGAACAATTGAAACATTGTACTGACTTTTGGGCCAATCTATGGCTACATGTATTCAACTCCTTATGAAATAAAATCTTTATTTGTTATCTGAGTGTTTTCATGCTTCTTTTATTTAGCACTTATTATATTCCTTGTGTTTCCCACATGGTTGGATAATAAGGCTTCAAATATTTGCTATTAATTTTCTTGGGGTGTACATATCCATTCAAATTTCTCAAATGATATGTTCCCCAAGGCAAGACTCTATGAACTTGATATGGTCCTTCCCAGTTAGGTGACTATTTGCCAAACTTGTGGCTTTTAATCCCTATTGGGAGTATTGTCTTCCATACCAAATCACCTTCATCAAAGCTAATGTGTTTGACCTTCTTATTATAGTTTTTGGCTGCTCTCTTTTTTTAGAAAAGAATGCTATTTAATGTCAGAATTCTAGCTTCATCCACATTCTCTAATTCCAAGCACATACTCTGATGGTACTGCTCAAGAACTAACTGATCCTGGCATCTCACTTTCAAGGACTTGATGTTAATTTCTACAGGTAGTACTGCATCATGCCCATATACTAAGGCATATGGAGTGACTCTTGTACTTGATCTTGGAGAAGTCCTATAAGCCCATAATACATCCAACAGTAGGTTATGCCAATCCCTGGGTTGTCTTCCACAATTTTCTATATTCCTTTCTTCAAAGACTTATTGGATGATTCTGCTTGACCATTGGCTTGTGCATAATAGGGGGTAGAATTAACAAGGCTAATTCCAAACTCTGTCATAAAAGATTTCACCATCTTCTATCAAATACAGTCCTATTATCAACAGTTATAGTTTGTGGGATGCCAAATTTGTGGATCAGATCAGATCTTTAATGAATCCAATAACTTCGGTCTGGTCTACAGCCTTATACGGTTTAGTTTCGACCCACTTAGTGATGTAATCTGTGGCTACTAAGATAAAACAATGATGCTTCGAAGAGGGTGGATGTATTTTCCCTATCATATCCATAGCACATCCTCTAAACGGCCAAGACTTCACAAGTGCATGTAGATTAGTTATGGGTACATGTCTTATTGTGCCGTGCTTTTGGCATGCCTGGCAACTTCTAGCATATTCTATGCAATCTTTAAGGATGGTTGACCAATAGTAGGAATGTCTTTGAAGCAGTCATCTCATCTTCACACCAGGTTGATGAGCACCATAGATGCCTTCATGAATCCCAGCCATGGCTGTCAATGCCTCCTTTGGGCCTAAACATTCCAATAATAACCCGTCTGTCCCCTTTTTGTAAGGAGCATTACCATACATTATGTATTGCATAGATTGCAATTTGATTTTTCTGCTGGCTTTCAAAGATGGGACAGCTAGATACCGCATTATTGGATGCCTCAAATCTTGTTCTTGTAAGTCATTATAATTGACTTCTAAGACCACATTCCTTTTATTTAAGGGTGGTATTACTTTTTGATATGTTGTTTGGCTTATGTTCATTTGAGTGTTATCCCTTCTTCTGAAATTCAAAACTTTCTGAGCCACATCATTAGCTTTGTTATTCAAGAATCTTGGGACATAAGTCACATTTGCTATCTGAAATGGATAAAGCAAATATAATGCAACAATATAGTATGGTAACATACTTGCACTTTGACATTTGAAAATTCCTTTCACTTGGTTAACCACCAATTGAGAATCTCCAAATATATTAACTACATGAGCTTGTAATCTAATAAGTATTTTCAGTCCCATTATTAAAGCTTCATATTCAGCTTGATTATTGGAACAAGTAATTTCATCTACTCTAAAACCATGTGTGGTTTCTACCCCTTGTGGTGACTTAATCACCACACCAATTCCAGTTAGACCGTTGGCTTTTGATCCATCGAACCACATTTGCCATGGTTCAACACTAACCATACCAAGCTCCATTATCTCTTGGCTTTCTGTCTGACATGGATGATCTGTCAAGAAATTAGCTAAAACTTGTCATTTTATTTCCTTTTGGGAGACATATTCTAGATGAAATTCTGATAAAGCTAGTATTCATTTGCCAATTCTTCCTCTCAATATAGGTCTAGATAACATATATTTAACCAAATCTATGGTTGCAATTACCAAGACAATTGTAGGTAAAAGATAGTATCTTAGTTTCATTGCAGTAAAATATAATGCAAGGCACAGCTTTTCTATAGCTGAATATTTACATTTACGAGAATTTAAGAACCTACTAAAGTAATAAACCGCTTGCTCTTTGCCTTCTTCATTGTCCTAGGCTAAGAAAACTCCCAGTGAATCTTCTGCTGCAGCAATATACAACTTCAAGGGCTTATCACCCTTTGGTGGCATTAGCACTAGAGGCTTGGCCAAGTAGGCTTTGATTCCTTCAAAAACAGCTTGATGCTCTGCTGTCCACACAAACTCCTCTTCATCTTTCAACCTTAATAAGGAAGAAAATACTTTAGTTGTCCCTGCAGTATTAGAAATAAATCTTTGAAGAAAATTAACCTGTCCAAGGAATTTTTGTACTTCTTTCTTACTTGATGGAGGTTTGGCTTCAATGATAGCTTTGGCTTTGCTCTGATTGATCTGTATTCCCTTCTTGTGTACTACATAGCCCAAAAAGTTTCTAGCTGATACGCCAAAAGCACATTTGAGAGGATTAAGTTTCAATTTGAACTTTCTTATTCTTTTAAAAGCTGCTTCCAAGTGAAACAAATGTTCTTCCATGGATTGAGACTTCATTACAATGTCATCAATGTAACACTCTAAATATCCTCTAATGAGATCATGAAAGATAGTGTTCATAGCCCTTTAATATGTAGCCACAGCATTCTTCAGGCTAAATGACATTTTAACCCATTCGAAGGTGCCAATGTTCCTAAGACATCTGAATGCTATCTCGTGAGATCCTCTTCTGTAATGCAGATTTGGTTATAATCAGAGTGCCCATCCATCATTGATAAAATTTTGTGCCCTGCTAAACTATCCACCAATAAATCTATTATGGGCATGGGGTACTCATCTTTTGGAGTTGCTAAATTCAGGTTTCTGAAATCGATGCATACCCTCATTTTACCATTTTTCTTAACTACAGGCACAATATTGGATAGCCATTCAACATACCTAGCTGTCCTAATAAAGCCTGCCTTAAGGAGCCTAAGAATTTCCTCATTGACCTTCTGAATCACTTCAGGACTCATCCTTCTTGATTTTTGCTTGTATGGCTTGAAATTAGGCTTCATAGAGAGCCTATGTTCTACTAATGACCTATCCAATCCTAGTAGTTCATTATAAGACCATGCAAAACAATCTTTATATCTCTTTAAGACCACCAACAATTGGTCCCTGTTAAGAGCACTTAACCAAGCACTTACATAGGGGGGTTGCTGTGTAGAACCTTCCCCTAAGTTAACCTTTTCCAAAGGGTCTTGTATCTGAGAATCAGCTAATGCTTCTTTTTTTTATTTTTTTCCATCTTCGAAGCAATTTCTTTGCTTTGTTCTGCTCCCAGTTTATTTGATTCAACATCTTTTCCCTCCTCCTCATAGACAAAGTCTGTCCATAAAGCTTCTTTCTCCTGTATTTCCTAGACTTTTGTTTCGATGTCCAATGCACAATATTTATCAAAGGTTAAAGGTCTAACTTGCTGTTGTCTATGCTTACAGCCAACTATCATGGCTTCCTTATCTTGTTCCTGAACCTTTTGGACTATTGTTTTTAAGTCCAATGCTATGAACTTAACTAAAGCCAAAGGTCTGGCTTCTTGGGTTTCACTTTCTTGCCTACAACCAGATATCATTATCATCTTTGACGACGAATTTTTTATCAGCACTCTCTTGTACCAAGTGTTTCAGGTGTGCTACTTCCTCATCAGCCGTCACTTCGGCTGAACCATAAGATTTTCTCAGTATACTTAGTGGTGTTACTCCTTCAGTATACAACTTGAACTCCGCAAAATCAGCACAAGTGACAGAGGATTGAGGATCTGCATTGATCTCCTCTGTCTCTCCATTGCCCAAGGCCATCATTATCTTCTGATGTAGAGAGGAAGGCACACATTTGTTAGTGTGAATCCAGTCCCTACCAAATAGAGCATTATACTTAGCATTGCTATCAATGACAAAGAATGCCGTCATACAATCTCTAGTCCATACACTCAGGTTGATGGGCAAAATACCCTAAGCCATCTGTTTATCTCCAGCAAAATAAGCAATGGTTGTGCTGGTTGGGATTAATTTGGGGTTCCTTTTTCCTAGTTTTTTCAAAAAAGATTTTAGAAGTAGATTTACTGCTGCCCTATTATCCACCAATACCCGGTTCATCTGTATCCTATCGAAGAAGGCCTTAATATACAAGGGTTTGACATGCTGTGTCATGGATGTTGTAGGATACTCAAAAGGGTATGAGAGGTTAATACTTACCTCCTCACTCTCATCTTCAGTTTCCATTGGTGTGGCTATCTCAGACTCGTCTTGAATCATGCCAACTTGTGAGTCTTCACTAGAAACTGGAATATGGTCAATCTTCTGGCCCTTTTGGTTTTCATCCTTAGCTTGGAACTCTTGTGGCAATATGTGCACTATATTCACTGACACTGGAGGAAATAAGCTAAGCTGAACTGTCGGCTGCTCTTGTTTATTTTCCAGGCTAACTTGTTCAGTTACCTCAGAAGCATCCTCCATACTACACTATGGCACTTCAGTACTAGTGACTTCCTTCGAATAGCTTGTTCCTGTTAGTTTTTCGACCAAAAATGTCTGTTCAGCCATAAAGGCTCAAACATTTCCTCTTCAACCATCTCTTTCCTTTGGTCTAGGTCAACTTCTCCCTCTGCCTTACTGTCGCTTTCCATCAAAGCCTTTTCAAGACCTGCTAAACTGGATCTTTCTTTGGCTTTCAGTTTAGAATGAACTTTAGCCAACTGCTCTCTGTTGTAACTCCTTTTATCCTGAGGGGTCGATTTTGGACTATGATCCAACTTGGAACCTTTTTTTTCCTTTGGCCTTTTAGCTGAGCCAATGAAGAACTTTTCTCACTTTCTTTCAGATTCTTTTGGTATTGAGTGTACCTTCGCTGGATCTTCCTTCTTTGGGACCTAGAAATTACTAGGACCATATTTGGTTTGCTTGTTTTTGGATGTTTAAGTAACACCTAATTATTTGGAGCCACCAAGGGAGGTTTAACCATCTTACCCTGGTTTCCAATAGCACTTCTCTGGGTAGGTATTTCCTTAGGCTTGTTCTGCATGACAAACGAATCTAGAACCCCAAGCATCCATGAACCTACTAGCTCAGTTATTGAATTGTCTCCTTCTGTTTTCGAAGCCAGTTTCGAAGCTGCCTGTGAAAGCCCCTGCTTGACCCTGACCCCCTGTTTTGGGCCTAATTCAAGCCTTCCATAAGGGTGGCCACTTTCTATCTTATGTAAGGCTGGTCTAGAAGGCCAATCTCTGGCTCTGATCCCGTAACCTGAACTCACTTCAGATCTCCTCTCAGGAGGATCGTCCTCCATTCGATAATAGTTGGGTGGTCTGAACTCGTGTAGAGGTCTCTTGCCATTGGAGTGCACTCTATTGGCTATTGGTCCAGCCAAGAATGGCTACTGTCTAAGACCAGTTGGGTATGGCCTTTTATTGTGGGCATTGGTTGGTTTGGGCGTCTCTGCACATCCTTGTAATACTGTCTCCCATCAATCGGGAGCCCTTTCAACCATTTGTAGCTTAACCTGCATCTGGGACACATTCTTTGCATGATAACTACCTCTAAAGAGTTATCATCTAGTGCCTTCTCATCAGAGTCTTCCTTTTGGTCTGCAAAGCCCTGCCCATTCGCTGGTGAACTTCTAGCCTCTTTCTTGATAGTAATTTGACTGGCAACATGCATCTGCATGTTAACCTCTTCCATTTCCTTCAAGGATAAGTTCTTGAAATCTGGCACAATAACATTGGCTGTAACTTCTCTAATTTCTGGGAATGAATTAGTATCAATCCCCATAGCTTTCTCTACTTTAACTGGGAATTTTAGACTCAATTTCCGAATCTGTTCTTGGATCCTGTCCCAAAAAATAATACATTTTTTAGTTGAGTGAGACCAAGAATTGTGCCATTTATAATACATTTTTCCTTTAAGTTCTTCTGGAGGAGGAATTTTGACTCATTTTGGTAATTTTAGGAAATTGGTTGCAAGCAAATGATCAAAAATATTATCTGCTTTTGTTAAATCAAAAGAATATTTCCTATGAAGATTTTTCTTTTTAAACTACTGGTCTATTGTAGTGTCTTTATGAATTAACGTCTCACAGATCACAGGTTCTTCTCCTATGATCTTTACTGCATCAATCTCATAATTAGGATCTCTATAATATGTCTTGTATGATGCATTACTTTGAGCTTGTTCTTCCTTAAGTAACGATTCATACCTAGACACCTTATAGGTTAATTCCATTAAGTCTCGAAACTCAGTTGAGTCGAACTTCTTTTAAAGCCTAAACTCTAAACCATTTTGAGCCAATCTCACAAATTCAGGCTCTGGAAGAATGATCCTATACTTGTTTCGTGCTCTTTTGAATCTGGCAATAAATTGAACAGACTTCTCATTAGGCCTTTGACTCAACCTTGCTAAATCTGCCATAGAAACTTCTGGTTCCGTTTGAAAGAATTGGGCATGAAATGCTTCCATCATTTGTTGCTAAGTTTGGATAGAGCCAGGTGTAAGGTTAATATACCATACAAAAGCTGTCCCAGTTAGAGAATTTAGAAAAAGTCTTAACTTCATGTAATCATTATTAGTAAATTCACTACACTGGGCAGCGAACCTAACAATATGTTCTACCGTTGACTGGTTTCTATTTCCATAATAAGGAGCAAAGTCTGGTAATCTAAACCCTCTTGGGTATTCATATACCCTATCTACCCATTCTGGATATGGTTTCCTGTACACAGGAGTTTGAACCCCCCGAGCCATAGGTCCACACATTTCTTTAACAATATCAACAATCTGGTCCCTAAGAACTATATTTTGTGCTTGTTGAACCACCATTAGAGGAACAAACACAGGATTTGGTGGACAACCTTGTGCCTGAGGTCCTCTTGGTCCATAGGAAGGTATATTTGGGATTGGCTGTCCCTGTGGTGCTGGTTACTATTGAGGGTATGGTTGACCTCTCTGAGCCTGTCCTGCAAAAGGACATGCGAAAGATGCTGGAACAAGTGTTATGTCTCTTCTAGTCGCAGGAAACCCATTGTAGATGTCCCCGAACGCCCTGGGAGGATGGGTCCCGTTCTGTTCATTTGGGCTCACCACAGTTCAGGACTCTCAAATTGTCATGGTTCTTAATTTGAACCAAAGAGTCCAAATCCGGCAAATCGTTTTGAGAAAACAGATTTTGAAAGAAGTGCCAAACATGGACTGCTTTGCCAGATACAGAGTCGCCACCTAAATGCTTTATTTTGGAGAAATTTAGAAAACCCTGACTTGTTTGCCTAAGGCCACGTGTCCGTCATCACCAAAGTTGCCTCGGATTGGGAACTTGGATACGATTAGGGAAGGTCACTTCGTGAGCACCCCCACTCGCCCGATCAAAGGTCGGCCTCTACTAACCATGATATCTATTTTTGAAAATATTATGCGTTCTTATCCGGTTATTAGCCTAGATTTACTATGTGATGCGCACAGCATACAAGTATAGACTGGATCGTCTGAATTGGAACAAAATATCTCGTGTTTGTTTATTTGAAAGTGGTTTGCTACTCGCAAGTAGGCTTAAAATGCAGATTTTGCCACCCTCGGGTGGGCTTAGAAAACATGGTTTTGCCACTATCTAGTGGGCTTAAAACTCACAATTGATGAATTGTTCCAATCCAAATAACCCAACCTTCACCCACAGGCATTCAGGCAGTTATATCACATAAGCATATAGCCTCATGGTAAGCAAGCTATTCATGGCAGTCACTCACACACATGCAAGGATGCTAAAGCATAAAACTTACCGAGTACTCCAAGCCAAAACAGAAGCTAATTAGAAATCCATGCATGATCCTAATTATACAGAAATGCCTAATGCAACATATGCAAAAGTGCAACTATAGCAGGCTCGGCTATTCTAGACATGGCATATGAAATGCTACAGCTAACATGTATTCAACTTTGAAATTGAAAATACAATGCAGTTAGTATGACGCGCCGAGCCCGGTGCATGCAAAACAGATGAATGAATGCAAACATACTATCATACTGTATGCTAATTGAAACATGCTCTAATCTAACCATCATAAGCGGGTAAATAAAAGGGAGAAAGACGTGGGGTTGGAAGACATACATCACACACACGCACACTTATTACAGTTGTGCCCTCGCGCGGAGGGTCCGAATAAATAATACAGTCTCGAATAAATAATTACAGTCCAAATAATTACAAGACCCTAATTAATTAACAAATTAAATTAGGAAAGCAATAAATTGGCGTGCAAGCCAGGGACTGCCTTAAATCTGCTTCGGATGATGAATGATGCATGCTCAGGTTGACTTGTGCGGAGAATCCCCCGCGATGCCCCGGTTTGCCTCTGTTTGTAATTGTTCTTGGAATGCGTGCCAAGCTTCGGAAGGCTGTCGATTTTTGATTTGCTGCAACAGAGAGCAACAAAGGGGCATGGCAAAGTATTTTCACATATGTATGCATGACTACTCTTCGGGGAGTGTGGTCCTCGATCCTCGTGCCACCAATCACGCATATCGATGCATGATGGCCGAGGAGTTGAATTGCACGACTCAATATGAAATGAATGCACATATAAACACAACAAGACCGAGACTCCTTCATGGATAATCCGGAGTGTCGGTGACAGGGAATTGAGACACGTTTCGTCACTCGAAGTACGAAACGTCCCTTGTTTCCCGTGCTCGGGCTAACTCCTATCCCAAACACAATGCAATATGCATGACATGCATGAATGCAATTCTAACGTGCAATCTAGCATACACAATTCTATGAAATGGCATGCACGATGCACGAGGTAACATGGCATACACAATGCGCTAACATACAACCTAGCATACACAATGCTATGAAATGAAATGACATACACAATACACAATGGACTTACACCAACATGAGTGGACCTCAGCCACACTCACATTAGTGGCCATGAGATGAAAATGAGACACTCGAAATGCGTGCACACATGCACGCAAACCGCGAACCAAGCCTAAGGCATCAAATGCCACTCTACCCAAAGCATGGCAAGGCATGGAACATAATATGCAAACATGCGAATTTCAGCGCTGAAATATGATACAAAACAGCCCCGAAACATGGAAACATGGCACCCGATGCATGGAATGAACCCCGAAATTCGAAAATAGACACATGGAATGACTTACAGCTATACAAAGCATGTATTATTTGATCATGAAGCATGAAGACAGATACAAGATAGTCCCAAAACATGCATATTTCCAGTTTATAACAAGTCTAAAAAATGAACACAAATAGGGCTAATCTATCATGCAAAAATGGCCCTAAAAGAGAGATTAAACACAAAGGGACAACAGCTGGCCCCAAATGGAAAATATCCCTTCAACAAAGTTTAAGGGGGGCTCAAAAAAAGGCACTTTACAGTTTACATCAAGCCACGAAAATAATCACAAATAAGGCCAAACTATCATGCAAGAAAAGGCCTAAAAGAGGGGTAAAGAGACAAGTGGTGGCTTCTATTCTCAAACAGAGGAGAGCCCTTCAACAATGTTGAAGAGGGGCTCAAAACAAGATATTTCACAGTTTATGGAAAGGTCCAAAACAGCTCACAAATAGGCCTAAAATACTATGCAAAAATTGGCCTAAAAGAGAGATAAAGAGGCAAGTGACAGCTTCTGGCCTCAAAAAGAGGAGATCCCTTCAACAATATTGAAGAGGGGCTCAAAAAAAGATATTTTACAATTTATGGTAAGGTCCAAAACAGCTCACAAATAGGCATAAAATACTATGCAAAAATTGGCCTAAAAGAGAGATAAAGAGGCAAGTGACAGCTTCTGGCCTCAAACATAGGAGATCCCTTCAACAATGTTGAAGAGGAGATCAAAACAAGATATTTTACAGTTTATGGTAAGGTCCAAAACAGCTCACAAATAGGCCTAAAATACTATGCAAAAATTGGCCTAAAAGAGAGTTTAAACACAAAGGGTGAGGAGGGGACCTCAAACAGAGAAAGACCCTTAATCAAACATGGAGATGAGCACAAAATATGACTATTTACAGTTTGAGTCGGAGCCCAAAAATGCAAGCAAGTATGGCTTAGATAGAAAGCAAAACAAGGCAAGAAAAAAGAAAAATGAGACTCACCCTTGTAGACCAATGGACCAGCAGCTCTTGGACCAATTTTAGGAGCTCTTCACCTCTGGAAAGCAGCCTCAAGTTGCTGGAATGAGGGATGGAGGCCTTGTGCTATGAGGTGTAGGGTAAATGGTGTAGAACTTATGGGGTTTTGATGCTTGGAGTAGGGAGAAGGAGAGATTGAATGCAAGAGCCCTAAACAATTTTTTGTAACCTCCTAAAATGCAGCTTGGGGTGCTGGTTATATAGGCAAAGGAAAGGAGAAAAGAGGGGAAAACGAAATTCAAATTTCCCCCCCAAAAGACCCCCCATCGGATACAGGATCTGGGGGGGAATAGAGGGTACAACTGTAAGGAACCAGGTGTGGAGGTCATGGCCGGCCAGGTTCAGAAGGTTCAGGGGGCCGGCCGGCCACCTCCCATGGCCGGCCGACCAAGGGTCAAAGGGGTCAATAACAATTGCTGGTCGGCCACCTAAAAAAGGTGGCCTCCCATGTGTGTACAACACAACTATGTGATTGAAACCCAGAAAAAGTGAACCAGGAGAGAGAAAAGACCATTTTTTAGAGGGGTCAAAAGGGGCAGGCACAATTACTGGTCGGCCACCAAATATTGATGGCCTCCCAGGTGTGTACAACACAAATATGGGGTTTAGGGTTCAAGAAAGTGGCCCTAGGGTGGTCAACATTGGCTTTCAAGCGAGGAAAACGGGCGTCGGAGAGCGATGAAGAAATAAAGCTGGCTTTTCAGAACAATTGCTGGCCTTCCACCCTCCTACAAGCTTCCTAACTATGAAAATAAGGTCTCCACCAAAAAAAAAGAACCAAAACGGATGCAAAATGGGGGTTCGGGGACCGAAACGCGCGGCCTGGGACCCCGAAAATGGGTTGTTAAGCACCGGAGGTGGCGTTTGACCACGAAGTTGGTCTCTCGGACCCCAGTGTCCCTCAAAAGGGAGGAAATAAGGTGCCTGCCAAAAATCGGAGCAAACAGAGGTGGTTAGGTGGTCCCGAACTGATGCACACGGCCGTCGGCTCTGAAAAATCGAGAACCAGGCTCCAAAACGGGAAAAATGGCCTACGACCACGAAACATAGACTACGGCCACTGAAAGATGATCTACGAGACCTCTCTCTCCCTTCGAGAAGAGAAAACGGAGAAAACAGAGCCTGGTTCGCAAATCGAGACAAGACACACAAAAGATTCTGGAAGTCCAGAGGCAAGGCTCGCAGCCGAGACTTTGAAACCTCAGAATGAGCACGATATGCAATATCACCGAGCACTCAACTGGTGACATCTGAGTCTTAAGGTCGGTCAAAAATGGGGTGTCTACAGTTGCCCCTCTTTGACAGAACTCGGAAGTCATAAGTGACGGGAGTGTATGTCAAAGCCCAGAGACGATCCATTTTTGACAAGGCCGAAGACTTAGACAAACAAGTGAGATAAATAGAGATGCGCCCGCAGGCGTGCCCGCAGGCAGGGGCAAAATGCAACCGACAATGCAAGAAGCCGAAGGTATCTCAATGATCATGCAAATGCAGCAAGCTGTAATGAAGCACATATTCACAATAGATGTAACAATTTTAAGCAAGAATGCAAAGCAACAACTACATTTCATGCAGTTAAGAATGCGGAGAATTATTCAATTCTCGCCACGTCTCACACGGAGAAGGTACAATACCTGCGCGGTTCATCTGGTCGCACCAGCCTCAAATGAACCGTACATACAATGTCGTGCCTGCAAAAGGAAGAAACTCAACAAGCACAATATATTTAACAACACATGTTCAAAGCGATTTTGAATGCAGACAATCGCGGCGCCGATAGAAAGGTGCATCGCAATGCGAGGAGTAACGCGCGTGACAACGCGGGTTAAGCACGAGGATTTGACAAGACCTGCGAAACGTGCACAATAGCATGAGTGGTGTGCATGAGAATGCGAGTGACGTGCATAACAATGCAGAATAAATGTGAATTCGAATGCGAATTTGTCGTAAAACGACGAGCAAAGAAATGCGAGTTTTTGATGAGGGTGACTAGATTGCGACCTCTGGTTTACCTCCTGGAGGGGTCGCAACATGTTCAAAAAGGATACATCTCACTTTTGATGAGTAACGATGAAAAACGCATCGAAAGTTGGAGTTGATGTTCCGGTAGAGCGATTTCGCGACGGAAAGTGCACTTCTCTTGTACTTTTTCAGGTCCCAGGGACTCCAATCCTTCCCAAAATTTGCAGAGAGCTTGGTGGGCACTTGGGGAACACCACCGACCAGGTCTCGTCCCAGGGAGAGGCCACCGACCAGCATTTTGCAAAGGGGGTGGTCGGCCTGCCACAAAAGGTGGTCGGCCGACCCCCTAGCCCAAATCCGGGGCAGTTCGGTCATTTTGCTCTCATTTCTTTAAATACACTCAGCCAAAGCCTCATTCCTCACAACTTCAGCTCTGAAAACACCTTCCCTACCTTCCTAGACCATTTTCCCCTTCAGATCTGAGCTCTATACGCGTTTTCCAACGCCCCACGCAAGTTGTTTTCGTGAAATCTTTCAGTTTTCATCACTTTGGACCGATTAAATTTTGATTTCGGTGCTTCTTTTCTCATTTTCACCACTTGAGGTAAGTCTGTCTCAACATTTAGAAGATTTCCTCGGGGGTTGACTTTTGTTGACTTTTTCATTTCCCGAGAGTTGACTTTTGTTGACTTTTTTCCAATTTTGGCTCATCTTCTCATTTTTGCTCATTTTGCAGATTTTCTAAAATGGCTGGTCATTTTCCTCACGGTGGAGGTCCTGCGAGCGCCGGGGATGATCCTGATATTATGGCTCTGCCTCCGAGGGTTTGACCTTTCATACCCGAGAGGTACGCCCCTCGAGCACACATCCTTCTGCGGGCTATTTTTTATCACTTCACTGATTTTGATGATCGAGCGCCTGGGGATCTGCTTTTGCGAGAGCCGGAGTCTCACCTTTCTCATGAGGCACGAGAGGTATTTATTTCGCCTTTTTTTCATTTCTACAACGTATTCCGTATTTTTGCACGTTTCATGCCTCTTGCTATGCATATCTACTCCTTTTAGCACGTAGCTTGTTCTGACGCTTAGCCCATGATACAGTATTCTGTTTGCGTTTTGAACACTTGAATTTCTGATCGCGTAGCCCACAACCTGATGGTGAACACACAGCACACATATATGTTGACAGTTGAACACACAGCCCAAACTCTGAATTTCTGAACACTCAGCCCAAGTTGAAGGTGAACACACAACACACACTTGTTGAGAGTAGAACACACAGCCCAAACTCTGAATTTATGAACACGCAGCCCAAGTTGAAGTGAACACACAGCCCACTGATTGAGAGTAGAACACACAGCCCAAACTCTGAATTTCTGAACACGCAGCCCATTGTTGAGGTGAACACACAGGACACACTTGTTGAGAGTAGAACACACAACCCACTGATTGAGAAATCTGAACACACAGCCCAAACTCTGAATTTCTGAACACGCAGCCCAAGTTGAAGGTGAACACATAGCACACACTTGTTGAGAGTAGAACACACAGCCCAAACTCTGAATTTCTGAACACGCAGCCCAAGTTGAAATGAGCACACAGCCCACTGATTGAGAAATCTGAACACACAGCCCAAACTCTGAATTTCTAAACACGCAGCCCAAGTTGAAGTGAACACACAACCCACTGATTCAGAGTAAAACACACAGCCCAAACTCTGAATTTCTAAACACGCAGCCCACTGTTGAGGTGAACACACAACACACTGATTTTAAAATCTGAGCACACAGCCCAAACATTTGAATTCTGATTTGATTTTGCATATAGCTTATACATTTCATTTGCACGCAGCTGGTATATCTCATTTGTACGCAGCTTGTTTATTTCATTCTGAAACTGAATATATGTATTCACCGTGAATGCAGGTGTCCTTCCGTGTTACACGGGGATACGGCTCCATTGTTACGAGAGATTGGTACGCGGAGCTCCCAGAGGCCATCCGCGATTGGGTTGATCTAGCAGGATTCGGGCCCTTTTGTGCCGGGATATCTCGTTATCCGGCTAGTAGGACGTTGATGGGCACCTTGGTGGAGAGGTGGTGGGACACCACCAACTCCTTTCATTTCTCATCTGCCGGGGATATGACCATGACCCCATTCGACTTTGCCGTATTGACCGGCCTTGATGTGGGAGGCTAGGCGATCCCATATGACGAGGACATGGCCCAGTGGGAGGCCGCTTGGATCTACTTATTGGGAGCTCGTCCACCGGTCGACCGTTCCTCGGGCTGAGTCCGGTACACTTGGTTTTCTTCACATTTTAGGCATACTGTGCCCGAGACTTTAGAGGAGATTACACAGTACGCCCGCGGGTTTCTGATGTTCCTCTTCGGGACCACTCTGTTCTCCGACAGGGGGAACACCATTGGGCTATATCTGCTGGGTGCCCTGGCAGACCTCACACAGGTTAGTCGGTATGATTGGGGTGGCACCAGCTTGGCTACCCTTTATTGCTATATGAGTGCGACCTCCCGCGGACGGGGGAACATAGTTGGCGGCTACTGGAGAGCCTGGGAGGTATCTTCTGCCCTCTTGATTTACATTTCTGCTTTTCAATGTATGTATACTACACACACGACACACTTTATACTCTGTCCTGACATCCTGCACTCAACATTCTGTATTCTGATGGCTTCTGCCCCGTTTTTCCGCAGTTATGGGTTTTCACATATTTTCCTGTACTAGCGCCAGAGCTGGAGGTGGAGGCGCCCCTTGTGACCCCTTACTCGCTTGTTTTCGAGGGCCAGTATCGGCCGCGGCCTCGGGAGACTTTTCTCTACCTACGGCAGTACTTCGACACGGTGCGGCCGTCAGAGGTAATCCAAAACTCCCAATTCCCAATGTTTTCATCTTTGGTTTATTCTGTACATCTACGGTTTCTAATCAGCCTATGCATTAGTTACCCGCAGATTACTTGGCAGCCCTGGTTACCTTTGGGTGGGGACCTTCGATTTCAGTTTACCGGAGGGTGGGGCTCTTCCCGGTACAGGATCTTGTTCGAGGGGCCAGTTGGTAGGGCCTGGTTCCTGGAGGAACGCTTCATTCGTCAGACTATGGGCTTTCCTGAGCCGAGTGTTCCCTCAGCACCTCCGGACGATATGCGGCTCGCTGATAGGCATACTCCCCAGGGTGTCATTGACGCCAGACTGGGCACTGATGCACTGTTGCATATAGAGGACGGGGAGTACGCGACCTACCGTCACACCTACTTGATGCCTCCGTTGACAGGTGTTCGTATTCCCTCGAGGAGGTCTACTGATATGCCGTCTTTGAGTCGAGCTCGGGCTGCAGGCCCCCCTTCTACTAGCAGGGCTGGTACATCGAGAGGAGGGGTTGGACTGGTCCCCCCGATTCCTCTGACTCATTATCATGCCGGATGGCCAGACATGCCGACCGAGTTGACAGGATGGCGATACAGGACCTCCTACCTGATTCCGATAGATCCTCCCATGCCTGATCATTGATATGTCATTGATCCCGACTCACCGCCGGTATGCCCCACTGCTTTCTATCATTCAAATACTTAGACATTCCTTTATTCATTGATGATTTGAGCTTGTATCTGCAGCCATCCAGAGAGTACATGGAGGGGGTGATCGGATTGGTGGCCTCACTCGAGGGCATGGTCTTGCGGAGAGAGGCACAGTTGTCCATCATGGGTGTCCAGGTACTCTTTAATTTTCTCGCATTTATCATACTTCCGATGACATGCTGTACTTGATCATTTCACTGCATTGGTAGGTTGCCTGTGTAGAACACATTTGACACACACCACTTTCATATACTGTATCTGCATGCACCCTCATTTCATGTAGTTTGCTTGCATCTGTATCTGATACACACATTTTGAGCTGATGTATTCAAATTGCACTTTTTATTTTCAGATGCCTCCAGTATATCCGCCACAGACCGGGCCATCTCGACCTTCTCGGGGAGCCGGGCCATCTTGGCCTTCTCGCGGGGCCGGGAGAGGGGAGTCGTCCCACAGACGCAGGGCACACATCGTAGAGGAGGAGCCCGACGAGGACGAGGAGGAAGAGGAAGCTACAGATCGTTAGTCAGAGACCTCTGCTGACAGAGAGGAGGGTTCCGACCCTGGTTCCGGGAGTGGAGAGGAGGTTGAGGAGAATCCTGAGGATGACAATTCCGACTCAGATGGTGCCGGTGGTGCAGAGCCTGTTCCATAGAAGAGGACGAAGAGGGCCTTTTATCCCTGCTCTTGAGAGCATTGGTGTAGCTGTTTCCTGCTTTATTTATCTTCTTTACTAGTAGTTGTAGCACATTGTACATTATTAGGCAGTTTTATTTTCTGTAAAACTTGTACCTTTGCTACAAAATGTTGTAACAAAGAAAGCATGATGGAATGAAACAGCTTTTTGGAAAAAGTGTTGTACTTTATGTTCTCAGCATCGCATCGCATCATTTTGCAAATAAAGAGATTTGAACGGTAAATGTGCATTGTGTATGTGCCACGTCAGGTAGCGAACCGACACGACAAACTAAACAACCTAATCTTACTAAGAAATAACAACAAAAACCTCAGCAAGTTTACAACTCGATAAGCAAAACACAACAAAATTGATAAACAAAGAGTAATAACTCAAATGCACAAGACTCGACGACTCGATTAAACAGGACTCGGTACACGAAATAGCTCGACCAACAAAACAACAACTCGATAAGCAAAACAACAACTCGATAAGCAAGTTTTAACAACAACTCTATAAACAAAGTGTATTTCGGACGATTTGGGCAACGAAACGCATCCGAAACTGAGAGAGATGGAGGCTTTTGACACTCTCGATGCATGGAAATGCTAGGAACTTTTTTCTGGAGAGTAAAATAGGACCAAAGACACAGGTTACAGCATGGCCGGCCACTTTTAGGAGCTGGCCGACCAGCTTTTTGCATTTGAGGGAGGGAGAGGTGGCCGACCTACCAGAAAAGGTGGCCGGCCGGCCACTTAGCTCAGCAACCACCAGTTTTTCGACACGTGTCCCCCCGAACAGTGCCTTATCCCCTTTAAAGGTCCTAGCCCATGGCTCATTCATTTTATCTCAGTTTTGCACCAAAATGGAAGCATTTCTTGTCGAAAATCTCACAGCTTGGATTGCTTCTTTAGACGGCTCGGAAAAGTTGAACTTCTGGGGCTTTGGCTTAAATGCACTATTCACGCTGAGCCGTACTCCGCTACACCTTCCCTTCCTTCATGCCGCGGCGAGGTTTTGGAACCCGGTAACACACGTCTTTAGCTTCAGCGGGCAAGAGGTATGTCCCACTTTCGAAGATTTTCAAGCTTTGATGGAATCCGAAAGTTGTGGAGAGATCTTGCCTCAGTTTCGCTTTCGTCACGCCCAAGCTTTAGGGCGGATGTGTGGACTCACCATGCATGACGCTTGGTCTCTGACCTGTAATGGGGAACCGGACATCCTCAGATTGATTTATCGCTTTTTTGATGCCGGTGACCGTGGCGACCATCATTGGCAAGGTTTCCGACAACATGCCATTTGCTTGTGTATGCTATCTCACTTTCTGCTTATGTCGGGCTTTGGTGGATCTAGCATTCGCCTGATTGAAGTTGCTCAAGGCTTGAAGGATGGAAAGAGTTGTATTGCGATGACACTGGCTGAGACGCTGATGGGCTTGGATGCTTTCCATCGCCGGGAGACAACCAGATTTGCGGGGAGTCCACTACTGCTGCAGGTAATGTTTCCCACCCAATCTCACATATGTAATGCTCACATCACTCGGCCCTCAGGCTCGATTTTTCTCACAAAACCCTTGTTTTACTTTTCTTTCATCGTACATCTCTCTATTCTTTATTCTCTCATTTTTCATCCCTCCCCAGGTATGGTTGATGGATAAATTGCAAGTTGTGGACTCTTGCCCAGCCTACTCAGCTCGCGGCTACTTCTTCCGATAACGCCTAGTTGATGCCTTTGATGAGGGATGGTGGTTCGACTGGATGTGCAATTTGTCTGCAGATCGCATCGCCTGGTGCTGCCCTTGGCTCAATCTCCCGGCAATGAGCTATAGTATGTTCCGGCAGACCGGGATCCAGTTGGTTGGTCTGACTCACTGTGTATTCTACTTTCCGTTCCGGTTCCAACGCCAGTTTGGTCATGATCAGACTTGCCCGCCAGAGGGGATAGAGTATCCGGCGGCCTTCCCAGTTCGAGGTGCACAACTTGCCCGATATGCCATAGCATGGAGGACGAGAGAACTCCTAGCCCCTGCTCCTACTTTCAGTTATACTTTGTCTGATGAGTGCTTGGATTGGCTTAATGAAGAGGCACAGATCGGGCCCAGCTCGGTATTAGAAGCTTCGACCAGCTCTAGGAGGGGGCGCAGGGACACCTGACTTGACTATGCCCCAGATTTATTGCTTTATTAGTACTTTCAAGTTTTCTTTATGAATGTAATAAAAAGCAACTTCGATTGTATGCAAGAGCAGGAGAACTCTGTATTGAAATCAATGAAATTGAAGGTTGTGGTACTAAAAATTTTCCGCTTTGGTCCAAAAATGGTCTTAGTTATAGAAAGATTAATTTGAACAAAGTCAACTTTTCAAAACCATTTTCGATATGGATCAGAAGTGGACACGCCTGAGATCTGTCACTGAGATGCACAACCCCGGATCCCTGCAACTGGAAAGTTGCCCCTAGTCTGAAGAGTACCGCGGCACTGCATGGCAACGGAAAGTTGCCCCTAGTCTGAATAGCACTGCACCGGAGATTCAAATGGAAGCTGATAGACAAAGATGACTGAGATGATCAATATGGACAAAGTTGATCGGGGAAAAGTTTATGGCTGAACTTCAAGATGAAGTTGCCTACGTATCCCGAAGATGGGAATCAAGCCTTACGTAGTTCAGGCTTAGGTTCACTCGAGTATTTTCACTCTCCTTTTACGCTCTAACCTTTGCCAAGGCCGCCCTTTGCGGGTTTTCAACCTTGCGAGCTCAGTTTTTATGTTTTCCAATTTTTTATGCTCTAACTTTTGCACAGATCTCCCTTTCGGGTTTTTGGCCTAGCGAGCCTCTCAGGGATATATTTCTTCAACTTGTCCATGTTGATCGGTTGTGAAAATTCTAGGCCATCTAGGTCCATCAGGACCACAGCTCCACCTGACCAGATAGACTTGATGATGTAGGGACCAGTCCAATTGGGTGTGAACTTGCCCCTTGGGTCGTGGATGGGAGCTCAGTTATCCTTGAGTACCAAATCTCCTTCCTTTAGATTTCTGGACTTAACTTTCTTGTTGAAAGCCCGGGCAATTCTGCGCTGATAACCTTGAACATGGTACAGTGCTTTCAGTCTTCTCTCATCAAAGAGCATGAGTTCCTCAAACCTGCTCTGCTGCCAATCTGCTTCGGCTATCTGACACTCAGCCAACACTCGTAACGACGGAACCTCAATCTCGATTGGTAGAACGGCCTCCATCCCATAAACCAATGAATACGGAGTCGCTCCGGTAGAAGTTCTAATTGAAGTCCTGTAGCCCCACAGAGCAAATGGAAGCTTATCTGGCCAATCCCGGTAGGTTTCCACCATCTTCTGCGGTATGTGTTTGATATTCTTGTTGGCGGCCTCGACCGCTCCGTTGGTTTGTGGCCGGTATGTGGATGACTTATGGAAAGCCACGTTGTATTTTTTCAACAAATCAATCACTTCCTTCTTAAAGTGGGAACCATTATCCAAAATGACCTCGTTTGGGATCCCGTAGCGACAGATGATGTTGTTTCTGATAAATTTTGCAGCGTGCGACGCCTTCAACACCGCATACGATTGGGCCTTAACCCACTTTGTAAAGTAATCTATTGCGACCAGGATGAACTCATGCCCATTCGACCCTTTTGAAGTGACAGCCCCGATCATATCAATTCCCCAAACTGAAAACGACCATGGCGAAGTCATGTTGTATAGCTTTGACGGTGGGATATTCATGCGGTTTCCATGGATCTGACACTTGTGACATTGCCGAACAAAACCGATACAATCCTCCTCCATGGTGGACCAGTAGTAACCCTGTTTGAGGATCTTCCGTGCTAGCATTACTCCGTTCATATGCGCACCGTATTCTCCTCCATGGATGGCCTCCATCAGGTGCTTCGATTCCTCGGCTTCAACACACAACATATGCATTTCCAGATGACCTCTCTTATACAGTTTACCCCCACAGATGATGAACTGAACGGCCATTCTTCTGATTGCCCTTTTGTCCTTGGCATTTACCCCTGGCGGATATGCTTCCTTCTCCAAAAAATTCCAAATGTCATAATACCAGGGGTTTTCGTCTTGAACCTCATCTATAGCAGCAATCAACTCATAGGCTGGCGCAAATTTCTGGTCAATGATGACTGGACGCATCCGGACTCCAAACGAGATGTCTATCATGGAAGATAGAGTTACTAAAGAATCTGTGAACTTGTTGTTCTTTCTTGGAAGATGAACAAAGTTTAGCTTCTCAAACCTAGGAATTAACAAGTCCAAGGTCTGGTGATACATCATCATCTTTTCTTCTTTGACCTTCCAGTCTCCTTTTGCTTGAGACACAACAAGGTTTGAATCCCCGATGACGTCCAACCGTCTTGCTCCTAGTTCCAGGGTTGCTTCTAGACCGGCAATGCATGCCTCATATTTTGCTTCGTTGTTCGAGACTTTGAACCGGCGTTTGAAGGCTAGAGGGATACGGGAATTGTCGGGTGCTATCAGCAACACTCCTATCCCATACCCGTACTAATTTGACGCTCCGTCAAAGTACATCGTCCAATACTCGTCGTCGATGTGCAAAATGGCTTCATCTGGGAATAAGTATTCAACTACTTCACCTCCTTCCACTGGATGATCGATTAAGAATTCTACTACTGCTCTTCCCTTGACTGACTTGCGTGTCACATATTTCAGGTCGAATTCGGAGAGCAACAGCAACCAACAAGCTAGCCTACCCGTAAGTGTCGGTTTCTCGAAAAGATATTTGATGGGATCGAGTCGTGAAACCAACATTACGGAGTGAGCTAACAGGTAGTGCCACAGCTTCCTGGTAGCCCATACCAAAGCTAAGCAAGCCTTCTCCAACGGCGTATAGCGAGTCTCATACTCTAGCATCTTCTTACTCAGATAGTAGGTGGCTCTCTCCACTTTGTCCTCTAACTCTTGTGCGAGCATACAGCCCATTGTGGTCTCGGTCACTGAAAGGTACAATATCAACGGTTTCCCCGGCTCTGGCGGTGACAACACGGGTGGGTTCTGTAAATATTCCTTGATCTGTTCAAAAGCAGCTTGGCATCGGCCGTCCCATTGGAATTTCTTGCCTTTCTTCAGGAGACCAAAAAGTGGTTCACAAGTCAAGGTTAATTTTGAGATAAACCGTCTTATGAATTGCACTTTACCCAGAAAGCCTCGCACCTCCTTTTCAGTCCTTGGTGGTGGCATTTCTAAGATGGCCTTGATCTTTGAAGGGTCGGCCTCGATGCCCCTTTGTGTAATCAGAAATCCCAGCATTTTTACCACTGTAACACCAAACGTACACTTCTGAGGATTTAACCGCAACTGAAATTCTCTGATCCTTTGAAAGAACTTTTGCAAGGCGATGTAGTGGCCTTTTCTTTCTTTGGACTTGACAATCATGTCGTCCACGTACACCTCAACCTCTTTATGGATCATATCATGCAATATTATAGTCGCGGCCCGTTGATATGTAGCTCCAGCATTATTTAACCCAAACGGCATCACTCTGTAACAGTAAGTCCCCCACGGGGTGGTGAAAGCAGTCTTTTCCCTGTCTTCTGGTGCCATCACTATCTGATTGTAACCTGAGAAGCCATCCATGAACGAAAGCAAAGCATGCCCCGCTATGAAATCCACCAACTCGTCCATATGCGGCAAGGGAAAGTCGTCATTCGGACTAGCTCTGTTCAAATCCCTGAAATCCACACACACTCGGATCCTACCATCCTTCTTCGGCACTGGGACGATGTTGGCCAACCAAGTAGAGTATTCGGATACCAGTAGGAAGCCTGTGTCGATTTGCTTGGTGACCTCTTCCTTAATCTTGAGAGCCCAGTCGGGGCGGATCCTCCTAAGTTTCTGCTTGACGGGTCGGGCCTCGGGGTCAAGAGGGATCCGGTGCTGTACAATCTCAGGATCGATTCCAGGCATGTCTTCGTAGGACCACGCGAAAACATCTTTGAAATCTTTTAATAAAGTGACTAAGCGCTCGCGTTCCTCTGAAGACAACGTGGACCCGATCTGGACCAGCCGCGGGTCCTCCTCAGTACCAATATTTACTGTAGTGATTTCATCGACCAGGGGTTTAACAAATCTTTCCTGCTCTTGTTCAATTAAGCATTGCAAAACCGGAGGAACTTAGTCCTCGTCGTTTTCATCAAAATTTTGAAAGTCTGAGTTAATGCAATAAATCAAGGGCACAGAAAACTACTCAGAAACCACAGCTACTTGATTCTCATTAAGCACATCCAAATCATCCGATTCCTCGGTTACAATAGACTCAAAAGAGAAAGAAAAAGACGACCTGGACAAGACTGTGGCATCCGGGTTATCATCCCCAGGATTACCAGACTCAGACTCAGTCGAGCTGGAACCTGATTCCGACTCACAAGACGCGGTGGAATCAGATTCCGGCTTACTACCTGACTCGGTGCTGCTGGACAAAAATCCCTCTTCATACTGCCAAATGAGAGAGGGTGCGATAGATGCATCCAAAATAGTTGTTGGCGGGCTCGCAGCCGTTCCATTCCTGATCACGCATACCGAGAAATTATCCCCCAAGCACTCCTGGTCGATCGGAGGATCTGGAAGTAGACACGCCAGTGCTACCCCCATTTCAAGTTCGGTGTCCTCAGACTGCACTTTCTTACTCTGTTCAACCTCAGCTGATGGGTCTGTCTGCTCTTCGGCAACGTCATCCCCGGATAGTTGTAGGTCAAAAAAGATTTCAAAACCAGGCACGCGCTTCCTCTCCGCGTTTAGCCATGGCTCTGGGAAGCCACAAAACGGAAAATCTTCTCTTTCCCGGACGAAGCGTCCGTTTAGGGTACCCTGAATGGGCCTATGCATCAGCTCAAAAGGCTTCCCGGCCTGCTTTGCTCTGGCTCTTCCAGCCATTTCCTTTCCCTTCTATACCCAGTCCTCTTTGGTGGGCAGATATCCCAAGCCAAAGGTATGAGGGTTGTGTGGCTCTTCGGCCAATGCTGCGACGCCCTTCCGGCCACTCCTTCCTCATCCCATCCCGGGTATGTGTTGTAGCTTATTCATGAGGTATACAGATTGAGCACTGACATACACTCCCTCATTAACAGCCATGATGTTCTGCGCAATTCGGGCCTCAGCCAAAGTAAACCCTGATAAGAACAAATCCTCCGTGCCATGTTCAATTTCCAAGACTGGCGTAGACACTTCCGGCGGCGGATGGATTGACGAATTCCCAAAAACAATAGCTACCCCTTTCCCGTGAGGGTACTTCAACATCTGATGCAAGGTAGAAGAGACTGCCTTGACCTGGTGCAACCACGGTCGCCCCAAAAGTAGGTTAAAGGTTGCGGGAACGTCCAAGACATGGAATTCAATGTTGTGTTGTCCTGGACCAACCTGGGTCTGAATTTTGACAGTCCCCATCACCTCTCTGCTGGTGTTATCATAGGCTCTGATCACTTGAGTAGTTGGCATGAAGTCCGCGGGCTTCAACCAGATCGCATATGCCGTCATTGACGGGCATACATTTATGGCAGATCCCGTGTCGATAAGAACCACTGGCACCCACTTGCCTCTACATTCCACGGAGATGTAAAGGGGTTTGTTATGATTTGAGCCCTCAGGCGGCAGTTCTTTATCTGAAAAGGTTAGTGTCGGGGAACCTCCTCCCGGAAAGACCAGTCCAACCAGCTGCTCTGGTGTGGTATCTATAGAGAGTTTGGCCTTGTCCATAGCAGATAGGACAGCCTGTCTGTGCACTCGTGAAGCCATAAGCAGTCCCTAGATGGAGATGTCTGCTTGTATCTTCTTTAACTGTTTGAGTACAACCTCCTCTTCAAGCTGTTTCTCCTTCTGTTTCTCAGCTTCTTTATCCTTCCCAGATGCCTTTGGCTGGTCCAGGTGCGGGGGCTTGAAATACCGCCCGCTTCTCGTCATATGGTCGACCTCTCCGACATACCAGGTGTCGTCTGGCTGATGGTTTCCCCAATCTTCATCTGTGTGGGCAAGACATAAATCATCGTTCTCCCACCACATTCCATCGGCCGCCGACAGACACCTGTCTGGCTCCGGTATGCTTGTACTCTCTGTACTTTCAGCCCACATGCCAACAACATCTTCTGTCTTTGTGCACACAGTACTTTCGGTCCCCTCATGGACTTTGGCTTTCCAGATTCTCTCAGAATCCCAAATCTTTTCTTGTTCTACCTGTGTTAGCGCAGTTTGTTGTTCAGCTTTCCCTACATTCACAATGCTCCCGTTCTGAGCGAAATTCTTCATACCGGCGCTCTCCGACAATGTAATCTGACTTCCGGCCCTTCCGGCCACAGCTAATATTCCTGCCCCTGCTGGGCTCTGTTCTAGTTGGGACTCTTCCACCACATCCGGTTGATCATCCAGCCACCCAGTGGCCTCTGCCGATTCCTCATAATCAAACCAGTTAACTGCCGCGCCCCCTGATTCTTGGTCATCGAAAAACTGTAGGTTGGCAAAGTCCTCCTCCACAGTCGTCAAATCATTTGCCCCTTGCTCAAATCCATCCTCCTAGATCACACACAGCTCTTCCTTCTTTGGCAATTCTATACCCAGCCCAATCTGGCCTGTTGACAAGATGTACTCACTCGGATCATAGACTTCCCTAGCAAAACTCTCAGACTGTTCAGTCCCAGACTCAACAATTCCATTCTTTTCTGAAGTCTGCCCTGCTCCATCTTCGATGGTCACCACCGTCGGCTCTGGTTGGGTTGTGGAGATGTCCAACATGCACAAAGAGTTGGTGCAGTCAGGAAGGAGCACCTCCGGCTTGGGTAGGTGGGATGGGGTGATATAGATACTAGGATCGTAAGATGCGACCCCAGTTTGGATAAAATTGATTCTACTGGGAGGGGGAGCTTGGTTATGCGGTGGGAGAAGATTGGTTGTGACATTGGGTTTGTCGGGAGGCGCAATCACCTACTTGTCAATAAGATCCTGGATCTCGTGACGCAATATAAAACAACAGTCGGTGTCGTGACCGTGTTGTTGGTGATACGCGCAGTATTTTGCTGGGTCATGAGAGGGAGGGAGTGGATTTGGTAGTGGCCTCGGCTCCAGGGGCTTCAAATGCTTTTTCCTGATTAATACCCCTCGAGTTTTGGACAGGGGCATGTATAAGGGTGTGAAGGTTCTTTGGCCTCTGGGTTGGTATTTGGTGGTCTGCGTGTTGTTTCCGGATGCACCGGAGAAGGGCGTGGCTGCCATGGGTCTTGGAAGGGGAGGGGGAATGGTGGTGACCATGCTCACCTCTGAAGCTCTTGCAGTTGCAGCGCCACTCAGGCCTGCATTGTTGTTACGGTTGAAAGTCCTCCTTGGTTACTCCCTATCTTGGTCGATCAGACCCTGTTTCATTGCATCTTCAATCTGTACCCCCATCTCGTGCAGATCTGAAAAAGTGGGGAAGGGGAGTACAATCATCTTTTGCATCAATTTTGGCTGGAGATTGCGCACAATCATCCTGATCTGGTCTTTATCAGTGGGCCTTAAAGTCATCATCGAGGCCTTCGCCCTCCACCGAGTTACGAAATCCGAGAAACTCTCCTTGGGCTTCTGCCTTGTTGTTTCGAGATCACGAGTTGTAATCTCAATTTGGGTGTTGTAAGAGTATTGCGCAACAAAGGCTTCAGCCATTTCATCCTAACTCCGCTTGACATCATCCTCCAACTTTGCATACCAGATAGCAGCTACACCCGACAGGGTCCGGCCAAATAGTGAAAGCTTCTGGGGTCTAGTTAGGCCCATTGGCCGCAGTATATCTGAGAATAGCCGGAGGTGGACCATGGGATCCCTAGACCCGTCGAAGCAATCGATCTGCGGCATTTTAAATCTATCCGGTAGCGTCATGGCCACATCGGTATATCCGTCTTCGATATCCGGAATAGCCTTTACCCCTTGTGATTTTTTAAAAAGCTTCTCGAGCTTGCTCAATTTTAGTGCTGTTGGGTCTGTTTCGAACTCGAAGGGAGAGTCTGGTTAGTTGATAGGCGTAGGCGCCTTGGATAGTTGAGGCAGAAGTGGGGGCGGAGCCGGCCCCGTTGGAAGGTCTGTGTCCTCCTAGACGTTCTGGACATTTGGCAAGGTGTTTCGGGCATTTGGCAGGACATTCTGGACAGTTGGTGTTTGCTCTGGTAACGGGATCCTTGGTGGGGGAGGAACTGGATGTGAGGCTAACGCTCCGGTTTGCTGCTGAAGCCGGGTAATTAGCTCCGCCTGCTGGGCCATGATTGTGGCCTGCTGTTTAGAGAATTCCGCTTGGCGGACAGCGTCCTCCTGCATTTGCTTCATGCTCTCTTGGAGCTGACGCATCATTTCCTCAATTCCGGCTACAATCTGTTGATCCTGTTGACTGACTGGTATGTGTATTTCTATGGCAGAAACTAAAACCTCAGCCCGATTATTCACTGCTAGGGTAGACCACTGTTCTGCTAACCTCTGCTCAGACACACTGCGTTTTCTTGGCCTTCTTCTGACAATTGAGGGTAGAGAATGAAACACTGGCTGTCCGTCAACCAGATCCTCGGATCGATTGAGCCGACGACCTCTTGTCCAGGGTGCTTGGGGAATATCTACTTGGTTGGATGCAATTGTGCTAAAACTGCCCCTAGTAAAAGATAAATAAAGCAATAAGGAAATAAACAGATAAACGGACAGCATAACAGCTTAAAGTAAATGCATAACACACAGCCGGGCATAACAACACACGGTCGGTAAGCTGAACACACACGGTCCTTAATCACTGATCATTATCCCTGAATCACTGTCCCCAAAGACTGAATCTGATACCCGCGGATAACTGATTCTCAAACACTGACTGATGCCCGCAGGCCTGATGCCCAAACTCATAAACTGATACATGCAACCCCTGTAGAGACACACTCTGACAGCACATAACAGATAATTGAGAGCCAAAACACCCCTATGTTGGGGGAGGGTTTCCCTGTCCTATTTTGTCAGGAGCTAGGGTTTCACTATGCACGCAGCGGTTTCAAACAACCTATATCGGGTAAGCAACCTGTCCTAGTTTGGAATGGTCACTACGGATCCGAATATGCACTAGGTCGAATGGTCAAAAAGGGTGTCTCGGTAAAACCGGGGTTTGTGTTCCCATACTAGCAGAGCCCATAACCGGTCAGCCTTATGGTCATGCCTTGACAAGACAAGCCTCCGGCAAACCGTTCAGGAATAGCAGATGGCAAACACGGTGTCCTAGGCGCACCAATGCAAATGCAATGCAAAGAAACACATAAATGTAGTCAAAACAAAATATCATGAGTTTGAGTCAAGTTCTCTAACTCCCTAGCGGAGTCGCCAGAAACTGTAGACGTCCCCGAACGCCCCGGGAGGATGGGTCCCGTTCTGTTCATTTGGGCTCACCACAGTTCAGGACTCTCAAATTGTCATGGTTCTTAATCTGAACCAAAGAGTCCAAATCCGGCAAATCGTTTTGAGAAAACAGATTTTGAAAGAAGTGCCAAACATAGACTGCTTTGCCAGATACAAAGTCGCCACCTAAATGTTTTATTTTGGAAAAATTTAAGAAACCCTGACTCGTTTGCCTAAGGCCACGTGTCCGTCATCACCAAAGTTGCCTCGGCTCGGGAACTTGGGTACGATTGGGGAAGGTCACTTCGTGAGCACCCCCGCTCGCCCGATCAAAGGTCGGCCTCTACTAACCATGATATTTATTTTTGAAAACATTATGCGTTCTTATCCGGTTATTAGCCTAGATTTACTATGTGATGCGCACAGCATACAAGTATAGACTGGATCGTCTGAATTGGAACAAAACATCTTGTGTTTGTTTATTTGAAAGTGGTTTGCTACTCGCAAGTAGGCTTAAAATGCAGATTTTGTCACCCTCGGGTGGGCTTAGAAAACATGGTTTTGCCACTATCTAGTGGGCTTAAAACCCACAATTGATGAATTGTTCCAATCCAAATAACCCAACCTTCACCCACAGGCATTCAGGCAGTTATATCACATAAGCATATAGCCTCATGGTAAGCATGCTATTCATAGTAGTCACTCACACACATGCAAGGATGCTAAAGCATAAAACTTACCGAGTACTCCAAGCCAAAACAGAAGCTAATTAGAAATCCATGCATGATCCTAATTATACAGAAATGCCTAATGCAACACATGCAAAAGTGCAACTATAGCAGGCTCGGCTATTCTAGACATGGCATATGAAATGCTACAGCTAACATGTATTCAACTTTGAAATTGAAAATACAATGCAATTAGTATGATGCGCCGAGCCCGGTGCATGCAAAACAGATGAATGAATGCAAACATGCTATCATACTGTATGCTAATTGAAACATGCCCTAATCTAACCATCATAAGCGGGTAAATAAAAAGGAGAAAGACGTGGGGTTGGAAGATATACATCACACACACCCACACTTATTACAGTTGTGCCCTCGCGCGGAGGGTCCGAATAAATAATACAGTCCCGAATAAATAATTACAGTCCAAATAATTACAAGACCCTAATTAATTAACAAATTAAATTAGAAAAGCAATAAATTGGCGTGCAAGCCAGGGACTGCCTCAAATCTGCTTCGGATGATGAATGATGCATGCTCAGGTTGCCTTGTGCGGAGAATCTCTCGCAATGCCCCGGTTTGCCTCTGTTTGTAATTGTTCTTGGAATGCGTGCCAAGCTTCGGAAGGCTGCCGATTTCTGATTTGCTGCAACAGAGAGCAACAAAGGGGCATGGCAAAGCATTTTCACATATGTATGCATGACTACTCTTCGGGGAGTATAGTCCTCGATCCTCGTGCCACCAATCACGCATATCGATGCATGATGGCCGATGAGTCGAATTGCACGACTCAATATGAAATGAATGCACATATAAACACAACAAGACCGAGACTCTATCACGGATAATTCGGAGTGTCGGTGACTGGGAATTGAGACACGTTTCGTCACTCAAAGTACGAAATGTCCCTCGTTTTCCGTGCTCGGGCTAACTCCTATCCCAAACACAATGCAATATGCATGACATGCATGAATGCAATTCTAACGTGCAATCTAGCATACACAATTCTATGAAATGGCATACACGATGCACGAGGTAACATGGCATACACAATGCGCTAACATACAACCTAGCATACACAATGCTATAAAATGAAATGGCATACACAATGCACAATGGACTTACACCAACATGAGTGGACCTCAGCCACACTCACATTAGTGGCTATAAGATGAAAATGAAACACTCGAAATGCGTACACACATGCACGCAAACCGCGGACCAAGCCTAAGGCATCAAACTCTACCCAAAGCATGGCAAGGCATGGAACATAATATGCAAACATGCGAATTTCAGCGCTGAAATATGATACAAAATAGCCCCGAAACATGGAAACATGGCACCCGATGCATGGAATGAACCCCGAAATTCAAAACTAGACACATGGAATGACTTACAGCTATACAAAGCATGCATTATTTGATCATGAAGCATGAAGACAGATGCAAGACAGTCCCAAAACATGCATATTTCCAGTTTATAACAAGTCTCAAAAATGAACACAAATAGGGCTAATCTATCATGCAAAAATGGCCCTAAAAGAGAGATTAAACACAAAGGGACAGCAGCTGGCCCCAAATGGCAAATATCCCTTCAACAAAGTTTAAGAGGGGCTCAAAACAAGGCACTTTACAGTTTACATCAAGCCACGAAAATAATCACAAATAAGGCCAAACTATCATGCAAGAAAAGGCCTAAAAGAGGGGTAAAGAGACAAGTGGTGGCTTCTGTTCTCAAATAGAGGAGAGCCCTTCAACAATGTTGAAGAGGGGCTCAAAAAAAGATATTTCACAATTTATGGAAAGGTCCAAAACAGCTCACAAATAGGCCTAAAATACTATGCAAAAATTGGCCTAAAAGAGAGAAAAAGAGGCAAGTGACAGCTACTGGCCTCAAAAAGAGGAGAGCCCTTCAACAATGTTTAAAAGGGGCTCAAAAAAAGATATTTTACAGTTTATGATAAGGCCCAAAACAGCTCACAAATAGGCCTAAAATACTATGCAAAGATTGGCCTAAAAGAGAGATAAAGAGGCAAGTGACAGCTGCTGGCCTCAAACAGAGGAGAGCCCTTTAACAATGTTGAAGAGGGGCTCAAAAAAAGATATTTTACAGTTTATGGTAAGGTCCAAAACAGCTCACAAATAGGCCTAAAATACTATGCAAAAATTGGCCTAAAAGAGAGTTTAAACATAAAGGGTGAGGAGGGGACCTCAAACAGAGAAAGACCCTTAATCAAACATGGGGATGAGCACAAAATATGACTATTTACAATTTGGGTCGGAGCCCATAAATGCAAGAAAGTATGGCTTAGATAGAAAGCAAAACAAGGCAAGAAAAAAGGAAAATGGGACTCACCCTTGTAGACCAATGGACCAGCAGCTCTTGGACCAATTTTGGGAGCTCTTCACCTCTGGAAAGTAGCCTCAAGTTGCTGGAATGAGGGATGGAGGCCTTGTGCTATGAGGTGTAGGGTAAATGGTGTAGAACTTAAGGGGTTTTGGTGCTTGGAGTAGGGAGAGGGAGAGATTGAATGCAAGAGCCCTAAACAATTTTTTGTAACCTCCTAAAATGCAGCTGGGGGTGCTGGTTATATAGGCAAAGGAAAGGAGAAAATGGGGGAAAATGGAATTCAAATTCCCCCCCAAAAGACCCCCCCTCGGATACAGGATCTAGGGGGGAATAGAGGGTACAGTTGTAAGGAACCAGGTGTGGGGGTCATGGCCGGCTAGGTTCAGAAGGTTCAGGGGGCCGGCCGGCCACCTCCCATGGCCGGCCGACCAAGGGTCAAAGGGGTCAATAACAATTGCTGGCCGCCACCTAAAAAAGGTGGCCTCCCATGTGTGCACAACACAACTATGTGGTTGAAACTCAGAAAAGTGAACCAGGAGAGAGAAAAGACCATTTTTTAGAGGGGGTCAAAAGGGGCAAGCACAATTACTGGTCGGCCACCAAATATTAGTGGCCTCCCAGGTGTATACAACACAAATATGGGGTTTAGGATTCAAGAAAGTGGCCCCGGGGTGGTCAACATTGGCTTTCAAGCGAGAAAAATGGGCGTCGGAGAGAGATGAAGAAATAAAGCTGGCTTTTCAGGACAATTGCTGGCCTCCCACCCTTCTACAAGCTTCCTAACTATGAAAATAAGTTCTCCACCAAAAAAAAAACCAAAACGGATGCAAAATGGGGGTTCGGGGACCGAAACGCTCGGCCCGGGGCCCCGAAAATAGGCTGTTAAGCACCGGAGGTGGCGTTTGACCACGAAGTTGGTCTCTTGGATCCTAGTGTCCCTCAAAAGGGAGGAAATAAGATGCATGCCAAAAACCGAAGCAAACGGAGGTAGTTAGGTGGTCCCGAACCGAGGCACACGGCCGTCGGCTCCGAAAAACCGGGAACCGGGCTCCAAAACGGGAAAAATGGCCTACGACCACGAAACATAGCCTAAAGCCACTGAGAGATGATCTACGAGACCACCTAACCACCTCTCTCTCCCTTCGGGAAGAGAAAACGAAGAAAACAGAGCCTGGTTCGCAAACCGAGGCAAGACACACAAAAGATTCCGGAAGTCCGGTGGCAAGGCTCGCAGCCGAGACTCTGAAACCTCAGAATGAGCACGATATGCAATATCATTGAGCGCTCAACTGGTGACGTCTGAGTCTTAAGGTCGATCAAAAATGGGGTGTCTACACCCTTCCAACCCCCCCCCCCCGAGTACAAATTCGAACAAAGGATTAGTGAACCCCTTTGTGCTAGGTATGGCTTCGAACATGGGATTTGGAAACATCCTTACGCTATTTTGTTGTGGTGGCCTAGATCCACCAATTTGCATAGTTTCATTGTTAAGTAATGAGGCATTTTGATTTGTCACAAGCCTCGAAAGAGGCTCATACCAAGACTGAGGTGATGGTCTTTCATAGTTTTGATTACTAATTTGACCATTAGTATGTCCATTACTTTGCATAGGCTGTTTATCTCTAGCCAATCTTTGCTAAGGGACATTTGAAATTTCCTCTATATGCCTTGTGTTAGTTGGTTAATGGGTATTCATCTGATCCATAAAAAATATTGCCCATTTTTCTATTGTGTTCATTAACTGCTGTCTCATGGCATCTACTAGGCGTCTCCATGGATTCATTGGCTGAGTAAATGGAATAGTGGATGGTCCAACTCCATGGCCTCGTCCAATATTTTGAACATGTGGTACTTGTTGTGAAGTGCTGGTATGTTCGACCATAGGTTCTGATAAGATAGGTACTTCCACAGAATATGTTATCATATTATCCTCTGGATTAGGTATTTCTACCTCTTCTTCCATACCTTCTTCCAAGCGTTCATTTTCTCCTTGTCTCCTACGTCTAGACATTTCAATTAGTCCCACTAGGCATGCCAAAAATATATGTTGGCTTTTTTGTCTTTCGAAGGTTAGTATTGTATTTTTAAGCGTACTAGCAAGAATTTATCAGTCCTTACAGAAGATTAATTGCCAACCAATTATCAGATGATTGTGTTTTAGTTCTTTCAACCTCAATGAAGAGGACTTTTACTGGTGGCTTTGTTTAGGAGAATTTAGCAAACAACAATTAAATGAAGAATAATTGTAGCATTTCATTAAGTAAAAATGAAAAACTTACAATGATCTGATTCAACCTCGTAGAGGTTTACAGCAACAAGTTACTTGAAACTACTCCTATGAATAAAGTGCAGTGCAGGAATTTGAAGTACAAAAATGTAATGAACAAGAAATGTAAAAACTGGAAGGAAAATAAAGTAGATAAAAACTGATTTTTGAATCTGAGTCTGGGGGCTCTTTCTGGAGCCTTCTCTGCTATTTATATTTCTTAATAATAACTGTCAAAATGAGCTTCTAATCGTCGAAGCATTCCTCCATAATTGTTGATCATGCTTCTTCATACTTAGCTCCACTACGCCATGTCTGCAGTTAGACTTCCCTCTTAATTTTGAATTTGAATCTTGTGAGTAACCGTTAGGCCACATCATCTTATATCCCTTGATCATTCCAATGTTATGCAGACCCATTATTGCCAGTATGGGTTGACATGTGTCTGACTATGGTTGGCGATTTATATTGTCTTCCCAAATTGCCCTTCTTAAACCACGTGTTGAATCGCGATTGGCTTTATACAATTTATACAGCCAATAGAAGTACAACATTGAACTAATATGTAAGGTTCGGAAGTACACTACGGATGTTAAAGGTCGAACCAAATTCATTGGTTCGATGGTTGATTTCCGAATGGAGGCGATTCTTTTGATATTGGTAATTCAAATGGTAAGAAAATGAGTCTTCTTTCCAGATTTAGGTTCCACAATGCCTACGATAGTGGAGAAGGTTGCGTGAGGGTGGTGTGATGATGAGGCGGTGACAGGATGAAGATATTACCATGTTTAGGGTTAGGGTTAGAGGTGATGGGTGGTGACGAGTGGTGGTCGGCGTTGGCTATTGGTAGTAGGTAGTGGCTAGGGTTTTAATTGAAGAAGAAAATTGTATTTTGGTAGTTTCATTTTAAGACAAAAATGTAAAAAAAAAAATTCATTAAATATGTTGATAGAGAGTAAATGATGCGTGGAAATAAAATTTCCCACATTCACTATCGCTACAAGAAAAAAAAGATTCATTGAGGTTGAGCCTTTCCTTCACTCTATTAATTGGATTTGATGATAAAGTCGACAAGATTCTCATCTAACTCTCACGGCAACATATAAAGGTTTTAGGAATTAAATTTTTTTTGTTCTAAAAATAAAATTTTGTTGTAAAAAATACTCAAGGTCTAATTACTACCATCGAAAGGATTGTTGTTAAAAAATCGTTTCTAAATTTTTTGAAAATATCACTAATAAATGTATTTTTAGAGAAAATAATTTTGAGTCAAAAAGTTTTATTTTGGATAAATTATGCAAATAGTCTCTATAGTTTATACGATATGTCAATTTGGTTTGGTATCTATTATTTCAATTTGCTCGATTTTGCCTCTTAATTTAACGGATTGTGTCATTTTAGTATAATAAATAACGATTATTAAGTTTGGTGAGATCCAATTGACACATTGTGTAAACTACAGAGACTAAATTGACACATAGTTTGACTTTTCGTCTACCAAAAACCAATGTATTTAACCACATGACTACCAATGTTTCATCAATTTATTTTCTACATTAATAATTTTTTTGACAAGTCTTATTAGTTGAATAATTTAAATTACTAAAATAAGTACACAATGGGTTTAGTTATTATTTTGTTTAAAAAAAAATTATATAACTATTAACTCCAATTTTTTATATTCTTCTTTGGGTCAGGCCCTGTTTCGGCAGTCGGTTGGAATCTCTTCAATCTTTAGCTTTTTTTAGGGTGCTGGTAGATGATTGAGATAGATGACTTTTACTGCATTTTGTTTGATGTATTTGTAATGCTTGTTGTATGGGAAAGAAATAAATATTCTCGTATAATCTTGTTGATCAAGTCTGCGCTCCTCTAAACGTCGTTGCTTTACTCCCTGAAAACACAAACGTGAGCTAGCCGGCTTGTGTGTGCCGGAAACCTCTCCGATGCCTAAGTCAGCAAAATAGACAAGTAGACAAAAGTTCTGTGTATTCAGGAATCAAAGTTGTGTGTTACCTCTCCATAGGTGATGTTGTAAGCTTTTATAGGTTCCGCGTGGTACAATCCTAGTAGGATTTTTATTCTTCCATGTAGAGTCCTTCTAAGATTCATACTCCTGAAAGATAATGCTTATCCTTCAACATCCCCCTCACTGCATAAACCAAGTGAGATGGTTCTATCATGGTCAGACTTCAACACTATCGAGATAAGCATAGCTATGCTAAGTCGCAGACTAGACCGAGATAACATTAGCTCGGCTTTTCCATTCACTGCTCTTACCTTGGCTCTTCTTAATGCTAACCACGGTAAACCGGGATAACTTTGTGAGTGACGACCGAACTTACCGTAAGCTCTTTGGGACCGGAGTAACTTCAGGTCTCTCGCGGACCGGAGTAACTTTACACCTCTTTTGGGCCAGAGTAACTTCATGGCCTTTTTACTCAGCCCTTCGCACTGTGGCCCATAACGGCCCATTACCCAGCTCGGCCCAATTTTCATACAAATTACCCTCTCAAAATTTTCATACAAATTACCCTCTCACTTGTGATTTTCATCAACAGATTGCTTTTTTGATTTTAAAAAAAAAACTCTAATTAAGTCTTGTTTGAAAACATATTATTTTAGTAATTTTTTGACTTTTTACGAAAAAATGTGTAGAAAAGTAAAGAGAGTGATATGATAACTTATAGTGACTTTTTAACTAAAACTGAAGATTGCCAAATGAGACCGAAGTTGACATATAATCCTATCTCATCCTCAAAACTAAATTACATAGGAGTATGGACGATATTGGTGAATTGTCCATGAGCTCCATCTATTTCTTTTTTTTTTCAGCCTTGGAAGGAATTTATGGCGCTTGAAAAAAGGTTAAATGTTTTTATTTTATTTTTTAATTTTTTGATTGGCTAAATTAAGGCTATTTAAAAAAAATTAAGGCCACGATTTGGTCTCAGTCTTCAAATTAAGGAGAAATATCAAATTAGTGATATTTTTAAAAAATAATTATAAATTAAGGATAAATTTTATAAATATTAATAATTAAAATCATAAAATTTATCATGTATATGTAATTATTTTTTTAAAACTACACTAGGATGTAATGTAATTGCTCTCAAATTAATTGGAAGCTTGCATCACAATGCCACACCCAATAGAATTGTCTAAAAATCAAATAAGTGGACCTAATTTATTTTGGAGAAATACCATTTTAGTAGAAGTTGAGAAAATACTTACATATTAATGATAAAATTTATAACATTAAAAGTCAAACTTATAAAGCTTTCATAAAAAAATAATATTTGAGAGCTCTAATGCACTCTAATGATGTGGAGAAGATCCATGTGAAGGTGGGTCCACACCTCTCCCTCTATCTCTCTCTACTCTCTTTCTCATTCACTTCACTAGAGCTCCATTTAAAATTTTAGTATTAGAACTATGTATCATTACTGTTCATAAAATTGATATTTATATTTTAACTTATTACCAGTTATTTATTATTTTCTCATTTATTTTCCTTATAATCCACATATTAGTTTAACCAGCAGCCTATCATACAGCTCAAAATTGTAAATCAACTAACTCTTTCACATCATGCAAGTCTCCATCTTTCTCTGTCTACACCTCACTCTCATGTTTCTTTAAAAGGCTCAAAATCAGCGTATTATTTTCTTTGAAGAGAATGCTGACATTGTTTTAGCCAATATTGGCCAAATGCAATGTTATGGCCACCTTCCTCCACACCACCCCTCACTCCCCTACTTGTCATTATTCCCTACTAGTGTTTCACCATGCAAATCATAAAGACTTTGGAAAATGAGTGCCCCACCTCAAGTTCCAACCATAGTTTTAAATGCCGGTATATTGATACGTATCGGTATCGACGATACATTCATATATAAGTTAATATTAGATAGTATCAATTTATATATAAATAAATTATAGTATTAAAAGTTCAAAAATTTGTTGATATTTAAAACCATGATTCTAACAAAGATCATCAAAATCAAAAAGTACTTAAAAATCCTTCATACAGTATTATGCATGAAACTCATGATTATCAATTTTTTCCAACTACATGGACAAGCAAGAACTTTATAATTTCTTCATTTCTTCACAGGAAGAAACTCAAAAAACTCGTTCGGAGTGAAGCTAGTGTCTATAGTACCTATCATGGGCACTTCAGTGACATTTTTTTCGACATTAAAGGCATTATGATCGTTGCTCCGAATCGGAAAGAGCTGAAGAGTTTGATCTTCTGGATCAGTTGTGGTCGTGGTGGTGTTGATGAAGTGGATGAGAGGAGGAGAAGAGGAGGGCTTCATTAGCTGCTGCCACGTGGCAGGCTTGGTTTGTGTGCTGCTTCTTTGGTGCTGCAATTCCTTCTCCTCGAATTGAATCCACTGGCCATCTGATCTACTTTCTGATCCCACTGCTCTATGTATTGATATAGATTCCTAAAACAAAATTACAGATAATAAAAGCTGATGAGTAAAAGAGTAAATTAACACACAATGTCCTAGAAATTCTAACCTTCATCATAACAATAGCCCCAAGAAACCCAACAGAAAGTAAGGATACCAGTGTCTCAATCCTCTACTTTTTCCATCATACAAAAAGACTTTTCCTGCTCCTCCTTCATATCAAACTTTTGACCTTTTGGCCATATAATTCTCTTATTATTACTTCTAATCATCTTCTATATACACATGCACTTTTAAAAAAAAATACTATAAAATGTCTAAGATTAAAATGTGTGGATCATAATTATATGAGTGTGACACTAAATTTAAATATGTATCATACATTCAAATTTTGAATAGATTTTTAACTATTTTTTTTATCAGCAATGTTAGGAACATAGATATCAAATACAAAATGAGACATATAGTGAGTCAGGTGTCTCATTCTGTATTTGGTCCTCGTCTGTGCTCTTAGATTGGTTGACTTTCTGTGGGTAATAATGAGTCTGTGACTAGTGAGTTGAATTTGTGCTGCAATTTGCAAACATGGACAAGTGAAAGATAAAGGTAGTAGGATACAATCATATACACACAATACATACCTCTGAAAGTGTACTAGAGTTAGAAGAAGTTGCTTTGTTCTTTGCATGTGCAACTTCAAAACCTGTCTTACTCAACCCTGTGGACATGAAGAACCAACAAAGCAAATTCAACTGACAAACCTGTGTGTGTGTGTATTCTATTAATAATAGTTTCCAAATCAATCACTATTCTTTGAACTTGGGTAATAAAATAACATGAAAACCATAAAAATCTTTGGGAAATTGTGATGTTAAGTCATGAATGATGGACCTGGTTCTTTTCTTTGAAGAGTAGTGATATCACATAACTTTCCTTGAGATAATGAGTCTAGAATGCGGCGGCGTTTTTGGCGTTCCCTGGCTTTGTGATTCTGAAACCAGTAGAACACATTCTTGCCTTCAATCTTACCGTACTGGCGAAGCTTTGCAGCAATTTGTTGGATTTGGTCAGCGGATGGTGTTCGTATTCCGCCTTCATACATTTCCTCGAGGGCACGTAGTTGGTCTGGAGTTGGATTCCACCTTGCACTCACCAATGCCACTGTGGTATTACTATCTGCCTTGCTTTGCTCCTTCATGGTAGCTGTTAGAATTTATGCAACAAAATAACACAAATGAATTAGAAATTAAAATAGCAAGCATAAAGAGTAAAATCATGTAGAATAACACAGTAAAATGGAGACAAAAAATAAAAGAGAGAGAAAATGATATACCCACCCATATGGTCATTCAATGAAAAAAGATTGGTTTTGTGAAGACAAGTGCAATAAGAAGAAGGGTTTGGCATTGCAGAAAATGTGGTGTTTGTGGTTGGCTTTGGTATGAGAGGACGAAGTTTTCGACTATTGATTGAATCAGATTCAGACCTGTTGAAGTTGAAGTTGAACTTACTACTACAACAATCACTACTACAACCCATCATCCACATAGCTACCAAATACCAATGTCTCTCTATCTCTTTGTGAGTAGTGGGTTCTATGTTTTATTTCTGTGCACTGAGCACTGCTGTTTTACAAATGTGATCATATTGGTGGTAATGAAATGGGTTTTACACTAACTACAAAGTATTTCTTTTTTGGATTGGGAGAGGGAGGGGAGAATGGATAGGAGATAGGATCTAGGAAGTACTCGAACTCGGGTGTTGTTGAGTTTGACTAACCCTAACAGTAGGTGCCTTTTTCAGCCCTTGCTTTGCTCTACATGTAAAGATTGAATGTGAAAGTATTATTTTGAGTTTAGAGTTTGAGAGGGGGGGAAAGTAAAAACAAAGCCGGTGTTTTGGAGGTTGGTTATTTTAGTAAGTTATTTTAGTTTTTAACTATTTTAATAGGTTAAAATTTTTGTTTGAGAAGATGATTGGATTTTTTTTTTTTTTTTTTGTAGTTGGATGTATATTTGTGAGAGGAAAAATGAATTGATTATGAATTTAACGTGACATTTTATCTTATTAACTATTTTAACCTATTTTATTTTATTTTTTTATGAATTTTTGCCCAAAAAAAAAAAATAAAAAGCTTTCCCCAAACAAGGCCAAAGTAAGGGCCAATGGGACGGGAGAGCAATGAAAAGAGAGAATAGTTCTTGTTTCAAAGACAAGGATGAAAAAGAGAACGAGAACAGTAGGATTGATCACAATCTAGATGAGAGAGAGAGAGAGAAAAAAGAGGACAAAGGAAAGCTAAGGGGAGGCAAGGCAAGGGAGTGTAAGGAAGGAAGTGTGGAATTTTGGGAGATGTTGGGATGAGGGAAATAAAAGCGACTTAACGAAGATGGGAGAAGTGAGAAAGAGTGCCCTATCCTAGTAGGAGGCTGCTGCTGCTGCTGATCACCTTTTTGCACTAACATTGCATTCTCTTTCCATTTATTTATTGTTCAATGCTCTCTCTGTCTCGTGCCTTTCACCCTTCTTCTCATTCCAAACTGCCTCTCTCTCTCTCTCTCTCTCTCTCTCTCTCTCTCTCTCTCTCTCATGATTCCTACACTCAAACTTCAAAAAAAATTTCCTCACAAGTCAACAGCAAGAAATTGTGCCCAAAAAGCTAAATTTATTTTCTTCTCAAATCTTTTTATTTTTGTTTTTGTTTTTTTTCCCCCCTAAATAGTACTTAAAAATTTTAAATTATGTAACAATTTTGAGATACATGAATCTAAAGACATAATTTAATAGTAAGTATTTTGAAAAAGAACACAATGATTTATTACAGAGAACCTTGTGCTTGAAAAGAATTGAAAAAAAATCTCAAATCAGTAACACCATGAAATCTTTTAAATTTTTATGAATTACAAGTTTGTCTTGTGTTTGGAATAAATCATTTTCTTATACTTAGAGCATCTCCAATGCACTAAGCATATAATACTTGTTAGTTAAAATACCTAGTGTGATTCACTTTTTTCAATTCCAATGCACTAGGCATATGATTAGGCATTTTGGCTTAACTCATATTCACTAGCTACATGTAGCTAGCCTTCAACGCTAGGCAAAATGTATTCAATCATTAGGATCATTTCCCTCCATCTTTGTTGTTGACGTGGCATTCTATAAAATTAATAGTATTTGGATAAATAGCTAAAATAAAGAGCATGGTTGGAGTAAAAACATAAAACAGTTGATAGGCAAAATAAAATATATACTTTATAGTAATATTTGGATAGGTAAAATGCCTACTACCGTTGAAGATGCTCTTAGGCCTCGGCCTCGTTTGGCATGTAATACATCTACTCTAAAAGTCAAAAAATTATTAAAAAAACAAAAAAATCTATAACTTATATTAAAAAGTCAAAAAATTTATTTTTTCTCTACTTTTTACACATCTTTTCGTAAAAAAGTAAAAAGTTATTCCAAATGTATTAATTTTTTTATTTTATATTTTAGCCAAAAATTTAAAAATTATTAAAATAATCTGTTCCCAAACGAAACCTACTAACAATTTACATAAAACAGATTTACACATATAATGTAAATTTTATTTTAAACTGTGCCACTGAAAAGCAATTGTTTGAAATGCTCTCATTGAAAGTCATCATGATGGTAATGGAATGATTTCAATCCAACTCTGGTGTGTACATGAGCCCATTTTTGAAGCCATTATTGTAGAATTATTAACATCTTGTTTGTTCATTATTGTTGAATTATTTCTAGTTGTGCATCAATTTAAAATGGAGAGATTTGGATTCTGTCCATTTTGTCTACTGCCCCATTCCAATGCCCCCTACTACACCAAACACAATTATAAGCTGGTCCAATCAAAGCCAACCCAAGCCCAGCTTTTTCACAGTAGACACCTAAAGATAAAACTACCATGAAATTATATCTCAACTTATATTTTGAAATGTAATAGATGGTGTACATTTAAAATTGATAAAATATGGATTATATTCAGAATGATTGTGTTCTATAAATGTATTTTTTTTTTTAATATACCTATTTTTTAAATATGTAGTATTGTTGAATATGTCCAAATTTAACTAGTCTCACAATTAAGGAGGGTGTGTATTATTTGGTCTGGTGGTCTCCAGGTACACTACACAACACAGTCCAGATTCAGATAATCCACGCAACATTCCTTTCTGGGGCGTGCATTTATGTACACTTGTTTTGTAATCTATAAGTCCACTTGGATTGTTTCTTGACCTTAAACACAATATTATTGTTCTGAATACTTTCTTCTTGTCGGTGCATATTATATATATATATATATAGTGGAAGCAAGCTTGCACGTACATGGGTAGATTTGCATAATCAGCTCACATGATGTAACTTTGGATATGTTTGTTAATATATATTTTTTTTTATAGATCCGGCTGTTTGTTAATAGTTAAAAAAATATATTTTTTAAAATAAAATTTTTATATATTATGTGTCTGTTTGATAGAACTTAAAAGCTGTTTATTTTAGCTTTTGACTTAATTTAAGTTATAATGTTGTGTTTGGGACAATTCAAATTATCAGATTATAACTTATTTAAAGCTATTTTCAGCTTAAATTCCAAAGCTACTCAGGGGATGCTTAATTCAAACAACTTAAGTGCGCATGGGGGATGAAATGACTTAAACGTCCCTCCAAAATGTCAACAATTGCAGAATTGCCACTATATAAATCCTCTTCTATGTTGTCCTAGCACGCTCCTCTCCTCTCATACTCTCCTCTCCTCTTCTCATTTCCTCTCTGGCAACTGACGACGAACCTCCACATCTCCAAGATCAACCGATCAAACTCCTCCACATCTCCAAGATCTGTCGATCAAACTCCTTTCCTCCCTATTTTTCATTGATCTGCACGAAAAAGGTAAGATTTCATGCCCTTTGTTTGTTATATATATATATATATATATGTACACACACATCGAGTTAGGGTTTACACAAACAGAGATCAGATCACACTCTCTGTTCCTCTCTCCGCTTTCTTCTTCTTCTCCAATTTTCATCATCCTTTTTGTTTCTTTTTTTTTTTCGCAGCCACCATTCGCAGTCGTTCGACGAGTTCAACACTTGAGTATTCAGGTAAGATTCTTCTTCATTTCCTCTTATTTCTATTCGTCTCTCTCTCTCTCTCTCTCTCTCTCTCTCTCTCTCTCTCTCTCTCTCTTCTTGCTTTGATTCTTCTTTCTTTTTGATATGTTTTTTTTAAAAGAAACAATTCATTTGCTTCTTGTTATTATGCACAATCAAAATTACATGAAATAAAAACTAATAAATTTAAAATCTAAAAAAAAGAAAAAGAAAGAAACAATTATATTTTATTTTAGAGTTCATATGTTGTTGTATAATTTATTGTTACTTTTATACTGTTTGATTTTTTTTTTTTTTTTTGAATCGTTATTTGATTGTAACTTTCATCAAGAAAAAAATTCAAATGATTGAAAGTTCTTGAACAAAAAAGCATTGTAACAAGACAGATCTCAAAATCAAAAAAAAAAAAAAAGATTTTAAAGAAATCAAAGAATATGAATTGATTGAAACAAACTTGCATTGCGAAACCCAGAAGTGATTATCCCTGAAAAGTCTCTCTATTTCAGAGAAATTTGGGTAGTTTTGCAGGGTGGGAAAGAATTTGAAAAAAAGAAGAGGAAAGAGAGGAGACAAGTTGGACAAGAGAGGAGTAGAGAAGAGAGAAAAGTAGAGAATGTGAATGTATTTGCTTGAAAATTTTCTTTTTTTTATTATTATTATCAGAAGATTGCTGTTTGCTTTTGTGGTTGAATGGACAGTTTTTCACTTTTTCCTTTTTAAGATTGAGAGGATATAACTAGAACAACTTTGTGCCTGTTTCGTAGAACTTAAAAGATCAAGATTTGATCAAGCACCTTTCAGCGTTACAACCATAGTAAAAAAAATAGCATAAGGCTGGTGATGGAATAAACAGAGGGACAAAACATCTGTGTCTGAAAATCATTCTAGATAATTGGGAGTAAAGCTGCATTTACTTGAAGATAATGTATTGAACAATAACAATTAATTAACATAAGGTTGCATTTACTTGAAGATAATGTATTGTCTACAAAGACTTGTATTTCTTGTGCCAACTTTGGACAAGTCATGTTACTGGTTAATCTATGTGTAACAATTTACAATTTTTTGTTGTTGTTGTTGTTGTTGTTGTTGTTGTTGTCATATTAATATAAAATTTGAAGTTTACACCTTTAGTTACAATACATCATTTGGACACGGACTTGATTGGGGATATATCAAATGGTGTCAAAAGAAATTGTGGCAAACGAATTGTCAATATGTTAGAAACATTTTATTCAATCAATACTTGTTGGGTGCAATGTATTTACAATTAACTTCCCAATCAATTTTAGAGGATTTGGATTCAATTCTTCCTAAATAATGTAGAGGCATGTCATCCTCTAGTGACTATTATTTTAATGTTGAGACCTTTGACTTGAAGTATGAGGCTTTGAAATGTGATTGTGGGCTAAGAGCTCCCATAAGGGTTACCGAGTTTGACAAGCCATCTAAAGGGAGACTATATTTCATTTGTGAGAAAAGAAATTGTCAATTTTGGAGGTGGTGTACCCCAAAATCTATGACGATGGTAGAGAGGCTGAGGAACGAGAGAATGCTTGATCAAAATTAAAATATGGATACTGTAGGACTGAAAGTGAAGAACCAAATGCTTTCGCAATCTAATGCTTTCATGAAGCAGCTTGTTGTAGGTCTGCTCACAATTTGTATTGTTATGTTAGTTGCATTACACTTCAAATGATGATAGGTGCCATTTAGAGATACCTGGTGTTTTTGTGCTAATGTAGTTTATCATGAACTATTGTGCTAAGCTTTGTACCTAATGAATGTTGATATGTCTGACATAGTTGTCATGTATGATTATTTTGTACTAATCTAGCTATTGTAATGCAAGCAATGATGAATGAGTTTGCTTTAATTTTTTTTTTTTCCTTTCATAGAATGAGTACCCAAGAGGAAACACAATCTAAAAACAAGAAAAACAAAGGAAAATCAAGTCAAGTACCATCCGTTAAAGCTCACTGGGATGCAAAATCAAATGAAATTTTTATTAAGCTTTGTGTTGAGCAAGTGAAGGCTGGACACAGACCTGGTACACACTTAGATAGGGTTGGGTGGGAAAATGTGATAACTAAGTTTAAAAGTATGATTGAAAAAGCATACCAACGAATACAAATGAAAAATTATTGGGACGTGTTGAAAAAAGATTGGCTTTTATGGAATAATCTGTTAAGAGGTGAGACAGGCTTAGGCCGTGATACATTGACTGGAGTTATATTTGCATCTGATAAATGGTGGACCAAAAAATTTAAGGTAAGTAAATTTCTTAATGTACATATTCTGTTTGTTTTTTGTTTAAACAGACTAAATTTTGTTACTTGAAATTGTTAAATTTTCCTTTGTAATAATTGCAGAGGTATCCTGATGCTGCTAAATTTCGATGTATGCCGTTGCAATTCACTGAAGACTTAGACATACTATTCTCAGATGTAGCTGCTACAGGAGAATGAATATACACCCCTAGCTCAGGGGTTATGCCTCACACTAATGAGACTCTGGAGGGATTTCATACTCCACATGACGCTGATTTGGAGGATGATGTTGATTTGGAGGTGGTTTATCCTTCAAATTTAAACAAAAAACGTCCATCAAACACTGATGGTTTATCAACAAAGAACAAGACAAAGAAGAAATTTACTGGTGCAGCTCTACTTAACAAGACACTTGATTGTATAGTCAATGTGGTTAAGTCATTTCAACAACTTCAACACAAACCTCATCAAGATATCCTTTAATTGCATAATGTTTGGCGAAGTTGGAAAGCATCCCTAGTGTGTCCCCGGATGATGAGCTGTATGTGTGGGCTGCCAGATTGTTCTTAACAGACAAGCGTCGTGAATGCTTTATGACTCTTCCTACGGATGAAGTTTGGCTGAGGTTTCTGAAGTTAGAGATTGAGATGGAAAAGGACACCACAGGTTATTGCGGCTAATTGTTTCTGAAATTGGATGTTTCTAAATTTCCTAATTATTTCATGTTTAAGACTTTTGTTAAGACTTTCATTATTAATTGTGGGCTGTTGTGTTGGACTCATTATTTTTTTCTTTTATTAATATTGAGTATGTTGAACTTTTATGTTGGACTCATTATTTGGACTTTTATTAATATTCTGTTAGACTTTTATTATGTTGAACTTTGTTAGTTCAATGGTTGAATAGTTGGTGGGTAGATGACATTTATTTTCAGATGCAATTTTTATTAGGTGGATGCCATTTGAATGATAGGTGGCATTGATTTCAATCTTGAATATGAATGGTAGGTGCATAGTTAAGACTTTTATATATATGTAGATGTTCTCCAGCTGCTGTTATTGTGAAAAAGGTTGAATCTCTTGTGAGATTTAGGTTGTTGTCTGTAAACAAGTGAAGGCTAAATTTTTTATTAAGGTCCCATGTTCCCTGATTTGTTTGCCTTTCCTCTTATATAGCCTGATCTTATTTACTGCTGTCGTACTGCATCTGCTTGTTGTGGAGCATTGGCTTCACAAGTTAATTCAAATTTTATTGTACAAAATTTGAAGTTGAAGGTACCAAATTTTTTTCCTTTACATTTTTATCAGTTTGTCTGCATTCCATGGTACCAAATGATCACAAGTGATTTCTAAAAATGGCTCATCATTTATTTGTAAACTTCGTTATGTGTTGAACTACATGGTGCCTATGGATACCAAATAATTTTTCTAATATGCTTGTGCATTTGCACAGATACACTTTGGGTAAAGTTGGATAGATTATGTATATGAAATCATTAGGTCACCTAACTAGGCTATTAAGAAGATTTTTTTTTTTTTATTGTCCAATGCTCTAATTTTTTTAACCAATTAGACTAATGTGCTAATGTATTTAATTTCTCCTTTATTATGAAATTTTTTGTATTTTTTATTTCTTTCTCATTATGGGGCTGATTGTTTCTTACCCATTATAGAGACTAGTTTTTGTTTCTTACCCATAGTAGGCTGACTTGTAACCACTGAACCAGTGATCCCATATGAAGTAAGTGTGAGTAAGGCCAGTAAATGCTTTGGTTGATTTGTAGTTAGTCAAATAATGTCTCAAGGCTTAAAGTAATTATGGGAAATACTATTCTAATTTTCACATATTTTGGGGAACTTTGGCGTCAGCAAATATATTGATTTCTGTAGTTTAGATTTAAGCACCGAATGCTTGTTCATGTTAATTTATATTTAGGAATTTATATTACACATAGTTCTTGTAGGCATTTCTTGTTTCCATGATTATCAGAATTTTATAAGTTAGATTCAAGAAGACATCCACAGCTTATAAGTTGATTTGTTGTTTTGTTTATAAGTTAATGTCATGTTGTAGAGGGTGGGTGGCTTTCCTAAGCTTTTATTTCTTTCTCATTATTGTACTATTGTGTGTTTATTTCATTATTGTAATAGTAAATAAGAAGCCTTTAAATGAGTAGGTATTTTGGAGATGAGTAATAGTTGTGACATGAATGGAATGATGATCACGATGATGAAAATGCTGAAGATGAAAGATGAAGACAGCACATCGCAAACCCAACAAAATAATAATATGCTCTTAGCAACGGCGGCAACAGTTGTAATCACATATGCGACAAATTATTTGATAAAAGAATCATGTAAGACATCTTCTCTAAAATGGTGAAAGTGGATGGTCGAATTACAAGGAGGGAATCAAACAAGAATATTTGAAAATTTTCGAATGGAAAGAGAGGTATTTTATTAATTGTGTGATTTGTTACAAAATAACTATGGCCTTCAAATTGGACAAAAAGTCTTGGTTCAGGAGCAGGTTGCAATTTTTTTGTATTTTGTTGGCGGTGACATTCGAAACAGAAATGTCCAAGAAAGATTTGAACATTTCGGAGAGACAATTTCAAAATACTTCAATCTGGTGTTAAAAGCTATTACAATGATGTCTATTGATTGGGTAAGGTCTCAACCGAGAAATGATGTGCATTCATATATTAGAAGCAATCGAAGATACTATTCTCATTTCAAGGTAATAATTAACTACAAAAGGAACTTGAGTGTTACATATAATTAATGTTGTTAGGATATTTCTAATAATGAATAAATATATTTTTATTCTCAATTTTGTAATAGGATTGTATTGGAGCAATTAATGAAACACACACCAAAGCATATATATCTCCAGAAAGTAATATCGTTTAATAGGTAGAAAGAAGTATGCGACTCAAAACATAATGGCCGCATGTGACTTCGATATGTGTTTCACATTTTGCTTGCCAAGATGGGAAGGAAGTGTACACGATACTCGGATCTTCTTAGATACAATTAGAAAACCTAGTTATAATTTTTCAAAACCAGAAGGAGGTGACTATTTTATATTTGATTGCTACAGTATATGCACCGCACTCACATCTTCATATTTATTTTTACATTTCTAATTGCTTACTTTAATTTCATTTTCGAATCTTGAAATAGATGAGTTTTACTTGGTGTGGATACAGGATATCCAAACATAAAAGGATATCTTGCACCTTACAAAGTAGAGAGATACCATCTAGCTCAATTTGAACATGGTCAACCCCTTCCCAAATACACAAGAAAAATTGAACCAAGCACATTCATCGCTTAGAAGTGTAATAAAAAGAACGTTTAGGGTTTGGAAAGTAAGATGGCCGATAATAAAGGATATCTCACCAAACTATAAGTGGCCGACCGAAGTTAAACTTGTTTGTGCAACAATGGCAATTCATAATTTCATCTGACGAAGTCAGTTCCACGATATTGCATTTGACTCTTATGATAGATTCACTGATTATGTGCCTGATGAAGAGGAAGGATCTTTGTCTCAACAAGCACACCATGAAAATGATATTGCAGGTGATGACAACGAGATGGAAGTGATGAGACATAATATTTGTATGTTAATTTGCAGACGAATTTAGGAGTTCTTTAAATATTTAGGAAGTTTTATTTTTATTGCCTTAATAATAATTTATTGTATTTTTATTGCAATAACATTTTCTTGTTTCCCTTGTGCACTAAATATTCAAAAAAATAAAAAATAAAAAAAATTGAGGTAATGGAAAAATGTACCAAATTGGGTACTAATTATATCAACTTCCACTAATAAAATAACTTTTTCAAAATTTAAAGTGAAGAAAATGACAAAATTATAATTTTTACATTCATAAGGGCAAAAATGACAATTACACAGCAAAAAGCTATTTTACAGCTTATTTACCGAACACTACTCTACTCCCTAAATCCATAATCCCTAAATCCATAATCTCACACATTAAACATGTTACCAGCTTATGTTCACAGGTATAAACTATAACATGTTAAGTTATAATCTATAATCACTTTCTAACAATTTTACCAAACGGGGCCAATATTCAAGAATTTTTACTTTCAAGACTGCTTAGGTTAGAAGGACTGCAATATTTTTTTGGGAAAAAATAAAAAACAAGCTTTAAAAGTCAATTTTTAAAATTTTTTTTGGTGTTTAGTTTTAGAAAATCAAAATAAATTGCAACATATTATGGAAATTTTTTTTATATAATAGTTTTTCCTCTCTTCCCTCTCCTTTTAGAACTCTAAACTGTTGGCAGCCCTTCCCCCATCTCGTGCTACCTATAGCCCCTCTCCCACCTCCTCTTGTTGCCGCCAACGCCTTCTCTACCTCCTCTTGCCAGCCTTGTGCCTCACCCTGTCTGCTCCTTTCCTCTCCCTCCCTATCTTCTCTCTTTCTAAACCCTAACCAGCCAGCGAGCCCTCTCCCACTTCCTATTGCCCCAACATGAATCTAGTTGTTCAGATAGTCCCAACATTACTATATTGATTGCAACTCTCCAGAAAATCTCTTTTATTGAGTCAATTAATTTGGAACTCACATGGGCCTTTATAGCCCTAGCCTATAAATGGACCTAAGTTTACACACAAAACAAGAGGGAGAATTCAATATGACAAGGAGGAACTCTGAGTCTGTATTGCTAACATATTGAGAAAATGCTACAATGTTAGGGATCTTACATTGACTGGCAAAAAAAGAAAAAGAAAAAGAACATATTTAACTTTTTCCTCTAGGTTCTCTGGTTTCTCATTCGATTCCAGGCCCTTTTATATAGCTGCTATCCATACTCCACGAAACTTGGGGGATTTAAGCACTAGCTAAGCGCACACCTACATTGCAGCCAATAGTGGTTTCTAATCACAGAAACATGATCCTCACACTCATGTAAGACATTTGGTCATTTATTTTGTAAAAAATTTAGGACCAACAGCATTTTCCTTACTCTAATGTTTTCCAACTTTCATTGCACGGGATTAGTGCACACAAAAAATAAACAACTACAAGGAAAAATAGACAAAATAAAAGGGAAAATCAAAATCTACCAGATTTATAATCACAACACAAATTAAATAGCAGTTCCTTCGGATGAAGTCATTAAGATAAGGCAACGAAGGTTGCCACTAGTACATATTTCATTCTCAAATTAAATTGCACACCTATATGCTCTTTGAACAACATAGGAAGGCATCTAATTACTTCATTTTAAGTAGACAAGGATAAGAGAAGCCCAATACACTCAAACCACTAGTATCAATTAAGCTAAGAAGACAACAACGAGAGTCGAACCCAAAACATCTAAGTTTACAGCTTGACTCAGAGTTCACCCCTTAACTGCTGGAGGCTGGTCCATGATGATCTTGGCATTGTGAGATGCAGGCTCTTCTGTTCTTTTGAATGTACATAATAGGTTTGCATCTACGCTACACGAGAAGCTTGTTACAAGTGCCAACACCAACAGCTGCAGCAAGATGCCAAGCAGCATGAAGGAATGGAGTTTGAGGGAAGGCATCATCGGCAAGGAAAAGTGCTCCTCCTAACAATGACGACATCTTGTGCACATTGTGAGCCATCCTCAATTCTGGATCATTTAAGGCTCTTTTCGCAAAGACTACCTGGAAAGAATAACTAATTAGTTGTCATTTCGTTTAAAAAATGGCATGAAACCAATGCATGAAGAAAAACACACAAGTTTTGCTAACAAAAAATTTCGTCAAGACTTACAAGTAGATAAACAAAATTTCCTGTAAGAGATATAAGACAACTTGATGCAAATAAAGCAGCAGCATATTGATTCAAATAGTTTGTTGTGAATTTTCATGCTTATATTGGTGAAAAAAGACAAAATGACCCAAGCTACTTGGGAAGAGAGATTTTTAGCCAAAAAGCCTATCAAATTGTTCTCTCTACGTTTTTGCACGCCTTTTCATAAAAAGTCAATAGCCACTAAAAAAGCCAACTCCCAAATGAGTCAGTGGTAATTTCTGGTTTCATTGGTGAAGAAGTATGTTAATTCAATTCAAGCCATGTATAGAACCAATAGCTCCTACACCTGTGCACTACTCATTTGTCATGCTTATATGGTGAAAAAGACAAAATGAGCCACGTCAATTAAAAAAATTCAGTGGTAATTTTCATGTTTCATTGGTGAAAAAGTGTGTTAATTCAATTCATGTGTAGAACCAACCAATAGCTCTGATTTCTATGCACTACTCATTTGTCCATCTACGAACACTTACAACTCTGTGTTGTATAGAATTGCATTCTCTCTCTCATCACATTAAGAGTTGTTTTTCTACACATCCTAAGAACCTTATACACATGCAAGCACACATCACACCTTGCAGACAAACACACACCCATGTGTCTGTGTGTCTGGTCTACATCTTGACAAGATGCCTTGCATATGATTGAAACTGTCAAAAGAATGGCAACTTTTAAAATTTATTGAAGTCGTGAAAAAGAAACAAAAAAAGAAAGTAATTTAAGCTCCCGATAGTGCCTCATAGCTTTTGTTAAAAGTATATGTGCAGCACAATGAGGATAAGAAAGTATGGAGGCTCAGGTAGTTACAAGCAAAGAGATCCTAGGAACTTGAAAACAGAATTGCAACTAAAGGAGGGTAGACACAAGTCAGTGTCAAAGGAACCCACTGAGGCTGCAAAGTGATTCGATCAAATGGGCAATGATTACTAAAAACCAGCTAGGAACATATTAAAAAATAAGGTAACACACAAGCTAAAGAACGATTCAATGATCTCAATACTAATGCAGGCAAAATTTAGTACCTTCAGTTATTTTACCATGTAGAAAAATCTCCTCTCTAGTCTCCGAGCTCCCATAATTAATTTGTTCTTATCCTGACTCTAAGCTATTTTAGGTTCCAAACATGAAGAACAAATAGAAAGAATTGAAAACTGGTTTGGTCTTGAAGAATCAAATCATCAAAGCAATCGTTAATCTAATCATAGCTTAAGCAATAGATGGATGACAACTAATGAAAATTACACTTCTACATTAATTCAGTTTTACAAGAGTGACAGATGTGCCCACTAAGACAGCTCAATACCCGTACGCAATTTAGCCTTTTAGATGGGCTAATGCAGACCCAAAATTCTCTAATAATTCAATTTTACTCATCACTTTGTAAACAGTAACAAAACATTTCTCAAAGGAAAAAGAAAAGGATAAACTGAATTTCTATACAGTCAATACATAGTTTTGGTAAAAGTGCAGGTTTTTACCTCCATAATTCCAGTGTGAACAGCTGAAACCATGAGAGGCTGGATCGGTAAAATCAAAGCAGATGCTGCCATTAGAAGCTTTGGATTCTCATTCCTCAGTGCCCTTGATAGACACTGCAGGAACAATTTCAGTTAGGAAATTTGTGTGTCAGGAACAAATTGAAAACCTTGGACCAAAGTAAGCAGGTGATACCGATCATTAGTATTTAAGAAGCTGTAGCCAAGATACTAATCAAAATCAAGAGATCAGCCCCACAATATTTGATTCCACAGTGCAATATTTCAGAATTGTGAAAATAATGAGTTGTTAATAATCATTTTCTTTGCTGGTGCACATTATTACTTATGATATGCATAGTCAAATTAAAGTCCTATTTGTATGATATAAAGATTATGAGTACACAGTTATAGCATATTATATTTAGGGTAGTAGCTTAGAAAGCTTCAACTATTACCAGCCCTGCTTTACATGAGCAATTTATAAACTAGACATCCTTAATAGCACTCTCTAAAGTTCAAACCCATTCCAACACCTTGCACTTGAATAAGCACTTCTTTATTGGGTGTGTGAAACCCAAAATTTATTAATAGGAAAAAGTGTATAAATCAGCAACAGATCATACTCAATTGAGGTACAAAACCACTTTGAATTCTTCTACATAAAGAGAACCACTTCGGGTATAAATTCAGCAACAGATCATCCTCAATTGAGGTACAAAACAGCTTTGAATTCTTCTACATAAAGAGAACCTCTTCGCTAGAGTGTCTCTCAAGCAATTCTAGAAATCTGAAGAAATGTACTAGCTTGTAGTTTGCACCCAAATTTTCTAAAGGCAATGACACCTTTCAGAAGCCAAGGATTGATCTTAGAATACACCACTAAAGCAAAAGCAATTTAGTGCCATATGGCTACAAGTTGAAGCTAAATTTCAACTTTGTAAAAGTGCAGAGATATTTTCACTAAGGCATAATATCCATATTGGAGACCTATGTTACATAGACTCGGGTACGCATATCGGATGTGGGTGTGTATCCAAGCGTCAGACCTTCATAAATTTAAATCTTAGAATCTTGGAATATATATCCAAAATTAGATATGGCTGTGGGGACGCATCATATACACATATATATTGCATATTATATAATATTCTCAGATGAAATGTTGTAAATTATATAGAAATATATACTTGAAATTGAATAGGATTCAGAAAAATATGAAATTTCTGTATCTGATTCATGTGAGAGGCTAAAATTATTGTTTTACTAGCAAATGTGAGTTTCTTCTTCTCATATATTGTCACAAATTAAAGGATCTGAGTGTCTAAATTGGGTATGAGTGTCGGACACGTCCCACATTCTTACCCATGTCATATCCGGTGGACACAAATATTGTGGGGGAAATAGAAGAGTCCATGTAACACAGTTGGAGACCTAAGTTCTGAAACACTACTGGCTACACATGTACATGGCCAAAATTTCCAAATGTTACTATTATTTTTAATCTTCAATAACACTGATTAGTCTCATACAGTCCTAGACTCTGACATGCCTTGTATTAGGATATGGTTTTCGGGCATGGGAAATTGTAAAATTCCATTGCAAACAAAAACTTTTTAAAGAGGAAAGAACAAAAAGATATAGGGAATTTTGATTGAAGGGGAAAAACAAGGGTAGGAAGAGATGGTTTGTCTTAATGATTTGCTCATGCATGCATGCACACGTTGTCCATATCGTAGCCATTTCCACACCTACTATTTAAGGATTAACTATGGGAGTGAACTGAACATTATGTCAAATTTGTGCCCCTTCTCCATCTTTGCACACAAACTGAAACAAATAATTCCAGTACATTATTTGGTTTAGGAATCAATATTCAATATATTAAGAATATCATTTCCTTTTTGAAAAAAATTGGTAATAATATATCTCTCTGTGGTTTAACTTTTTAACTACACTACCTTACCATAGTTGTTGTGGCTATCATAGTATAGTCGGCCCATCTCATATACTTCTTTAGTTTTCCTCTTGAAGCATGGTACAAACTAGACGCAACTCCAACTCCAATTAATGAATTAGCATAAATTTTACAGTTCAGATTCTTCCTGGATCATTGGCAAAGGAAACAATCAAACATAATAAAATACTAACAAAATAACTTTGGCAGCTTTTATGCAAACCAACAGTAATATCTTGCCAGGTTCATTATCTTACCAACAGTAGAGTTCTCCATTAATGATGTAGTTTTTAATTTGCACCAGGTTCATTATTGCTTAAGGCAGGGGAGCTATTGAGGATGATTGTTGCTGTCTGCTGTATGTTGCTGCCTTGATGCAGTGCATTTCTGATGTGGAGTTCTGGTGTGGATGCTCTGTTGTTGGATGCATAAAGTCTGTTCTGTGGGTTGTTCTGTGGGCATAGCTGCAGTGCATTTCTGATGTTGGCTTATGGTTTGGGGCATTTGGACTGAGGCCTTTTTGTTTCACTGATTTTGATTGAGGATTGGTCTTGTTGGTGGCTGTTTTGAATGTGGAATGGTCTTGCTTCATTCTGCACTGCTGCACTAATGTTTGGGGGGTGAATCTGCTCTGCTGGTGTTGATGTTCTATCTGGGGGGTGAATCTGCTCTGCTCTGCTGGTGAATCTGCTCTGTTGTATCTGTCCTATTTCAGGGTTTGTTTATGTGAGCTCAACCTGATGTTGATGTTCTATCTGTTATGTTTTTTCTCTGAATACATGGAGTACTGCTGCTGGTTTGGTGCTGTTGGTTGCTCTGCTGGTTATGCAGCATTGTGAATTGGTTATGCAGCAGCATTTTGAATTGTTGTAATGGATGTTAGACCTGGACTGGGGCATTTGGTCTGAGGCCTTGTTGAGTCTGCACTGTTGGGGCATTAGAATTGTTGGTTCTGGTATAGTTGGTGTTCTGGTATTGTTGGTGGCTGGTTATTGTTTTCTTTTCTGTTTTTTGGTTGGTTGCTCACCAACTCTGGGGGTGCTAGCAAAGGATAGGATGGGCTGTTTTGTGCCAACCTAGTTGGATGATTCAGTCCACTGTGATGCTTTCGCACTTTCCTTGCTTTATTGATGTATTTTGTCTTGTACTTTGTACTCTTTCTTACATCAATGAAGTCTCTTTGTTTTGCCGATCAAAAAAAAAAACAGTAATATCTTGCCTTGGGGCCTGGGTTCCAAGAACAATAAAAGGAAGTGAAGTGATCACATTAGCAATTGTCTCTGCAAGATGCTTATCACCTAATATAAAAATGAGAAAAATTGTTAGCACACGTTTTTGAGGTTATTACAAGAGATTTGAGGGTACACATCAAGCAATCGTTAGGTTACATGCACTCTTCTAAATAAGTGGAGAACCCATGTTGGACACTCGGGTGTAAGGGTATGGGATATGTGTCCAACATGTGTAGTTGGATATTTAGATAGGAAGCATGTCTAGTATAATTGGGGTTTACCATATATGCATAAAACTCCCATATTATGCATAATGCTTTAAGGCGACTTGTAAAACCATTTTATCTGAGAATCTATATATATGTCCTTGAATATAAGAATTAGATGAATCTGATGATGCTTAGACACATACCCAACACCCTTACCCAAGTCCATGTAATATAAACGAAATCATAGGCTATCATAGGAACAAAACAATCTATATCTTTACATTACCTTTCAGGTGACATTGGATGGGTCTCAAGCATGCAGGTCTTTGCTCCCATACTCTCCTGAAGAACATGTCAACAAAATGAAATTGTGAGTGGCAAATAGCTCAATAATTACAACTAGCAGCCAAGCATCAAATTTTTGAGAAATCACAAACTTTTGAGTGGATCAACCAATCATGTTAAGTATTAATATATAGGATATATAGAAACATGAGTAAATGGATGAGAAAATCTTCTTCACTCACTGCACTATTAGATGCTGATTAGCTCCAACAGTAGAACTTGCACATGTTGCCTGATGGACATGCCCATGCTGGTTTATCTCTTCCAACAGAAATGGTGAGTGAGGCACCAAATGAACTCCATGAACACCCTCCAGACCTCTATTGGGGTTCAATGTATTCTGGGAACTCATAAGCTATTTGGCAATCAGTCCAATTGACTGATTGCCGGCAAAGACCTTGCAGGTCTCAGTTGGAGGCAACAAACAATTTTACTGTTTTATCACTGTAACAATACAAAGTGACTGAGTTGTTAGTAATTTATTCTTTTCAAGCAAGTAAAGTTGATTTTACAATAGATCGTTAAAAAGAAAAAAGAAAAAGAAAAAGTGAAAGTGAATAGCCCCATCTACATGTGAGATATACACTACAAAAGCACAACAATGGCAATAACAACAACACATAGGAAAATAAAGAGAAGCTTCACAAAATGAAAAACCAAAAATAACTCAAACTCAATTAAAATGAGATCTGAGAAATTTTGTAGTTTATCATTGTATTATCATTAGATTTTCTCTCAACCTGTTTGGATACAATTAGACCATTGTAACAGAAGCAAAATTGGCAAGTGGTGTAAGAATCGTGAAGCACTTTGTTTACCAATCCAAGATATAAGTCTGGATGTTATTAACATTGACATCAATCAACCGTAGATGTTGTTAACATTGACAAGAATCAACACTGACAAAAAATTTGGAAAAAAATGTGGACAACAACATTAATTTTTACCTGCATAAAAAATGAAAAATAACATCAAAACATATATAAATAAGCATGTTAGTAATATCCATGTTCAGTAACAAATTGTATGGTCCCAACATGTACACATTTATTAAGTAATTAGACCACAAATTATTCAAGATCCTCCAAATAAAATTAAAATCTTGAATAGAAAATTAACTAACAAGCTTAGGTATACATTAATAGAGGGTCAATCACTTTATTTTATTTTATTTTTTAAATCTAGAGGAAGCGAACCTATATAGTTTAGAAATAGTAGTGTAGTAGGGGGATTTCTTTGAAATTGTAGATGTGATGATGGCCCCTACTAGTTGTCCCCTAAGTCCATCCCATATTAAGAGCAAGACGACACCATGAACTTGCAAAATCCCGCAGTCTCAAGGCTAATGCAGTTAGTAAAAATTTTGAAATCAAAATCCATTAATATCATCCAAACATATCCGGAATTAATTCAGAAACTCTTACATGTTCCTGGCATAAAATTTGCAACTTCGAATCAACACTGTTTAAATCAATTGTAGAATAATATACTGACACATATTAGAGAATAATATTGAAGATGGAAAGACTATGGTACACACCTCCCAAATACCATATATGCACCTAATTAAAGAAGAAAATAACGCAACTCCATATTTTTTGAGTCATAAGTTCATAACAAAAAAATCATAACCACATACCACATAAGGCATAGCCAAAGGTAAAGATATTATGAGTCATAACTAAAATAATATCGTAACGAAAGTAGAAAATTGTTTTATCACATTTTTTTTTTTTTTGAATTCTGGCCCATCCCTGCAAGTGTGGGTAATCTAATGTTTTCTAAACTATTTATGAGCAACAACCATATTTGACAACTTATAATACACACCCAACATAAGGACTGAATCAACATCAAAACTACCTCTCTTTTTTCCCGGGTTCTCTTTAGAAAAGGCCATTCAAAATTTCACAATATCCAATCGAAAAACAAAACAAAACAAAATCGAAGTGGGTCAAGAACTAGAAACAGAAACACAACAGTACACAAAAAAAAAGAAGGAAATAAACAGAATCAAATTATCCTAAATGGGTAATGAAGTTGCAAAAAGCTTAAAGATATAATAAACAGAATCAAATGATCCTAAATGGTAAACAGAATCAAGTTATCCTAAATGGGTAATAAAGTTGCAAAAAGGTTAAAGATAGAGAACCTGGAACATGGGAAGGTGGTGAATATGCATATACGTGCACACAGATATATATATATATATATATGTATGAGAAGGTGATTCGAATTCGACTTTGTTGAGATGCGAATGTGCGACACGAATCTTGGGGAGGGAGTGTGCGCATATTCGCGTGTCTCTGTCACGTTTGGTCATACGCTATCTCAAACGAATCAGAATCCTTTCATGACCTTTTTTTTTTTTTTCGACAATGCTACGTACTTCAAATTTTGTGGCTCAAAAGTGGCTCAATTGGTCAAAACGACGTCGTTTTGAGTACAGAACAACATAAAAATGGCTAAAACGACGTCGTTTTGGCCATTTGAGCCACTTTTGAGCTACAAAATTTGAGCTACGAGACATTTTCCTTTTTTTTTTTGGGTAGGGAGAATTTAAAGTGAAGAGTGAAAAAAAATTATAAATATATGGAGTTGCAAGTGATTTTATAGTTAGGTTCATATAAAAATTTATAAGTCTTACTTACATCTTTTTATATTTTTATAATTTTTTTTTTCTTCTGTCTCACTGATAGTAATTTTCTTTTTTTGTATAGCGGATAAGGCCTTTGCTACCATCACGAACCTTCACTCTGCGAAACACATTACGAGATTGATTTCATAATATTATTTTGAAAAAATAGATGAATTGTTTCTGTGTCTATAATGAGTGTTAATTGAATAATTCAAATCATTCTTTTTTTATTTATTCATTATAATGTATAAATTATTTATGTAAAAAAATCAAGTTGACTTTATTATAATTACGTCAGTTTATTGCATTTTGTTTTTCAAAATATGAATGGCCAAATTTTTAAATAATATTTTTCACTGATTTTTTAAAACTAAATATCATAAATTAACATGGCTATGGTTATCAAATTGAACTAATTTTTTTTTATGAATGAGCTATACATTGTTGTCTAAAAATGAACAATTAGGTAACGAGATGAGACTTGTGATAGACATCGCGGCAGAAATAACGCCGGCATCCCTTCGTGGATTGGACTAGAGTGAATAGACAGGTGGACTAGTAAACATATAAACAAATAGATATGAGGTAGTACAGTTTTTCAAATAATTATCTTTGTGACTCCAAAATATTGCTCCAAAATTTTCAAAATTGGATTTATGACATTAGTTCCCTATTATTCTTGTAAATCAAACTTATTGTTTTGGGCATTTTCTTTTAAAATGAAAATGCACATTGAGTCATATATTATTATGCACAAAAATTTTATATAAATTCTCTATTTGTGTACTCCATTTCCCTCATTTTATTAGTCTTTTTATTTTTTTAAAATTTTTTTAAGTTTCAACTTTTTTGAAAAACATATAATTATTACATTTTAATTCAGATTTCAAAACATTAATTACAATAATATCCATTCACTCTAACTCTTAAATATATTTATAATCACTTATAAGGGATAGTTTTGAAAAATTACATACTTTTTTACTTTGACATTTCAAACAGAACTAACATTTTGAAGCATCTTTTTTTTACTGAATTATATGTTCATCTCACATTATTGAATCTTTTCAGTAAATGATGTTGAGCCTTGAGTTGGTGTGGAAATGTGGATGTGAGTTAGAAGAACTCGTTGGTTTGTTGGCCTAAGGCTTTTATTTATATAGATGTTTTGATTTACATTTTGTATATTTATGCCACGTAGATGATGAATATAAGATGTATATAAAGAATATAGAATATGTTTTGAATGATATTCATATATATATATATACAGGGAAGGCGATTTATGATTTATATTTTTATTATTTCCTTATCACTAATATTCTAGAATTTGAATCTTATAAATCTAGAGCGTGATAATATATATTCGGATCATTGAACTCTAATTCAAATAGCACCCTCCAATTCATTTGAATCTTATAAATCTAGAGCGTGATAATATATATTCGGATCATTGAACTCTAATTCAAATAGCACCCTCCAATTCATATGAAGACCGAAGAAAAACCCAACCCAATAGGCAATTAATTATTCATATATCAGGCATGTGCATAAGAATTGTAACACCCTCAAAATAATAACATTTAAACCCAACAATTTAGACATGTATTGGTATAAAAGATAAATATTCTTCTATTCATCAGAGTAGTTCTTTACAAAAGTATTACATGTTAACAACAAAAGCAAATGTCCTACGGGTTTACAACTTTCCAAGTTAACACTTGGTTACAAAAAGAAGAGTGCTAACTCGATACATATTAAGCCCTTGGCTTGAATTTACATGTAATACATCAAAAAGCAAATAACGAGCAGTCAGTCTGCCTCTAGCCTCCCAAACTATGTCCTTGGAGGTGGTATGCTACCTATACCTGAAAATGATGTCCCATAAAGGGTGAGCCACAGCCCAGTAAAAATACACTAAACCAGCCATGAACAATGACTAAAAGGTTAGCAGTTGATAGATGGTCAACACAGATACATCCACATATATCACATTCCGATTTCATGACATTAAGTCTATGTTACATTTCATTTCTCATATCTTTTCCAACTTTAAGTTTGAAAACAAGGCTCAACACCTAGCCGAATAACTTAATGAGATTTAGACTCATCTTTAAAACACTTTCAAAATTTCTGAGGGATACACATTTCAATGCTGTATCAATAACACTTAAACCATTCCCACACTTTGTGAAAGATACACATTTCGGTGCTGTATCAACATAATATAGAATCACTTCTATACTTTACAATTGATAACGATATACATTTTAGTGCTATATCAAATCAAAACAAACACTTCAAATTCGCAGTCTGATACACATTGTAGTGCTGTATCACTGTCACAAGAAAACACTTCTAATTCGTAGCCTGATACACATTGTAGTGCTGTATCACTGTCACAAGATTCGGTTTAGAGGTTCAGCCCTTTTCTTCCAATAAACCGTGGAGTACAGCCCCTTTCTCCTCCCACACAATACAATGTATATAAACAATTATCATATACAAATTAAATCAATCAATACACATTTGAGTGCTGTATTGTACCAATTACCATATTCAATGGCTTACTCAATTTATTAGTTTTAGTTTGCCTAATCATCATGCATTGTCTACAACAATCAAAACTATCCTCCACCGATAGCCCAAAGCAGTTATTTTTATACTGAAAGAAATGCACCAAATGGATATATAATCAACATTTCAACGTTCTCAATTTAATTCTTCTTTTCTTCAAATTAATTATACCAATTAATTTATCAATGTAATTAGAGCATTTCCCATAATTAACATCACAACCCTAAGGTTCCATTTTCACCAATAAACCAATATTGATCCCATTTCTCTATGCCAAACATGCATGTAAGTTTATATAAACAAAACCCTAACTTTTGTAGAATTTATACAAAGGCCCAAACTTTCTCAAAATTACCCAACAACCCCCAACTCATCAAAATACTAAAATTCAAAGACAAAACTCATAAGAAAGAGTAGGATATCCCTACCTCGAAGTTAGAGCTCAAACGAAGAAGGAGAAGAAAGTGAAAATGCTCCAAACACCACGATTCTCGGGTCAAAACGAAGCCCTTGACGATCAACACACTTTTTACAAAGGCCGGAGGATAGAGAGACACTCTAACTAGACCAAACCCTAGAGAAAAGGGAGTTTCTAGAGAGAGAAGCTCTCAAAATAGCTTTTTAGAAAGTAAGAGAGAGAGAGAATGTAAAAAGTGATTTTAAAATGCCCAGCTGCCAACTGATATACGACATTCCCGCTCGAGCGGAGAATACAACGCTCGAGCATCAAGAACAAAAACTAGGTACGCTCGAGCGCAAGAAGGCCCGCTCGAGCGCCAAGACACAAGAATAAAGTACATCCGCTCGAGCGCGAAAACCAGTCTGCTCGAGCATAGATTTCCCCCTCCCAGAACTTACACAAAAAAGTACTACCCGCTCGAGCGCCACAGCACCCGCTCGAGCGCTACCGCTCGAGCGTAAAGAAACCCGCTCGAGCGTAAAAATCACACCTGCAGAAGTTTTGCAAGGACACAAAAAATTGGGAGCGTGCAATCTTCGCTCGAGCGCAACAAGGCCCGCTCGAGCGGAACGACCAAAAACCTGGCAACAAGATTTCAGACCAAGGTTTAACCCACCTGTTCGAAACATGCCCAACACATCCTAAAACTCAAACAAATGGAATTTAAAGGATGACAACAAGATAGATACAACTACCAACTCTACGGAACCGAGTCCGGAATACAACAGAACAGTAAAGGGACAACCGAGATCGCTATAAGAATGTTATTTTAGAGTTCAGTCCAACCCCAGTTCAATGTATCAATTCTAACTCCCAAAAACAAGTCAATAACCATATCTAATAAGGAAAGTATAATATAATTATTAAATAAAAATTTTAAAATGATAATTACCAATATAAAATTACTATTTGACCCATCATTTTTCAAGGCTAAATCCTAGACTAGCCCAATTCAATATGAATAATTATACACATGTTAATAATCTTATTAAAAATACAAGAGGCCAAATGTGATTAGTTAAAAAAAAAATAATGACATTTAATCATCCAATGATATTCAGACATGTATATTTTTAATAAGATTGTTAATAAAAATTTAAATAAATGTAGTATTGTTGATTCAATATTGGATAGTTTTTTAAACATAAATATACAGTAACAGAACTGTTTTTTAATATATGTATTTTCTTAGAAAAGGGTTATAAATTATAAGACTCTAACATTTATTGTATTTCTTCAAAAATTCAGCCTGAACGTAGGACTGTTAATATAGAAGTCAGCCCAATCAGACTTTTGGCCCACTTTAAGCCACTCTCATGCTGTTTCGATATAATTTTATAGCTTAAAGTGGGCGACAAATTTTGAACCTAGGAATGTTAACACTATTAGTACAGAAAATATAAAAAAATTATTAAAATTAAAAAATCCGTAGTATAACACAATTTACTTGATTCTAATCAATATATACACTTTTTATATAAAAAAAAACTCACTGCTGGTGGAATTTATAAATGTGGTGAACATTTCTTACTTGATATCAATTAAAATTAAGTTTAAGTTCCTTATTTTATTGATTTTTTAAACTTAGCCAAATAAGAATGATGTAGTTAAATCATTAATGATTTTTCTAATAAGGGTCTCTAAGTTTTTTTTTTTTTTTTTTTTTTTATAAAAAAGCTCAAAGGTTAATGTACTATTGTACTAAAATTGAAGTGTTTAACCTAAATATTTAATTTAATAAAAAATAAATATTTAACTTTTTAAAGACTGTGTATGGCACGTTTTTTTTTTTTTGGTTGCTAGGTAATCTATATATTTTTAAATACAGTAAAAAAAAAATTCTCCTTACACGCCATAGTGAGAACACTATCCCCAAATTGGTAAATCATTGTGAAATAGGGTCAGTGTCTAATGACATATTTTTGAAGTGTATTTATAAACATCCCAATATGTACACACCATCAAAATCTATATAATAAAGGCGGATGATTTTTTAATTTATCCTATACGTATTTGTTTTAATAGGATATTTGGATGGTTCAAATTTATTCAAATTATGAAGTAACGGTTGAAATATATTTTTTAAAAAATATCTTACATGTATATTTTTTATTTTTTCGCTTCTCTCTCTTACTTTTTTATTTTCTCATCCATCCTTCCATGATCTCATCTTCCTCTCTATTTTCTTTTTATTTTTTTATTTTCTCCCGTTTTTATTTTTCTCTCTATTTGTTTATTTGTTTATTTTCTCCTTTTTGTTCAATATATTTTACATATATTTTCATAAATTGTATGTGGGTGTTTGGGAAGTGAGTTTTTATGTAGGTTTTTTTAGTTGTAAAATATTATTGAATAAATAATTTTTAGTGTATGGGAAGATAGTTGGGTTTTTTGTAGTTGGATGTGATGTTTGTGAGAGAAAAAGTGAAATGATTATGGGGTTGGATGTGATATTTTGTTTGGATTTATTTTTTTTGATTTTGCAAAAACTTTGTCTTTTAGTAGGAAAAAAAAAAAAAAAAAAAAAAACCCAAAACCAAATCTTGCCAAACACCGCCAGTATGTACGTAATACACTGGGACATTATGGGCATACAAACAATTTCTGTCACGACTCGCTCTCCGTACCCAAGGGTTAAGCATCGTGATGACCAGTAACTGAAGTTACCTCCGGTCAATTCTTGAACAAATTAATAAACGCGAGCGGAAGTAATATTCAAGTGAAGGTACCAAAATAATCATCGGAGCTTCTATTTTTATAACAAAATTTATTGACTAAAAATGTCGATATTTACATATAAAAATATCATAAAAGTGTTGTGTGTGTCTATTCCACAACCCGCATCTAAGACTTTCTAAAAGCTAATTCTGAACTGCATTGTTTCCTGAAAATTGGTAAACAGTTATAAGCACATGGCACAGTAAGAAATATTATACCAAGAGTATAAGGGACACAAAATAACCATGGATAGTTATGTAACTGAAATATTTAAGATCACATGGTCTGAACAAATAATCTTTTAAGTAGCGAAATTGAAATTATGTAAATAAATAACCATAACCACGGTACCAAACAGAACAGAACAGAACAGAACAGAGGTCACAGGAGTGACAGTCAGAACAGAGATACAGATTCAAGAAGTGGCTCGTACAGATTATAGAGGTGACTCCCACAATAGTGTAGCACTTATCTTCGCACAGCACTTGCTTCGCACAGTCTATGGATCCATAACAATAAAGGCCACAAAGTGACTAAACAAAGCCCAATGGTTATTTAAGTCTCCAAAGGTGTGGGACTCCCGCGATAGTACTTACAAAACATAATTGTTTATAAGGTTATAGTCAAATATTCTTTAAAAGTTAAACAAACATATTCATGGGTTTCATTTTAAGCAAATAGGGTTCAGAGAATAGTCCACGTATATTGAAATATTAATATAATTTATAATAATTTATAAAACATAACTTATATAAAATCAATTATGGTAAGTCAAAATATACGTAAAATATATTATGGTGACTCAAGGTATAATATAACTCACCTTAACTTTAATATCTCACTCTTTCTTTTCACTATCAAAGACCCTCTTGACTTCCAATATTATTTCCTTCAATTTCTTCCTTTCTTTCCCTCCTCTTTCCTCTCTTTCTTTGTTTTCTTTCTTTCTTCTTTTCCTTTTCTTTCCGCCCAATTCCTCCTTATTTATAGAGGGAGGTGAGAGTATTACGTTACCCAATCTTATCCAGATTCGATAATAAATTTTATAGATTTATTTTTATTTTTAATAAATATTTAAAATAATTATATTTTAATCCAGTTTTCTAATGTAACTATATAAATAAGTTAATTTTTAATTAAATTACACTCTATCATATACTAACAAAAAATTAATTATTTATTTTACTACCACATCCATTATTATTATTATTATTATTATTATTATTATTATTATTATTATTTATTTATTTATTTATTTATTTATTTATACTTTGACCCCTAAATTTTTTTACCAATTATATTATTTTACAAAATTGCACATAATAATACAAAATTAATCGTATATTTTCCTAACTGTGATTAAATAATATTAGTATAAATTTTACAGAATAATTAAAAATCTGGGTTGTTACAATTTTCATATAATTATATAAGCAAAAGTAATATTGTATGTATGTCCGTGAAAATTATATGTATGCTAGGCACATCTATCTATCTAGCTATATATTATATAAGTAGAAGCGAGTTTTCGTGAATAGTTTTGTGAGAACTCCAAAATTTTATAATAAATTTGTGATTTTATCAAATTAAAAAATAAATTTAAATAGTGTTGGGATTACAATTATATTCTAATCCTAACATTATTTACACCGTGCCTTCAGGCACGGACATACGCTAGTAAATTAATAAATAGATAGACATATTAACTAATATAAATAAAAACTAATCAATATGGAAATAAAAATGTTACGAATTATGAAAAAAAAATTAAAATTTTATTTCAAAACGAGATATGTGGTGTAGATTTAAAGTTAATAAGATGTGAGATCCACTTAGAAAATAATTGTGATCTAGGAGTGTAAATAAGCCAAGTCAAGTCGAGTCGAGTAATAGGTTGTTTGAGGTTGGATTGAAAACCTAATTAAGTTTCAAAATATGTTCAAGTTTAACTTATTTACAAAATAAGCTGATCTCAAATGAGCTTTTATTGAGGCAAATGCGAGTCAAGCTCAAGTAAGTTGATTTTTTTATAGTGCATTTGAATTTATCCAGTTGAGTAATAAATTGTTCACTTTTAGTTTGAAAACCTAGCGAGTCTAGAATTATATTTAAATTTGACTTATTTACATAATAAATTGATTTTGAACAAACTTTTAACAAGTCAAATACGAGTTGAGCTCAGGCAATTAGTTTATTTAACAGCCCCATTATGATCCATATGTGTTTTTTGAATATTTTATCTGAATATTTTTTTTTATTATAAGTATTTTTAACATGGAAAACAACCAAGCCAACACAATTGAAAGCCACCAAACAAAAACAATCCATATATCTTAAGAGAGGAATAGAACACAGCAAGCTACTCAAAAGATTCATGTGAAATCAGAGTCCAATCCTATTTTGAAAATTCAAAGATTAATCTATACTATTATATGAAGTGAAGGTTGAATTTAGACTTTAAATATTTACTTTCTTCTCCTTATATTATGTGTCCATCATTTTTTTATTTAAAATAATAAAAATTAGTAGATAAATGGGAGAGTGGGATTCAAAGCTTAGATCTTAAGTCTGTTTGTTGGTGATAATTACAAATAAAATATCAAAAAATATAAATAATAAAAGTTACAATAACTATTATAAGGGCTGAGGCGCGGGAAATTCGCTTTCTTTAAGGAGATTCAAGCCCTCTGCAGTTAGGCAAAGTCTCACACCGGTGCAGCAGAAAAAATCTTGACTTGTCCTCCCCAGGATACAATAGCTCGACTAAGTCGTATGGTTCACCAATACTGCACAATTGGTTGAACCCAAAGCTTTATCACATACACCCTTTTTTATTTGCCTAATAATCTCACACAAGACATAATAAAGAAAACAAAACTTCTTCACTCCACCAAGATAAGAAGATAGTTCAATATATATAGGAGAGAAAGCTTGGAGGGTTATTCTTGGTGGATAAGAGAAGGAAAGGAAATTGGTGGGCAATTTTCCTTGGAAGTTTTGGAGACTTGATGGATAAGAATAGGATGGAGACTTGATGGATAAGAATAGGATGAAGACTTGACTTGACTTGGCGGATGGAGACTTGACTTGACTTGGCGAAGACTTAGAAAAGAAGACTTGAAGGATTCTTGGAGGGGAAAAAAAAAATCAAACTAATAACACATTATAATATTAAAATATCTGCTAACATTTCCCCACCTATTTTAATATTATAGGTAACAAAAAATGAGATTATTAGGCAAATAAGGATATTATGCATCATGGTAGGTGTGCTCTGCATTCAACCTCCATTAGTGAAACAATAATATCTACTCTAGAGCCAATAGTATGCTCAGCATTGAACTATGACTATTTAAGGGAAATAAATAATTATTGCACACACATAATATTCCAGGTGTTCACATAAGCTTTAAAAGCCAGCACATTACAGCCTTGTGCGATCTCAGAATTCATGAGTGTGTTTGAGAATTAGCCCAAATCTCATAGGTAGCGGCCCCACTACCGCACTCACATAGGTGAATTCTGTCAATGGTGCTCCTGTAACTATGACACCCCACTCAATAAGAGCTACAAAAATTCATTAAGAGTTTTTTAATAACTCAACCTCTATAATGTTACAGGATAAATGCACTTACATCATAGGGATGGGTAAAAAGTAATTTAGTGCATTTCTTACGGCCATCATATGATCGTTTTTCTCATTGAACCCAGTTACAGGATCTCTGGTCCCTGGGTTGAGTATCCTCATACATGGCTCCTGCTATATTCAATGGGCTTCAACCCCATCTCCCTCGATGTATTCCAGACTCTATCTCTTGCTAAGGCCTTAGTTAATGGATCTGCAATATTATCACCAGATTTAATATAATTCACATTTATAATGCCATTATTCATATAAGATCTCACAGTATGTATTTTCTTCTGATAGGTTTGGATTTACCGTTATAATAACGGTTATTAACTCAACCAATTGTTGCGGTGCTATCGCAATGAATCAATATAGGTAGAATCGGTTTTTCCCAACAAGAGATTTCATTTAACAAATCTCTTAATCAATTTGCTTCTTCACTGGCTATAGCTAAAGCAATAAGCTCAGCCTCCATTGTTGAATTAGCAATAATGGTTTATTTTTTCGATTTCCAACTTATAGCACCACCTCCCAATGTAAATAAGTAACCAGTAGTTGATAATGAATCACTTGACAAGGTATTCCAATCGGCATCACTATAACCTTCAAGTACTGCAGGATACTTATTATAAAACAAGTCATATTTTATGGTACCAGATAAATATTTCATAATACGCTCAATAGCTAGCCAGTGATCACTACCAGACTTACTAGTAAACCTGCTAAGTACTCCAACTGCATAGGAAATGTCAGGTCTAGTACAGTCAGTCGCATAACGCAAGCTACCAATACTACTAGCATATTCCTTTTGATTAATTACATCCTCATTATTTTCAATAGGAAATAAACGCACATGAGGATCGAAAGGAGTAAGAACATGTTTGCACTTATAAAAATTATATTTTCTCAAAATTTTCTCAACATAATGCGACTGATCAAGAAATATACCATCACAAGTTTTGGTAATTTTCATTCCCAAAATATAATTAGCCTCACCAAAATCTTTCATATCAAAATGGCTACTAAGCATATTTTTAGTTTCTATGATGATATGCAAATTAGGGCCAAATATAAGTAAATCATCCACATAGAGGCTAATAATGACATGTGAATTTTCTTCAAATTTATAGTAGATGCATTTATCACATTCATTCGTTTTATAACCATTCTCAATCATGCAGGAATCAAATTTCTTATGCCACTATTTAGGGGCCTTTTTTAAGCCATATAGGGATTTAACTAGCTTGCACACTTTGCTTTCTTGACCAGGTTCCACAAAACCCTCAGGTTGATCCATATAGATTTCTTCACCTAGGTCTCTATTTAAAAAGGCCATTTTAACATCCATTTGATGAATCTTTAGATCATGAATTGCAGCCACTGCAATTAATAATCTAATGGATGTAACTCTAGTAACCGGAGAAAATGTATAAAAAAAGTCAAGATCTGCTTGTTGTTTAAAACCTTTCGCAACAAGCCTTGCTTTATATTTATCAATAGCTCCATCCGGTTTAAGTTTTTTTTCTCAAAACCCATTTACAGCCAATAGTTTTACAACCTGGTGGTAAATTTACTAATACCCAAGTTTTATTGGATAATAATGATTCCATTTCATCATTTACAATCTCGTTCCAAAAAGTAGAGTCAGGAGATGCCAAAACTTCTTGTAAAGTTAACGGAGTTTCCTCCACATTAAAAACATGATAATCAGGGCCAAAATCTTTTTCTAATCTGGTTCTTTTACTCCTTCTAAGTTCAAAAACTATAGTGTCTTGGTTTTGTAAAAGAGGAGTAGAGGAACTAGTTTCAGATAAAATATTTTCTTGATAATTTTAACCCCCACCATTTTTAGATTTAAAATGAAATTTTTCTTCATGAAAAATTGCATCACCTGATTCAAAAATTATTTTGTTTTCCATATCAAAAAATCTGTAAGCTGTACTATTTGTTGCATATCCAAGAAAAGCACAAGTGGCAGCTTTCACACCTAATTTAGGTCTTTTAGGGTGCACAAGTCTAACAAAAGCTAGACAACCCCAAACCCTCAAATATCTCAAATTTGACTTATGCCCTTTCCACAACTCAAAATGTGTGACTTTTGTTTTTTTATGTGGCACTCTATTCATAACATAACATGCAGTTAAAATTACTTCTCCCCACAAATTTGAAGGAGCACCTGCTTCAATTAGCATAGCATTTATTAAATCAGTTAAAGTTCTGTTTTTCTTTTCTGCTACGCCATTAGATACAGATGAATATGGTGGAGTAGTTTCATGGATTATTCCCAAAGACTGAGCAAACAAGTTGAATCCAAAAGATTCATATTCCCGGCATCTATCACTTCTATATCTTTTAATCTTTTTACTGAATTGATTTTCAACTTCAAGAATGAATTCTTTAAATTTTTTAAAAGCATCACTTTTATTTTTCAACAAGTATACATAAGTGTATTTTGAAAAATCATCAATAAAAGTGATAAAATATCTATTTCCACCACGTGTTAAAATTTCTTCAAATTCACATAAATCAGTGTGACTTAATTCTAACAATTCAGTATTTCTCACCACACTTTTATGGAACCTTTTAATTATTTTTGCTTGACTGCAAACTTCACATTTCTCAAACTTATTTGTTAGTCTGGGGATTAATCCTAAACTACTCATGACTCCTACATATCGGCTATTAATATGACACAAACGAGCATGCCAAAAATTCATAGAAGACAACATATAAACAAAAACATGTGCTTTCTTATTCTCAACATTTAATTTAAACATTCCATCACAGGTATACCCTTTCCCCACAAATATGCCTTTTTTAGTGATTACATATTGGCCAGATTCAATAGTCTGCTTGAAACCAACTTTGTTGAGCAAATAACTTGACATCAATTTTTTCCTTATGGACGGTGTGTACAACATATCTTTTAAAACAAGCACACGTCTAGCGGTAAAATTCAGCTCAACATCCCCATACCCGAGCACCTTGGTTAAACTGGAGTCACCAAGCATAACAGTCCTCTCCTCATTAAAAGGAGTGAAATCTTTGAACCAATCTTTATCATAGCAGACATGCCTATTGGCACCAGAATCTGCCCACCACCCTTCCACAGATTGAACCATAAAAATATCTGTAATCATAGCCACAAATGATTCCTCAGTAACATTAGCTTGTGGTCGAGACTGTTGTTTCTGAAATTTGCAAGTTCGAGCAATATGCCCACTTTTGCCACACACAAAACATGTCATATTTGTCAGATCTTGTGAAAGGGGTTCTTGGTTCCATTTCGTTTGCCTCGGGTAATTTTTATTTTGTGGCCTTCCAGTATTTTTTCAGATTTTCTTAACTGGATTCAAGTGACTATTTTTATGAAATCGACCTTTAGATAAAGTATTTTAAGAAGTTAAATTTACCTTTGTAGTGGAATGCTCTTGTGTCATAAGCGCATCTTGTTCTCATGCTTCCTCCTCCACCCGAATCCGTGTGATTAGAGTCTCCAAGGACGTCTCTTTTTGCTTGTGACACATTGACTTCTGGAACTCCCTCCAAGATGATGGTAGTTTGTCAACAATACCTGCTACAACAAGATTGTCTCAAATTTTGATGCCTTCGGATCCAACTTCAACCACTAACATCTGAAAATCTTGAACTTACTCCACCACTGATTTCCCATCTATCATCTGATAGCGAAAAAAGCGACTTGCAGCATATTTTTTAGCGTCTGCCTCTTCAGTGTCATATTTATTCTGCAAGGCTTTCCAAATTTTCTTGGCAGTGGTGTGAGTAGTATCATAATAATCATAAAATTAATTCGAAAGACAATTCAAAAGATAATACCGACATTTATACTTATCTGTGTTGTATTTCTTGATTTTTTTCAAGATGAGCTGCATACTCCTCGTTAGTTATCTCTTTAGTAGGGACTTTGTTCAGATTTTTCTCGGTCAGGATATAGGCTACCTTGAGGAGACTGAGATAGAAAAGTACCTTGCCTTTCCATCTCTTGAAATGGGCTCCCTTGAACCGGAATGGCTTGTTGAGATCGCCGATATTCTTGTTGGGTTTCTCCAGTACTGGCTCCATGACTTTTTGCTATTTGAATTTTCTTAAAATTGTTGGCAATAATTGCAAATAAAACACCAAAAATATAAATAATAAAAGTTACAATAACTATTATAAGGGCTGAGCGCTCTCTTTAAGGAGGTTCAAGCTCTCTGCGGTTAGGCAAAGCCTCACACCGGTGCAGCAGAAAAAATCTTGACTTGTCCTCCCAGGATACAACAGCCCGACTAAGTCGTATGGTTCACCAATATTGCACAATTGGTTGAACCCAAAGTTTTATCACATACACCCTTTTTTATTTGTCTGATAATCTCACACAAGACATAATAAAGCAACCAAAACTTCTTCACTCCACCAAGATAAGAAGATAGCTCAATATATATAGGAGAGAAAGCTTGAAGGGTTATTCTTGGTGGATAAGAAAAGGAAAGGAAATTGGTGGGCAATTTCCTTGGAAGATTTGATGGATAAGAATAGGATGGAGACTTGATGGATAGGAATAGGATGGAGACTTGACTTGACTTGACGGATGGAGACTTGACTTGACTTGGCGAAGGCTTAGAAAAGAAGACTTGAAGGATTCTTGGAAGATTTGGAGACTTGATGGATAAAAATAGGATGAAGACTTGACTTGACTTGACAGATATAGACTTGACTTGACTTGGCGAAGACCTAGAAAAAAGACTTGAAAGATTCTTGGAGGAAAAAAAAAACAAATCAAACCAATAACACATTATAATATTAAAATATCTGCTAACACTGTTGAAAAAGAATCTTACTACTTAATCAATACATTATATATAGTAAAAATTTTATTTTACTTTTACTTATTTAAATTACACATATATCACAACCAGTGAGTAATTAAATAGGACTATCAACGACTTGATTGTGCATCCTCAGCCACTACTTTGTCATTTGTTTTTTCAATTAGTAGTACTACATTGCCATTTCTTCAATTTACACATGTACTTGGTATTATTTTCATATTTTTTTTCCCTATTTTTCATTTTGAATAAAATAAAGAAAGGTTGTTTGTCAAATTATTTTTAAAAATAATTTTTGAAAAGATTTTGTAAAATAACCAATTTTAAGACATGAAACAAACTATTTCCATATAAAAATGAAAATAATATGAAAATTATGAGTGTTTTTTAACTTTTTATTTTAAAAACACACAAAAAAGAAAAATGTCAAATATGTCTTAGACATGGCTTGTGATTGACCTTTTTAGTTGCTATTTTGTTGATTTTTTATTTGTTTGTTTGCTTGCTTGTTTTGTTTTTAATAACTTAAAAAAAAAAAATTAACTTTTAAATTTTATCCAACTAAACAGAATAGGAAAGTAAAAAAACAAAATAAAAAGAATTGAAAAAAATTCCCAAAAGGAGTTGACAGTTTTGGTTTTATTTTATTTTTATCTGTAATGTGTTTTTTTTTGGAATTTTTATTTTTATTTTTTACTTTTAAAATTTTTCTACCCTAGATATACTATAATTTTTTAAAATATACTAAAAAAACAATATATATATATATATATATATATATTGACTGAATCACGCCTTAATTTTTTGAAAAGCAAGTGATAAAATTTGACATTGAATTATCACAAAATGATTACTGTCCGTTCCACAGATTTTATAGCTGTCATTCCAATTAGTGGTGTTACATTTTTTCTAATTTTTAATTGAAGGATTGAATGTGAGTCGTCATCATCTAAATGGGCAAGGACGCAAGGTCCATTTATTCTAACTAGTAATAATTTATATTAGTCATAAACGGTGAAATACCAAGTCCAATGTTGCATGGCCATTCTTAATTGGGTTACTTTTAATTTCTAGTACATAACCAATTCGTTTATAAATTATCCGTTTGATCGATAAAGTTTTTAATTTTAACTAATTTGTTTTAATTGAAGATGATTTGTATATAACTAAACAATCCTTGCCTTTTCCGTTTACATTTTTTAATAATTGAGTGTTTGGATCAGGTTGTACGCATTTCAATAACTAATTCTAAGATTTTGAAATTAATGATTAGACAAACTTTCAATGATTAATGAAAACATCATCAACAAATATTTTCACAATTGTTTGTCTTTTATAAATACAAGAATTTCATCTTCAATTATAAATTATAACACGGTTCACTTATCTCCTCCGTTGTCACCAATTTGAACGCTCAGCCACCCTCACTCCCACCCCCACTACCAAACGGCCTACATACAAGTCCAAATCTTCAAAGACCAAATTGAGTGAGCAGTTTGGTTATCTTCGAACAGCTCAACCTTTCCCATTCCAAAATTTCAGAGGATTTATAATCAACCTATATTTCAAGGCAACCAAAAATGTTTTTTTTATTTTTATTATATTTTATCTAATATATTTTATGTTTAATAGATCGACATTCAACAGCAATTTGTGTCGGACAATTTCACTGTATTCGAAGAATTAAAGAAAGGAATGAAATTATTTGATTACAAAAATCAAAATAGTATATAAAATAAAATAAAACAACAGATTCTTATTTTGTTAAAAAAACAAAATCAGAATCTGATAAAAATAAATAAAACAGAAATTAAATTAATTACTTATCTTATTTATTTGTCGAACAAATTTTTGATGAAGTCTAGTGTTTAACACTGTGTCCTTAAGACAGATTCGTCCTCTCCATGGTGCTTCAGATTATGGACGTCTATCTCCTTAGATAAAACGATCAATAGTGAATAGTAGCAGCACTACAAACTATTCACATAGTGAACACACTTTGTGTTTACACTATTTCTCACACGAAAAATTAATGCAGCAAAATGCAGAGAGCAATAGCAGAGGAAAGAACGAATTTCCTAAATGCAAAATCCAAATGAGGGTCTATCTATTTATAGGAGAAAGTGTGGTTGTTCAAATTTGAATCAAACAGGTATAGTACCTGTTCGGACAGTGTTGAACAGATAGAAAATCTGTTTGGTTTTGAACTCAACTAGTATGAACCTGTTTGATTTGAATTTAAACATATATGGGTTTGAACTTGAACCTATTCGGACAGAGATGAATCTTGACAGAAGGTTTGAAGAGGTGCAAGCAAAATTTGAATTTTTCCAACCAAAATTTAGAATTAAAACTAGACAAATTTTATTTTACCCAAAAATAAAATAAAATTCAAATATTTTTGGTCCAAAAATATAAGTATTGGGCCGGACAAGCCCAATCCAATCTCACACCACGCACCTGCGCCCAAGCCTAACCTAGCCCGTGCAACTGACCAGACGAACGGCGGTGGCAGCGGGCGTGTTTATTTTGGATCCAATGGGTCTAGCCCATTTTACCCATAATCTCACCCTTCCACAAAACTTGGGTACCCCTTCGGGCCCTTTCCAAGTTGAAAACCCAAGCCTTATAAACCTATAAAAGTTTGCCCACTAAACCAATGTGGGACAAGCTTTAATTCAATCTTTATGGAAATTTTACCAAGAACATCATTTCCATGGAGCTCACTAATATACTACGTAAATCACAACGCGGCATAGAATGCGCTACCACTTGGACCCGCCAACTTTAGTCCATAGGTCCAACCTAAAAAATAGATCAAAATTGAGGAAAATTTGTTTTTCCAAAACCATTTCTTGCAATCCCTCACATGAATGAGATTTGATAACAACGGAAATACAATAATATGCAGAATTTATTGAAAGAGTATAAATCGAAAATATCTTACATCAGGATAAGTAGCTTTCGGCCTTGAACCTTCCCTAGTGATAACCTATCAGACTTATTAGCTAACCAATGGACGCGATGCCTTGAATTGTTTAGCCGTTTGTGTAAGCCAAGACAATAGATTTCACACAAAATATCTTCTAACACATCATGGTTCTCATGGTTGTGTTCATTTTGGCCTTGAACGCTCCTGATTGTTCATGAGTGCTTCTGGAAAATTTAGCCTCTTCATTCTCATAGAACCGGCCCCAGTTCGACACTCATATAGGTGATTCCTATTGTGAGTATCTCTTATACTCGTCTTGATTTTTATGCCTAAATCAAGATATAAGTAATCATTAAAAGTAAAGTGTATCCTTAAATCCCTACATACAACACATGTTACAGATATTACTCTCACCATAGGAATGGATAGGGAATTTTAATCCCTTTGTGATTTCTGGCGAACCACGCATAACTTAGTTATCCCTTTGAACTTAATTTTTGGGATCTCCAGTCATTTAAGTAGGGTTACCACTATGATAACTCTTATGTAATAGGCTTTGATCTCTTCCCTTTCGATGAACTATAGACTTGCTCTTTTTATCAAACCTTTTGTTAATGGATCCGCAATATTCTTTTTAGATTTTATATAATCTATTGAGATTATTCCATTTGAGAACAATTACCTTACGGTATTCTGTCGACGACGAATATGTCGTGACTTACCATTGTACATATGACTCTGTGCTTTGCTTATTGTAGATTGACTATCACAATGAATGCAAATAGCTGGCGCAGGTTTTGGCTACATTGGAATGTCTTTTAAGAAGTGGTGAAGCCATTCTATTTCTTCTCTTGCTTTGTCTAAAGTAATGAACTCAGATTCCATCATGGATCATGCGATGCATGTTTGTTTCGTTGTTTTCCAAAAAATAGAAGCGCCTCCCAGAGTAAAGACATATCCACTAGTGGATTTAGTATCCGATATCCAATTCGCATCACAATAGCCTTCGAGTACTGCTGGATATCAAGTAATGTTCAAACCATGATCACAGGTAAATCTTAGATATCTAAGAACCCGAATGATCGCTTTCCAATGGTTTTCTACGGGTTTACTAGTGTACCTACTTAATTTACTGACAGCATAAGCTATATCAGGACTAGTGCAATTCATTAGGTATATTAGTCTTCTAATGATTTGGGAGTATTTTAGCTGAGACACAGTATCACCTTTATTTTTTGATAAATAAAAACTGATCTCTACAGGTGTTCTTGCTACATTCATATTATCCTTGATATATTTACCAAGAATTTTCTCAATATAATGAGATTAAGATAATGCATATCCATTATATGTTTTAATAATTTTCATTCCTAATATTATATCTATGACTCTCATATTTTTTATATCAAATCTTTTATTCAGCATCTGCTTGGTTGATTTGATCATGTTTTGACTGCTTCCAATGATAAACATGTCATCCACATAAAGACAAATAATGGCATAACCTTTTGTCAGTGTTTTTAACATAGACGCACTTGTCACATTTGTTTATCTTAAACCTATTTGTAAGTATAGCATGATCAAATTTTTCATGACATTGCTTAGGTGCTTGTTTTAATCTATAAAGAGATTTTACAAGTCGACAAACTTTATTTTCTTTCCCTGGCACTACATTCCCTTCGGATTGCTTCATATAGATCTCTTCATTTAGATCATTGTTTAAGAAAGTTGTCTTAACATACATTTGATGTATTTCTAAATTATACAACGCTGCTATAACAATAAGCATGCAGATGGATGTTATTTTTGTCACAGGGGAATATGTGTCAAAATAGTCCAAGCCTTCCATTTGTCTGTAACCTTTTACCACAAGTCTTGCTTTATACCTGTCTATTGAACCATATGCTTTCATTTTTGTCTTGAATATCCATTTATATCCAAGCGGTTTAGAACCAGGTGGAAAATCCACAATTTCTAAGTATGATTTTGCATAATGGATTCAATTTCATTATTAACAGCCTTTTTCCACAAAGGTGCTTTAGGACCTGACATTGCTTCCTTAAAGCTTTGAGGTTCATTTTCTAACAAGTATTTAAAAAAATCTAGACTAAGATATTTTGATGTTCTTGCTCTCTTACATTGTCTTGGTTCATCTTCAGTTAAGTTTTGTTGGTCAAAACCATTATTAGTTTCTTGTGTTTGATTGTCATTAGTTTCTTAACTTTGTGTATAATCATAAATTCTTTTATGTGAATTTAATTCCTGTCTTTTCTTGTAAGGAAAAACATGTTCAAAAAACACAGTATTTCTTGACTCTATAATAGGGTTCATATTTATATCGGGTATTTCAGATTTATAAGTCAGAAATCGATATGCACTACTATTCTGAGCATCACCAATAAATACACAATCCACTTTTTTGGGTCATATTTTAGTCTTTTTCGGAATTAGAACTTCTACCTTTGCCAAGCACCCCCACATTTTTAAGTATTTGTAGGAAGGTAGTCGACCTTTCCATAATTAATAAGGAGTGTTATTCGTTTTCTTATGGGGTATTCTGTTAAGAACATAATTAGCAAACAATGTTGCTTCCCCCCATAAGTTCTGTGGTAAGCCTGAACGTAGTAACATGACATTCATCATTTCTTTAAGGGTTCTTCCTTTCAGTAACTTCATTTTGCTGTGGAGAATAAGGTGCTGTAGTTTGGTAAATAATGCCATGATGTGCACAAAATTCATTTAAAAGTGCATCATATTCACCTCCCCTATCACTTTTAACCATTTTAATGGTTTTACCAAGTTGATTTTCAACTTCAGTTTTGTAAAGTTTAAACATTTCCAAAGCTTCATCTTTACTTCTAAGTAAGTATACATAACAATATCTTGTGCAATCATCGATAAATATTATGAAATACTTTTTGCCTCATCTAATTTGAACAAATTTAAAATCACACACATCAATATGAATTAATTTTAGAGGTTCGGTTTTTCTTTCAATCGATTTAAATGGAATCTTAGTTAGTTTCGCTTCTACACAAATCTCACATTTGTGATTAGAATCAGTTTCAAACTTTGGTATATAATCCAAACTAATTAATCTACACAGAGTATCAAAATTTACATGTCCTAATCTACCATGCCATAATTTTGATTCAAGAATATAAGCAAAAGATGTGTTATTCTTATTTATAGCAAAATTTGGTACAATAGTTATTACATTTAACTTAAAAAGATCATCGCTCATGTATTCTTTACCCACATACGTACCACTCTTTGTTAATACAAATTTATCAGACTCAAATACAAGCCTAAAACCATTCTTACTTAATAAAGAATCAGAAACTAAATTTTTTCGGATGTCTAGTACATACAGCACGTTGTTGAGGGTAAGTTTTTTCCCCGATGTCATCTTCAAGATCGCCTTTCCTTGGCCAGCCACAGTAGAAGTAGAAGAATTTTTCATGAAAAGTTGTTCACCATTTGCAGCTTCATTGTAAGTAGTGAAAATTTTCTTGTCCACACAAATGTGATGAGTTGCCCCAGTGTCAACCCACCATTCCTTCGGATTTCCAACCAAATCAGCCTCAGACACCACAGTAGAGAGATTGATGTCATTTACCCCGTCATAGATGTAATCTAATTCTGTCTGGCTTGATTAGTGGTCTTCTTGCTTGTACTTCCGTGATCCTTCTTAGGGCATCGACAATTAGAGGCTCAATATCCGGTCTTCCTACAATTATAGCATTTTCCTTTGAATTTCTTATTGCCATTGTTATTGCCTTGTTTAGGACCATCTCCAGCAAATTTTCTCTTTTTGTTATGTGGTTTGGGCACTTATTCAACTACATTAGCCTTGGACTCAATGAGATTTTTACCGTTCATCTTTTCAGCCTTACGGTTATCTTCCTCAATTCTTAGTCTTGCAATCCATGGTCATCTCTTTACGTTTATGTTTTAAGTAATTTTAAAATTTTTCCAAGTCGGTGGTAATTTTTCCACTAACGCAGTGACTTGGAAAGACTCACTAAGAGACATACCTTCAGCATGAATATCATGCAAAATTAATTGAAAACTTTGAACTTGAGAAATCACCATTTGGGAGTCTACCATTACAAAATCCAAAAATTTACTAACAATAAATTTATTTGTGCCAACATCCTCTGTCTTGTATTTTTTCTCCAAAGAATCCCACAATTCTTTTGTTGTTTTCAGAAGACTATAAACATTATACAGCATGTTGTCTAGGCCATTTAAGATGTAGTTTCTGCATAGAAAATCAGAATGTTTCCAAGTGTCTACAGCGGCAACAATTTGCCAATCACTTTCATCCTCTTTAAGCACTAAAGCCTTTTCATGGAGAAACCGGGCAAGATTCAGAGTTGTAAGAAAGAACAACATTTTCTGCTACCATCTCTTAAACTCGGTGCCATTAAATTTTTCTAATTTTTCTCCATGATTTATTAGAACTTGAACATGGTTCTGGATAGGGACCGGAGTCGTTGTAACAATTAGAATACCACATTCAGTTACAGTAGCCATAATATCTGATTAAAAAAATCAGAAAAACCAAAATATAAATTAATTTTCTAATTGTTAAAACCAGAAAATAAATTATAAAACAAAATAATTTTACTTTTTTAGTTACTAAAACCAAAACAATAAAATATTACACAATAATTTTCTGTAACACTGCTACACAAATTAATATATCAAAATTGTTAATGGCAAACAGTATATTACTATTATTTGTCAAAGAAAATAAACAGTATATTACTACTATTTGTATTTTTCAACCAGAATATTACTTTGTAAAATCACAGAAAATTAATACAATGAAGACACAGAAAAAAGATATGTCGTAAGATTATTGGACAATTTTCACTGTATTCAAAGAATTAAAGAAATGAGAGAAACAGTTTGATTACAAAAATCAAAACAGTATATGCAATAAAATAAAACAACAGATTCTTATTTTGTTACAAAAACAAAATCAGAATCTGATAAATAAAAGTAAAAGAAAAATTAAATTAATTACTTACCTTATTTATTTATCGAACAAATTTTTGATCAAGTCCAATATTTCACACAGTGTCTTTAAGACAGATTCATCCTTTCCATGGCACTTTCAGATTGTGGACGTCTGTCTCCTAGGACAAAATGATCAACAGTGAATAGTAGTAGCACTACAAACTATTCACACAACGAACACACTTTGTGTTTACACTCATTCTCACAGGAAAAAATGATGCAGCAAAATGCAGAAAGTAATAACAGAGGCAAGAATGAATTTCCTGAATGCAAAATCCAAATGAGGGTCTATCTATTTATAGGAGAAAATGTGGCTGTTCAAATTTGAATCCAACAGGTATGGTACCTGTTTGGATAGTGTTGAATAGATAAAAAATCTGTTCGATTTTGAACTCAACAGGTATGAACCTATTTGATTTGAATTCAAACATATATGGGTTTGAACTTGAACCTATTCGAACATGGATGAATCTGTACAGAAGGTTTGAAGAGGTGCAAGTAAAATTTGAATTTTTCCAACCAAAATTTGAAATTAAAACTAGACAGATTTTATTTTACCAAAAATAAAAAAATAAATTCAAATGTTTTTGGTCCAAAAAGATAAGTATTGGGCCAGACAAGCCCAACCCAATCTCACACCATGTACCTACACCCAAGCCCGGACGGACAGCGGCGCCGCTTGCGCGTGTGTTTATTTTGGGTCCAATGGGTCTAGCCCATTTTACCCATAATTTTACCTTTCCACAAAACTTGAGTACCCCTTGGGACCCTCCCCAAATTGCAAACCCAAGCCTTATAAACCCACAAAAGTTTGCTCACCAAACCAATGTGGGACAAGCTTTAATTCAATCTTTATGGAAATTTCACCAAGAACATCATTTCTATGGAGCTTACTTTGACTTTAATTTTCCATTCACCCGATAATGGTTTTGAATAACGAAATGTACTACGTGAATCACAACGCGGTATAGAACGTGTTACTAGTTAGACCCGCCAATTTTGACACATGGGTCTCACCTAAAAAAAAGATCAAAGTTGAGGAAAAATCTATTTTTTTCAAAACTATTTCTTACAATTTGTTAGAGACTCCATGGTTGTACTTTTACGATGGTTTATTTTGTAAAAAAATTAGTAACATAAAATCGATTATAGAATTAGAGGGTTATTCGATTCTATAATTAACTTTTGTACAAGTAAAGTAATTGATATTTAATTTTTTTGTGAGTTTCAAAGTTTTCGATTCCATTGGATGCTAACAATCTTGTGTAGTAGGCGAAGGGAATGGAGGGTTGCTGCGGAAGTGGGGGATTAAGGGGTGGGTTACGAGCATGGGTTTGGTAATGGCGGCAGGTAGGAGTGTAAAAATAATCCACGGACCGAGGTGAACTCGTCCTAGTTAGGCTCGGTTAGGCCTGTGCGTGAGCTCAATCTGGGATTTTGGGCCTAGGACGTTATTTTGAAGCCCGGTCGAGTCCATGGGCTTGACCCGCCTAGCCTAGCCCATCGACTTACTCAAAGCTTAACCCGAGGCCCAGCCAACCCATGGCCCAGTGCCATTTTTAATAGAAAAGAATAAAACTTTGGTAAAAAAAAAAAATTTTAAAAATATCCTAGCCCACCTAGGCTTGGCCTAAACCCAGGCCCACTGGCCCATTTTGCTAGCCAGCCCAAGGCCCAATTACTCCCTAAATCTGGACTTAATTTTATGATCCGTGGCCAACTCAGTTTGATCCAAATTTTGGCAAGAGCCCGGATGGGCCCAATTTACACCTAGTTGGGGGGGGGGCGGAGGAGGCCGGCATATTAGAGAGAAGAGAAACAATAACACATTCCACACCTAGCACAATTCAAGAAAGATTGGAATAGGATGCTAATTCTTGGCTTGGATTTCCTCCAACCAAGGCATCCTGCTTTTGTCAATATCCTAGTTGTTCAATTGTTTTTGATTTAGATTTTCTGGATTCAATTTTTAGAAAATTAAATTTTTTTTTTGTATTTTTTTTTTATTTTTACTGAATTTTTTTAATAATATAAGGAATTTTTTTTTTGGATACACCTAACCTAAATATAATTAAAAAGTATAATATTTGCGAAAAAAATGTTTAGAAAATTCACTAACTATCAAAAAATATTTAAAAAAATACGAGAATTCAGTACATTTTTTGTATTCTATTTTACTTATTGATTTTTTTAAATTTTTTTTAATAAATATTATACTTTTTAGATACATCTAAATAAGATGCATCTTAAAAACTAAAAAAATTGCTTAAAAATTTAGAAATATTCACTAAAAACAAAAAAATACAAAAAATAAAAAACTCAATTTCCATAAAATTGAATTCAGAAAATTGAAACAAAACACATTGAATGTTCTTTGATTACATAATTTTATATTTATTGTTGCTATGTGAAAAAGAAAGAAACAAGAAAAAAAAAAAAAAAAAACTCATAAAGCTAAAAAAATGTATATAATTTTTTTTTGGGCAATTACTATACTATAAATACAATAAAAAATTTAAAAAAATAATAAAAAAAGCAATTGCCAAATCATATCTAAAGCAAAGCATGAACTACAGTATCTAATAGAACAGATATTATATGAGGACGTCTACAAATAACTTGATTTCTTTTTATCATTTTATAAGATCTTGCAACATTATAAAATATTATTTGTTTGATGTCAATTTCCAAATAAGAAATCGGTCATGAATATTCCTATAAGAAGTGATATAAAACGATGACAAAAAAAATTAATAACATAGTGTGTGGGTGAAAATCTGACCACACTGCCCGTTTAGTGATCAGCTGGAGAGCACAAGCAGAATAGATGACTTAAGCAACCTGAAACAGAAAGGAAAAGCTCCGGCGGTGGTTCTTCCACCCGGGGGCACTCCGACGATCAAGTCAGTATATCTCTCAAAGATAATCAAGTACTAAACTGAATACTCAAAGTATATATTACATACCTTAGACCCACGGGGGTGCCTCTATTTTATAATATACTCAATCCAAGTCCCACTAGAAGTATGACTTCTATGAACTCTGATTTACTGTTTATTCTGGACTCTTTAAGAGATAAAGATAAACTCCCTAAGAGCTTTATCCTTATCTTGATTAAGTCCCCTTTTTGCCTTAGGACTCTTGTCCCTTATCTCGGATTCCGATATCTTCGGAGATGACCTCGGCTTCTCCGAGATTACCTCGGCTTAACTACCAGGGCACGTGGCACCTCGGTTGACACGTCGGCGTCACCATGCCACGTGTTGGTATTCAGAAAATACATCCCCACAACTGCCCCTTAGGTTCTATTACCTCGGCATTCTGAGGTGATGGAACCTATTCCGAAATTTTGTCACTTCTTTTCTGAGTAATGGCTTAAAAAACTACTTTAGCCAAGATTATCTACTTTCAGCCGATGTGTTCTCTTCGGAGAACAAGGCTTCGGTCGTACTCTCCCACGCGCATGAGCTGTCATGCATATCTAACTGTTTCTTTTCACGTGCTTTGTTTTGATTGGAGCGTGTCTGTGACGCCCCTGAAGCTGTCTGTTCATTTCGTCTGCGCCGTCTGACGCGTGCGTTGCTCTAGGCGCAATAATTGCCCCTTTTTGTTTTTGCCGCCATTTCAAATTTTTGACAAAACTTTTCTTTTGCCTCTATTTTTTCTTCACTTTTTCGTCTTCTTGCTCTTTCTCTCTCTGAAAGTTCATTCTTCTTTGAATCTGCCATCGCTTCAATTTCTCTTTTGGAACTGCGCTTAATCCCTCATTCTTGCAAAGCCTTCTTTGCTGTTGTAATCAATTTCTGGGTTCGGCGAGCACTGCCTCGGCTTCATTTGTCCTGGTAAGACCCTCTTCTTTAAGTCTTCCATTCTCTTTATGTGCTTTTGTCTGTCTGTTGCCATTACTGATCTTTGTTCGAGGTCTTGAATTTATTTGTATCTTGAATTTGTGGCTATGCCTTGAACTTCTATGTTTTTTCATCATTCTCTTTGCCGCTGTTCTTGATTTGTTTCTGTATCTCTATTGTTTCTGAGAACTATACCTCTGTTCTTGAATCTGAAACTTCGTCTTTGTTTTCTCTTTTTTGTATCTGCCCCAGATCTGTGCCCTCGATTTTTATCTTCATACTTCATAGATTTGGGATTTGTCTGTAGAACCCTTAATCTTTAGGGAAACCTGAAAAACGCCCATCTTCTGAAACATATTCCTCTTAGTTTAAGCCGACATAATGGGTATGTGGAGGCATAGGGTAAATACCCCAACAAAACTTGAATACTTTAGGCAAGAATTTTCTATCCCAGCCGACGTTCATCTTAAGCTGGCTGGGGATAATGATACCATCGTGCCCACAGACCATACAATGCCTTTTCCAATAGTTGCTTTTACCGAATGTGGACTTCGGCTTCCACTTGATCCCCTTTTTCGTCAAGTTCTCCATTTCTATAAGCTGAACCCTATGCAACTTACTATCAATTCCTATAGGGTAATTAACGGTATTATAGCCTTGGCTAGGCAAGAAAACCTTAGAATCACCCTAGCCGACCTTCAATACTGTTATACCATGTGCCCTCTTGATCTGAAGGATAGGGGTTTTGTCTATTACCTTAAGCCGAGATCCACTCAGTACAAAATTATAGCCGACCTCCCAGACTCCAACAAGGGGGCTGGAGATGATTTTCTCATTGCTTCTGGAAATTGGGAATTTGGCCCAGATGAAGATGTCCACCTCTACCCTCTTCCTCGAACAATCACAGAGGGCAAGAGTAAGAGCCCTGAGTCAACACTTAGTTGTTTTTATTTAAGACTTTAATACTTTTTGTTTCTGACGTCTGTTTCTTTGCAGATCTTCATCAGCCACCGAAAAATTTTCGTCAATCCTTCTTCCCAGGAACAGATCTGAAAACACTTCTTGGCCTTCCAATCCATAAACGAAAAGCCCCAGTATTACTAAACTTCATTCCTACATACAAATCCACCTTACCCGACGTCCCAAGAAAAAGGAAGAAGAGTCTCTCTCCACCTACAGCCACAACCTTAACTGCTTCTACATCCCGAACAGATCAAGAGTCCACATCTGACCCAGCCGATCTTCCATCAACTTCGGCCCCCTACTTAATACCAGTTTCTGAACGTAAACGCCGACGAAAGCTCATAAAGACTGCCGAAATGGTTCGTCCAAGGCCTGTCGTCCAAGACCTTCTTGCCGACCTTCCAACTGACGCCGAAGCCGCACCAACGCAATCAATGCTTCCACCCAAACCAAAGAGAGTAAAAAAGGCTCAGCCTAAGGCCAAGGCTACAGATGCCGAGGCTGAGGATACTTTGCCGATTTCTAAACTAGCAGAAAGCAAAAAATCAGCCTCTACTTCAACCAAGAGATCTGCTGAGGGCCAACCCTCAGGGTCTACACAATCAAAGCGGCCAAGATCATCGTCTGCGACGACCTCGGCTTCGAAGAAGCCCGACGTCCCCTGGGCCCCTGATCTATCCCTGGAGGATAGGCCCATCATGGCTAGTGAAAGTGCTGACGACATTAATGTTGCTGTCGCCCTTAGCACTGCTCTTCTTCTACCAAATGACTTGGAGCGAAATAGCAAGCTTAGTGAGTATGAAAATTATGCTCTTATGCTCCAACACTCCGCTCAAGTAAGTATTTCTGTTTGTACTTTTGATTTTTTCTTCTGTTCTTCACTGAGAGTACTGTCTCACATTTCTGTTTTTCTGCAGGCCATTCAGCATGCCCACTCATTTGCCATGCAATCCTTTGAAAATCGTCAAAGGTTGGTTGATATGAAAAGGGAAGCATCTTCTATGAAGAGAGAGATCAAGTCTCTTGAAGCAAAAATGAAAAAATTGGAGGATCAAGCCGAGGCTGCAACTAAAGTTCAAACTTTAGCTCTTGAGAAGGCCGAGGCTGCTGAAGCCGTTAAAAAAGTAGCTGAGGCCGAGAAAAGAGAGGCTGAGGCTAGGAAGGCCCAAGCGGAGAAAGAACTCCAGCAGGCACTGGCCACAAAAGAGGCCGAGGTCAAAGTGGCCGATAAAAAGGCCTATGCTCAAGGTATGGCCGACGTCGCAGAAGACTACAAGCTTCAAGTCAGGCAGGCATGCAACAGGGGATTTTTCCTTGGTTGGATGTCCTTGATAAAGAAGCTTGATCTTCCTGCTGACTCGCCATTGCGTCAGGCCGACGCTATTCCGTTACCATTTCCTCCACCTCCTCCTGAAGGTGAATCAGAGTCTGAGGCCGAGGCCGTGGATGAAGATGAAGAAAAAGATGATGGTGAGGCTTTGGTGAGAAAACCCAAGGGTGCTGCCGAACCCAAGTCCCCTCCTCCTGCTGAGTAGGTTATGGACTTAACTCAAGATGAGGGGGGTGATGATGCTGAGGAAGTGCCCAGGGAGTCTGTTCAAGGGTATCTACCATCTGACCTCCTTCTGACTGAAAGAAGTCTTGACACAACATTGGCAGAGATAGATGCCGAAATACAAGCGGAGAAAGTGGCCAAGGAGATTCCGCCTGAATCATCCGAGGTCCCCGTTCCTGCAGCGGCTGATACTGAAGAATCTTGAAAATGTTTTTTTTTTTTTTTTTTTTTTTTTTTTTTTTGTACCTTGTTTCCTTCTTTTTCTGTACTTTGTACTTTGTACTTCTTTACTTTCTGGATAATGCAAAACTCCTTCTTTTGGCTGATGTGGTTTTTTTTTTTAATGTGTAACTGCAACAGTTCCTCCTCTGATGTTTTAGTCTTGTGATATTTTGTTGACTGCTTCTGCATAGTCTTGTACTTAGAAAATTTTTGCATATTTCCTCATGTTGCCTCCTTTGTGCAATCTCCTCGGGGTTTCATACCTCGGGTATAACCATAAAAACTTTTATTTCGGCAAGATACTGTCCTGCAATCTTTTCATAAATTTCAACAAGTATAGAACATATATTTCGGAATGTAAACTTTTGCAAGCTTCTTCTTAAGTGTCAACAAGTATTAAATGGTAATCTTAGTCCTACCTACTTGTAAATTGCTACAAATTTCAACAAGTAGTGAAAAAAAATATACTTAGCCTTTATTTTAACCTGTAACTTTCTGTATACCTCAGTGGGTGATCATATGTCGGCTTAACATAAACTTGTAAATTGCTGCAAAATGCAACAAGTGTTAAGCATCTTCCCTAGGGTTTAAACAACCCACATATTGCTATGAGAACTTAAGCAATAACCTCGGCCTATCTTCGACTTGTAAATTGCTACAAATTTCAACAAGTGAAGATAAGGAATCAGCTTAATTCCAACTTGTAAATTGCTACAAATTTCAACAAGTGAATTAAGGAATAACATCGGCTTAACTTCAACTTGTAAATTGCTACAAATTTCAACAAGTGAAGATAAGGAATCAGCTTAATTCCAACTTGTAAATTGCTACAAATTTCAACAAGTGAATTAAGGAATAACATCGGCTTAACTTCAACTTGTAAATTGCTACAAATTTCAACAAGTGAAGATAAGGAATCAGCTTAATTCTAACTTGTAAATTGCTACAAATTTCAACAAGTGGATTAAGGAATAACATCGGCTTAACTTCAACTTGTAAATTGCTACAAATTTCAACAAGTGAAGATAAGGAATCAGCTTAATTCCAACTTGTAAATTGCTACAAATTTCAACAAGTGAATTAAGGAATCATCGGCTTAACTTCAACTTGTAAATTGCTACAAATTTCAACAAGTGAAGATAAGGAATCAGCTTAATTCCAACTTGTAAATTGCTACAAATTTCAACAAGTGAATTAAGGAATAACATCGGCTTAACTTCAACTTGTAAATTGCTACAAATTTCAATAAGTGAAGATAAGGAATCAGCTTAATTCCAACTTGTAAATTGCTACAAATTTCAACAAGTGGATTAAGGAATAATCATCGGCTTAACTTCAACTTGTAAATTGCTACAAATTTCAACAAGTGAAGATAAGGAATCAGCTTAATTCCAACTTGTAAATTGCTACAAATTTCAACAAGTGAATTAAGGAATCATCGGCTTAACTTTGCCCGAGTTTGATATGTCTTCAATAAACATCCATGTATAACTTTATCAATCGAACGTGTTGAAAGGATTCTGAAAAGACTTTATTGATAATATCGGCCAAACAATGATGTTTATCTAATGATAGAAAAATTTCAAATTACAAGTATTCCAAGGTCTGGGCAATGCTTTGCCCTCATTGTCCTCAAGCCAATATGCTCCATTGCCTAATACTGAAGTAACTCTGTAGGGTCCTTCCCAGTTTGGGCCAAGCTTGCCCTCCCTGGGATCCTTCTTGTTCCCGACGACTTTTCTTAGGACTAGGTCGCCAACTTGAAAATCTCTTGGATTAACCTTCTTGTTGTAAGCTCTGGCAAGCTGTTGCTGGTATACTGCGAGCTGAATTGCAGCTTTCTCTCTTCGTTCTTCAATAAATCCAGGTCTCGGGCTAAGAGTATGTCATTGGTGCCATTCTCTACTCCCTGGGTTCTGATCCCTGGGATGCCGATCTCTAATGGGATGACTGCTTCTGTGCCATAGGCCATGGCAAAGGGGGACTCTCCTGTTGATCTTCTCGGCGTAGTCCGATATGCCCAAAGTACGTTGGGCAATTCGTCCACCCACTTTCCTTTTGCTGCCTGGAGCCTCTTCTTTATTCCATCCAGGATTACTTTGTTGGATGCCTCTGCTTGCCCATTGCTTTGAGGAAAACTTGGTGTTGAGAAATAATTCTTGATCTTGAATTTTGCACAAAAGTTTTTGATAAGTTTGCTGTCGAATTGTGTTCCGTTGTCGGCAACTATTGCTCTTGGGATCCCAAATCTGGTGATTATGTTTCTCCAAATAAAATTCTTGACATCTACATCTCGGATTTTGGCAAGAGGTTCTGCCTCTATCCATTTTGTGAAGTAGTCTGTTGCTACCAGCAAGTATTTTCTTTGCCCAGTTGCTTGGGGAAGTTGTCCAACCAGATCCATGCCCCATTGGGCAAACGGCCAAGGGCTGGATACTGGGTTTAGGTCGGCGGCTGGCTGATGTATTAAAGGTGCAAACTTTTGACATTGCGCACACTTCTTAACATAGGCTTCGGCATCCTTTTGCATGTAGGGCCACCAATACCCCTAGGTAATAGCCCTGTGGGCTAACGATCTGCCCCCAGCATGGCTTCCACAGATTCCTTCATGAATCTCGTAAAGAAAATCTTCAACCTGCAAAGGGTGTACGCACCTTAAAAGTGGTCCAGTGAACGACCTCCTGTAGAGATGACCTTCCGCTGTTAGGCTGAATCTGGCCGATTTCAGCCTTATTTTGTGTGCTTCTTTGTGGTCTTTTGGCAGCTTCCCCTCTTTTAGGAATGCAATGATTGCATCCATCCAGCTTGGTCCAAAGCCCACGCACATTGCTTCTTGTTCGGTGCTCTGTTTATCTATGCTCGGGGCCGACATGTAGTCGATCATGATTGTCCTTGTTTTTCCAGTTTGAATTGAGCTGGCCAGGTTGGCTAACGCGTCGGCATGGGTGTTGTCCTCTCGGCTTACTTGGAGTAATCTGCAGTTCTGGAATAGGGCTGCCAGTCGGATGACTTCCTTTGCATATGCCGACATTCTTTTGTCTCTGGCTGCAAATTCTCCTGTTGACTGGTTAACAATCAGTTGTGAATCACAAAAAACAATTACCTCGTCTGCCTCTGCTGCTGCTGCTAGCTTTAGCCCTGCAATTAATGCTTCATATTCTGCTTCATTATTGGAGGCTTTGAACCCCAGACGGATGGACTATTCTACAATTTCTCCATCTGGAGATATCAGCAGTACTCCTGCTCCTGCTCCCTGGCGGTTTGAACTTCCATCGACGAATAATCTGAATGAATCGCCGATGTAGATGCTACATGGTCTGAGCTTTTCTTTTTCTTGATTTTTTGTCTTTGACTGGGATTCTTTTTGCTTGTCGGGGCGCTGCTCATCTTGGCTCAACGGAGCCCGAGGTGTGATGGCTTCAGGTGTGAGTTCTGCGACGAAGTCGGCCAAAACTTGGCCCTTTATTGCTGTTCTTGGCCTAAATTCTAGGTCAAACTGGCCTAGTGTTACTGCCCATTTTGCTATCCTTCCTGTTAAGTCTCCTTGATGTAATAAGGATTTCAGTGGGTGCTCTGTTAGAACCACAATCTTGTGTGCCTGAAAGTAATGGCTCAATTTCTTTGAGGCCATTACCAAGGCTAGCATTAATTTTTCCAGTGGTAGGTACCTTGTTTCCGCGTTAGCCAGAGTCTTGCTTACATAATAGACAGCCTTCTGCTCCCCTTTTTCCTCTCGGATTAGCACTGCACTGACTGCGTGTTCAGAGACTGCTAGGTACAAAAACAATTCCTCCCCTAGGACTGGGTTAGAAAGGACCGGGGTTGTGGTCAAGTACTTTTTTAGGTCGGCTAAGGCAGCTTCACATTCTTCCGTCCATAGGAAGTCTGTGGCTTTTTTCACCAGGTTAAAGAAGGGTCTGCACTTGTCTGAGCTTCTGCTGATGAATCGGTTTAGGGCTGCGGCCCTTCCAGTGAGTACTTGAACTTGCTTTGCCGATGTTGGACTCTGTAGTTCCAGGATGGCCTTGATTTGGTCTGGGCTGGCCTCAATGCCTTTTCTTGTTTCCAGATATCCTAGAAATTTACCTGACCCAACTCCGAAGGCACACTTTGAGGCGTTGAGTCGGAGCCGATATCTTTTGAGTATGTCAAAGACCTCTTTTAGGTCGGCAAGATGACCCTCTGATTTCTTGGTCTTTACGACCATGTCATCGATGTAAACTTCTACCGTTTTACCAATTAGATGTTTAAACATCTTTGTCACTAACCTCTGATAGGTTGCTCCTGCGTTTTTCAGCCCAAAAGGCATTACCTTGTAACAGTACAGGCCTTTCGGGGTGATGAACGCGGTTTTCTCCTCATCTGGTGGGTACATAGCAATCTGGTGGTACCCTCTATATGCATCTAAAAAACTCATCCTTTCATGCCCCGAAGTGGCGTCTACCAGTTGGTCGATTTTGGGCAGAGGAAAGCTGTCTTTGGGGCAAGCTTTGTTGAGGCTGGTAAAGTCTACACAAACCCTCCACTTGCCATTCTTCTTTTTTACTACTACTGTGTTGGACAGCCACGTTGGGTACTGGACTTCTCGGATGGCCCTGGCTTCAAGGAGTCTGTCTACCTCTTCCTCTACTGCTTCGACGTGCGTTAACGTCGGCCTTCTGGCTCGTTGAATTACAGGTTTTGCCGATCTGTCGACATTCAGACTGTGGCAGGTGACCTCGGGGTCAATGCCAGGCATTTCATAAGGTGTCCAGGCGAACACCTCTATGTTTGTCCTTAAAAAATCTTCCAGTTCTTTTTCCTCTTCTCTAGCTAAGCCTGAGCCGAGAAGAAAAAATCGTTCTTCGTCGCCCTCCTGGACGAGGATTTTCTTTAGCCCCTCTTCGCTTTTCTCGGCTGGTTCTTTCCCGACATCTTCTAGGACTTCCATGTCCTCATCTTCAACTTCTGCTTTCTTTGGCTCCCGTATACTACAGGTGGATTTTATTGCTGCCATGGAGCAAGTTTTGGCTTGTAGTTGATCCCCTCTAACTTCTTCAATCCCATGCTCTGTTGGGAACCGGAGTAGTTGATGCAACGTTGAGGGAACTGCCCCCATTGCATGCAACCACGGCCTTCCCAAGATGATGTTGTATGGTGAGGGTGTGTCAATTACCAGGAATTCCGTCCTGATCTTCTTAGTGCCGGCTTGTACTTCTAAGCTTGTTGCACCCAGTGGCCATGTCGGTGTTCCATTAAAGCCGACCATCGGGCCGTTTGATTGTTCTAGGTCATCGGGGTGAAGGCCTAGCTCTTTGTAACATCTGACATACATGATGTCACAGGAGCTGCCTTGATCTATTAGGATGCGTTTTACTTGGCACTCCCCAACCTGGAGGGATACTACCAAGGCATCATTATGCGGTTGTTGGACCAGTTCTAGGTCGGCTTCAGTAAAAGCTATCATTGGCCCTTGGCATTCTTCTGGACGATGTCTCTTTTCTCCGACTTGGTAGATATGCTGTAAATGTCTTACCCTCTGGGTTTCTCCTCTGACTTCGTTTTCGTTGACCCTTGAGTGGATCACATTAACCACCCTCGGTTCTCCTGCTTGTGGTAGCTGTGCTGGAGGAGGGGGTGCCGCTGGTGCTTGAGGCAACCTTGCCTGTTCTTCCCTTGTTCTGGCCTCATCGACCAGGTCCCTCAGAAGGCCTTGTCTTAACAGGTCCTCCAAGTGTGCTTTTAAGGCTCTGCAACCTTGAGTTGGATGCCCTTCTTCATTGTGGTAGGCACAACGTCTACCAACGTTCCTTCCCATGAATTCCCCCGGTGTTCTTGCCGGAGCCCTGAAATAAGGTTGATTTCGAATCTGATCTAAGATTTTATGGATTGGGATCCGGAATACCGTGGTTACCGCCTGTTTATTTCTTAGTTCAATTTCTTGTTTGGTCGGCCCATTGTTGACTCGGCCTCGCTTTGGCGAGCCGTTTCCTTTTTCTTGTTTCACCTCTTTGTTTCCCGATGTATCTTCTTCGGCCCTGGCGTATTTCTCAATTCTTGCCATGAGTTCTTCCATGCTTTTTGGCAATGTTTTTGCCAAAGACTTCTGTAGTGGGCAGTCATCTTTCAGGCCGTTTTTAAAGGACACGACTGCTACTTCCTGGTTGCATTCGGGTATTCGGTTGAATACCTCGTAGTACCTCTTCGCATAGGCCCTGAGGCCTTCTTCCTTGGTGATTCGTAGAGCCATCAAAGCATCAACCCTCAGGGATTGCAGCTTGTTGGTCACGAATCTGGCCACAAACATCTCGGCCAAGCCTTCCCATGTCTTTATGCTTCCTTTTGGTAACTTGTGGAACCAATCCGATGCAATTTCCCCAAAGGATGAGGGGAATACTTTGCAGAGCAACGGCTCGTTCCCGCTATATAACGCCATTGAATTCAGGTATAGCCTAACGTGAAAGTTTGGATCTGACTTACCATCATAGATTTGAAACCTCGGCATACTGAATCTTTTGGGCGGTTCGAATTTGTCCAGTTCCACCGAGAAGGCTGTCTTCGGTTTTACTGGGGAGTTTACCTCGGCTTCTGCATTCTGCTGCCTCCTCTTGAGGTAGTCCCTTAAGTCTTCTTTGCTCCTCCCTGGAGCTCGGCTGTCTTTGGATTTTAGTCTTTTTGGTACACTGCTTTCGGCCTCGTAGTGGGGTCGTTTGGATCTTTCTTCATGGGTTGTGTCAAAATGGAGTACTTGCCCCTGAACTTGCCGATGTTCTTTGGGGTCTGGATTCTTTATGTGGTGTGTCCTTCGGGACTCTTCTTGCCTCGGCTTTTCTCGTCCGACTTCCCTGGAAGGTCGGTGAGAATGCCTTCCGCTTCTGGTATGCTGAGGGACTTCGGGGATTGTTTTTCTTCCATCCTTCTGAGTGTTGTTCGCCGGCATCGGCGTATCTTGCAGCGAGTATGGTGGCTGCATAACATTATTCTGCATCATGAAGTTGACGACTGACTGGAGGTCCGCCAACTTGTTTGCTAGTTCTTTTACTTCCTCATCCCTCCGTAGGCACCTGTCCCTCCATACCTGGAGGTTATCTTCATTGTAGTATTTTTCTTGGTTTGCTTTTTTTGACGTGTCGCCTTCTGGGATGACGTCGTTCTCTCTGTGACCCTGGTCACGGGCTCCTGCATTGTGGTTATCTCCTTCGATGTCAAGGTCAATTGGTCTGCCACTCCCAGTGGGAGCGTCATCCCCAATATTTTCCTGCTGTCCGCTACTGGCCATCTATTCTTCCTTCGTTCCCACAGACGGCGCCAAATTGTGTGGGTGAAAATCTGACCACACTGCCCGTTTAGTGATCAGCTGGAGAGCACAAGCAGAATAGATGGCTTAAGCAACCTGAAATAGAAAGGAAAAGCTCCGGCGGTGGTTCTTCCACCCGGGGGCACTCCGACGATCAAGTCAGTATATCTCTCAAAGATAATCAAGTACTAAACTGAATACTCAAAGTATATATTACATACCTTAGACCCACGGAGGTGCCTCTCTTTTATAATATACTCAATCCAAGTCCCACTAGAAGTATGACTTCTATGAACTCTGATTTACTGTTTATTCTGGACTCTTTAAGAGATAAAGATAAACTCCCTAAGAGCTTTATCCTTATCTTGATTAAGTCCCCTTTTTGCCTTAGGACTCTTGTCCCTTATCTCGGATTCCGATATCTTCGGAGATGACCTCGGCTTCTCCGAGATTACCTCGGCTTAACTACCAGGGCACGTGGCACCTCGGCTGACACGTCGGCGTCACCATGCCACGTGTTGGTATTCAGAAAATACATCCCCACACATAGTACATTTCTCATACTATATGTGCACCAATATAATTAATATAGAAAATAATATGCTAAATGAAATTTTATACATTTAACTAGATTAATGAAACATTTGATTTGAAACGAATGAATAAAAACTTGTCACATTCACTTTACATAAACTTTTATATATTTTTTATTTATATTTCATTACTCAATATAGATTGAAAAAACCTATACAATGAACATATTTTTGTATGTGATTTTTTTACGACTGAATTTAGAGACATGAGTCCCATAATATTAATAGAAAAAATTATATATTAACTTTTATAATTTGATTCAAAATTTATTTTAGTTTCTATTATTTTAAATTGAACAATTTGGTCTATACACTTTAAATTTAGTTTCAATTTAATCATTCTATTCAAGTTATAGATCAAAATTAACAATTTTATAACAATTGTCAATCTCCTAAAATATATATATAACTCGGGCCTAACAGTACAAATTGTTCACTACGGGTTTAAAACCTTTAAATTGTTCAGTTCATGATTAAACTAGTGAATCAGTCAAACCAAAAATAATTCAGCCTAATTATTTAAGTCAAAAGACTAACCAATTTACAACAAAATTAATTAATTAAAACCTTTAAATTTTATTTGAAAATTTAAATCATCTTGAACTAAAACATGCACAATACTATAATATTAAACTAGCGGTAACCCGTGCGATGCACGGAAAAATAGACTATATATATTTTGTGTGATAAATAAATCATCTTAATCTTAAATTATATCTTAATAGCGACAAGCCATAATATTAACATCTAGGTAGATGTTAACAATAATTAACCCACAAAATTTTACAATAAAATTTGATATGCATAAGAAATTATTAATTATAAAAATTGTTGAGAATAATAGTATCACAATCACTTGATAACATAAATAACTTGTATCAAACTAAACTAAACAAAACATTAAAAGAGAGAAATTCTATAAGTTCGAAAAAGTTATCATAAATTTACTTGAACTTTTAAATCAGTGGTGTATATTATTATTATGGGATCAAATTATGAATAAATATCAACTTTTAAATATAATTTATAAGTAGTTTTTAAAAAAATTTAATCTAAGTTTGTTGCGTTGCTTATAAAAAGACCTTCTCAAACAAATCATTAATTGATTATATTAGCAACTCTCTATCTTTAATTTCCTCTATCAATAACACACTCATATCATATCAAAATATAAATCATTCTCCATAATTTGAATAATACTTGCATAGTTCCTACGTCATTTTAAAAAAATTAATCAAGATAAGAATGTCATAGTATTATAAAAATTATATAAGAGAATAGTTTTAATCTATTTTATTTATAAAAAAATGATAAAAAAACATTTGAATTGTACTTGAAAAATATAACAAATGATACCTCTAATCATTATATACCAAAAAAAAAAATATTATATCGGTTATTCAACGAAAAAATGGTCGAATACAAATAGAGTCATGAACATTGAATTAAATCATATGGGTTCTAAATTGATAGTATAATCTAGCAAATCAGCTAACAATAACATAGAGATATTGACAAATATGTAGTACTTCCCTATCATCTTTGTATTATATTCATTAATTTCATATATTATATGAAAGTTTTATTCGTCTCGATCCTGCAATAAAATAAGGATCAAGAAAACAAATTTGATAGGAAATTGATTCTAAACTTAATTATTGAAAAAACAAAAATTTCAAAGAGAGAATTTAGAGATGGGATTGAAGAAATACTATAACGAAATGACAGCCTCATAAAAAAATTAAAAAAAAAAACATAATAATGATCTAATGCAAATTATTTTTAATAACTAATAGAAATAATCTCAAATTATTACCTTTTATAAATATAATGAAGAAAATTAATTTTGTGAGATTTTTGTGCTACCTTCTCCCATGTAGCCTTTATTATTTCATTATTAATACTATTCTTATACAGAGCGATTGTTTTTTTTTATTTTTTATAATCTTTATCATTTGGTAGATAATAACGAATAATAAAAATTATCAAGAGAATGTTAAGAATTTAATAGGAGATAAGAAGTTATAGATAAGGGCATTTCATAAGATAAAAAATTTAAAATAAAAAAAGACAATATGTGATAGGAGAAAAAAAAAGAGTAAATCAAAATAAATATTTAGATATATATGTTTTTGATAGATATATAGATTAACAAATCATATTTTTAATTTTTAATTTTTAATTTTTGATAGATATATATGTTTTTAATTTTTTGAAAATCAATTATTTAATCTTTATCTTTATCTATGGGCCACGAAATTAATCTTTATAAATTATTTATCAATTTTTACATGTTTATTTATCTATAAGTCATGAAATTATTTTTTTTAAATAATTTTTAAAATTTTTATCTTTGTCTATAGGTCATGAAACAAATTTTCATAAATTATTTATGAATTTTTATATGTTTATCTATAATGAAATTAATTAAAGTACGAAATGAAGGGGAAAAAAAGAGAGACTAATTTTGTTTTTAAAAAGAAATCATTTATTTAATCTTTATGTTTATTTGTTGGCCATGAAATTAATTTTTATAAGTTATTTATCAACTTTTATTTGTTTATTTATGGAAAGAAATTTTAAATTATCTATAAGTTATGAAATTAATTTTTTTTAAATTAATTGTTTATTTTTTTATCTTTATCTGTAGATTATAAAATTAATTTTCAGTTTTTATATGTTTATCTATATGGAGGAATTTTGAAATTCAAATCTTCATCCATAAGTAATGAAATTAATTTTAATTTTAATTAATCAAACAAATAAAAAATGAAGAAAAATAGAAAACATGAAAGGCAATCAAAGAAGGTTGCCACGTAGGAAAGAGAGTGTTTTAAAATTATGAGAATTTAAGAATAACTATTTAGAGACTTTTGACAAAACAACTACATTTGGTTATATATATATATATATATAGTATAGATAGATGAGAGTATAAGATTCACTTTATATAAGTGAAATAACTCACTTTTTCTTTCTTTTTTTTAATGTGGGATTGTAATTATTTTAAAGTTAAATATTTTGAGAGTTTCAAAACCTCCTACAAAATTATTTTTAAAATCAAAATGTCTATGTGGATTGTAAAATAAAAGTTAAATGGAAGCTAACCAATGAAAATTTTCTTAATTGTTTAAAATTAAGAAAATTAAAAAAAAAAATTGGTATTGATTATAGGACTTCTCACTAAAAATCTTCTTTTGTTTATACAAATGGGACCATAAAATTCACTTTATATAAGTGAAACAATTTACTTTTTCTTTCTTTTTCTGATGTCAGATTATAAAATAAAAGTTAATCAATGGAGATTTTCTTAGTTGTTTAAAATTAAGAAATTTCAATAATTTATATAAATCGAAGCATAAGATTCATTTTATGTAAATGAAACAATTCACTTTTTTTTTTCTTTTTTTCCCAATTTGGGATTGTAAAATAAAAATTAAATGAAAGCTAATCAATGAAAATTTTCTTAATTGTTTAAAAAATTCAATAATTTTAGAATGAGTGTTTAGAGTCTCTAGAAAGCTTCTTCCTTAAAACTCCATTTATAAGATTCATTTTATATAAGTGAAAATACTCAATTTTTCTCTTTCTTTTCTCGATATGAGATTGTAACACTTTATATAAGTGAAACATCTCATTTTTTTCTTTCTCGATGGGAGATTGAGTTAAATATTATGAGAGTTTCAAAATCTCATATAAAATTAATTTAACAATCAAAACATCTACGTGAGATTATAAAATAAAAATTAAATGGAAGCTAACTAATGAAGATTTTCTTAATTGTTTAAAATTAAGAAAATAAAAAAAAAATGAGTATGAGGTATTGATCATAGGGTTTGTCACAAAAAATCACCTTTTACTTATATAAATGGGTGTATAAGATTTACTTATGTAAGTGAAACAATTCACTCTTTTTTTTTTTTTTTTGATTGTAAAATAAAAGGTAAATGAAAACTAGCCAAAGAGAATTTTTTTAATTGTTTAAAATTAAGAAAATTCAATAATTTTTTAATAAGGGTTTGGAACTCTTAGAAAGCTTTTCCCTAAAAATCCCATTTTTCTTATATAATATATAGATAAATAGTGAAACAAATTTTACTTTTTCTTCTTCTCCTAATGTGGGATTATAAAATAAATTATAAACTAATTAGAGTTTTATTTTTATATGGTTAAATGGAAGTTAGCCAATAGAATTTTTTTAATTATTTAAAATAATAAAATCAGTATGTAAAATCGCGATTAAACATGTGAATCGGTCAAATCAAAAATGGTTCAGCCTAATCAGTTAGGTCAAATGACTAACCGACTTATACAAGAATTAATTAATTAAAACTTTTAAATGTTATTTTAATTTTAAAATTAAAACTTTCTTGAATTGAAATATACATAATATAACATTATTAAGGTTCACTTTATATAAGTGAAACAACTCACTTTTTTTTTTCGATGTGGGATTATAAAATAAAAGTTAACAATTATTTGGATGAAAATTTATTTTTAATTAAACAATCTCAGTCTTTCAATTTTTAATCAGATCAATCTTTAGTTTATTTTGAATCAAATTAATCTAATCAATATATTTTGATAAAACTGTTAAAATCACGTTTAAAACAACAAATCAATCAAATAGAAAATGATTTAGCCTAATGAACTAAGTCATAATTAATTAATTAAAACTTTTAAAATTTGAACTATATGAAATTGAAACATGCACAACACTACAATATTAAATGAGATTGAAGTATAAGATTTATTTTATATGAGTAAAATAACTCATTTTTTTTTCTTTCTTTTCCAAATGTAGGATTGTCAAAAAAAAAGCTAACTAATGGAGATTTTCTTAATTGTTTAAAATTAAGAAAATCAATAAAATTAGTATAAGATATTAAAATTCTCATAAGGTTTCTCACTAAATGGGATGAGAGTATAAGATTTTCTTTATATAAGTAAAACAACTTATTTTTTCTTTATTTTCCTGATGTGGGATTATCAAATAAAAGTTAGTCAATGTAACGCCCTAAAAATAATAACATTAAAACCCATCAACTTAGACATGCATTGGTATAAAAGATAAATATTCTTCTATTCATCAGAGTAGTTCTTTACAAAAGTATTACATGTTAACAACAAAAGGAAATGCCCTATGGGCTTACAGCTTTCCAAGTCGACACCTGGTTACACAAAAGAAGAGTACTAACTCTATACAAAATAAGTCCTTGACTTGATGTACATGTAATACAAACAAAATAAACAAAAAGAGTCTTCAACTCTCATCATCATCCAAGCTATGTCCTTGGAGGTGGCATACTACCTGTACCTAAATAATGTCCCATATAAGGTGAGCCAACGCCCAGTAGAAATATGCTAAACATAGTATGAGCAATAACTAAGACATTAGCAATTGATAAATGTTCAATTTCCATAAATCAATTCATAACCCATTTCCATTTCATGACCACTATGTTCATGTTTTATTTCAGTTTCCATTTCTTATCAATTTCACAATTTATAACAACAGCTCAGAACCTGGCCAACCACTTATGTGAGACAGTGACTCATATTAAACGTTTCTCATTTTACAATAGATACACATACTAGTTGTATCAACATTTCAACAGATAAGCATACAAGCTGTATCCACATTTCAACAGACAAGCATACAAGCTGTATCAACACTTCCATAGATAAGTATATAAGCTGTATCAACACTTCCATAGATAAGCATATAAGTTGTATCAACACATTATCTGATAAGCATATGAGCTGTATCAGTGGAGTCCATCCCCTATCTTCTCCCAAACAACATCCGGTTTAGAGGTCCATCCCCTATTTTCCCCTAAACCGTGGAGTACATCCCCTATCTCCTCCCACACACGCAACGTATATACACAAGGTCATATATACAATCAATCAATACATAACGTTAATGTATTCTACCAACCGTCATACTCTATGACATATCTAATTGATTAGTTTTAGTTTGCCTAATCATCATGCATTGTCTACAACAATCAAAACTACCCTCCACCGGTAGCCCAAGCAATTATTTCTAAACAGATAATAAAAGCTCCAACAGATAAAATATCAATGTTTTCAAAAGTGAGCGATTAATAAATCTAACTCCACTATTCTCCCATATAATGAACCAATTTCATTATTTTCAACTCAATTCCATATAGCTACAATTTTCCCAAATTAATTATTCCAATTAATTTAAACAACAAATTAGGGCTTTTTCCTCCAACTCTGAATATCAACTCAAAGGTTCAAATATCACCAACCAACAACTATATCATCATTCTGAAACCCAAAGTACATATTATGAGCCCAAAATCACAAAACCCTCTTTAACACATTTTGAAACCCTAAGTCCCATAATCAACCATTTAAACAATAAAGCTTAAAATCTAGATTAAAACCCATAAGAGTGAGTAGGAATCCCTACCTCAAATTCAGAGCTCAAGAAAAGAAGATGAAGAAACTCAACGTGCTCCAAAACTCAATATACTCGGATCAAAACGTAGCCCTCGACGATCAACCCAACTCTTACAAAGGCCGAAGGGAAGGGAAGCACTCTAACTAGATCAAACCCTAGAGAGAAGGGAGTTTCTAGAGAGAGGAGCTCTCAAAATGTCTTTTTAGAAAGTAAGAGAAAGAGAGAGAGAGAGAGAGAATGTAAAAAGTGAATTTAAAACGCCCAGCTACCAACTGATATACGACATTCCTGCTCGAGCGGAGAACACAACGCTCGAGCGTCAAGAATAAAAAATTAGGTACGCTTGAGCGCAAGAAGGCCCGCTCGAGCGCCAAGACACAAGAATAAAATACATCTGCTCGAGCGCGAAAACTAGTCCGCTCGAGCGTAGATTTTCCCCTTCCAGAACTTACACCAAAAAGTACTACTCGCTTGAGCGCCAGAGTACCTGCTCGAGCGCCACCGCTCGAGCGTAAATAAACTCGCTCGAGCGTGAAAAACATGCATGCAGAAGTTCTGCAGAGCACCAAAATACTGGGAGCGTGCAATCTCCGCTCGAGCGCAAGAAGACCCGCTCGAGCGGACCTCCTAAAAACTAGGCAACAAAGAATTGAAACCAAAGCCTAACCAACCTGTAACAACTCTGCCCAATATATCCTAAAACTCAATCAAGCGGAATTAAAGGACGACAACAAGATAGATACAACTTCCAACTTCACGGAACCAAGTCCGGAATACAACAGAACAGTAAAGGGATAACCGGGATCGCTATAACCTCCCCCCCTTAAAGAATTTCGTCCCCGAAATTAAACACAAGCTTTTCAAAACAGGTTTTCTCCATTCTCAACAATATTACAACATAATATTAAACAATCCGGCCCATTACCGGTCCATCCCATCTCTTTCAAGAGGCATTTCACATTACACATAACAGCCTGCATTATCAACATGCATTCCTTTGAAAATTACCAGTTTCAACCTGTTTCCTACAATTTCTTAACACATGCAACATTAATATTATGCTTGCATTTCCATATTATACTTAACATACGCAATGTTAAAACAAACTTCCATTAACCAAAACATTCACAATGTTTTACAACTTAAGACATATATAATGCTCTTAAAGTTCAACGATATTACAAAATTACCAATACATGGTTACACATCAACAAACAAGTCCGGATATTTATCGCGGACTTCCAACTCACGTTCCCAAGTAGCTTTCTCCACTCCATGATGTTTCCACAAAACCTTTATTAAAGGAATGGTCTTGCCTCGCAAGACTTGGTCCCACCTATCCAAGACCCGAACTAGTCTCTCCTCATACGAGGCATCCTCATCTACCTCCAAGTCGGTCCAATCTAACACACGGGATGGATCCGGCTCATACTTCCGAAGCATACTTACATGAAACACGTCATGCACTCCGGACAACTGCGGTGGTAAAGCTAACGATAAGCAACTTCCCAATCCTCTCAAGGATCTCAAAGGGGTCGATAAACCGAGGGGATAACTTCCCACTCTTCCCAAACCTCATCAAACCTCCCTTGGGTGATATTTTCAAGAAGACATGATCACCTACCTCAAATTCCAAAGGCCTCCTCCTACAGTTGGCATAGCTTTTTTGGCGACTCTGGGCTGTAATAAGCCTCCTACGGATAAGTTCAACTTTCTCCGTCATCTCCCTAACCAACTCCGGACCCAACAAAGATGCATCACCCACCTCGGTCCAACACACTAGAGACCTACACGGTCGGCCATACAAGGCCTCAAATGGTGCCATACCGATGCTAGATTGAAAACTGTTGTTGTAGGCAAACTCTACCTAGGGTAAGTGCCTCTCCCACGTCCCACTAAAGTCAAGGACACAACCTCCAAGCATATCCTCAAGGATCTGAATAGTACGCTCGGACTGCCCGTCAGTCTGAGGATGATAAGCTGTACTAAAGGTCAACTTAGTGCCCAAGGCACTCTGCAAACTCTGCCACAACCTAGCAGTAAAACGAGGATTTCTATCTGAGACGATCGTCACTGGGACCCCGTGCAATCTTACTATGTCCCGAATATACAAGTCGGCGAGATGATCTACCGAATCTCTCACGCGCATAGGAATAAAATGCGTCGACTTAGTCGACCGGTCTACAACCACCCAAATGGCATCGCTACCCCGCTGAGTCCTCGGAAGACCTACAACGAAGTCCATAGTGACATGCTCCCACTTCCACTCAGTAATAGGCAAGGGTTGCAACAAACCCGCTGGCCTCTAATGCTCGGCCTTCACTTGCTAGCAAGTAAGGCACTTCGATACGAAAACAGCCACATCTCTCTTCATACCCCGCCACCAAAACTGGCGACTCAAATCCCGATACATCTTAGTGTCTCCCGGATTCACCGCAAGGCGTGAATGATGGAACTCTCGGAGTACTTCCTCTCGGCAAGACTCCGGCACAAACAAATAGTCTCGGTATCTCACACTCTGGTCGGGATACGCCGTCAAACCTTTCTCAACTTTCCCACTAGAGATCTTCTCTTGGAAGGACTCTACCTCAAGGTCACCTCTCTGTGCCTCTAACACTCGAGTCACAAGTGTAGGCTGCGCAACAACAGAAAACAAGGCCGTAGCCTCAACAGATTCGCCCAAAAGCAAATCAAACTCGCCAAGTGTACCCAACATCTCCCATTCCCAGATGGCTATACAAGCTACATCACTAATGGATTTCCTACTAAGGGCATCGGCCACAACATTGGCCTTTCCCGGGTGGTAATGCAACTCAAAATCATAGTCCTCAATGAACTCCATCCACCTTCTCTGCCTCAAATTCAAGTCTCTCTGTGTAAACAGATACTTCAAACTCTTGTGGTCTGAGAACACCTAGAACCTCTCACCATAAGGTAGTGCCTCCAAATCTTCAAGGCAAAGATCACTGCTGCTAACTCTAGGTCGTGTGTAGGGTAATTCTTCTCGTGTATTTTCAACTGACGTGAGCCATAAGCTACTACTTTCCCCTCTTGCATCAACACACAACCCAAACCCTCTCGTGAGGCATCACAATAGACCGCATAACCCAACCCTCTCTCCGGAATAATCAAAACTGGAGTAGTGGTCAATCTATCCTTCAACTCTTGGAACGACTTTTCGCAAGTCTCACTTCACACAAACTTGATCCCTTTTCGCGTCAATCTAGTCAACGGCGAAGCTAGCCTAGAGAAATCTTTCACAAACCGACGGTAATACCCAACTAATCCTAGAAAACTACGGATCTCAAACACACTCTTAGGCTGTGCCCAATCTTGCACTGCCTCTACCTTGGATGTATCAATAGACACCTCTTTCCCAGATACCACATGGCCTAAGAATTTGACCTCTCCTAGCCAGAACTCACACTTCCCAAACTTGGCATACAGCCTATGGGTTCTAAGCAACTCAAGCACCACTCTCAAGTGTTCCTCGTGCTCCTCCTCAGAAGGCGAATAGATAAGAATGTCGTCCACGAAAACGACTACAAATCGATCCAAGAATTCCCGAAAGATCCAGTTCATCAAGTCCATAAAGACTGCCAGTGCATTGGTGAGCCCAAATGGCATCACCAGAAACTCATAGTGGCCATACCGCGTACGGAATGCCGTCTTCGAAATATCCTCCTCCCTGACCCTCAACTGGTGGTAACCCGATCTCAAGTCTATCTTAGAGAAACAACGGGAACCCTTCAACTGGTCAAACAGATCATCTATACGGGGCATGGGGTACTTATTCTTGACCGTAGCCCGATTCAACTTCCGGTAGTCTATACACAATCTCAAGGCACCATCTTTCTTTTTAGCGAAGAGGGCCGGTGCTCCCCACGGCGAAAAACTAGGGCGAACAAAACCCTTATCTAGCAATTCCTGGAGCTGAATCTTTAACTCACTCAACTCGGCTGGGGCAAAACGATAAGGTGCCATAGAAATCGGCGCTGTGTCGGGCACTAAATCAATAGAGAACTCTATCTCTCGGTGAGGTGGCAAACTAATGAGATCCTCGGGAAAAACATCCGAATACTCACAAACCACCCTTGGCAATACAATCTGGGTCTCCTTACACTCACCACTCATAAAGTTAGCAAGTAAACCACTAAGCTTATTCCGCCCTCGCGGATCATACATCGGCGACAACACACTACCAACCCGATCCCCCAAGAAATAGAAACACTCCCCGCTCAAGGTACAAACCGTGACCCTCTGGCGGTAGCAATCAATAACAGCCCGGTATGACGATAACCAGTCCATACCTAAAATAACATCAAAACCCTTCATGGGCATGACAACAAAAGGAAAAGGAAGCCTATGATCGGCGACCTCTATATCACAACCTCTAACACCTTGTTTCAAGATCAACTCACCACCAACAGGCAATACTACACAGATAGGAGATGCTAACTGTGCCAACTCCAATTTCAAAACAGATGCAAATGCAGCAGACACAAAAGAATGAGATGCACCCGTATCAATCAATACACTAGCAACCGAGTTGTAAAACAGAAAGGTACCTCTCACTACTGATGGAGCTGGTACTAGGTCCTGCGCGGTAACAGCATACATGTGCCCTATAAGCCCCTGATCTACCTGCTCACCTCTAGGAGCAAAAGACTGCTGCACTGACTGGGATGACGAAGCTCCCGGATTGGCCCTCGAGGCCTGCACAGACTGAGCTAGCTGATAACTCTGCGTCTGCCTAGAACCATACACTCCTGAAGTAGCACTCAACTGTGGGCAATACCTCTTCAGGTGCCCAGGCTGACCACACTGATAGCAAGACAAAGGCTGACCCCTGCCCTGACTCTGGCCTTGAGGTCTAGCTGAAGAAGAAGCAGCTCGTTAACCTCCTCCTTTCTGCGGGAAAACCGAAGACTTGTGACCCAACTGGCCACACGCAAAACAAGTCAAGCCTCCCTGACTGCCTCTTCTAGAGCCCGCACTCGGCACTGGAAATGTCGATCTAGCCAAACCACCCTGAGACTGCTGAGGGTTAGAACCCCTCTGTCTCCTACCGTCACCCTCACCATCTTGGCTCCTCTTGGAGCCTCTCTGCCCTTCATCCTCTTCATGCATCATAATCTCCATATGAGCAGCAGCATCAACCAAATGTCTGTACTCTCGGATAAAGGACCCTTCAACCCTCAACTTGAGTCCACGCCTCAACTTCCGCTCAAACTCTAAACAACGGCGTTCCTCGGACACCACAAGTTCAGGCGTAAACCTGGACAGACTAGTAAAAGTAGCCTCAAACTCGGCCACTGACAAGCCCTGCTGTTTAAGCTGGCAAAACTGCTCCCTCAGCTTCTCCCTAGCAGCTGAAGATAAAAACTTTTCCTGGAAAGCATTCACAAACGCCTCCCATGCACCACCAACACTGCCCTTCTCGTACTTCCACCATTGACCCACATCTCCCATCAGTTGAAAGGATGACAAGGTCACCTTTAAAGCCCCATCCTTGATGCCAAGCATCTCAAACATCTTCTCCATTTGTTCCAACCACTCATCAGCCTTAAGTGGCTCCTTCGGATTCCCTACAAACTCGTCCGGATTGGACCAGAAGAATTCTCTCTTCAAGAATGAAGGCCCTGCCTTAGCTGCATGGGCCTGTTCCTGATTCCCAGCTCTGAGAATACTCAAAGCTCCTGCTATCTCTTGGGCCAAGGCACTCATAGCCTGCTGACCCGCTGGCTCGGCCACATTGACCTGACCAACTCCCTCCTGCTGTGCCAGAATATCATCCGTTAAAGGCATCTCTTGCCTACCACGCCTGCCACGCCTACCACGTCCTCGTCCTGACATCTTAATAAAGGTAACCAAGACCATTAGCACATTTATAAATGTGCCGAAGCTATAACACTCACGTCCTAATGCATGGACAACTGTAATTCACTCCACGTAAGCACATAATCACATAAGCAATTACGAATTTCATTTTCGGATAATGACAGTCCCGAGGCGTTACTAGAGTTCCGGTTAGAAACAGCATTGATCAAGTGCTTTTCCAACGAGACTCCCAGAAATCTAAGGATCCAATCAACATCCTAGAAACTACATTCCATACCCACATAGTCACATAAGCATGTTATCAGTTAAGCATATAGCATATGACACTACATCTAAGTCTCTATCAAGCGAGACAAACCCATTGTGATCCTAATCACTTCCTACGTACCCAAAGTATTCGAACCCGGTACGCTCTGATACCAAGTTGTAACGCCCTCAAAATAATAACATTAAAACCCATCAACTTAGACATGCATTGGTATAAAAGATAAATATTCTTCTATTCATCAGAGTAGTTCTTTACAAAAGTATTACATGTTAACAACAAAAGGAAATGCCCTATGGGCTTACAGCTTTCCAAGTCGACACCTGGTTACACAAAAGAAGAGTACTAACTCTATACAAAATAAGTCCTTTGTTTGCTGTACATGTAATACAAACAAAATAAACAAAAAGAGTTTTCAACTCTCATCATCATCCAAGCTATGTCCTTGGAGGTGGCATACTACCTGTACCTGAAAATAATGTCCCATATAGGGTGAGCCAACGCCCAGTAGAAATATGCTAAACACAGTATGAGCAATAACTAAGACATTAGCAATTGATAAATGTTCAATTTCCATAAATCAATTCATAACCCATTTCCATTTCATGACCACTATGTTCATGTTTTATTTCAGTTTCCATTTCTTATCAATTTCACAATTTACATCAACGGCTCAGAACCTGGCCAACCCTTATATGAGACAGTGACTCATATTAAACGTTTCTCATTTTACAATAGATACACATACTAGTTGTATCAACATTTCAACAGATAAGCATACAAGCTGTATCCACATTTCAACAGACAAGCATACAAGCTGTATCAACACTTCCATAGATAAGCATATAAGCTGTATCAACACTTCCATAGATAAGCATATAAGCTGTATCAACACATTATCTGACAAGCATATGAGCTGTATTAATGGAGTCCATCCCCTATCTCCTCCCAAACAACATCCGGTTTAGAGGTCCATCCCCTATTTTCCCCTAAACCGTGGAGTACATCCCCTATATCCTCCCACATACGCAACGTATATACACAAAGGTCATATACACAATCAATCAATACATAACGTTAATGTATTCTACCAACCGTCATACTCTATGACATATCCAATTGATTAGTTTTAGTTTGCCTAATCATCATGCATTGTCTACAACAATCAAAATTACCCTCCATCGGTAGCCCAAGCAATTATTTCTAAACAGATAATAAAAGCTTCAATAGATAAAATATCAATGTTTTCAAAAGTGAGCGATTAATAAATCTAACTCCACTATTCTACCATATAATGAACCAATTTCATTATTTCCAACTCAATTCCATATAGTTACAATTTTCTAAAATTAATTATACCAATTAATTTAAACAACAAATTAGGGCTTTTTCCCTCAACTCTCAATATCAACTCAAAGGTTCAAATATCACCAACCAACAACTATATCATCATTCTGAAACCCAAAATACATATTATGAGCCCAAAATCACAAAACCCTCTTTATCACATTTTGAAACCCTAAGTCCCAAAATCAATCATTTAAATAATAAAGCTCAAAATTTAGGTTAAAACCCATAAGAGTGAGTAGGAATCCCTACCTCAAATTTGGAGCTCAAGGAAAGAAGATGAAGAAACTCAACGTGCTCCAAAACTCAATATACTCGGATCAAAACGTAGCCCTCGACGATCAACCCAACTCTTACAAAGGCCGAAGGGAAGGGAAGCACTCTAATTTGATCAAATCCTAGAGAGAAGAGAGTTTCTAGAGAGGAGCTCTCAAAATGTCTTTTTAGAAAGTAAGAGAAAGAGAGAGAGAGAATGTAAAAAGTGAATTTAAAACGCCCAGCTGCCAACTGATATACGACATTCCTGCTCGAGCGGAGAACACAACGCTCGAGCATCAAGAATAAAAAACTAGGTACGCTCGAGCGCAAGAAGGCCCGTTCGAGCGCCACGACACAAGAATAAAATACATCCGCTCGAGCGCGAAAACCAGTCCGCTCGAGTGTAGATTTTCCCCTCCCAGAACTTACACCAAAAAAGTACTACCCGCTTGAGCGCCAGAGTACCCGCTCGAGCGCCACCGCTCGAGCGTAAAGAAACCCGCTCGAGCGTGAAAAACATGCTTGCAGAAGTTCTGCAGAGCACCAAAATACTGGGAGCGTGCAATCTCCGCTTGAGCGCAAGAAGATTCGCTCGAGCGGACCTCCTAAAAACTGGGCAACAAAGAATTGAAACCAAAGCCTAACCAACCTGTAACAACTCTTCCCAATACATCCTAAAACTCAATCAAGCGGAATTAAAGGACGACAACAAGATAGATACTACTTCCAACTTCACGGAACCGAGTCCGGAATACAACAGAATAGTAAACGGATAACCGGGATCGCTATAGTCAATGGAGATTTTCTTAATTATTTAAAATTAAGAAAATCAAAAAAATTAATATGAGATATTGAAATTTTCACAAAATTTCCCGCTAAAAACACCATTTTCCTTATATAATATACAAATAAATAGATAGATAGATAGATAGATAAAAATATGTGTAAAAAAATTAGAGAATACTTAACTTTTTAATAATAACATTTTGACTATTTTAGGCAGTTGTCAAAACAATCGCTTGTTTGGAGAATTAAGTTTGTAACCAAAAAATAAAAAAAAAATTATTATAAATTATCATATCATTTATTTACTTGTTTAAACGTATTTTTTTTTAAAATTTAAAATATCAATTAAAATAACTCATTTGCAAACGAATTTTTTACTTGTAGTGGTGACAGTTTGCCTATTTTGCCCTTTGCTTCTCTCTCAATTTGTTCTTTATATCAACCCAAGGGTTTGACTTGATCATGAAGGAGAAGGCCCACTTGCAATCAGCAATGATTTAGAGTATTAATTTTAGTATTTTGATGGAGCACTAATAACATGATAAAGAAAAAAAAAAATTAAGATTAAAACATTACATTACAGTGACAACTCTTAAAACTCACTTTAGAATTCAAGAATTAGAATTCAAAAACATTTTTTCACTAGCAATATCTCTCTATGCACCTCTGACATTGACAGCATTGTATACGAATTGCATGAAGACACATCCATCCATAGCGCCTCATTTTTTTGAACTCAAAACACATTTACCATGAAAGCGAAACTTGCTTTCAGATTAACAGTTTTGGGTTTCCAAACTAAAAGTTCAGCATTACTTCAAATTAAAAGGGTTAATTTCAGCATTAGTTCACATTACAGCATCTTTTATGGTTGAGCAAAATGATTTTTTTTTTTTAAAAAAAAATAGCTAGAATTTACAAAATGGTGAGCTAAAATCATTACCAAAATTTGGCAAAGTCATTTTATTGTCACATCATATATTTTTTTTATTTATCAAAATTCAACTATTTTTCACAACTTTAACAAATCAACATTCTATCAAAAATTTTAATACTATAGAAAATCTACAAATTCCAAAAAATTAATAATATTAAAATTATAATTATAATTACATAACTTAATTACACAAATTAACTTTTTTTTTTTGCACTGTAACAAGTCAATAAATAATTTTAATAAAATCAATTTGACTTGAACCATTGCAAATTCTCTTATTGAATAACTAACAACTACAACCAAACATTTCTGACCATTTTTTTTTGTAATTTTTTTACTTTTTCAAATTGGCCCTACACAAGTGCCTCATTTTTAAATTTTAAATTTTGATAATTTTTTTATCGTCTCTTAGCTCTATTTTTTTAAAAAATTGGTAAAAATCCTCCATCTACATTAATTTCATACTGCACTCATTGGTATTCACACCATCTTATATACATATATAAGTACATTAAAGTAAAAAATATATAAACCAAACAGATGCCAAAATCCAAAAATAAAAAATAAAAAATCACTGTTGGTGTCTAGTACAAGCAAAAAGGTCCAGAGTTCAAAGATTCAGAGGTGAAATAAGATACTCTAAATAAGAAGGTTCCAGGAATCAAGGGTCAAGATCATGTGACTAGACCCACGAGATAAGGAGGAGCATTCTAAAACCCCCTCCCCTCTCTCTCTCTCTCTCAAAAAGGTTCAGAATTTCCAAAACCATAAACAATAACACACCCATTTTTTTTTATTTTATATTTTAAGTCAGAGATCTCCACTTAGAGACCTCGCTGGTCTTCTCTCAGCTGGAGGTCTAAAGCAGTGTTGTACTACTGTTCCAATCACAACAACAGTTGGTGCAATGACAGTCCCTTCACAACAAGCCACAAAGATTAGTAGTACTAAAACAACAAGAAGAAGAAGAACAAAAAGAAGCAAAAGACATCCTAGAGCTACAAATCTTGCAGTTTTCTTCATCTGGGTCATCTTAATTTTCACTCAGTTATGCCTATCTTCTTCTTCTGAGCACAATGGTCATTCTTCCCCAAGAAAAGTTCGGTTTTTCAGCACCGTCAATTCATCTGTGGGTAGCAACTTCGACGACGACGATGATGATGAAGACAAGAGAGTAGTTCACACAGGTCCAAACCCACTTCACAACTAGTATTGTTATTAGAGAGGTAACAAACAACATTGATCAATGGGGGTTGGCTTTGCTACAGTTGATTCTAGGGTTAGAGAAGACTCTCTGTGTATGCTCTTTCTGTTATCTATCAGCCTTTTGTTCTTTCTTTGCTCTTTTTATTTATTTATTATCTGACTTTAGAATCAATGGTAGCATTGCTTTAGCCCTTTTTCATGAGTAGTCATTGTTTAATGAGGTTATGGAAAGTTTAGCTATGGAGAGAGAGAGAGCGAGGAAAAATGGAAGACAATAAGAGGCAGCTAGTGTTAATGCTCCTGTTTTTACTAGTGCAGTGCCCCTGTTCTGTACCTTCTGTTAAAATTATTGTTCCTGTATTAATTGGTGTATTTACTGTTCTTCATCTACTTCTGTTTTGATTTTGTTATTTTATTTTATTTATTTTAAATTTACTATTTATTTAAGAGTAGTGAAATACAACAGAAAAAATAAAGAGAATTGGATTGCCACTTATGATTTTACAACAAAGTGTTTTCATTATTACATTATTCTAGTTACAAAATTTAAAAAATTTCATATAGAATGACTATTACAATAGTTCATAATTAGACGACTAGTATTGTCTAGTTTTTGTATGAAAACAAAATTACTATCATAAAAAATATTTTGTTAATTTTATCACAAAGTCATGGCCAGTAGACCGGATGACCAGTAAACCACATTTACTGTTTGATTAATTTTTTTCTTTTTTAATTAAAAAAAGTATAATAAAGACAAAAACAAATTTTTTAAAAAAAAAATCCAAACACCCACTCACTAAACATTTTTTTTGTGAAGCCTAACCTTACTGATATGAAAATCGGGTATAAATATAAATTTTCATTTTTTTTTTTTATTTTTCTTCATTTTTTGGGTGGATATTTTTTTTTCATTTGCTAGTCACTTGGGCATTCCAACAGGTGATTAGACACTTCAGCCTTAATTGACTACTAAGCAACAAGCACACTCTATCATTTTGATGAAAGAAAGTTTCAAAATTGATTATTTTAATTAATTTTTAAAATTTTTATAAGACAACGTATAAAAAAAAATAAAGAATGGTGTGATTAATATTTTGATTTTTTTTATTACTTTAATAAAAAAGTCTCATCCAGGGAACAACACAGTCTTTTCAATGCAGTAATATTAACGACTCAGAAAAACACTGCCCATATTCTATTGTACAGTAGTTTGCCTTTTTGCGTGTTGACCTTTGACAAGTTTAAAAAGGTTGGATTTAAAAAGACAACAAACTTCTCGCCCTTTTACTAGTTTTGTAAACAAAAACAAGTCCCCTCTTAATTAATTTAAAGAAGGATGTTGAAACTACAAACTGAGAAAGACTGTCACGAAATTTATTTAAAAAATGAATGAATGATTGAGGATAGATTTGATGTATTATGGACTATATCAATAATAAATTTGGTTCACATAAAATAAATTTGAGTAAATATTTAAATATATATATATTTTGAATTTGTAATATTATTGTATTAAAGTGTTTGGCATAATATCAACCCTCTCTATCGTAACTTGATAACAACGTAACTCAATTTATTGATTAAGAGTTGAAGTATCAAGCTCACTCATTTCATAAAGTTGCAAATGAATTAAGTTGAGTTGAGTATAGTAAATCGTTCAAATCTAATTTAAAAGCTTAACGAGTTTCAAAACTTGTTTAGATTTAGTTTGTTTACAAAATAAGCTAATTTTAAACTAGTTTTTAACAAATTGAACATAAATCAAGCTTGAATAATTTGATTTTTTATATCCTATATATACTTATTGAGTCCATTAGTGGGTTGTTCAAATTTAAATTAAAAACTTAACGAGTTTTAGTATGGTTCAAGATTAATTTACTTACATAATGAGTAGATCTCAAGTAAGGTATTAAACAGTCAAAAATAAGTTAAGTTTGAGTAACTTGAGTTGTTTTACGACTCTAATCTATTAGGTTAAGTTAAATTAGATAATATATAGTACAATTTATACTAATACTAAGAAAGAAAGAGAAAAAAAATGGAATCAACAAGTGATGGAAGGCAATTAAAGTGTCATGTGGAATAGTGAAAAACAATAGGGTTTGTGGGCTTTCATATTATTAATTGGCTGAATCTGTTAAATTAGATAATATATACTCATACTAAAAAAGAGAGAGAAAAAAAAATGGAATCAATAAGTGATCAAAGGCAATTTAAGTGTCATGTGGAATAGCGAAAAACAATAGTGGTTTTTGGGCTTTCATATTATTAATTGGCTGAGTCTGTAGCCTGTAGGGGTTCCTTGATTATTATTCCTAGAAGTTTTTATTCTTTTTACTTAAATGCTTTCCATTTTTTTCTCAAAGGGCATGCCTGTCTCGCCTGGCCAACACGCTTTCTCAAGGTTTAGGACATTGCAACCCCAACATATATTAAATACACACAGAAAAATATATTTATTTTATGTACACATTAATGTATGCTTAAATTTTGAATAGTATTATAAAAATAAAAAATTCATATATAATGATGTGATTTATTATGAAGTTTTTATTTTAAAATAAAATACAATAATGCTAGAGGCCCCAAAACCTTTATCAAATTTTTTTACTAAATGTCTTATATGGGTGTGAGACACGCATGAGACCCACATAGTGTGGGGTCCCACACTCATGTGAGACATTTGGTAGAAAATTTAGTAAAACTTTTGAAATCTCTAGCATTATTTAATAAAGCTGAAAATGGATTTATTTTCAATAATGACATTATCACATCATTTTTGTTAAATTTTTTAATAAATTTTATATATATTTAGAATTTTCCTCAAATTTTATATGTATTTGTAATTGTGGGGCAGTGATGTAAAGGACGATGCTGTCCCTACTCTTCTTTATAAAAAACACTGTAATTGTTGTGAATGGCAATGAAGTCCATTGTCATTGTCTAATAGCTGGTGCCCAATTAGAGTAGCACTTAAAGCACTTGTACATGCATGCATGCATTGCATTGCCCATCCCTCAATACATTTATATGATAATGAATAATTCATTGGCATTTATTATTATATACAATATATACATTAATTTGTTTGTACCAATGTCACATTTTTTTTATAATATATATATTTTTTAACTTAACAAAGTCCATGTTCTCAAGGTGAGATCTATTATAAAGAAGCGATAGAAACTTCCTTGGAATGAGTTATTGATTTATTTATTTTCTTCAACTAGTCTTTAAAAGAGTCCCTAGAAATGATGGGGAAGAGAGGGCTATTTCTTCAATTAGAAGCTTTGAATGGTTCTAAAGATTCTTTGTTGGGGTGTTTGAGATTGGAAATGTAGGCTGTTATTTTTTTTTTCATTGAGGATAGTTTTTCTTCAAGAAGTGAATGTTTGCTTGGTGCCATTAAGGAGCATATAAATGTGAGGAGTTAATAAAGAGTGGTGTCATGAGGATGCAACCACCTCATCTCTCTCCCTTTCTCTCTCTCCATCAAATTTCATAATAATATTGTTTATTGTTTCCACCCACCCAAGTCATTGCCAACTTTAGCTGGCTATAGCTTTGCTTAACATTTTTTTGGGATTCTTCAATATCTTCATTCTTTTACCACCAACATTTCCATCACAAATTGGGAAGCAATGTTCAATGAGAGAAGGCCCCATCTTGGTGCGCATGCTGGTTGAAGGCTAAAAAATTAATCATCATATCAACCACCCAATTACATCGTATATTAATGTTAATGAATGTAGGTCTCAATCACCGAAATGATTTTTCCGTATTCAAAAATAAAATTCTGTATATTTGACCTTTCTTATCCCACGTAGTGGCAAGTGCACGAGAACTGTCCTTTTAATGTAGGTCTCAATCATACTACTTAGACCTATTTTGTCAACTAGGTTAAAAGCCATTTTTTTAGCTTTTTGATTTTTTTAGTCACATCATCTTTCTACTTTTTTATTTTTTATTTTTCAAAAAAAAAATAAAAAAATAAGAGAGTTAACTTTTAACCTATTTTCTAAAATAGGCCTCAGTATCCAACTTAGACTAGCCTAATAGAGTATTTTTAAGACTTAAAATAAATATTTAACACATAGTATTGGGTTGGGTTGAAATTTTAAGCCCTTTTAATTTTTGAGTTGGGCTTAGGATAAGAATTGAAGTTTGGCATGGCCAAGTCCAACCCACCCCATTATAAAATATTAATTTCACTTTCTATACTATTTATTTACACAATAAACTAAAAAAATAATTTTTTAAAAAATGATATATATTTACTTATTTCTAAGGCTTAAATACAAATTTTGAACCATCTAAAAAAAATACAATTTTTTGTTAAAAAATTCAATTCGAACATTTGTTAAAAAAAACCCAAATTTATTATACAATTAAATTTTATTAATGTTTTAAATTTAAATAATTATTAAAATGGTCTAATTTATTTAGTTTTTTAGTATTAAAAAAATAATAACCCATATCATTTAAATAAGTGAACGGACTTAAGATTTAGAAGTTTATTTGAGAATGAGCTCAGAATGATTAGATTAGACTCGATATCGAATTAATTTAGACTTGAAATTATATATATATTCTTATTATGTCAAGTTCGACCTAAACCTGACCTAACCAATGTTTGCCCCACTGCTAAACACTTGAGTAATGGTGTAGTTGGTTTTTATGATGGTTGAGCTGAAGAAGGATGCTTTAAATTGGCTCTTCCTCATGAGAATACTGATCTTTAATGGGAATGTTGTCACTGTACAACGAATGATTAGAATTTTAATCAAGAAGTTTGGTAAACATGGACCTCAATGTCCAAAATGTGGTGACCACATAGTTTTGGGCGTTGAACATCCATTGAGAAACAAAGTGAAAGGGGCTTTAAGGGGAGGTGATATGCGTGTAAATTTGGTTGGAAGACGTCATGCTGAAATTTTAACAGCTTGGAGGTAGATCTTCTCTCCATGAATAACGAAGGGATTGAATTTTGAATTTCAACAACTCCTGGAATAAAAAACGGAATTAAGAAGGGGGTGCATGTCAATGTTATTTCTTTCAAAACTTTTTCAGCAATAGCTTCGAAGTCTATTCGTTTGAAGCCAAAATAACAAAATAATTTGAAAATACTATATTATTTCTACTTATCTGTTCACGTTACTTATTTGTTTAAATGTTATTTATTTATCCATGAGTCATCCCACTTTATTTATCCTTGTGTCATCCCCACCTATCCACCTAATTTTTTCATATCACCATTACCGCCACCGACAACTTTTTCGACAGTGATGATGATCTGGCAGTTGACCGATGGTGATCTACTGGCAATGAGATAAAAATGAGAAAAAAAAAAATTCTTCAAAGTAATAATTTATTTTCTCACCAAACAATTTTATTAATCATACCCTTATTTCCATAAAAGATCAATCTTTATACCAAATGTTATATTGCCATAGAAATTGACTTATCACTGCGGCATTTGGATCAATTTTTGAACCAACTATCATTTCTTTGGCCAATTATTCCATAAAGAAAAAACACAATGTCAGAGAATTCACTCCCAAGCCTGGTCATTTGTTCTGTGCTAAAAAAAGTAATTCTAGTGGCAATTATTTTATTTTATTTTATTTTAATAAGGGTAATTTCCATCACGAGATTTTTAACCAAAAATTCTATATATGAGATTCATATAACATTAAATCCCATTTATTTTCTATAACCCAGGTCCTGTCCAACTACCTAAGGGATTGTTTAGAATGATCTAAATAAATATATTTTTTGACTCTTAACGAAAAGATGTGAAAAAAGGTAAAGAGATGATAAGATCCAAATAAATATAATTATCTAAACAAATACACTTATTTAATTTATGCCAAATAGTCCCTAATGTTGTGTTTAGTTGAGAGATTTGAAAAGAGATTTAGAAAAAAAAAGAAAAAAAAATATGTAAAATTAGATAAAATATAAATAAATACATTTTATCTATCTTTTTCCTTTTCCTTCCTAAATTCCTTCCTAAAAAACACCCAGCAATACGATGATCCATGATAGTGACTCCTATTTCCCCTCTTTCTCTCCATATCTATCATTCTAGAATTCTAAGTTTTTATTTTATTTTATTTTATTTTTGATGGGGTAGAATTCTAAGTTCTTTGCACACATATTGGAGAATATGACACCCACTCTACTAGCCAAGTTTGTTGCTAGATCTTGACGAGAAAAAAGTTTTCATTCCAACAAATGAAAGTTTTTAACAAGTTTAAGCGTATAGTGGATTAAATACATAATGACATTTATTATGTGAGATTCATATATGAGATTCATTTTATGTGAAATATCTGTATTTTATTTTGTTTTTAGTCTCTGTATTTCTAACATTATAGTAAAATTTTAGATATAAAATGTAAAAATTGTTGGACAATCTTCACTGTATTTAAAAGATTAAATTCTGTTGTGTACAAAACAACAACAAGAATATAAAGAAATAAAGAAAATGAGAGAATTTGTTTGATTACAAAAATCAAACACGAAATAAAAATAAATAAATAAAACCACAGATTTTATTTTGTTACAAAAACAAAAATAAAATCTGATTAAATAAACAAATAAAAACAGAATAAAATTAAACAACTTATTTGGTTAATTTATTTGAATAACTTTTCTGATCAAGTCTAGTGTTTAACACTGTGTCCTTAAGACAGATTCGTCCTCTCCACGGTGCTATCAGAATTTGGACGTTTATCTCCCAAGATAAAATGATCTTATCAACGAATAAAAGTAGCACTACAATTTAATCGTTCGTCGAACACACAAAGTGTTTACACTCTTTCTTTCATAAATAAGATGCAGCAAAATGCAGAGATTTAAAGCAGAGAATGGAGTACGAAAAATTGGAGTGAAATCCAAATGGGAGGCTAGTCTATTTATAGATGTAAAGGTGGCTCTTGGTTTTGAATTGAACAGGTATGAAACCTGTTAGTTTCAAATTTAAACAGATTTGAATCTGTTGGGTTAATAAATCAAACAAATAAAAACGGGAAGGGCTCTGTTTGGATGAGCAATAAATCCAATCTAGTTTAATTCTGTTTGAAAACGGGAAGGGCCCTGTTTGGATGTACAGAAAATCCAAATCAGTTTAATTTGAATTCTGGATTTTATTTTACCAAAAAATAAAATTAAATTCAAATGTTTTTGGCCCAAAAAGGTTAGAAGCCCAACCCAACCACGCACCCGCGCCCATGCCCGCCCGACCGGACGAACGGCGCGCATGTGTGGTGATTTTTAGATCCAATGGGTCTAACCCATTTTGCCCATAACCTCTCTCTCTAAAACACTTGGGTACCCCTTGGGGCACATCCCAAGTATCTAACCCAAGCCTTATAAACCCTTTCAGAACTTCCCACCAAATCAATGTGGGACAAGCCAATTTACAATCTTAAGGAATTTCCACCAAAACTCCATTTCCATGGAGCACACTTTGGCTTCAATTTCCCATTCACTCGGTAATGGTTTTGAGCAACCAAATATACCACGTGAATCACAACGCGGCATAGAACGCGTTACCATGTTGACCCGAGTAAATCGATACTCGGGGCCCACCTAAAAAATAGACCAAACTTGAGAAAAAAATTCTAATTTTACCCAGAATTTTTCTACCATTTCCAACAAAAATGAAATTTGACATTTAATGATAAATTACTATTATTTTGAAACTAAAATTTTCATTAAACATTTTTAGCACAAAAGTATTTTATTATTAAAATTATATTTATTAGCGATATTTTTAAAATTTTGCCACTAAAACTTATTATTATTATTTTTAAAGCGGGTGTGTTTGGTAACGTTTACGTTTTCAGTTTATATTTACAAAAATTTTATAAACTGATTTTTGTTTATTTTTTATTTATTTTTAGAAAAACATAAACTACAAACGCGCTTGGTAATTGACAAAATATTTAAAAAAATTTAAAAATATAAAAAGGAGTGAGAAATGGCAAGTGGTGGCAAGTGGCGGCGGAAGACGGTGGTGGAAAGTGATGACGGTGGGTAGTGGGTAGCTGGTAGTGGTGGGTGGTAGCGGGTTGGGTAGGTGGGTGATAGTGGCGGGTGGTAGCGAGTGGATGGTGGTGGTGGCGGGTGGGTGGCGGATGACTGGTGGTGGCGGGTGGGTGGTGATGGTAGTGGGTGGTGGTGGCGGGTGGGTGGGTGACGGTGGCGGGTGGTGGGTGGTAGCGAGTGGGTGGTGGTGACGAGTGGTGAGTGATGGTGGCAGGTGGGTAGCGGATGACGGATGACGGGTGGTGGTGGGTGGTGACGGTCGGTGGGTGGGTGGGTGACGGTGGCGGGTGGTGAGTAGTGGTGGTGGTGTTGGTAGTGGTAGCGGGTGGTGGGTGGTGGTGGCAGGTGGTGGCAGGTGGGTGACGAATGATGGGTGGGTGGGTGACGATGGAGGGTGGTAGGTGGTAGCGAGTGGGTGGTGGTGGTGGTGGTAGGTAGGTAGGTAGTGGTGGTAGGTGGGTGGTGGGTAGGTGGTGGGTGATAATGGTGGTAGTGGGTGGTGGTGGCGGGTAGGTGATAGGTGGCTGGTGGTAGTGGGTGGCAGGTGGTGGCGGGTGGCAGGTGGTGGCAGGTGGATGGTGAGTGGTGGTGGCGAGCGGTGGATGGTAGTGGCCGGTGGATGACAGATGGGTGGTCGGTGGTGGTGGTGGCGGCGGCGAGGGGTGGGTGGTGGTGGCGAGTAGGTGGGTGGTGGGTGGTGGCGGCGGGTGGTGAGTGGTGGTGGTGGTGGGTGGTGGTGGCAAAAGACGGTGGTGGAAAATGGTGGCGGGTGGTGACTAGTGTTGGGTGGTAAAAAAAAAAAAATTTGAAAACTCAAAAAGGAAACACATTTTTTGTGTTTTCATTTTTTGGTCAAATTTATAAACTGAGACCACTGATTTATAAATAAAAAATTTTACCAAACAAATTTTTATTTAAATTTTTAAAACTTTTATAAATATAAATAAAAAACTAAAAGCGTAAGTGTTATTAAACGGTACCTCAGTGTGACCACAGTAATTAGTTTTATATGCGTGTAGATTATGAAAACAAATGTAATAACCGCTGCTTATCAATTTTACATTGATTGTATACCTTGGAGCCTTTTTGACAAAGATGTTAAAAGTTATTTTTTACTTTTACATCATTTATTTATTTATTTATTTTACATATTTTTCTTTATAAAAATTAAAAAAAAATAAAAAATTAATTTTTAACCTACATTCTAAAACAACCATAACTATGTGCCTGTTTGGTACAGCTTAAAAGTTGTTTATTTCAGCTTTTAGCTTAATTTAAGCTATTTTAATGTGTTTGGTTTAGTTATAGCTTATAACTTATAACTTTTTGGAAGTCAGAAATCAGCTTATTCTTTAAGTGGGACAGGAGATGCTTAATTTATAAGTCAGAAATCAACTTATGTTCATAGTTATAAGCTATAAACTGTTTAGACATAAGTTATAAACACTTTCCCACAACTCTACCAAACAGGACCTATATTATGCCATTTGGATATGCTTACAGTATAGCATACACATTACAATTGACTGCTTTTTATTCTACTGACATCAAATTTTACAATTTTTTTTTTGGACTCGCATCAAATTTTACTTTGATTTGATTTCAAAAGCAAAGTTAAAAAATTGTAAGCATTTTGCAAATCTGTCAGAGTCAAATCTTTCACTCTAGTATAATATTCACACTTCAATATTTTGTAAAATTTGATAGTTTTATATGAAATTTCATGATTTTTTAACATTCTTTTTACAGTTTTCAAAAAGTGTGAAAAAAAAAAATGTGAAGTTTAACTATGTAAATCCCTTCCTAATAAATTTTAATATATTAAGGGTAAGTATAAAAAAAAAAAATTTAAAAAAATTCAACACATACTATTATTATTAAAATATTAAATTTTAAAATAATATAATTTTTAATGTAGATGTCGATTTTTAATAAAATTACTAGTATTTTTAAAATTCTGTCATCAAGATCTGTCAAATAAGATTTATGTCGACTATAAAATTATTTTAAAAAAAATTTATTACTGTCGAAATTGATGTAAACAGTAATTGTAATATGTTACTCTGTCTCATAGTAATATATTACTTTGATAATGTTATCCAAAATTTTTTTTTTTGTCTTTATTTGATTATGTGTTTTTTCTTTAGAAAATTAATGAAGTAAAATAAGTTAGACTATCTTTTTTAAAGATCCAATGAATAGATTTTTGATTAACAGGTTATTTGGAAAGTGTTAGATTAATATATTTTTTGATTTTTTATAAAAAAATATAAAATATGAATTAAATTTAAAATAATATGATAAAAAAGTGACATGATTTAAATAAGATAATTATAACTTAAATAAGATAATCTGCAAACACATGCCAAACAATTACTAAATTTCTCTTTATATATTCATACATTTTAATTTTTTAATTATATAAACATATCACTTTTTACTCATTTACCCTCCAAAGCGTGAAGATCAATATCTATAGATTCATATGTTTAGGTCGAAGTGCTATTTACTAATAATAATTGAGAGAGGTGTGGTCTAGCCGACATTTTCTTACGTGTCAACCCTTGATTGCTGCACTCCTCGGGAATTGGGTTGCTATGGTCACCGGATTTGCAGTTGCGAAATGCAGAGAGAAAATCTAGAGAGAGAGAGAGAGAGATAGAGAGAGAGAGAGGTGTGGTCTTGAAGCTCAAGCATGGCTTCATCACCACCGTGGACCTGGCGATGGAAGAGAATAGGTGACTCTCAAATGAAATTCTCAAATTGTCGTTCTTCTTCTTCTTTGAATTCCTCAATCCTCTTCACATTCCGTTTGATTCACAAAAAGCAGACTCGTCTCGCCACTTCCTCCCTACATTCATCTTCTTCGTCATCGTCTACTTCTTCTGCTCACAATGGCAGGAAGAGAGTGAAGAAATCTGTAATACCAGTAACATTTGGGGATAATTCAAAGAATGAGGTCTCTGTTAATCTACCTCAGTCCCGAAAGAGGACAATTTTGAGTCTCAAATCGTTGTTCAGGAGGCGATCTTCGTGGAGAAGGATCTTATTTGCCTCGACCAAAGTCAGAAGCATCGTTTTGCTCAATCTCATCACTGTTGTTTGTGGTAAGCTTTTCATTTCTCTCTAATTTATGTTTATAATAACTTTCATTGTTTCTCTTTAGAGCAATAGTTTATGAATTGTTTTTAAAATTGTTGTCAATTTGATTGTGGTAGCTGTAGTCTTCTAATACATTGGTCATATGGAAACATAATGTGGTGGATCAATTACTGAAACTTAACATAACTTAAAGAAAGAAAAAGAAAAAGAAAAAGAAAAAGAAAAAGAATATTCTGAAGCAATATATATTAGATAATTGACAGAGATTTTGAGACCGGGATGCTTAATTTTGAGAGTTTCTGTGTATTGGAAAGGTTAGTTAGAAGAAGTGGAGGCTTTAATGTTGTTGGTTGGTGTTGTATTACTTGCCACATGTTGCAATCTTATTGTCTCTCAGTTGGGTTTGAAGAGCATTTGAATGCTGCATGATTTTGAATGACCATGTGATTGAAAAAGCAATTGGAAGTGCAAATCTGTCACTAGAATTGGTCCATTTGTTAAATTCAGGGTCATTGCCTCAACTGATAGAAGTTGTGGCTGCCAATTCAGTATTTTATTAGCCTTTTTCGTAATAATGGTTTCCATTTTGTGCCCTCGACCAATTTATGATATAGGATTCTGGATTAATGTATGGCTTTCAATTCTCAATCCAACTTCAAAATACAGATCCATGTAGCTAACCTGAAGAAATTGGGACCAAGGTTTTTTTAGTTTAGTTGAGTATATGATTAGCTTGTTCTGCTGCATTATCTTTGGTAGGCACTTAATCTGAATCCTATTGAAATTGATGCTTGCTTGTGAGCCAAATTCATCTGTCCTGACAAGAATATGTAGATTTACAGAGAATGGTTTTTGTCATGCTTTTCTCACTTTTCAAAATCCATGATGGGGTTTCGAAAGAAATTATATTGTGGGTTATAGGAGAGATATATCATTTTTTGATTTACATGGATTTTAATTTATGATTTTTTTTTTGATTAGATATGTTGATACAATAGTGTCAAATCAATTCAAGTAAAAAATTGAATTCCTAATTATAATAAAACATAGAACAGCACTAATTCTGCCACCTTTTTTTATGGTTCTATTACCCCTCTCTCTCATGGTGGAGCCTACTCATGTGAGAGGGGGCCTGTCATGTCTGTGGTTCCCATCAATAAGGTTGTGGATTTATTGATCTGAAGCATGTCCAAGTCTAAAAGAACTTTAAACAAATATTAGTACACGTTTGGACGTATGTCTGATACGTGTTGGAAAATGTCCAATTAGTGTTAGTGTCTAACATGTGTCGGACATGGACATGCCACCATCTTGAAAATGCCTGTCTTAGGCTAAAACCTACTTACCTAAGAATGCATGGTATGTTGTTGCTTGCACATTCATGACTTGTAAAGGAAGAGCCTTGCCTGTAAGACTGATCATTTGTGGGAAATAATATATTGTTTGTTGGGTAATATTTTTGGATATACTGTAAAAACATTTTAGGGCATCTTCACTGCAGGGATCAATATTTTCTAAAATAGTTATTTGTTCCTTGTAGCTAGTAACATTCCGGTAGTGAAAGAGGTCGAAGCAATCATGGATCCAGCAGCCTTCACCGTTGTGCGATTTGCAATGTCAGCGATTCCATTTATCCCTTTTGTTTTACATGCACGGGGTGATGCTCAGACCCGTAATGCTGGGATAGAGTTGGGATTCTGGGTCAGTTTAGGCTATCTTATGCAGGCACTTGGATTGCTAACGTCAGATGCTGGGCGTGCATCTTTTATTTCCATGTTCACTGTAAGAAAGCTCATCAGAAATTCATTTGCATAACTGGAAGTATATCGGTCTCTGAGAGTTCTTAGCGGCTCTATTTTAACAAATATTGGGTGAATAAATCAGGTAATTGTGGTTCCCTTGCTTGATGGAATGTTAGGAGCCATAGTTCCTGCCCGTACCTGGTTTGGGGCTCTAATGTCTATTTTCGGAGTTGCAATGATGGAATCCAGTGGGTCACCTCCTAGTGTAAGTATTGAGCTAGTCCTACCAGTTGTTCTTCCATGCATTTTGTACGATATGCTAACAAGAAAAATATAGGAAAAATAATTTTTTTATTGGAGTTTGTTACTCTGAGCATTTGATTGCGTTCAAACTAATATAAATTAGTCATGTCTTCCATCAACTCATTTCAGGTTGGTGATTTGTTGAACTTTTTGAGTGCTGTATTTTTTGGGATCCATATGCTAAGAACAGAACATATTTCAAGAAGTACTGATAAAGAGAACTTCTTAGCACTCCTTGGATATGAGGTTAGATAATTAGGCGTGCTTAAGCTGCCGCCGCTTCTTCCTTAAATAATGCAGTTCCATGTGAAAATGAATGTTCCAGCTAATTGACTTTCATTCGTGGTTTGAAATTCTATTCCATGCAGGTATGTGTTGTTGCTCTCTTATCAACTCTGTGGTACTTCCTTGGAGGCTGGTTTGGTGGCATCCACGAAGGTAATCCCTCATCGTGGACATGGACAATGTTTTGGGATTGGATGGCAGCATTTCCATGGTTACCTGCACTTTACACTGGTGTATTTTCAACAGGGTTATGCTTATGGGTAGAGGTAAAATCCTTTTGCGTTTGCCTCAGTATATAAACTTCTATTTTTTATTTAATTAATCAATTAATTAATTAATTTTTTATTTTTATGTTTTTGCTTTTTCATTTTTGTGTGGTTCCTTACAAATGACTAAACACAACTTATGTGTAAAAGCCTTCTGCAAACATTTGACATTCCTTTTTATATTAAAATGATAAAATCATGAAGCTTGTTTGATATTAAAATGATAAGTCTCATGAACGTAAGGTCATAATACAAAATGCCATTGCCAACATACTAATGTAAAAGTATATAATTTGACATCCAAGCTTTGTTTGACAAATTGAATCTAAATCCAAACAGATATAAGTTAGCAAACAATGAATCCAGAGAGAAAGTAATGAAAGTTTTATTTAACTTTGATAGCAACTCAAATCTTTTAAAATTTGAAGATTGGACTTTTAAAGAATGTAGATCTAACATTTCTGCATAAGTTCTATGTGCCTTTTTCTATGATTTCACAGTTAGAAAAAATAAAGAAAAAGAAAAAAGGCTGAAAACTGGGTCATATATAAAAAATCTATTCAAAACAAAAAAAGTAACAGTCACAATGGTGCTGTAACGGCGGTATAAGGACTGTTACAGCCTTTATGTAATGGTGGCTGCTGTTACGGTTGTGAATTTCAGTCACATCAGTTGTAGTGGCCATATTGGGTACAGTGACCACCGTAACCATTACGTAACAGTTGCGGCTTATTTTTAAAACCTTGATAGAGTGGCAGGTGGGAAAAAATGATATGGATATATCCGGCTTCCCTCTTGTGAAACCCATTGACAGCTTGAGGTTTGTGTTCTAGTAGGATATAACTTACTGAGGGCCAGGTTTCGCAGAGAAACAGGGAAAGAAGAGAAAGTTGAAATCAAGGCACTACAGCATGAGTGTCTTAGTGGGAACCCCTCTTTTAAATCCACCGGCTCTCAGATGAAAAATTTATTTCCTTCATGTTTGGGATAATTTGGCAATGTTTCTGAGATGAATTTGATTGATTATGCAGATGGATGCTATGCGTGATGTATCAGCCACCGAAACTGCTATTATTTATGGCTTGGAGCCAGTATGGGGTGCTGGTTTTGCATGGTTTCTTCTTGGCGAAAGGTGGGGCTTGACTGGATGGATTGGTGCTGCTCTTGTGCTAGGTAGGATACTATTTATCTTTTGCTTCTGGGTTATCATTTTATGCGGATTTTGATTGTCAAACTTGACCACAAAATTGTTTTTGAGGTTACTTTTTCTCAACTTTCAGATTTTACATCTTGTCATCCTTAATGTTCTGGAAACTTGTTCACAGCGAATAGTTGAAAAGCAAACAAAAAGATCTTTACCTTGATATTTCCCAGTGGGCCTTCTATGGAGATGCATAATTTTAAGTGGAAACCTTAACTGCAAGGAGAACTCTTCCAAGGAAGAAAACCATGATTCGAACCAATCACAAAATCCACTATAGAATCCACAATTATAAGATTTATGACGCTAGGAGTTACAACCCTTACCCTGTTCACCTGACTTGGAAATTTTCCAGAAGTGCTCCTTGCACTTGATCTCTACCACCATTCACCTAACTTGGAAATTTTCAAGAAGTGCTCCTTGTACTTGATCTCTACTATACAAGGCTTTGACCCAGTCAGCCTTCTCTGATCCTATAATGCTCCATGTAGCTTCTCGTTTTGATCTCCGTACTCCGATTGCTCCGCTACCCACAGACCACAGTTGAAGGGATCGCATTATGCAGTTAGAGTTTTTATGCAAGAGCACTCAATCTAGATCCAAATCAAGCTAATGAGGGGATACGCTCACAAACAAGTGTGAGAACTCCCAAGATTGCATAACCTGTTGTATCTCGTGCCTCTCTTATCCTAATCAAGAATCGAAGCGGTCCAATTTCCACATGCTCGCTCAATTGCCTTGTCGAGCTGGTAGTGAGCACACCTCTATTTAAGGGTTCTCACTTGAATCCTGAAGCAAGAGCATAGAAGGTGCACTAGCCCACTCGAGCTTTCTGTCAAGTGCGTAATGAGCATAGTCCTTTGGATCTCTACTGACAGACCTTCGCTCAAGCACACTATCAAGCACAAACTGAGCAGATCTCTTTGGATCTCTGCAGGTTTGCAGGTCCTGTGCACTCCAGATTGAGTGAGGTTTTGAGTGAACTTCTGATTCTTAAATTTTCCTCATTTTTTTTTTTTTGACAATTTAAAAAAATCAAAGTATAAGGAGACAAACATGTTGAGATGAGGTGCCTAACAGTTAAAATAGTGTCGTAAAACTAATGAAAGTAATCATGCAGGGTTATACCTTTAAGTGTAAAGGAGATTCTTTGCATCAATCGTGAACAGCTCTTCAGTCAAGATACAAACTGCACCAACACATTCAACTCTCCTTACAAACGCTCCTATAAACCAATACAAGACATTCCCAATTTTGTCCGACGGAGATTGTTAAACTAAACATGAATGTTTAGGAAATAAATTGGCTGCATAAAATTTGAGAAGATGCCCTTTTTTTCTTGATCGGTGAAAGTTAGTGGTTAGTTGTTAGATTAGTAGCTATAGGGAGATGAAGGCACACCCACTCCATACAAGCATGTAAGTTTTGCCTCCCATTCCACTTCTAAGAGACCTCTCCTTAGGAGCAATGTTTGAAAACCCGGACTAGTCCGACTGGTCCAGACCTAGTTCCGGTTCGGATGACCCTGCAAGCCCGGACTATGCTCAAAACCGGCATAGAATTTGAAAACCGGAAGAGCTGTCGGTTCAACTAGAATAACCGGCGAACTAGTCACTGGTCGACAAAAGAACCAGTCGGGTTTGAAGAATTAAAATTCCTTCCAAAAATATGTTGTGGAGAGGATTTGAACATGGAACTAATTGCATAAAAAGCAAGCACTCAAACAACTATGCCATCAATACAATAACAAGTATATATACTATATATTCAATATTATCTTAATTATTTTTACTAAAAATCAATGTATAAAAAACTTAAAATAAATTTGAAGAATTTTTTTTTTTTTTTGTAATTGTTTATTATTTATTATTTTTGTAATTTTAATATCTATATTTTTTATACTTATAAATTTTAATATATTTATGACATAATTATGTTATCATGGTTCAATTCCGGTTCACCCGCGGTTGAACAAGTGACCCGTCCGTCTGGTCACTTTTCCGGTTTGCTCACCGGTCCAGTTTTCAAAACATTGCTTAGGAGAGACTTGGTAGCCAAAGGACTAGTTGCACAAACTACAACACCGTAATAAAATTTGAGAAGATGCCCTTGTTTTGCACCTATATGCTCGTGTGCACACACACACACAATGAAAGTACAAACCTAGCCATAATAAATAAAACCAAGAGAAAACTATCATTATTTATTTATTTACCAAAAAGGAAACAGATTTGTTGCATGGTTACATGGATTCTCATGATTAGCTTCTAACTAAGCATGCTTACAATGTGACTGGTATCTTTCCATGCCCTTAACAAGTGCTTAGGATTTGTGTTTTTGGCCACTTCACATCTCACGAGATCTATTGGAGATGATCCTAATCCAATGTGTTCATGTTTATTCAACACTTGATCAATATTATTATGTGATGTTGGGTTGATTTGAGGAATACCTGTATATCCTATGAAATACAACCATACAATTGAAGGTTTCTCTCTAGGCAATCTATGAAATACAATCATACAATTGACAGTTTGTCTTCTAGGCATTTTATTAGCTCGAAACTGTAGAAGGAATGATGTACTCTGTAATTAACTCTAACCAAGAGTATTGATTTGACCTTCCTTCAATAGAAAAAAAAAACTCCATGATATTCTCCAATGATACTCATATTTTTTGTACTAAAAATGTCTTTTGGGTCTTTGTCCTCTAGGCGGAAGCTTAATGGTGCAGATATTTGGATCATCATCTTCCAGTTTATCTAGAGAAGGTAAAGATGGTAAGCAAGGGGATCACTTATTAGTTTCAGATAAACAAAGTGGTTTCTCTTCTTCTCCAATTGTTGTGAGCTCCAGAAAGGATGTTCCTGACATACTGAAGAAGTAAGCTGCATCACTAGTGATGTCTGCACTCTATTGGATCTTCCTTTATGTATATGCATAATATGACATGCCGATAAATAACAAATATAGACATATATATATATATATATATAGAGAGAGAGAGAGAGAGAGAGAGAGAGAGACATGTCTTTGTAACTTCTTTGCAAATATGTAATTGTCTGTTGGGCCTTAGTCAAAATATGAACAACTAACTGCTAGAGTCCTATAGGCTTTTTGCCTTTCATGTACATTCCACGAAAATAAACATTTATACGTTTTGAAATGGAAGTTGAAGAACTTTATTGTATTCGTCTTGAAATGGCAGTTGAAGAACTTTATTGTATTCGTCTTCTTTTTCTGACGAAGCTCCATAATTATTACTTATACGGCAACTAGTGGTTTGCAAGTTGAAACATTTGTTTTTGAGCTCTTTTTTCTCTTTTGGGTCTTTGGGGTTTCCTGTTATGTGCATATATTTTGTTTCGATGCAGGCCTTTGCCTTTTCAACAAGTCGAGTCGAGTTGAGTTGAGCTTTCATGCATGCTCTACGTGGGGATTGTGTGTCTGTTAATCAACTTCTCATTCACTGTGACATTGCTATGGATCGTTGGGTGATGACTTTTTTTGTTTTTTATTATAGTTGGAGGGGGAGTAGAGTTAGAAAGAGAAAGGAAGAAGCTTCTTGATTCCTGGCTTTACTTTGTTGTGTCATGTGGATTGTTTTCAAAATTAAGAGTAGATTTATTTTTATTTTTTTTTGATGAAGAGCAGGGACAAGGGGGTTGGTTCAATTTTTGGACTTTGTAGAGTTTTAAATAGCTCATGGCCAAGGCATCCATGGGGTTCTGCTCTAGCTTTCTTTGTAGAAATTAGTAGTCTCGATTTTCCCTATTTTCACATGGCACCTGCAACTTCATCCAGGCAATGAAGAATTTGAAGTTAGCTACAGATCAGTTCATTGGTCGCACAAAACACACCTATCAAAGGAAAAATGATCAACTGTATTGCACTGAATTTTTAGGTTATAGAGGATATGATATACCCTTGATATGATTTGAAGGGGAAATTGCCACAAGATTAAGATAGATATGTTAATCAGTTTTGATAATTTGATATTTTTATTTTGGAATATGATCATTTGATATTTTTATTTTGGAATGTGATCAGAGAAGAGAGGATAGGCTTATTGGAATAAACGTAATAATAATAAAAAGATATGGGAATTTAACGCAAGTAATTGAGCATGAGTTCTTTTAGAAATCAGCAAATTGTGAAAATTTGATAGACACTAATACAACAAAGGGAGTCTACTAAATATTCATCTTTGTCTAGGTGTAGTCTAGATGGGGAGAGCATCACAAGCAAATGGTGAAGCCTATCGCCTATAATCGCCACAATAATGACCAAAGAAAGTGAATTAGGCTTCTGGCTATGAGAGTAGTGAAACATATTATCATCCATCCTTTACATGAAGTAGAATTCAAAATGCATTTGTTTGAGACCTAGATGAGAACGAAAGCTCGTAAGCAGTTAAGTCAGGGAGACTAGTCACATAAGCTCCTGCAGAGATAGAGGTAGTAAGAGGCACTATCAACCAACATTTGCACAGGCAAACAGTTGGTTTAGACACCATTCTTTAGCAGGTAATGGTTATCATTTTTCAATGCCAGTGACACCAAAAACACATGGATGGAGATGGAGTAGAGCCATTTAAGGTGAAAGGAAAAGAGCTAGCAACCAACACTCAAAAGCTTATTAATGTTCTCTAGATGGACAAATACTAAACACACATACTTGGATCTTCGAAGCACCAACACTGAGAGCTTCCAAGCTCTTATTACAACAACACAAGTACCAAATTAGAACCATTAAAGATGTGATCTTTGCACATTACTATGCCATGACCAGCTTAGCAACGAGATCTTTAACCGGTTCAACTGCGAAGTTTGTGCATTGGTGTGGAGGCAGGACATCCTCATTTCGCTTCTCTGTACTCTATAGTGATTTTGTACATAGGTATTTTCCTTGGGAATGATGTGGTGGATGAGGTTAAAACTCTTTTAAAGTTTCAAGCAATCTTCATCTACTGCTGTCATCAGCACTATTTTGCTTTCCTCATCTATACTCACCTTCTCCTTTTAAGTTCTCCGCCTTTCCCTCTATTTTTCGCATCAACATAACAACCATGTGTAAAGTCTAGCTAACATTAAAAAATGTCTAGCTAATATTAGTTTTAAAAAAAGCCTAATTTATGGGGGAATGGTAATTTCATAAAATTATTATAGATTTATGAAAAAGTTTATGATTTTAATTATTAATATTTGAACTAAATTTTTTTCTTAATTTATGTCACTGTTCTAGGAATTGGATTCCCTCCCGTCCATAATTTCGAATGGAGAGTGTTGTCCAGGCCTGTGAGATCTACTATAGGTTCTGTTTCGATGATCCGAACCGTTTACTTTACAGAGTTTTTCATGTACATCATACAAGTAAGAAAAATTGAACATTTGACCTCCTAATGAGGTGCACAAACTCTTGGCGAATGGGTTAACCCAATTGGTTCTAACTCACAAGTCTCCTAACCACTATAAATAGTGAAACAAATGTGGAGACAAATATCATTAATAATGATCGTTTGTAATTATTCCTTGCCAATTGTGACACTATTTAGTTGGTTTGATTTGACTTTTAGGAAAATTAAAATATTTTATTTTTCATATTTTTATTAAATTTTTTTAATATTTTAAATATATATATATTTTTAATTTTTAGATATACTTAACATAAATACACTTAAAAATATAATATTTATAAAACAAAATCTTTACAAAATTTATTAAATATCAAAAATATATATATAAAATACGAGAATTCAATATATTTTTCTTATTCTTATATATTTATTATTTTTTAAAAAAAATAAAAAAAATTTCTTAAAATTTTAAAAAAATTCACTAAAAATTAAAAAAACACAAAAAATAAAATTCAATTTTTAAAAAATTAAATCCAAAAAATTAAAACTAAACACATTGACTATTATCCTAATGAACCATGCCAGAACAATAATTGACTTATCTTTCTATACGTCTCATCCAGAATAGATATGATCACTACAGATATTTTCAGGCTTCATTTGAGATGTGGATTGGTTTTTTAATTTTTTTTTATTTTATGGCTATTTTAGTCCGGGACTAAAAAGGCCTCGTTTGACAAAGGCTAAAATTGACAAAAGATAAAATGGGCTAAAATAGCTAATAAGACAAAATGTTATATCAAATCCATAATCATGTCAATTTTTCTCTCACAAACATCACATCTAACTACAAAAAAATCTAATTATCTTCTCAAACACAAAAATTTTAACCTACTAAAATAGTCAACTTCCCAAACAAGGCCAAAGTCTTGTTTGGGATAGATTTTTTTGACATTTTTGACTTTTGTGAGACAAAAATAAAATAATTATAATTTAAATATGTTTGATTTTTTAATCTATTTTATCTTTTTGTGACTATTTAACCAAAAAGTCCAAACTTCTTCATGCCAAATGAGCACCCAATGCATTGCTTTAATCTATTTTTTAAAGGAAAACTACTATTGAGGTTTTGAAAAATTATTATAATAAAAAATTTATAATTTTAATTATTAATATTTATCATTTTTTAAATATTTTTTTTTTGCACACTACTAGTGTGTAATTTTTCCTTTTTTAATTTGTCTGCAAACTTTGTGATCACTAATTTTTCTTAAAAAATTACAAATAAATGGAATATTTTAAAAATAATTTCACTAAAAATAGAATTTTTATGTACAATTCTAATACACAAAAAGACTTGCACCATGAAAATGAAACTATTTTTTCACTATCCAATTAAAATATAACTTTTTTCTTATTTTTAAATCAAAATATATACCATTACAAATATCTACCATTACACAAATTAATTGAAAATGATTGGACTATCCAATCCTATCCTATGGGTCCAGCACATCGGCTATATTTTGAAGAAATATCAATCAGTGGATTTTAAAAAACATAATTACAAATCAGTAGAAAATTTTATAAATATTAATAATTAAAATTATAAATTTTATCGTGCTTTTGTAATAAGTTTTTGCTACTTCCACTGGAGGGTAATAATAATATCTCCTTATATTTTTGGTTTATATGTATAGATTATTCTTTTAAGAAATTAATTTAATATTCTCAAAATTATTTTTGTTATTTAATTTTTAGGAAGATTTATTTATAATTTTTTTTTCCAGACACTTATGGTAGGTTAAGTCCTGTGTAATTTCTTATAGAATTTCAAGTCCTATTTAGATAGGAATGTATTCCACAAGATCGTATATAAACGTAACATGACGTGACACTTATATAAACGTAACGTAACGTAACGTAACACCTACATAAACGTAACGTAACATAACACCTATATAAACGTGACTTGACACCTACATAAACGTAATGTAACGTGTCACGTTACGTTTTGCAAACTTAATAAGTTTTTTATTTTTTTTAATTGAATGTGAAAATATTGCTGGTTTATGTTGGTATCACTTTACGTTTCATATAAATATGATCTATGGTAACATTTAATTTCCTATATAGGAAATTGAATGTTGCCATAGATCATAAGTGCCACGTTACATTTATGTAGATATGATCTATGGTAACATGCAATTTCTTAGGAAATTGCATGTTATCATAGATCATAGGTGTCACGTTATGTTTATGTAAGTGTCACGTTACGTATATGTGTCACGTTACGTTACATTTATATAGATATAATTTATGATAACATTCAATTTCTTATATATGGTTTTACTATTATTTATGATATTAACAACTAATATTGAGGGTAAATGTGTCAACAAACTTCCCACAAGACTTATGGGAACATAAGTTTTTTAGTAAGACCATATGTAGTATAAGTCTCCCTAATAAGACTTATAAATAATTTTCTCTAATTTTTAATAAAGCAAGCAATTATTGGATCAAGTCAATTATTTTTTTGTGAATAATCTACATATAGCTACAAAATGAGCTAATAGAATGATTAAAGGGAACTCTGATAAATCCAAAATGTAAGAAATAAGTGGTCAAATGCTTATATAAAATTGAAAGAATTAAATTTTTTTTTAATATTATTGTTGTCACATTATTATAAATTGATTATTTTTTTTTTCTATATATCAAAACTGTACTTGTCTACCTTTTCCTCTTATGCTCATGCATTTATGAATCAAAATGGTTTGTGACCTTGAAATTTCTATCGATTTTTTTCCCAAACACTAACATGAGCATGAGTCTCACATGTATTTAGGAAGTGTTTGGCAACAACAATTTTAGCCTCTTTTAGAAAAAAATTTACAAAAAGACAAAATAAATTAAAATAGTTAATAAAAAAAAATGTCACATTAAATCCATAATCATTTCATTTTTTTTCTTCACAAATATTGTTGAAGGTCACCCCATGTGAAAGGGGTGATCCTCATGTCAACAAAGGAAGACAACCAACCAAGTCAAGCTTGGTGGCCACCAACCATGTCAAAAGTCAAGAATGAAGGCTCTCCCACCTACTCCTTTGTGTATAAATAGAGACGGGAGGGAGAGGATGAGATACAGATCAGAAATTAGAGAGTGAGAGCTGTGAGTTGAGTGAGTTTCATCTCCTCCTCTGTATTTTGTATTTTGCTCCATTTTAGTGAAAACTTCTCATTTCTGTCCGTGGATGTAGGCATTGGGCCGACCCACGTAAATATTGTGTTTCCTGTGTGTGTGAGATATATTTCTGGGTGTGTTTGATTCTAACAAGTGGTATCAGAGCCGGTGTTGTGCGTTTTGCGGAAAAACAGAGTGTTGTTCCGAAACTGCCCAGAAATCGTATTGCTCGAAATCAGATTTTGAGCATACCAGGAGCAAGGGCTCGACGAGAGGAGTCCAGAAATATAAAGCAGACACCCAACGGAGGCGGCACGCGCCCTCACGCGCCTCTGGAAGTTGGCGCGTGAATCCCAGTCGCGTCACGCGCCTACACGCGCCATGCAGGCTCCCGGCGCGTGGTTACAGTCTCAGACACGCGCTACACGCGCGGACGAAGGTAGACGACGCGTGAGTTGACGCGCGACACGCGCCGCACGCGCGCGCATCAAGCCGCTGGAGCAGGAGCCGCGTTGACCGAGCCGGAGCCGCTGACCGAGCCGCTGACTGAGCCGATGACGCCAGCCTGACGTCAGCATAACTGGAGGAGTAATCTGGTGCTTCGCAGGCGCACCAGATTCTGCCGATCTGCACCGTTAAAATTGTTTTGGCTTGATCTAAGCCATTTGGAGTCCGTTTTTGGTGATCCAATAGTGGTTTCTGACTATTTGGAGTATTCCGGACACATCCGTACGGTCAGATTTTGCAAATAAGTTTTTCAAAAATTCGCAGTTTTTATTTTGGCAATCCGAAGTGTTTTTCCGGCTAATTTGAGCAGTCCGGACTTCACAGCAAAGCCTGTTTTTCAAACAGAGATTACTTTCTGGATGATGGAGGAATCCACATCAGCTTCAGGGCCGATGATTCGGTTGAACGCTTCTAATTATGCGATATGGAAGCCGCGGATGGAGGACGTCCTGTATTGTAGAGATTTGTTTGACCCTATAGCGCTAAAGGGGGTCAAACCAGATGGAGACAAGGATGTGGACTGGATAAAAACCAACCGGAAGACTGTCGGTCAAATCAGACAGTGGATTGACCACAGTGTGTTCCACCATGTTGCCCAAGAGACAGACGCCTATGCCCTATGGATGAAATTGGAGGGCATGTACCAGTCCAAGACCGCACGGAACAAAGCCTTGATAATGAGAAGGCTTATAAACTTGAAGCTGAAGAATGGTGTGTCTGTTGCTGAACACACCAGTGAATTCCACAGCCTTGTGAACCAGCTTGCATCAATCAAAATGGAGTTGGAGGATGAGATGCAAGCATTATTATTACTCAGTTCCTTACCAGATAGCTGGGAGACGTTGGTGGTTTCTCTCAGTAATTCTGCACCCGAAGGGAAGCTGACCATGGGAATGGTCACAGACGCCTTATTCAACGAGGAGGCAAGGAAGAAAGAGATGGAAGGAGAGCAGTCCCATGCCCTTGTCACAGAAAGTAGAGGCAGAGATAGAGAAAGGGGCAGAGGTAGAGGAAGAAGTAAAAGCAGAGGGCGTTCACAGTTCAGACAGGACAACACGAGGAGGTGTTTTTACTGTGATCAAGAGGATCACGTAATAAGAGATTGCCCAGAGAAAAAGGCGGACAGACAAGCCAAAGAGAAGGCTAAGGGACACGGAGGTCCCTCAACTACAGCAGTTGCAGTGCATTCCTCTGACGATGAAGAGGTGTTGCTTACAATCTCGTCAGAGTTGGAGACACCCGGCTGGATTTTGGATTCAGGGTGTACGTTCCACATATGTGCGGATAAGAAGCTTTTCTCCACTTATCGAAGAGTCAGCGGTAGCACTATCCGGATGGCCAACAACACAGTGAATAGAGTTGTCGGCATAGGGACAGTGCGATTCCTTACTAAGGATGGAAGAAAAGTAATTTTATCTGAGGTCCGACATGTGCCAGGAGTACGGAGGAATCTAATCTCCCTGAGTATGCTAGATCTAAAAGGAAATTGTTTCTCATCTAGTGGCGGGGTTCTTCATGTACGCAGAGGTGATAGAGAAATGTTGCAAGGTAAATTGTGCAACAAACTGTATAGACTGGAAGGAGAAGCTTTGACAAAGATGAGTGTTGTCAAATGCCAGTCAAAGGGTACAAAGAGAGAACATACGCAACCAAAGCGTATGATTGAGCAAGGCTTTCATCAGGAATGGCGAAAACGGTGCACGGGAACGCAAGGAGGCAGTTCAAAGGTGCACAGATCTGAGCCAGTGAAGCCAATCTTGAAGAAAGTTCAGAGCAAAGAAACCAAGTCTGTAGAAACTATGCCAGTGAAGAAGAGAGTTTCTTTTGCTCCCGTGTTAAAGACATTTTGCAACCTCTCAAAAGATGCAAGGGAGGGATGCAATTTCAAGTCGCAAAGTGAGCTTTGCAATGCACTCCAATAAGGGGGTGCAAGCACTATGCACGGAGTTGCATAGTGGTAACTTGTACAGACCGGTGGAAGGTGTCTTGGCAGAAGGGCTAACTGTCAAACATCAGAACGGACTTACAAGTGAGACAGAACCGAACATCAAGGATTGCAGCACAGACAACGGGCGTATGAGATCGCTGGGAAGTTGTTCTGAAATGCAGAAAGCAAAGGCTGGTTGTTCAGAAATAAGCTCCGAGCAAGGAAAATTGAAGATGTTGATGTGTCAAACTCTGAAGTTTTCTAGTTGCTCCCGTGTTTCATCATGCAAGAAGCTGCACGGTAATGCAAGGGTATCCCGAGCAGGGGGTGCAGGGCATCCAATCAGGGGGTGCTTGATACCTTGGCAGCAGGTTTTGTTGTGGATCACCTCACATGGGCTGAGGGGGTGATTGTTGAAGGTCACCCCATGTGAAAGGGGTGATCCTCATGTCAACAAAGGAAGACAACCAACCAAGTCAAGCTTGGTGGCCACCAACCATGTCAAAAGTCAAGAATGAAGGCTCTCCCACCTACTCCTTTGTGTATAAATAGAGACGGGAGGGAGAGGATGAGATACAGATCAGAAATTAGAGAGTGAGAGCTGTGAGTTGAGTGAGTTTCATCTCCTCCTCTGTATTTTGTATTTTGCTCCATTTTAGTGAAAACTTCTCATTTCTGTCCGTGGATGTAGGCATTGGGCCGAACCACGTAAATATTGTGTTTCCTGTGTATGTGAGATATATTTCTGGGTGTGTTTGATTCTAACAAATATCACATTCAACTACAAAAAAATTCAATTATCTTTCTAAAAACAAAAGTTTTAGCCTATTAAAATAGCCAAAAACTAAAATAACTTATTAAAATAGTAACTTCCCCAACACCCACTTAGTAGAAATTTTAATAAAAACAATTTATATCTCTAACATTCTTGTTAGGAAAAATCTGTTAACTCAGATTTACCCACTCAAAATTTTCTAAATAAATAATTATATAATAAAAATTAATTTGTATAATATGAATTTCATATAGAATCAATATAAGATATGATAGAAGTAAATTTCCGAATAATTTTATAAGAGTGACACTTCCTGTTAATGGATAACTCTATCAAGATGGGAATGAGTCATTATTAATTCACGGTTCCTAATCACCGTGTATTTCTGATATGTCGGCAGAGCACCTTTGAAGCAAACCAATAGGGTAGGTAGAGGTAGTCCAATTGAATTTAGAGAAAATATCATATTTTTTTAAAAAATATTTTAAATTTTAATAAATTTTGTAAATATTAATAATCTTGCAAGCTAATTGGATTCGAGCGTATCACATTATCTGTACTTGGAGTAGTCTTGGTCAGGTGGCGTGGTGTTGTGTTGCGTTGCGTTGCGTGGCGTTGTGTAGAGGATTTGGGATACGTGCGATGACATCACGCGTAAGATTACACTTTGAGCTCGTGAGGCATAAAAAAGTCAAAGATTGTTTTTGATTAAAATAGACAAAATAAATTTTTTAGTCCAGTCCGACAAAATATTATATTCAATTTATAATTATTTTATTTTTTCTCTCATAAAAGTTACAAGAGCCAAAAAATCTATCCCAAACAAAGTTTTTTAGTCTTAAATTAAAATAGTCAAAAAGTCCACGCACATTCCCAACGACCCTTTGTTGAGTTATTTTGATTATATTTTAATAATTTGAGTTATTCATATTATAATATATAAAAAATAAAATTAATTGGATAAATATAATCTTATGATCAAATCAAATAATGGTCTTAAAAAATTATTAAAATTATACTAATTGTGGGGATGTATTTTCTGAGTACCAATACGTGGCAAGGTGACGCCGATGTGTCAGCCGAGGTGCCACGTGTCCTGATCGAGACGCCGAGGTAATCTCGGCAAGGCCGAGGTTATCTCCGAAGATATCGAAATCCGAGATAAACGGATAAGGGACCAGAGTCCTAGGATGAAGAGGAGACTTAGCCAAGATAAGGATAAAACTCTTAGAGAGTTTATCTTTATCTCTTGAAGAGTCCAAAGTAAGTACTGAATGAGAGTCCATAGAAGTCAGGCTTCTAGTGGGACTAGGTTTATGTTGGCTATAAAAGAGAGGCACCCCCGTGGGTCTAAGGTACGCAATTTTATGTTTTTTATGCTTAAGCTTGTGAGTTTAGCACTTGATTATCTTTGAGAGATATACTGACTTGATCGTCGGAGTGCCCCCGGGTGGTTGAACCACCGCCGGAGACTTCTCTTTCTGTTGCAGGTTAGTTAGAGGCCATCTTTTCTGCCAGTGCTTTTCCAGTTGATTACTAGGCGGACAGTGTGGTCAGAAAATTACTCACACAATTTGGCGCCGTCTGTGGGAAAGATAGGAGAATAAATGGCTAGTAACGGACAGAAGGAAAACATTGGGGGCGACACTCCTGTTGGGAGTGGGAGACCCATTGACCTTGATGTCATAGGAGACGAATACAACACAGAAACTAGTGACTAGAATACCGGCATAAAGGACGTCGGCCAGACTAACAATCCAGATCGAAATGGCTACTACAATGAAGATGACCTCCAGGTATGGAAGGATAGATGCCTGCGGAGGGACGAAGAGGTGAAAGAGATGGCAAATAAGTTGGCAGACCTGCAATCGATCGTCAACTTTATGATGCAAAATAACGTCATGCAGCCACCATACCCGCTGCAGGACACGCCGATGCCAGCAGCCAATGCCCAGAAGCAAGGGTAGAAAGCAATTCTAGAAGCCCCCCAGCACAACGGGAGCGAAAGACATTCTCATCGACCTTCCAAGGAGGTCGGACGAAGGGAGCCAAGAAGAGAAGAATCATGAAGGACGCAACACGCAAAGGAGACAGACCCCAGAGGATATCGACATGTTCAGGGGCAGGCACTGTGCTTCGACACAACTCATGGAGAAGGGTCGAAAATGACTCACCACGAGGCCGAGAGTAGTATACCGAAGAGACTGAAGTCGAAAGATAGCTGAGCTCCTAGGCGGAGCAAAGAAGACTTAAGAGATTACCTCAAGAGGAAGCAGCAGAATGCCGAAGCCGAGGTAACATCCCCAGATAAGCCGAGAACACCATTCTCGGTGGAGTTGGACAAGTTCGAGGCACCAAAGAGATTCAGTATGCCGAGGTTTCAAATATACGACGGCAAGTCAGACCCCAACTTCCATGTCGGACTATATTTGAAGTCAATGGCATTGTATAGTAGGAACGAGCCGTTGCTCTGCAAAGTATTCCCCTCATCCTTCGGGGAGATTGCATCAGATTGGTTCCATAAACTACCGAAGGGAAGTGTAAAGACTTGGGAAGGCCTGGCCGAGATGTTTGTGGCCCGGTTCATGACAAATAAGCTACAGCCATTAAGGGTGGACGCATTGATGGCCTTGAGGATCAGTAAGGATGAAGGCCTTAGGGCCTATGCAAAAAGATACTATGAGGTATTCAACCGAAAACCAGAATGTAATCAAGAAGTAGCGGTCGTATCATTCAAGAATGGCCTGAAAGACAATTGTCTGCTACGGAAATCTTTGGCAAAAACTTTGTCAAAAAGCATGGAAGAGCTCATGGCAAGAATCGAGAAGTATGCCAGAGCCGAAGAAGACACATCGGCAAATAGGGAGATAAAACAGGAGAAAGGGAACGACTCACCGAAGCGAGGCCGAGTTAACAATGGGACGAGCAGGCAAGAGGCAGAACTAAGGGCGACACAAGCAGTAACAACCGTGTTCCGGATCCCAATTCCCAAAGTCCTGGATCAAATTCGAAACCAGCCCTATTTAAGAACGCCAGAAAGAACTCCAGGAGAGTTCATGGGAAGAAACATTGGTAGGCATTGTGCCTACCACAATGCAGATGGACATACGACTCAGGGTTGCAGAGCCCTAAAAACATATTTGGGAAACCTGGTAAGACAAGGACATCTGAGAGACCTTGATGATGAAACCAGAACAAGGGAAGAACGGGCGAGATTGCCTCAAGCACCAGCAGCCCCACCTCCCCCAACACAACAGCCACAGGCAGGAGGACCTCGGGTAATCAACGTAATCCACTCAAAGGTCAACGAAAACGAAATTCGAGGAGAAACCCAGAAGGTAAAACACCTACAACTTGTCTATCAAGTCGGAGAGAAAAGACATCGGGCAGAACAGTACCAGGGACCGATGATAACCTTCACTGAAGCCGACCTAGAGATGGTCCAGCACCCGCATAATGATGCCTTGGTAGTATCCCTCCAGGTTGGGGAATGCCAAGTGAAACGCATCCTGATTAACCAAGGAAGCTCTTGTGACATGTACATCCGATGTTACAAGGAGCTCGGCCTTCACCCATATGACATGGAGCAATCTAACGGCCCAATGGTCGGGTTCAATGGAACGCCGACATGGCCATTGGGAGCAGTAAGCTTGGAGGTGCAGGCTGGCACCAGGAAAATCAAGACAGAATTCACCGTTATCGACACACCCTCCCCTTACAACATCATCTTGGGAAGACCATGGTTGCATGCGATGAGGGCAGTTCCCTCAACATTGCATCAACTGTTGCGATTCCCAACAGAGCATGGGATAGAAGAAGTCAGGGGTGATCAGCTACAGGCAAAAAGTTGCTCCATGGCAGCAATGAAGTCTACTTGCAGCGTTCGAAAGCCAGAGAAGGTAGAAATTGAAGAAGAGGACGTGGAAGTCCTAAAAGACGTCGGCAAGGAGCCAGCCAAAAAGAGCGAAGAGGCACTAAAGAAAATCCTCGTCCAGGATGGGGATGAAGAACTTTTGTGCAAAATTCAAGATCAAGAACTACGTCTCAACACCAAGTCTTCCCCAAAGCAATGAGCAAGCGGAGGCATCCAACAAAGTAATCTTGGATGGAATAAAAAAGAGACTGCAGGCAGCAAAAGGAAAATGGGTAGACGAACTGCCCAATGTACTCTGGGCATATTGGACTACGCCGAAAAGATCAACTGGGGAAACCCCTTTGCTATGGCTTATGGCACAGAAATAGTCATTCCACTGGAGATCGGCATCCCTGGAATCAGAACCCAAGGGGTAGAAAACAGAACTAATGATGTTCTCTTAGCCCGAGAGCTAGATCTTCTAGAAGAACGAAGGGAGAAAGCTGCAGTTCAGCTTGCAGCATACCAACAATAGCTTGCCAGAGTATACAACAAGAAGGTCAATTCAAGAGAATTTCAAAGTGGTGACCTCATCCTAAGAAAAGTTATCGACAACAAGAAGGATCCCAGAGAGGGCAAGCTTGACCCAAATTGGGAAGGACCCTATAAGATCTTCTCGGTACTGGGAAATGTGGCATACCGGCTTGAAGATAAAGAGGGCAAAAAATTGACTAGATCTTGGAACACTTGTACTTTATCATTAGAATTCCTTTGTTCCTTGGCCATTTGCCGAAATAAATAAATAAAGATTCAGTTCTGTTTTCAAGATACTTGACATTGTCTCTGGAATACATGTATAATGCGAACCCAAGTAAAACTCAGGCTCACATTAGGGGGGCAGAGGGAAGAAAAAAGAATTGTTTAACACTAGTTGAAATTTGTGGACAATTTACAAGTTAAGTTAAGCCGAGATCATTGTTTACCACATGTTGAAATTTGTGGACAATTTACAAGTTGGTTAAACCGAAAAGTATTGCTTAACACTTGTTGAAATTTGTGGACAATTTACAAGTCAAGTTAAGCTGAGATCATTGTTTACCACTTGTTGAAATTTGTGGACAATTTACAAGTTGGTTAAACCAAAAAATACTGCTTAACACTTGTTGAAATTTGTGGACAATTTACAAGTCAAGTTAAGCCAAGATCATTGTTTACCACTTGCTGAAATTTGTGGACAATTTACAAGTTGGTTAAACCAAAAAGTACTGCTTAACACTTGTTGAAATTTGTGGACAATTTACAAGTTAAGTTAAGCCGAGATCATTGTTTACCACTTGTTGAAATTTGTGGACAATTTACAAGTTGGTTAAACCAAAAAGTACTGCTTAACACTTGTTGAAATTTGTGGACAATTTACAAGTCAAGTTAAGCCAAAAAGTACTGCTTAACACTTGTTGAAATTTGTGGACAATTTACAAGTTAAGTTAAGCCGAGATCATTGTTTACCACTTGTTGAAATTTGTGGACAATTTACAAGTTGGTTAAACCAAAAAGTACTGCTTAACACTTGTTGAAATTTGTGGACAATTTACAAGTCAAGTTAAGCCGAGATCATTGTTTACCACTTGTTGAAATTTGTGGACAATTTACAAGTTGGTTAAACCAAAAAGTACTGCTTAACACTTGTTGAAATTTGTGGACAATTTACAAGTCAAGTTATGCCGAGATCATTGTTTACCACTTGTTGAAATTTGTGGACAATTTATAAGTTGGTTAAACCGAAAAGTACTGCTTAACACTTGTTGAAATTTGTGGACAATTTACAAGTCAAGTTAAGCCGAGATCATTGTTTACCACTTGTTGAAATTTGTGGACAATTTACAAGTTGGTTAAACCGAAAAGTATTGCTTAACACTTGTTGAAATTTGTGGACAATTTACAAGTTAAGTTAAGCCAAGATCATTGTTTACCATCTGTTGAAATTTGTGGACAATTTATAAGTTGGTTAAACCGAAAAGTATTGCTTAACACTTGTTAAAATTTGTGGACAATTTACAAGTCAAGTTAAGCCGAGATCATTGTTTACCACTTGTTGAAATTTGTGGACAATTTACAAGTTGGTTAAATCGAAAAGTATTGCTTAACACTTGTTGAAATTTGTGGACAATTTACAAGTTAAATTAAGCCGAGATCATTGTTTACCACTTATTTTGTGGACAATTTACAAGTTGAAGATAAACCAGAGACAAGAAACTTGCCGAGGTAAATTATCGGGTGGCATAACCGAGGTGTGTTACCCCGAGAAGATTGCACAAAGAAGAAGGAGTACATGCGATATATGCAGAATATTCGAAGTATAGAATCATGCAAAGATAAAGAAGAGAAGACAGGGGTACAAGCATTCAATAAAATAGAAAAGTTGTATTAACATTCAAAGAAAAGAGGGGGGGCACATCGGCCATACAAAGAACATACATTGTTCTCTAATATAAAGAAGCAAGAAGATACAAGTAAGAAGAAGACTTAGAGCTGAGGCTCCTCTCCGCCAGATTGTTGAATTTGAAGATCAGATACCACCACGGCCTCCTTCTCTGCCGCTATCTCGGCGTCAATCTCTTGAAGAGTTTCTTCAACTGTCTTAACCTCAGAAGGGATGTCCGCTGGTACAACCTCAAGAACAGCTCCTATGGGAACCAAATCACCTTCTTCATCTTGAGTCAAGTCTAGGACTTGCTCATTCTGAAGAGGGGACTTGGCCCCATCAGCATCTTTTGATTTTCTAATCAAAGCCTCATCCTCTTCCTCCTCGGCCTCATCCTCAGCATCAGATTCGCCGACATCTTCACTTGGAATTGGGGCTAGAGGAAATGGCAAGGGAATGTCGTCGGCCTTCCGCAATGGAGAGTCATCAGGAATATTAAGCTTTTTAAGAAGGGACATCTAACCAAGGGTGAAACCCTTGTTGCATGCCTCCTTCACTTGTTTTTCATAGGCCTCAGTGACGTCGGCCATACCCTGTGAATATGCCTTTTCGTCGGCTTCTTTGATTTCAGCTTCTTTGGTGGCCAGGGCCTCCTGAAGCTCTTTCTCAGCTTGGGCCATCTTTTCCTCGGCCTCTCTCCTTTGAGATTCAGCCACCTTTCTGATAGCCTCAGCAGCCTCAGCCTTCTCTTCGGCATTATTCTGAGCTTTAATTGCAGCTTCGACTTGATCCTCCAGCTTCTTCATTTTTGATTCAAGGCCTTTATTGATCTTTTGAATAGAAGAGAACTCCTTCTTCATGTCGGCCAGATTTTGCCGATTCTCAAAAGACTGCATTGAGAAAGAATGGGCATACTGGATGGCCTGAAAGAAAACAGAGGTATTAAAGAATATTCAAAGTGTGAAATAAAGAGAAAGAAAAATTTACCAAGTAGAAGACGTTTACCTGAACAGAGTGCTGCAACATTAAGGTATAGTTCTCATATTCGCTATACTGGGCGTTCGGCTCCAGGTCACCTGGGAGAAGTAGAGCGGTACTGAGTGCAACGCCGACATTGATATCGTTGGCGCTGTCACTTGCCATTACGGGCTTATCCTCTAGGGTGATTTCGGGGGCCCTGGGGGCATCTGGTTTCTTTGACCCCAAAGTTTTTGCAGATAACCTCGGCTTTTTTGATTTAGAGGATTCGGAAAGAGGTACTTCGGCAGACCTCTTCGAAGGGACAGAGGCAGTTTTCTGACTTGGAGCCAGTTTTGGGGCTGGCAAAGTGTCCTCAGTCTCAACTTGAGTCACTTTCGCCTTCGGTTGAGCTTTCTTAATTCTTTTTGGTTTTTCTGGAGGTTGGGTTTGTGTTGGTTGTTCGTCAATGGATAATGGAATGTTGGCTAGGAGGTCTTTAGCAACTGGCTTTGCGCGACCCATCTCGGCTGTAAGAACAAGACGTCGGCGACGCTTTCTTTGGGATGATGGAATGAGGTATGGAGCTGAGGTCGACGACTGTTCTGCTGGATCAGAGGTTGATCCTTGGTCTGTTCGTGATATTAATGCAGCTGGAAGAGTTATAGCAAAGGGAGGAGATAAGCTCTTCTTTTTCTTTCTCCTGGGGACGTTGGGGAGAGCTGATTTGTTTGTTGGGATGAAGTTGAGAAGTAGGGGGGCCTTTCGCTTCTGAACTGGCAGGTCCAATAATTTCCTTAACTCCTTGCTGGGAACAAAGGATTGGCGAAAGTTTTTTGACGGTTAAGGAAGAACTACAAAAGCAAAGACAAAGCAGACATTAGGAAACAGATAAAGTATACAAGACTTTAAAAGCAAAACAAGTATGAATGCAGGGCTCTTACCATTACCCTCTATAAAGACTGATCGTGGGAGAGGGAAGAGGTGGAGGTCTTCATCTGGGGCAAACTCCTAGTTCCCCGAGATAATGAAATAATCATCTCCAGCCCCTTTGTTGGAGTCTGGGAGGTCGGCTACAATTTTGAATTCTGTGGACCTCGGCTTAAGGTAATAAATGTAGCATTTTTCTTTCAAGTTAAGGCCACACATGGTATAACAATATTGGATGTCGGCAAGGGTGATCATAGCGTTTTCCCGTTTAGCTAGAGCTATAATACCAAAGATCACTCGATAGGAATTGATTTCCAGTTGCATGGGGTTCAACTTATAGTAATGGAGAACCTCACGAAACAGAATGTTTAATGGAAGCCGAAGTCCACACTCTATAAAAACGACTACAGGGAAGGGCATGGATTTTTGGGTAGGCATGATGGAGTCATCATCCCCAGCGAACCTCAGATTGACATCGGCTGGGATTTCAAACTCCTGTCTAAAGTATTCTAGTTTGGAGGGGGTGTTTACCCTATGTTTCCACATACCCATGATATCGGCTTAATCTTAGAAGGTGGGTCTCAGAAGATGTTTTTAGAAGGTTATTGGGACCTCGACAAACAGTAAGGTAGGTGCAGGTGTAGACGTCCCCGAACGTCCCGGGAGGAATGAGGTCCCGTTCTGTTCGTATGGGGTTCACTACAGGTTCAGACTCTCAAATTGTCACGGTTCTTAATCTGAACCAAAGAGTCTAAATCCGACAAATCGTTTTTAGAAAACAAATTTTTTTTGAAAGAAGTGCCAAACATGGACTGCTTTTCCAAATACAGAGTCGCCACCTAAATATTTTATTTTTGAAAAATTTAGGAAACCCTGACTCGTTGCCTAAGGCCACGTGTCCGTCATCACCAAAGTTGCCTCGGCTCGGGAACTTGGGTACGATTAGGGAAGGTCACTTCGTGAGCACCCCCGCTCGCCCGATCAAAGATCGACCTCTACTAACCATGATATCTAGTTTTGAAAACTTTATGCGTTCTTATTCCGGTTATTAGCCTAGATTTACTATGTGATGCGCACAGCATACAAGTATAGACTGGGTCGCCTGAATTGGAACAAAACATTTCATGTTTATTTATTTGAAAATGTTTTGATGGTGCTACCCGCAAGTAGGCTAAGACGTGGATTTGCCACCCTCGGGTGGGCTTAGAAAAACATGATTTTGTCACTATCTAGTGGGCTTAAAAAACTCACAGTCAATGAATTGTTCCAATCCAAATAACCCAACCTTCACCCACAGGCATCCAGGCAGATATGTCACATAAGCAATTAGCCTCATGGTAAGCATGCTATCATGGCAGTCACTCACACGCATGCAAGGATGCTAAAGCATAAAACTTACCGAGTACTCCAAGCCAAAACAGAAGCTAATTAGAAATCCATGCATGATCCTAATTATACAGAAATGCCTAATGCAACACATGCAAAAGTGCAACTATAGCAGGCTCGGCTATTCTAAACATGACATATGAAATGCTACAGCTAACATGTATTCAACTTGGAATTGAAAATACAATGCAGTTAGTATGATGCGCCGAGTCCGGTGCATGCAAGACAGATGAAATGAATGCAAACATGCTATCATACTGTATGCTAATTGAAACATGCCCTAATCTATCCATCATAAGCGGGTAAATAAAAGGGAGAAAGACGTGGGGTTGGAAGACATACATCACACACACGCACACTTATTACAACATTGCCCTCGCGCAGAGGGTCCGAATAAATAATATACAGTCCCAAATGATTAATTACAGTCCAAATATGTACAAAACCCTAATTAATTAACAAATTAAATTAGGAAAGCAATAAATTGGCATGCAAGCCAGGGACTGCCTCAAATCTGCTCCGGATGATGAATGATGCATGCTCCAGTTGTCTTTGTCGGAAAATCCCTTGCGATGCCCCGGTTTGCCTCTGTTTGTAATTGTTCTTGGAATGCGTGCCAAGCTCCGAAAGGCTGTCGATTTCTGATTTGCTGCAACAGAGAGCAACAAAGGGGCATGGCAAAGTATTTTCACATATGTATGCATGACTACTCTTCGGGGAGTGTAGTCCTCGATCCTCGTGCCACCAATCACGCATATCGATGCATGATAGCCGAGGAGTCAAATTGCACGACTCAATATGAAATGAATGCATATATAAACACAACAAGACCTAAACTCCATCATGGATAATCCGGAGTGTCGGTGACTGGGAATTGAGACACGTTCCGTCACTCGAAGTACGAAACGTCCCTCATTTCCCGTGCTCGGGCTAACTCCTATCCCAAGCACAATGCAATATGCATGACATGCATGAATGCAACTAATATACAACCTAGCATGCACAATGCTATGAGATGACATACACAATGCATGATGTAACAAGGCATACACAATGCTCTAACATACAACCTAGCATACGCAATGCTATGAATCGAAATGGCATACACAATGCATAATGGACTTACACCAACATGGGTGGACCTCAGCCACACTTACATCAGTAGCCATTAGATGAAAAATGAGACTCTCGAAATACGTGCACGCATGCACGCAAACCGAGGACCGAACCTAAGGCATAGTATGCAACTCTAACAAGGCATGGCAAGGCATGAAATGTGGCACACAAACATGTAATTCCAGCACTGAAATATGATACAAAGCAGTCCCGAAACATGGAAACATGTCACCCGATGCATGGAATGAACCCCGAAACTCGAAACTAGGCACACGGAATGACTTACAGCTATACAAAGCATGCATTATTTGATCATGAAGCATGAAGAAAGATGTAAGACAGTCCCAAAACATGCATATTTCCAGTTTAAATCATGGCCAAAAGATGCTAGCAAGATGGCCTAACATAGCATGCAAGTTCGACTAGCAAACATGGTTTATATGGCAAGTATATGAAGCATATGGAATCTGACCAAACCATCAAAAATCAATGAATAAATTATGTTAAAATAGGCCCAAATAACCACTGATGTGCAACCATGGCATGCAAAAATGATGAGTTGCTTTAGGGGGCTATGTAAGGAGTTATTAGGCACATACAAGATAGACATGAAGCATGGAAACAAAAACTCTGAAAATCAAATATGATAGTCCTAAAACTCACCAAATTGACCCTAGAAAGTGACTCCAAAGCATGCAAGATAGGGTCTCTTTGGAAGGCCAAAGTGGCCACCAAACAAGTCAATGTGAGAGGGGGGTCACCCCCTCTAATTTGGAGGCTCAAAACAGTGTCTTAGCTACTAAAAATCCACTGTATTTCAGTGGCTAGAAGGCCAAACAAAGCATGGAACAAGAGCTTAGGTGTAAGGCTCAAAATATGAGACAATCAAGCATACAAGGAAGCATATGACCTCAAAAAAAAATGGGACCTTAAACAAACTTGAAGATGAGATTAAAACAAGATATTTTTCAGTTTATGACAACTCTCAAAAACAAACACAAGTAGGGCTAATCTATCATGCAAAAATGGCCCTAAAAGAGAGAATAGAGACAAGGGACATCATCTGGCCTCAAACAGTGAAGATCTCTTCAACAAAGTTGAAGAGGGGCTCAAAATAAGGCCTTTTCCAGTTTACATCAGGTCTCGAAAATAATCACAAGTAGGCCTAAAATATCATGCAATAAAAAGGCCTAAAAGAGGGATAAAGAAGCAAGTGATAGCTTCTGGCCTCAAACAGAGGAGAGCCCTTCAACAAAGTTGAAGAGGGGCTCAAAGCAAGACATTTCACAGTTTATGACCAAGTCCAAAACAGCTCACAAATAAGCCTAAAATATCATGCAAAAATAGGCCTAAAAGAGAGTTTAAACACAAAGGGTGAAGAGGAGACCTCAAACAGAGTAAGATCCTTGATCAAACATGAAGAGGAGCTCAAAATATGACTATTTACAGTTTGGGTCGGAGCCCAAAAATGCTTGCAAGTATGACTTGTAAATGAACCAAGAAAAGGCTAGAAAATGGAGGTAGAAGACTCACCCTTGTAGAGCAGCAACACAGCAGCTTTTGGACCAAGAAATGGTGCTCCTATCCTCTGAAAAACAGCCTCAAGTTTTTGGAATGGAGTGTGGAGGTCTTGTGTTATGTGTTGTAGTGTAAATGGTGCAAGGCTTTTAGGGTTTAGAGGGTTGAAGTAGAGAGAGAGTGAGAGTTGTAGGCAAAGGCTCAAAACCAATTTTGTAACCCTCAAACAAGGAGCTGAGGGGCTGGTTTTATAGAGGAGAGGAGTGGAGAAAAAGGGGGGGAAATCAAATTCAAATTTTCCCTCCAAAAGACCCCCCATCGGATACAAGATCTGGGGGGAAACAGAGGGTGCAGCTGTAAGGAACCAGGTGAGAGGGTCATGGCCGGCCAGGTTCAGAAGGTTCAGGGGGCCGGCCGGCCACCCCCCATGGCCGGCCGACCAAGGGTCAAAAGGGTCAATGACAATTGCTGGTCGGCCACCTCAAAAAGGTGGCCTCCCATGTGTGCACAACACAACTATGTGGTTGAAACCCGGAGAATGTGAACCAGGAGAGAGAAAAACCCATTTTTTAGAGGGGTTCAAAAGGGTCAGGCACAATTACTGGTCGGCCACCAAATATTGGTGGCCTCCCAGATGTGTACAACACAAATATGGGGTTTAGGGTTCAAGAAAGTGGCCCCGGGGTGGTCAACATTGGCTTTCAAGTGAGGAAAACGGGCGTCGGAGAGCGATGAAGAAATAAAGATGGCTTTTCATAATAATTGCTGGCCTCCCACCCTCTTACAAGCTTCCTAATCATGAAAATAAGGTCTCCACCAAAAATGAACCAAAACGGATGCAAAACGGAGGTTCGGGGATTGAAACGCGCGGCCTGGGGCCCCGAAAATGGGCTGTTAAGCACCGGAGGTGGCATTCGACCACGAAGCTGGTCTCTCGGGCCACAGTGTTCCTCAAAAGGGAGGAAATAAGGTGTGTGCCAAAAATCGGAGCAAACGGAGGTGGTTATGCGGTCCCGAACCGAGGCACACGACCGTCGACTCCGAAAAAATAGAAATCGGGCTCCAAACGGGAAAAATAGCCTACGACCACGAAACGTACCCTACGGCCACTGAGAGATGGTCTACGAGACCTCTCCCTCCCTTCAGGAAGAGAAAATAGAGCCTGGTTCGCAAACCGAGGCAAGGCACGAAAGAGTCCGGAAGTCCAGAGGCAAGGCTTGCAGCCGGGACTCTGAAACTTCTGAACGAGCACAATATGCAATATCACCGAGCGCTCAACTGGTGACGTCTGAGTCTTAAGGTCGGTCAAAAATGGGGTGTCTACAGTTGCCCCTCTTTGACAGAACTCGGAAGTCATGAGTGATGGGAGTGAATGTCAAAGCCTAGAGACAACCCATTTTTGACAAGGCCGAAGACTTAGACAAATAAGCAAGACAAATAGAGATGTGCCCGCAGGCATTCCCGCAGGCAGGGGCAAAATGCAACCGACAATGCAAGAAGCCAAAGGTATCTCAATGATCATGCAAATGCAGTAAGCTGTAATGAAGCACATATTCACAATAGATGCAACAGTTTTAAGCAAGAATGCAAAGCAACAACTACATTTCATGCAGTTAAGAATGCGGAGAATTATTCAATTCTCGCCACGTCTCACACGGAGAAGATTCAATACCTGCGCGGTTCGTCTGGTCGCACCAGCCTTAAATGAACCGTACATACAATATCGTGCCTGCAAAAGAAGGAAACTCGACAAGCACAACATAATTAGCAACACATGTTCGAAGCGATATTGAATGTAGACAATCGCGTCGTCGATAGAAAAGTGCATCGCAATGCGAGGAGTAACGCGCGTGACAACGCGGGTTAAGCACGAGGATTTGACAATACCTGTGAAATGTGCACAATAGTATGAGTGGTGTGTATGAGAGTGCAAGTGACGTGCATAACAATGTAGAATAAATGTGAATTCGAATGCAAATTTGTCGTAAAACGACGAGCAAAGAAATACGAGTTTTCGATGAGGGTAACTCAATTGTGACCTCGGGTTTACCTCCCGAAGGGGTCGCAACATGTTCGAAAAGGATACATCTCACTTTTGACGAGTAACGATGAAAAATGCATCGAAAGTTGGAGTTGAAGTTCCGGTAGAGCGATTTCGCGACGGAAAGTGCACTTCTCTTGTACTATTTCAGGTCTCGGGGACTCCAATCCTTCCCAAAATTTGCAGAGATCTTGGTGGGCACTTGGGGAACACCACCGACCAGGTCTCGTCCCAGGGAGAGGCCACCGACCAGCGTTTTGCAAAGGGGGTGGTCGGCCTGCCACAAAAGGTGGTCGGCCGACCCCCTAGCCCAAATCCGGGGCAGCTTGGTCATTTTGCTCTCATTTTTTTAAATACACTCGGCCAAAGTCTCACTCCTCACAACTTCAGCTCCAAAAACACCTTCTCTACCTTCCTAGACCATTATCCCCTTCAAATCTGAGCTCTATACGCGTTTTCCAACGCCCCACGCAAGTTGTTTTCGCGAAATCTTTCAGTTTTCATCACTTTGGACCGATTAAATTTTGATTTCGGTGCTTCTTTTCTCATTTTCACCACTTAAGGTAAGTTTGTCTCAACATTTGGAAGATTTCCTCGGGGGTTGACTTTTGTTGACTTTTTCCTTTCCCGAGAGTTGACTTTTGTTGACTTTTTCTGACTTTGGCTCATTTTGCTCATTTTTGCTCCTTTTTGCAGATTTTCTGAAATGGTCGGTCATTTTCCTCACGGTGGAGGTCCTCCGGGCGCTGGGGATGATCCCGATATTATGGCTCTGCCTCCGAGGGTTCGACCCTTCATACCCGAGAGGTACGTCCCTCGAGCACATTCCTTCCGCGGGCTATTTTTTATCACTTCACTGATTTTGATGATCGAGCGCTTGGGGATCTACTTTTGCGAGAGCTGGAGTCTCACCTCTCTCATGAGGCATGAGAGGTATTTACTTTGCCTTTTTTACATTTCTGCAACGTATTCCGCATTTTTGTACGTTTCATGCCTCTTGCTATACGTATCTGCTCTTTTTAGCACGTAGCTTGTTTTGGCGCTTAGCCCATGATACAGTATTCTGTTTGCATTTTGAACGCTTGAATTCCTAATCACGTAGCCCATAACCTGATGGTGAACACACAGCACACATATATGTTGATAGTTGAACACTCAGCCCAAACTCTGAATTTCTGAACACGCGGCCCAAGTTGAAGGTGAGCACACAGCACACTGTAGACACCCCATTTTTGACCGACCTTAAGACTCAGATGTCACCGATTGAGCGCTCGGTGATGTTGCATATTGTGCTCGTTCAGAGGTCGCGGAGTCTCAGCCGTGAGCCTTGCCTCTGGACTTCCGAGCTCTTTCGTGTCTTGCCTCGGTTTGCGAACCAGGCTCCGTTTTCTCTGTTTTCTCTTCCCGGAGGGAGGGAGAGGTCTCGTAGATCATCTCTCAGTGGCCGTAGGCTACGTTTCGTGGTCGTAGGCCATTTTTCCCGTTTCGGAGCCCGGTTCCCGGTTTTCGGAACCGTCGGTCGTGTGCCTTGGTTCGGGACCGCTTAACCACCTCCGTTTGCTCCGATTTTTGGTATACATCCCACCACCATCCTTTCCAACGACTTGGAGCTATTTTTCAGAGCTTAGGAGCACCATTTCTCAGACCAAGAGCTGCTGGTCCATTGGTCTTCAAGGGTAAGCTTCTTTTCATCTTTTTTGTTCCTATCTTGCTCTATATCTAAGCCTTGCTTGCAAGCATTTTTGGGCTCCGACCCAAACTGTAAATAGTCTTATTTTGAGCTCTTTTTCATGTTTGAGGTCTCCTACTATCACTTGCCTCTTTAACCCTCTTTTAGGCCTATTTTTGCATGGTATTTTAGGCTTATTTGTGAGCTATTTCGTGGCTTGATGTAAACTGTAAAGCGTCTTGTTTTGAGCCCCTCTTCAACTTTGTTGAAGGGTTCTCTTTGGTTTGAGGCCAGAAGCTACCACTTGCCTCTTTATCTCTCTTTTAGGCCTATTTTTAGGGGAAAATTTGAATTGATTTCCCCCCCCATTTTCCCCCCCTTTTCCTCCATTCCTCCCTCTATAAAACCAGTAGCTCCAGCTGCATTTTGGGAGAAAATTTTTTTGTTTAAGCCTCCTACATTTAATTTCTCTCTCCCTATATTCCAAGCATCAAAACCCTTTTGTTTTTTTTGGCCCCTTTCTACACCACCACATAGCACCACCTCCCCACCATCCTTTCCAACACTTGGAGCTGGTTTTCCAGAGGAAAGGAGCACCTTTTCTCAAGCCAAGAGTTGTTGAAGCATTGGTCTTCAAGGGTAAGTCTTCTATCCCTCTCTTTGGCCCTATTTTTTCTCAATATATTAGCTCCTCTTTCTTGCATATTTGGGCTCCGACCCTAGCTGAAAATAGCATTATTTTGAGCTCCTTTTCATGTTTGTTTAAGGGCCTCTCCCTGTTTGAGGCTTCCTTTTTACACTTGCTTCTTTACCTCTCTTGTATGCCTCTTTCTTGCATAGTATTTTAGGCTCATTTTTAAATTGTTTCGAGCTTGGTTATAAACTAAAAAGTGGCTTATTTTGAGCCCTTCGTCAACATTTTTGAAGGGCTCTTCACTGTTTGAGGCTTCCTTTTGTCACTTGCCTCTTCATCCCTCTTTTGGCCTTATTTTTGCATGTTTTGTTAGCCCCTTGTGCTTGTGTTTTTGGGCTCTGGTCTAAACTGTAAATAGCCTTATTTTGACCCTCTCTTCATGTTTGATCAAGGGACTTTTGCTGTTTGAAGCTCCCTTTTTTCTCTTTGTGTTTAAACCTCTTTTTAGGCCTTATTTTGTATAGTATTTTAAGCTTGCATGTGCACTATTTTGGGTTTGGTCACTAATTGTAAAATACCATGTTTTGAGCCCCTCTTAAACTTTGTTGAAGGGCTCTTGGCCATTTAGGGCCAGCAGCTGCTACTTGCTTCATTATTTCTCTTACGGGGCCATTTTTGCATGATAGATTAGCCCTATTTGCATTCGTTTTTGGGACTTGTTATAAACTGGAAATATGCATGTTTTGGGACTGCCTTGATTCTGTCCTTACACTTAATTTTCAAATAATGCATGCTTTGTATAGCTATAGGCCATTGCGTGTGCCTAGTTTTGCGTTTCGGGTCTCATTTCATGCATCGGGTACCATATTGCCATGTTTCGGGGCTGTTTTGCATCATATTTCGGTACTGAAATTTGCATGCTTGTATGCCATATTCCATGCCCTGCCATGTTTTGTTAGAGTGGCATTTGTGCCTTAGGTTCATCCTCGGTTTGCGTGCACGTGTGCACGCATCTCGAGTGTCTCATTTTCATCCAATGGCCTCCTATGTGAGTGTGGCTGAGGTCCACTTGTGTTGGTGTAAGTCCATTATGCATTGTGTATGCCATTTCATTTCATAGCATTGTGTATGCTAGGTTGTATGTTAGCGCATTGTGTATGCCATGTTACCTCGTGCATCGTGTATGACATTTCATAGCATTGTGCATGTTAGGTTGTATCTTAGTTGCATTCATGCATGTCATGCATATTGTATTATGCTTGGGATAGGGGTTAGCCCGAGCACGGGAAACGAGGGACATTTCGTACTTCGAGTGACGGAACGTGTCTCAATTCCCAGTCACCGACACTCTGGATTATCCATGATGGAGTCTAGGCCCTGTTGTGTTTTTATGTGCATTCATTCCATATTGAGTCGTGCAAATCGACTCCTCAGCCATCATGCATCGAGATGCGTGATTGGTGGCACGAGGATCGAGGACTACACTCTCTGAAGAGTAGTCATGCATATATATGTGAAAATACTTTGGCATGCCCCGTTGTTGCTCTCTGTTGCAGCAAATCAGAAATCAGCAGCCTTCCGAAGCTTGGCACGCATCCTGAGAATAATTGTAAACGGAGGCTAATTGGGGCATCGCAGTGGATTTCCGCACAAGGCAACTCAAGCATGCATCATCCATCATCTAGAGCAGAGTTGAGGCAGTCCCTGGCTTGCATGCCAATTTATTGCTTTCCTAATTTAATTTGTTAATTAATTAGGATTTTGTATATATTTGGACTGTAATTATTTGGGACTATATATTATTTATTCGGACCCTCTGCGCGAGGGCAATGTTGTAATAAGTGTGCGTGCGTGTGATGTATGTCTTCCAACCCCACGTCTTTCTCCCTTTTATTTACCCGCTTATGATGGTTAGATTAGGGCATGTTTCAATTAGCATACAGTATGATAGCATGTTTGCAGTCATTCATCTGTTTTGCATGCACCGGGCTCGGCGCATCATACTAACTGCATTGTATTTTCATTTCCAAGTTGAATACATGTTAGCTGTAGCATTTCATATGCCATGTCTAGAATAGTCGAGCCTGCTATAGTTGCATTTTTGCATGTGTTGCATTAGCCATTTCTGTATAATTAGGATCATGCATGGATTTCTAATTAGCTTTTATTTTGGCTTGGAGTACTCGGTAAGTTTTATGCTTTAGCATCCTTACATGCGTGTGAGTGACTGCCATGATAGCATGCTCACCATGAGGCTAATTGCTTATGTGATATATCTGCCTGAGTGCCTGTGGGTGAAGGTTGGGTTATTTGGATTGGAACAATTCATCAAATGTGTGTTTTAAGCCCACCAGATAGTGGCAAAATCATGTTTCCTAGGCCCACCTGAGGGTGGCAAATCCACGTCTTAGCCTACTTGCGGGTAGCACCATCAAACCATTTTTCAAACAAACAAACATGAAATGTTTTGTTCCAATTCAGGTGATCCAGTCTATACTTGAATGCTGTGCGCATCACATAGTAAATCTAGGCTAATAACCGGAATAAGAACGCATAATGTTTTCAAAAATAGATATCATGGTTAGTAGAGGCCGATCTTTGATCGGGCGAGCGGGGGTGCTCACGAAGTGACCTTCCCCAATCGTACCCAAGTTCCCGAGCCGAGGCAACTTTGGTGATGACGGACACGTGGCCTTAGGCAAACGAGTAAGGGTTTCCTAAATTTTCCCAAAATAAAACATTTAGGTGGCGACTCTGTATCTGGCAAAGCAGTCCATGTTTGGCACTTCTTTCAAAATCTGTTTTCTCAAAACGATTTGCCAGATTTGGACTCTTTGGTTCAGATTTAGAACCGTGACAATTTTAGAGTCCTGAACTGTAGTGACCCCAATGAACAGAACGGGATTTCCCTCTCGGGGCGTTCGGGGACGTCTACAGTTTCTGGCGACTCTGCTGGGGATTTAGAGAACTTGACTCGAACTCATGATATCTTGTTTTGATTACACTTGTGTGTTTCTTTGCATTGCATTTGCATTGGTGCGCCTAGGACACCGTGTTTGCCATCTGCTATTCCTGAACGGTTTGTCGGAGGCTTGTCTTGTCAAGACATGACCATAAGGCTGACCGGTTGTGGGCTCTGCCAGTATGGGAACACAAACCCCGATTTTACCGGGGCACCCTTTTGACCATTCGATCTAGTGCATATTCGGAATCCATAGTGACTATTCCAAACTAGGACAGGTTACTTACCCGATTGTAGGTTGTTTGAAACCGCTGCGTGCGTAGTGAAACCCCAACTCCTGACAAAATAGGACAGGAAAACCCTACCCCTTCATAGGGGTGTTTTGGCTCTCAATTATTTGTTATGTACTTTTAGAGTGCGTCTCTATAGGAATGCATGTATCAGTTTACAAGTTTGGACATCAGGCCTGCGGGCACCAGTTCAGTATTTTGGGATTCAGTTTACCTAAGGGTATCAGATTTGAGGCTGAATTTTGGGGGCAGAATTCAGTGGAGGGTATAGTCATGCAGCTACACTCGTATCTGTTTTGGTGAAGTTGAGCTGAGGTGCTGTTTGTTTTCTCTTTTGCTAGGGTAGTCCTGGAACCATAGCTTCAGAAGGCTTCGATATCCCCCGAGGTTCATCAAACTTGTGCTGATAGACTTTGTCAGGTCAGAGATTCAGTTCAAGGGCAATCAGTGTTCCTTTGCCAGAGGCAGGGTAAAAGGGCCAGTCAGGCACAAATCACCAGTTCAGCAGTTACCAGATCAGTGGCCCTTATCCACTCCACCAGTGAACAGTCAGGCTGAGGTCTCAGTTTCTACTGCAGGGATAGATACCAGTCAGTTAGATGGATCAGCAGAACACATTAGGGATGGAGGCAATGATGCGCCAGATGCAAGAAAGTATGAAACTCATGCAGCAACATGCTGTCCGCCAAGCTGAATTCGCCAAACAGCAGGCTGCGGTCATGGCCCAACAGGCAGAGCTAATCACTAGATTGCAACGGCAAAACAGAGCATCTGCTTCGCATCAAGCTCCCCCCCACCAGTAGATCCAATACTCAGGGAGACGCCAAATGTCCAGGAAGGTACGGACATTCCGATAGGGCTGGCTCTGCCCTCAATCTTACCCCAGCTGTCTAAAGCACCAATCAACCCACCGGACTCTCCCTTTGAGTTCGAGGTAGACCATACAGCGTTGAAGTTATGCAAGCTTGAAAAGTTGTTCAAAAAATCCCAGGGGGTAAAGTCCATCCCGGACATTGAGGACGGGTACACCGACGCAGCTGTGACACTGCCGGACAGGTTCAAGATGCCTCACATCGACCGTTTTGACGGGTTAGGAGATCCCATGGTCCACCTGAGTTTATTTTCAGATGTTCTGCGCCCGATGGGCTTGACAAGATTACAGAAGCTTTCCCTTTTTGGCAGGACCTTGTCGGGTATTGCGGCCATCTGGTACATCAAATTGGAGGATTCAGTGAAACGAAGCTGGGAGGAGACGGCCGAGGCCTTCGTCGCACAATATTCATACAATACCCAAATCGAGATTACGACCCGTGATCTTGAGACGACGAGGCAGGAGCCTAAGGAGAGCTTCTCAGAATTCATGGCCCGCTGGAGGGCCAAGGCCTCAATGATGACCATTAGGCCAACGGATAAGGATCAAATACGGATGGTTGTACGCAACCTCCAGCCCAAACTAATGCAGAAAATGATCGTGCTCCCCTTCTCTACCATTTCAGATTTGCATGAGATGGGAGTACAGATCGAGGATGCTATGAAGCAGGGCCTCATTGACCAGGAGAAGGAGCAGCCTAGGAGGGCGTTTACCCGCAGTTCGAATGCGACCACCAGCGGTGATGCAGCTGCAAGATCTTCTGAAGTGGGCATGGTCGCCATCACCACGCCAAGAGCAGCCACCCCCTTTGTTGGTGCATCCACTTCAAACCCCCGAACTTCAGACTATCTACCCCGAGGCAAGAGGGTTTTCACCCCACTCTATATGTCTTTGTCTAAAGCCCTGGGGGTCCTACTCAGAAAAGGACATCTGAAACCGTTAGAGCAACGGCCTCTACCCGATCCTCTCCCTCCAAAACATGACCCGACTAAGTACTGTGCTTTCCATCAACAAACCGGTCATGACACCGACAGTTGCGTCCGTCTCCGCCACGAGATACAAAATTTGATTGACAACGGGGTCATCCTCGCACCAGGTCCTGCAAAGTCTATCGGCACTTGATCAGTGAACTTGTAGGGGATAATGTGATGTGATCGAGGGATGAACCACCTGCGGGCGGCGTTCAGTTTATTTCAGATATGGTGTATGGCACGCACTATTTTGAGCATTTGTGAATGCTGGTTTTTGTACATTCTGACTTAGGTATTGGGTCAGTCTTGTTGTTTTGGTTTTGAGTCTGTCTTTTTGTTTTGAGTCAGTCTCTTTTGTTTTGGGTTTGTCTTGTTGTATCGAGTCAGTCCTGTTGTATAGGACTCGGGTGATTCCGAGGGGTGTTACCTCGGGCGTCACCATTTTGTTTTGTGTTTGTCTTTTCGTTTTGTTTTGAGTCTATTTCTGCCTTGGAGCCAGTAACGCCAGCAGATTCGAATGAACAGCAGTGGTTTTTCATGCTTTTATGTTTGCTTCTGCCGTGTACCAGTTGTACCAGAAATTCCAAATGAGATGGCAGTATCTGACTAGAAGCTGTGTCTTTTCTGTGCCTTGAATTCATTGCATCGACCTAAGTTTTCCAAAACTTTTTGAACACTGCGGTGAAAACGAAGAGGAAGGAATTCCTCGGGTTTTGTAAAATTTTGATCAATTGAGAGAAAGAGAGGCGTGCTAAGCCCCTTAATGAATGAAATCATGCTTGTTAGCGTGAGTACTGAGAAGGACCCTGGCTTGATCCAGACTGGTTTCACACTATCTTCAGCGCGAGCGATTTGTCGCTTTCTTAAAAATTTTCAAAAACAAAATGTCTTGCGCGATCTTGCGAAGACCTGTGTGGAATCGCTCTTGAGATTGTGTAGCTTAGGATCGCTCTCAGCCTCAAGACTTAAGCCCTTGCTTTAAAACCTTGAACCACAATTCGAAGTGTTCAACGATCGACCATCCAGGGAGGCCTGTGTGGCCAGATTGGAAGCAACCCTTGAGCAAGAGGCACCAAAGTCAGATCAAGAAGATCAGATCTCATCAGAAGAAGCTTGTAAAGCTAGAACAGAAGCACCCCTCTAACTAGGGGCAAAAATGTCCGATGTGCTCGAAGAGCCGAAGATGGGTCCTTTAGCAAATCAATACAACAGTCATTTTCCTAGACTCAGATGACTTCAGGATCTCAAAACCATTTGGCATAGACTTGTTACACTTTTACCCTTGAGAGGCTCACTGGGCCGAAAACCCGGAAGGGCGACCCAGGCAAAAGTTAGAGCAAGAAAAAAAAAAAAAAGAGAAGAAAAAGAACAAAAAAAAAAAGAAAAGCGCAAAGAATGAAAAAAAAAGAAGAAGAAAAATGAAGAAAAATGCAAAGAAAAGAACAAAAAAAAGAAAATAAAAAAAGAAAAGAAATGAAAAGAAAAGAAAAACAAAGCTCGCAAGGTCGAAAACCCGCAACAGGCGCCTTGGCAAAAGTTAGAGCATAAAAAGGAGAGGTTAAATACCCGAGTATACCTTAACCCCGAACTACGTAAGGCTTGATTCCCATCTTTGGGATACGTAGGCAACTTCATTCTGAAGTCCAGCCGTAAAACACTTCAAATTCGACTGTGTCCATGCGATGGTTCTGGTCATCTTTGTCTTCTCTGGATCTGAGAGTCTGGTTATGTTCGTCGCTTTGAGGACTGACTACAATGCGCTGCGGCATCATTCAAACAAGGGGCAACTTTCCGTTGCTATTCAATGCATTGCGGTGCCTTTCAAACAAGGGCCAACTTTCCGTTGCCATGCGGCTCTCTTCAAGCACGGGGCAATTTTCCTTTGGATCCGAGGTTGTGCATCTCAGGAGTAGGTTTCATGCTTGTTGAGCAATGGTCGTTTGCAAAAATAGTTTTTGAGAATTTTTACTGAGGTTGACTAATTCTCTCGAAAATTATTCCAATTTTTCCAAAACTGGACCATTTCTTGGACCCAAAAAAGGAAAATTTTCAGTGCTCATAGCCTGACTTGCATGATTTTAAATCAGAAAATTGAACAAGCATGTCAATCTAACTCTCATTTTGGTCAAAATTGTTTTAGTAGAAAGCCAAAAACAAAAAATGGTCGAAATGATGGACTAGGGGCATAGTTGAGTCAGGTGTTCTGTCTTTTCCCTATTGTCAACATACTTGCCAGAAAGGGCACCATACTTGCCAAGAAGGGCACCATACTTGCCAAGAAGGACACCATACCTGCCAGAAAAGGGCACCACTGAAGCTATCCGCAAAAGGGCAGAAAACTCTCGCATCCTCCAAGCAACGAGGTGTCAAGCCAAGTGCGAAGCACGAACTGGAATGGATCAAGATATTCTACTCCCTCATCTGGACAGATCTGATCACGTCCAAACTCCCCAGCAGAGCATCGTCAACCGATGTCAGTTGCAGATTTGCTACACACCTAGTTGTAGCACAGCCTCTCTGTGGGAGAAACTCACTAGCTGCGTACAGAAGAAGAAGAATCTAGCGGAATGCTAGGGGCAAGAGCCCACAACTTTTTGTTTATCCATCAACCGCCCAGGGGAGGGATTTAAAATGAGAGATTGAAGAATAGAGAGGTGTGCGCTGAGAGAAAAAGTGAGAAAATGGATTTTTCAAAAAAACAGAGCTTGAGGGCCGAGTGATGTGAGAATCACAAATGAGAAAGAGTGGGAAATAATACCTGGAGAAACTGGCTCCTTGTGTACGGAGAGGTCTCTCATCTTTGTAACATGTCTGTGTGTCATGTCTCTTGTTTTGTTTGTCTTGATTCTTGCTTTGAGTCGTTCCGAGCATGTCTCGATGTGTTTAGGTTGTTTTACCTTGTTTTTCCTTTGTTGAGTGGTGTTTAGGTTGTGTGCCTTTTATTTCCGTGTTGAGTTGTCTTGCTGTGTTCTGTCATAGGCTCAATACCTGGTCGAAAACTCATCTCTTAATTTCAAAAATAAAATAGTTTTGTGCTCAAAGTGCTGTGCCATTCTTCACGTTTGTGCAAAACAAGATTCGTTCTTTCATAAAACCGCACAATTCAACCCAGGTCATGTGAGAACAGTAAAACCAGGACCTATCTGAAGCTATATGGGTTCCAGACTGCAAAGCAAAAGAAAAGAGGGAAAATCGAAGCATTTGAGTGTGTTTCACCTTCAGCAAATTCCGTGATTGTACTCCGGATGTACCTCCTCAGGCCTTGTCACTACTCTAAAGCATGAGTGTATCTCGGCCCCAAGCTTAAGCCTATTCCAAGTCAGAATGGCAATTAAAGCAGCAGCAGATGTTATCTCTCTCTGGTATGAACATGGTGTGCCCGTTTTTTTTTTTTTTTGAGCTGAGTGTGTTGAAAACCCCTCCGAAAGGTAAATCAGAGGTCGCGTTTGAATTTGGTCTCGTTAAGGCTTGTATTCCCTTATTCGGCATTTTGTTTTAAATATGCGTTGTCACACACGTTCCATTTGCATCGTGATGCATGTTCCAATTGCATTGTTATGCACCCACTTCACTTGCATCGTGATGCACGTTCTAATTGCATTGTTATGCACCCACTTCACTAGCATTGTTATACCTATTCATTGCATTGATTATGCACATCTATCTTGCATTGTTATGCTCATTCATTGCATTGTTATGCACCAATTCACTTGCAATTATCATTCTTTCTCCTCGCGCGTGCGACGGCTTAGACCTCCTTTGGTTTAGAGCATTTGGAACACGTTCCAATGCCCGCATCTTTTATTCTGAAACACCGGGATACGTCCCTACATTTCTCCTTCCTTCCGAAACAATGGGATACGTCCCTATGTTTCTCCTTTTATTCTGAAACAATGGGATATGTTCCTATGTTTCTCCCTTTATTCTGAAACAATGAGATACGTCCTTATGTTTCTCCATTCTTTCTGAAACAACGGGATACGTCCTTATGTTTCTCTCCCTTTTCGAAACACCGTGATACGTCCCTACATTTCTCTCCCTTTCCGAAACACCGGGATACGTCTCTACGTTTTTCTCTCTTTCTGAAACACCGGGATACGTTCCTATGTTTCTCATTCCTTGCAGAATACCGGGATTCGTCCCTATGTTTCTCCCTCTTCGGTTAAAAGTGTTCGGAATACGTTCCAATACTCACGCCATTCTGAAACACCGAGATACGTCCCTATGTTTCTCCCTCTTCGGTTAAAAGTGTTCGGAATACGTTCCAATACTCACGCCATTCTGAAACACCGGGATACGTCCCTATGTTTCTCCCTCTTCGGTTAAAAGTGTTCGGAATACGTTCCAATACTCACACCATTCTGAAACACCGGGATACGTCCCTATGTTTCTCCCTCTTCGGTTAAAAGCGTTCGGAATACGTTCCAATGCTCACACCATTCCGAAACACCGGGATACGTCCCTAGGTTTCTCCCTCTTCGGTTAAAAGTGTTCGGAATACGTTCCAATGCTCACACCATTCTGAAACACCGAGATACGTCCCTATGTTTCTCCCCCTTCGGTTAAAAGCGTTCGGAATACGTTCCAATGCTTATACCATTCCGAAACACTGGGATAAGTCCCTATGTTTCTCTCTTTGTCCCATTCCTCACACGATTTCAGCGTGTCTGGAATTTATCTTAGGATGCATGGAGCGCGCTCCTGATTAATCTTCTTTATTCTTCCTCCACTCACGAGTCCAACGTGGTTGGAGTATGTCACCATTTTGCATCTATTGTACTCTCTGTTGCATCGCATCTATTATCTATTGCATCACATCTATTACATCCATTGCACCATATCTGTTTTATCGCCTGGTCTAAGGAGACCTTAAATCCTGCATCATCATTCACGCTGTTTTGCGCATCGTACTTGCATTTCTTCGCACTATCTTGTGCACTCCTGGTCTAGGAGAACTTAAATCTTCTAAAGGTGCAATTCCTTTGGTGTTTGTCGTGCCCGAACGACTTCCGGTGGTTTGGTATAGCCACCTGCCTGTGTTAGCAGTGAGTTCCTAGGAGATCAACTGAGACGGTGGAAACTAGAGTTCGAATGGCTCTTGCCTAGAACGCAAAGGTTCGGGATTTTCGAGACTAAAGTCTGGTTTAAATACCCAGAGGTATATCCTCGGCTTGAAATCTGTATGGCAGCCCCATAGATTGAGATAGCATGTGTATGCGCCTCAATTCTGGATACTGAACCAACCTAGTCTGTCACCCTGTTGGAGAATAGGGAAAGCTGCGACCATAGTCAGGGAGAAAAGTAGTACCTGCAGTTCAACCAAGAAGAAGCGAAAGATCCCCAGCAGCATGAGGTAAGTCATTGCCAATTGCCCCTGTAAGGTACCTTTACCTCTTAGCTATTACATTGCATTTTAGCCACTACATTACAGTGCATTGCATGAATCCTCAATTATCAAACCAGGCTTCGCGTAGCGTATAAGTCCAATTATCAAACCGGCTTCGCGTAGCGTATAAGTCCAATTTTCAAACCGGCTTCGCGTAGCGTATAAGTCCAACTTTCAAAACCAGCTTCGCGTAGCGTATAAGTCCAATTATCAAACCGGCTTCGCGTAGCGTATAAGTCCAATTATCAAACCGGCTTCGCATAGCGTATAAGTCCAATTATCAAAATCTTCCTGCATATCATTTTGCATCTTGCCCCCCGCCTGCGGGCACATTTCTTTGTTATCTAGTATGTTTGTCTAAGTCTTCGGCCTTGTCAAAAATGGGTCGTCTTTGGGCTTTGACATTCACTCCCGTCACTTACGACTTTCGAGTTCTGTCAAAGAGGAGCAACTGTAGACACTCCATTTTTGACCGACCTTAAGACTCAGACGTCACCGATTGAGCACTCGGTGATGTTGCATATTGTGCTCGTTCAGAGGTCGCGGAGTCTCAGTCGTGAGCCTTGCCTCTGGACTTCCGAGCTCTTTCGTGTCTTGCCTCGGTTTGCGAACCAGGCTCTGTTTTCTCTGTTTTCTCTTCCCGAAGGGAGGGAGAGGTCTCGTAGATCATCTCTCAGTGGCCATAGGCTACGTTTCGTGGTCGTAGGCCGTTTTTCCCGTTTCGAAGCTCGGTTCCCGATTTTCGAAACCGTCGGCCGTGTGCCTCGGTTCGGGACCGCTTAACCACCTCCGTTTGCTCCGATTTTTGGTATACACCCAACCACCATCCTTTCCAACGACTTGGAGCTGTTTTTCAGAGCTTAGGAGCACCATTGCTCAGACCAAGAGCTGCTGGTCCATTGGTCTTCAAGGGTAAGCTTCTTTTCCTCTTTTTTGTTCCTATCTTGCTCTATATCTAAGCCTTGCTTGCAAGCATTTTTGGGCTCCGACCCAAACTGTAAATAGTCTTATTTTGAGCTCTTTTTCATGTTTGATTAAGGACCTTTTGCTGTTTGAGGTCTCCTACTATCACTTGTCTCTTTAACTCTCTTTTAGGCCTATTTTTGCATGGTATTTTAGGCTTATTTGTGAGCTATTTCGTGGCTTGATGTAAACTGTAAAGTGTCTTGTTTTGAGCCCCTCTTCAACTTTGTTAAAGGGCTCTCTTCGTTTTGAGGCTAGAAGCTACCACTTGCCTCTTTATCTCTCTTTTAGGCCTATTTTTGGGGGGAAATTTGAATTGATTTTCCCCCCCTTTTCCTCCATTCCTCCCTCTATAAAACCAGCAGCTCCAGCTGCATTTTGGGAGAAAATTTTTTTGTTTAAGCCTCCTACATTTAATTTCTCTCTCTCTATATTCCAAGCATCAAAACCCTTTTGTTTTTTTTTGGCCCCTTTCTACACCACCACATAGCACCACCTCCCCACCATCCTTTCCAACACTTGGAGCTGGTTCTCCTGAGGCAAGGAGCACCTTTTCTCAAGTCAAGATTTGTTGAAGCATTGGTCTTCAAGGGTAAGTCTTCTATCCCTCTCTTTGGCCATATTTTTGCTCAATATATTAGCTCCTCTTTCTTGCATATTTGGGCTCCGACCCTAACTGAAAATAGCATTATTTTGAGCTCCTTTTCATGTTTGTTTAAGGGCCTCTCCCTGTTTGAGGCTTCCTTTTTACACTTGCTTCTTTACCTCTCTTGTATGCCTCTTTCTTGCATAGTATTTTAGGCTCATTTTTAAATTATTTCGAGCTTGGTTATAAACTGAAAAGTGGCTTATTTTGAGCCATTCTTCAACATTGTTGAAGGGCTCTTCACTGTTTGAGGCTTCCTTTTGTCACTTGCCTCTTCATCCCTCTTTTGGCCTTATTTTTGCATGTTTTGTTAGCCCCTTGTGCTTGTGTTTTTGGGCTCTGGTCCGAACTGTAAATAGCCTTATTTTGACCCCCTCTTCATGTTTGATCAAGGGACTTTTGCTGTTTGAAGCTCTCTTTTTGCTCTTTGTGTTTAAACCTCTTTTTAGGCCTTATTTGGCATAGTATTTTAAGCTTGCATGTGCACTGTTTTGGGTTTGGTCACTAATTGTAAAATACCATGTTTTGAGCCCCTATTCAACTTTGTTGAAGGGCTCTTGGCTATTTAGGGCCAGCAGCTGCTACTTGCTTCATTATCTCTCTTACGGGGCCATTTTTGCATGATAGATTAGCCCTATTTGCATTCGTTTTTGGGACTTGTTATAAACTGGAAATATGCATGTTTTGGGACTGCCTTGATTCTTTCCTTACACTTCATTTTCAAATAATGCATGCTTTGTATAGCTATAGGCCATTGCGTGTGCCTAGTTTTGCGTTTTGGGTCTCATTTCATGCATCGGGGTACCATATTGCCATGTTTCGGGGCTGTTTTGCATCATATTTCGGTACTGAAATTTGCATGCTTGTATGCCATATTCCATGCCCTGCCATGTTTTGTTAGAGTGGCATTTGTGCCTTAGGTTCGTCCTCGGTTTGCGTGCACGTGTGCACGCATCTCGAGTGTCTCATTTTCATCCAATGGCCTCCTATGTGAGTGTGGCTGAGGTCCACTTGTGTTGGTGTAAGTCCATTATGCATTGTGTATGCCATTTCATTTCATAGCATTGTGTATGCTAGGTTGTATGTTAGCGCATTGTGTATGCCATGTTACCTCGTGCATCGTGTATGCCATTTCATAGCATTGTGCATGTTAGGTTGTATCTTAGTTGCATTCATGCTTGTCATGCATATTGCATTGTGCTTGGGATAGGGGTTAGCCCGAGCACGGGAAACGAGGGACGTTTCGTACTTCGAGTGACGGAACGTGTCTCAATTCCCAGTCACCGACACTCCGGATTATCCATGATGGAGTCTAGGCCCTGTTGTGTTTTTATGTGCATTCATTCCATATTGAGTCGTGCAAATCGACTCCTCGGCGATCATGCATCGAGATGCGTGATTGGTGGCACGAGGATCGAGGACTACACTCCCTGAAGAGTAGTCATGCATACATATGTGAAAATACTTTGCCATGCCCCTTTGTTGCTCTCTGTTGCAGCAAATCAGAAATCAGCAGCCTTCCGAAGCTTGGCACATATCCCGAGAATAATTGCAAACAGAGGCTAATTGGGGCATCGCAGTGGATTTCCGCACAAGGCAACTCAAGCATGCATCATCCATCATCCGGAGCAGAGTTGAGGCAGTCCCTGGCTTGCATGCCAATTTATTACTTTCTTAATTTAATTTGTTAATTAATTAGGGTTTTGTATGTATTTGGACTGTAATTATTTGGGACTGTATATTATTTATTCGGACCCTCTGCGCGAGGGCAATGTTGTAATAAGTGTGCGTGCGTGTGATGTATGTCTTCCAACCCCACGTCTTTCTCCCTTTTATTTACCCGCTTATGATGGTTAGATTAGGGCATGTTTCAATTAGCATACAGTATGATAGCATGTTTGCATTCATTCATCTGTTTTGCATGCACCGGGCTCGGCGCATCATACTAACTGCATTGTATTTTCAATTCCAAGTTGAATACATGTTAGCTGTAGCATTTCATATGCCATGTCTAGAATAGCCGAGCCTGCTATAGTTGCATTTTTGCATGTGTTGCATTGGGCATTTCTGTATAATTAGGATCATGCATGGATTTCTAATTAGCTTCTGTTTTGGCTTGGAGTACTCGGTAAGTTTTATGCTTTAGCATCCTTACATGCGTGTGAGTGACTGCCATGATAGCATGCTCACCATGAGGCTAATTGCTTACGTGATATATCTGCCTGAGTGCCTGTGGGTGAAGGTTGGGTTATTTGGATTGGAATAATTTATCAAATGTGTGTTTTAAGCCCACTAGATAGTGGCAAAATCATGTTTTTCTAAGCCCACCTGAGGGTGGCAAATCCACGTCTTAGCCTACTTGCGGGTAGCACCATCAAACCATTTTTCAAACAAACAAACATGAAATGTTTTGTTCCAATTCAGGTGATCCAGTCTATGCTTGAATGCTGTGCGCATCACATAGTAAATCTAGGCTAATAACTGGAATAAGACCGCATAATGTTTTCAGAAATAGATATCATGGTTAGTAGAGGCCGATCTTTGATCGGGCGAGCGGGGGTGCTCACGAAGTGACCTTCCCCAATCGTACCCAAGTTCCCGAGCCGAGGCAACTTTGGTGATGATGGACACGTGGCCTTAGGCAAACGAGTCAGGGTTTCCTAAATTTCCCCAAGATAAAACATTTAGGTGGCGACTCTGTATCTGACAAAACAGTCCATGTTTGACACTTCTTTTAAAATCTGTTTTCTCAAAACGATCTGTCGGATTTGGACTCTTTGGTTCAGATTTAGAACCGTGACAATTTTAGAGTCCTGAACTGTAGTGACCCCAATGAACAGAACGGGATTTCCCTCCCGGGGCGTTCGGGGACGTCTACACACACACACCTGTTGAGAGTAGAACACACAGCCCAAACTCTGAATTTCTGAACACGCAGCCCAATGTTGAGGTGAACACACAGCCCACTGATTGAGAGTAGAACACACAGCCCAAACTCTGAATTTCTGAATACGCAGCCCGAGTTGATGGTGAGCGCGCAGCACACACTTGTTGAGAGTAGAACACACAGCCCGAACTTTGAATTTCTGAACACACAGCCCAAGTTGAAGGTGAACACGCAGCACACATTTGTTGAGAGTAGAACACACAGCCCAAACTCTGAATTTCTGAACACGCAGCCCAAGTTGAGGTGAACACACAGCCCATTGATTTTGAAATCTGAACACACAACCAAAGTTGAAGGTGAGCAAACAGCACACACTTGTTGAGAGTAGAACACACAGCCCAAACTCTGAATTTCTGAACACGCAGCCCAAGTTGAAGGTGAGCACGCAGCACACACTTGTTGAGAGTAGAACATACAGCCCAAACTCTGAATTTCTGAACACACAGCCTAAGTTGAAGGTGAACACGCAGCACACACTTGTTGAGAGTAGAACACACAGCCCAAACTCTAAATTTCTGAACACGCAGCCCAAGTTGAGGTGAACACACAGCCCACTGATTTTGAAATCTGAACACACAGCCCAAGTTGAAGGTGAGCACACAGCACACACTTGTTGAGAGTAGAACACACAGCCCAAACTCTGAATTTTTGAACACGCAGCCCAAGTTGAAGGTGAGCACGCAGCAAACACTTATTGAGAGTAGAACACACAGCCCAAACTCTGAATTTCTGAACACGCAGCCTGTTGTTGAGGTGAACACACAGCCCACTGATTTTGAAATCTGAACACACAGCCCAAACATTTTGATGTTGAACACTCGGCTCGAACTTTGAGGTGAACACACAGCCCACTGGTTGAGAGTTGAACACGCAGCCCAAACACTTGAATTCTAATTTTGATTTTGCATATAGCTTATACATTTCATTTGCACGCAGCTTGTATATCTCATTTGCACGTAGCTTGTTTATTTCATTATGAAACTGAATATATGTATTCACCGTGAATGCAGGTGTCCTCCCGTGTTACACGGGGATACGACTCCATTATTGCGAGAGATTGGTATGCGGAGCTCCTAGAGGCCGTCCGCGATTGGGTTGATCTAGCAGGATTCGGGCCCTTTTGTGCCGGGATATCTCGTTATCCAGCTAGCAGGACGTTGATGGGCGCCCTGGTGGAGAGGTGGTGGGACACCACCAACTCCTTTCATTTCTCATCTGCCGAGGATATGACCATGACCCCATTTGACTTTGCCGTATTGACCGGCCTTGACGTGGGAGGCTGGGCGATCCCATATGACGAGGATATGGGCCAGTGGGAGGCTGCTTGGATCTACTTACTGGGAGCTCGTCCACCGGTCGACCGATCCTCGGGCCGAGTCCGGTACACTTGGTTTTCTTCACATTTTAGGCATACTGAGCCCGAGACTCTGGAGGAGATTACACAGTACGCTCGCGGGTTTCTGATGTTCTTCTTCGGGACTACTCTGTTCTCCGACAGGGGGAACACCATTGGGCTATATCTGCTGGGTGCCCTAGCAGACCTCACACAGGTTAGTCGGTATGATTGGGGTGGCGCCAGCTTGGCTACCCTCTATTGCTATATGAGCGCGACCTCCCGCGGACAGGGGAACATAGTTGGCGGCTACTGGAGAGCCTGAGAGGTACCTTCTGCCCTCTTGATTTACATTTCTGCTTTTCAATGTATGTATATTGCACACACGGCACACTTTATACTCTGTCCTGACATCCTGCACTCAGTATTCTGTATTCTGATGGCTTTTGCCCCGTTTTCCGCAGTTATGGGTTTTCGCATATTTTCCCATACTAGCACCAGAGCTGGAGGTGGAGGCGCCCCTTATGACCCCTTACTCGCTTGTTTTCGAGGGCCAGTACCGGCCGCGGCCTTGGGAGACTCTTCTCTACCTACGGCAGTACTTCGACACGGTGCGGCCGTCAGAGGTAATCCAAAACTCCCAATTCCCAATGTTTTCATCTTTGGTTTATTCCGTACATCTACGATTTCTGATCAGCCTATGCATTGGTTACCCGCAGATTACCTGGCAGCCCTGGTTGCCTTTAGGTGGGGACCTTCGATTTCAGTTTGCCGGAGGATGGGGCTCTTCCCGCTATAGGATCTTGTTCGAGGGGCCAGTTGGTAGGGCCTGGTTCTTGGGGGAACGCTTCCTTCGTCAGACTATGGGCTTTCCTGAGCTGAGTGTTCCCTCAGCACCTCCGGACAGTATGCGGCTCGCTGATAGGCTTACTTCCCAGGGTGTCATTGACGCTAGGCTGGGCACTGATGCACTGCTGCATATAGAGGACGGGAGTACGCGACCTACCGTCACACCTACTTGATGCCTCCGTTGACAGGTGTCCGTACTCCCTCGAGGAGGTCTACTAACATGCCGTCTTTGAGTCGAGCTCGGGCTGCAGGCGCCCCTTCTACTAGCAGGGCTGGCACATCGAGAGGAGGGATTGGACTGGTCCCCCTAATTCCTCCGACTTATCATCATGCCGAATGGCCAGACATGCCGACCGAGTTGACAGGATGGCGATACGGGACCTCCTACCCGATTCCGATAGAGCCTCCCATGCCTGATCATCGATATGTCATTGATCCCGACTTACCGCCGGTATGCCCCACTGCTTTTCAATTATCATTCAAATACTTAGACATTTCTTTATTCATTGATGATTTGAGCTTGTATCTGCAGCCACCCAGAGAGTACATGGCGGGGGTGATCGGATTGGGGGCCTCACTCGAGGGCATGGTCTTGCGGAGAGAGGCGCAGCTGTCCATCATGGGTTTCCAGGTACTCTTTAGTTTTCTCACATTTATCGTACTTCTGACGACATGTTGACCTTGAACATTTTACTGCTTTGATTAATTGTATGTGTAGAGCACATCTGACACACCACATTTATATACTGTATCTGCATGCACCCTCATTTCATGTAGTTTGCTTGCATTTGTATCTGATACACACATTTTGAGCTGATGTATTCAAATTGCACTTTTTATTTTCAAATGCCTCCAGTATATCCGCCACAGACCGGGCCATCTCGGCCTTCTCGCGGGGCCGGGAGAGGGGAGTCGTCCCGCAGACGCAGGGCACACATCGTAGAGGAGGAGCCCGATGAGGACGAAGAGGAGGAGGAGGCTACATATCGTTAGTCAGAGACCTCTGCTGACAGAGAGGAGGGTTCCGACCCTGGTTCTAGGAGTGGAGAGGGGCTGAGGAGGATCTTGAGGATGACAGTTCCGACTCAGATGGTGCCGGTGGTGCAGAGCCTGTACCGCAGAAGAGGACGAAGAGGGCCTCTTATTCCTGCTCTTGAGAGCATTGGTGGAGCTGTTTCCTGCTTTATTTATCTTTTTTTACTAGTAGTTGTAGCACATTGTACATTATTAGGTAGTCTTATTTTCTGTCAAACTTGTACCTTTGCTGTAAAATGTTGTAACAAAGGAAGCATGATGGAATGAAACAACTTTTTTGAAAAAGTGTTATACTTTATGTGCATCGTGTATGTGCCAAGTCAGGTAGTGAACCGACACGACAAACTAAACAACCTAATCTTACTGAGAAACAACAAAACCTCAGCAAGTTTACAACTCGATAAGCAAAACACAACAAAATTGATAAACAAAGAGTAACAACTCAAATGCACAAGACTTGGTGACTCGATTAAACAAGACTCGGTAAACGAAATAGCTCGACCAACAAAACAACAACTCGATAAGCAAAACAATAACTCGATAAGCAAGATTTAACAACAACTCTATAAACAAAGTGTATTTCGGACGATTTGGGCGACGAAACGCATCTGAAACAGAGAGAGATGGAGGCTTTTGACACTCCTGATGCATGGAAATGCTAGGAACTTTCTTCTGGAGAGTAAAACAGGGCCAAATACGCAGATTGCAGCATGGCCGGCCACTTTTGGGAGCTGGCCGACCAGTTTTTTGCATTTGAGGGGGGGGGGGGGAGGTGGCCGACCTGCTAGAAAAGGTGGCCGGTCGGCCACTTAGCCTAGCCACCACCAAATTTTCGACACGTGTCCCCCCCCGAACAGTGCCTTATCCCCTTTAAAAGTCCTAGCTCCGTGGCTCATTCATTTCATCTGAGTTTTGCACCAAAATGGAAGCGTTTCTCGTCGAAAATCTCACAGCTTGGATTGCTTCTTTAGACGGCTCGAAAAAGTTGAACTTCTGGGGCTTTGGCTTGAATGCATTATTCACGCTGAGCCGTACTCCGCTACACCTTCCTTTCCTTCATGTCGCGGAAAGGTTTTGGAACCCGATAACGCATGTCTTTAGCTTCGGCGGGCAAGAGGTATGTCCAACTTTCAAAGATTTTCAAGCTTTGATGGAATCCGAAAGTTGTGAAGAGATCTTGCCTCAGTTTTGCTTTGGTCACGGCCAAGATTTAGGGCGGATGTGTGGACTCACCACGCATGACGCTCGGTCTCTGACCTGTAATGGGAAACTGGACATCCTCGGATTGATTTATCGTTTTTCTGACGCCGGTGACCATGGCGACCATCATTGGCAAGGTTTCCGACAACATACCCTTTGCTTGTGTATGCTATCTCATTTTCTGTTTGCGTCGGGCTTTGGTGGATCTAGCATTCGCCTGATTGAAGTTGCTCAAGGCTTGAAGGATGGAAAGAGTTGTATTGCGATGACACTGGCTGAGACGCTGATGGGCTTGGATGCTTTCCATCGCCGGGAGACGACCAGATTTGCAGGGAGTCCACTATTGCTGCAGGTAATGTTTCCCACCCAATCTCACATATGTAATGCTCACATCACTCGGCCCTCTGGCTCGGTTTTTCTCACAAAACCCTTTGGGTTTGGGTTTGGGTTTGGGTTTGGCTGAGACGCTGATGGGCTTGGATTCTATCATCCATTGTTTGATAATACTTTGGGTTTGTTTGTGGGGAGGGTGACTGTTGAGATGGGTCTAACTGGTAAGTTGGTAAGGCAAGTAGAGATCATGTCTGATGGTGATGTGTTCCATGAACTCTTTAGAGACAAACCACACCATATCTCCACCATGTCCGCTGGTAACATACATGGCGTTGATTTGCATGAAGGTGATTGGGGACATGTTGGCTCTGTCATTTCTTGGAACTATACTCATGGTAAGCCTACTACAACAACACCAATTAACCCTAATTTGACACCCCCGCCCCCCCCCCCCCCCATACCAAAGATAAGGGGAAAATGAAAAAAATGAATTTATATATGAATCAGCATTTTGTGTTCTTATAGACCATGATCTTGTGAATCTACTGGTGTACTCATCATCTCTCTTATACACTCATTTTTAGGTGTCAATCATATAATTCTTACTTAGGTTTTAAATATCAGTTGTTTTGTATTGTAACACTAGTTACATATTAGAATTTTAGATTTTTAATATTGTTATTTATATATAGGTTAATAATGTTTGATAATGATTGATTTATGAGCGTATTCCTGATATCATGATATCCGATAGTTATTTTAAAATCACGTTGTAGAAGTATATATGTTGTTTTATTAATCATTTAAAAAAAAAATTCAATTACTCATATTCACATAAAATACTAATAATACAATACGATTATAAAAAAAACCTGGTGATGGATAACATTTAGGCCTCATTTGACAACTTATTGTTTTAGCTTAAAAGTCAAAATGTCACTAAAAAACACTAAAAAATCAACAATTTATATAAAAAAGTCAAGGGTTTTCTTTTCTTTTTACTTTTTACGCATCATTTCGTAAAAAATTTAAAAAATAATTCCAAATAAACTAATTTTTTTAATCTCTTATTTTAACAAAAAAAACTAAAAAATTACTAAAACAACCTATTTCCAAACTAAAAAAATAATTCCAAATATACTAATTTTTTTTATCTCATATTTTAATAATGTTTGATAATGATTGATTTATGAGCGTATTGCTGATATCATGATATCCTGATAGTTATTTTAAAATCATGTTGTAGAAGTATATATGTTGTTTTATTAATCATTTAAAAAAAAAAATTCAGTTACTCATATTCACGTAAAATACTAATAACACAAAACGATTATAAAAAAAAACCTGATGATAGATAACATTTAGGCTTCATTTAATAACTTATTGTTTTAGCTTAAAAGTTAAAAAGTCACTAAAAAAATTGAAAAATCAACAATCTATCAAGTAGTCAAAGATTTTTTTTTCTTTCTATTTTTTTGCACATCTTTTTTGTAAAAAACTAAAAAAATAATTCTAAATATACTAATTTTTTATATCATATTTTAACAAAAAAACTAAAAAATTACTAAAATAACATATTTCCAAACTAAAAAAATAATTACAAATATACTAATTTTTTTTATCTCATATTTTAATAATGTTTGATAATGATTGATTTATGAGCATATTGCTGATATCAATTCAAATCCTGATAGTTATTTTAAAATCATGTTGTAGATGTATATATGTTGTTTTATTAATAATTTAAAAAAAAATTCAATTACTCATATTCACATAAAATACTAATAATACAAAATGATTATAAAAAAAAAAAAACTGATGATGGATAACATTTAGGCATCTTTTGACAACTTATTGTTTTAGTTTAAAAGTCAAAAAGTCACTAAAAAAATTAAAAAACAAACAATCTATATCAAAAAGTCAAGATTTTATTTTCTTTTTACTTTTTGTACATCTTTTCGTAAAAAATTAAAAAAATAATTCTAAATATACTAATTTTTTTTTATCTCATATTTTAACAAAAAAATTAAAAAATTATTAAAATAATCTATTTCCAAACAAGACCTTAATCTATTTCTTGAACTGGGTAAATTTTTGGATGATGTTGTTGATGGGAAAAAGAAGGTTGGTAAGGAGGTTGTCGAAGCAATAGATGAGGAAAACAAGTCAGTGACCTTCAAGGTTATTGAAGGAGATCTCACAGAGCTGTACAAGGCATTCAAAGTCACTGTCCATGTGGATACGAAGGGCGAAAACAACTTGGTGACATGGACGTTTGAGTATGAGAAGAAGAGTGAGAATGTTGAAGATCCAAATGCGTGGATGGATTTAATCATCAATGTCACCAAAGATATTGAGACTCACCATCTCAAGTCATAGACACCTTTGGGTGTGTGTGTGTCAAATGTTATCAGCTAATAATTGCAGTGTGGTGAAGCTTCTAAGTGTGTGAGATAAAATAAATAAATAAGTTAACTCTTTTCTCTAATAGCTTAAGTTGCAGAGGGTATTATCAATGCACGAATATCGTGTATTTAGTTCCTAATATTTATTAGCCAAATATATACGAGTATGGGATAAGCTTAAGTTAGAATGCCCTCTTTAACAACTCAAGTTTTTAGATGAATTGGCTGTTAACAATTTGCATGTATAATCTATTTTGTGGCTACTTTTGTATCAGTTAATATTGTAAATTAATGGTTAACTTTCATGGTGATGAAGTTTTTATTAGCAGAATTCTCTCTATCTCTCTTTGTTTGTCTCTCATACAAAAATAGACATATACATGTGTATTTACAATTTTTTTTCTTTTTTTTTTTACCGACAAAAGTGAATTATTAGTTATTAAATTAACTCTTAAAAAGAGTTGAATAATAAAAAAAAATTTGATGATACAAAATAGAGAAGCCCACAACCTTGAATGGGATCAATAAACTTTTTATTGGGGTGTAAACCAATTGATTGTTTGAGTAGCACAGTTGCTGAGCGTTAGAAACTGGTTTTGGAAATACTGGAAAACAGAATATTTTCCCAAACTTTGATCTATTTTTTAGGTGTAACCCGTGCGTCAAAGTTGGCGGGTTTAAGTGGTAACGCGTTCTATGTCGTGTTGTGATTTACATGCTATGTTTGGTTGCTCAAAACCATTATCTGATAAATGAAAAATTGAAGCCAAAATGAACTCCATGGAAATGGAGTTTTTGGTGAAAAATCCTTAAGATTTGAGAATTGGCTTGTCCCACATTGATTTGGTAGAAAACTTTGAATGGGTTTATAAGGCTTGGAGTTGAAACTAGGGGTAAGCCCCAAGGGGCACCCAAGTTTTGTAGAGAGGGAGGTTATGGGCAAAATGGGTTAGACCCAAAAATCACTACACTCGCCGCCGTCTGTCCATCCGAGCTAGCTAGCTTGGGCACAAGTGCATGGTGTGAGGTTAGGCTTGTCTGGCCCAATACTAATCTTTTTGGGCATTTGAATTTAATTTTATTTTTTGGTAAAATAAAATTTCTGTCTACAATTCAAATTAATTCCGGAAATAATTTGTTTCGGTTTTTTCCCTACATCTAAACATGTCCATACGGTTTTTATCTGTTCAAAATTTGAACCAAACAGTTGTGTATCTGTTTATTCAAACTGAATAAGTTTCATACATGTTCAAACAGGTTTTGCACCTGTTTAATTCAAATCTAATAGCCATATATTCTCCTATAAATAGACAAGTTTCTCATTTGTTTCTTTCATTGAATTTTCGTCGTTAAATTTGCTACCGCACTCTGCATTTTGCTGCATCTAAATTTCTCTGAAGAAGAGTATAAACACTTAGTATGTTCGTTGTACGAATAAATTGTAGTGCTGCATTTATTTGTTGGTTGATCATTTTATCTTGGGAGATAGACGTCCATATTCTGAAAGTACCGCGGAGAGGACAAATCTGTCTTAAGGACACGGTGTCGAACACTGGACTTGATTAGAATATTATTCAAGAAATTAATCGAGTAAGTTGTTTATTTATTTTCTGTTTTTATTTATTTATTTAAATTAGATTTTGATTTTGTTTTTGTAACAAAATAAAAATTTGTTTTTATTTATTTTATTTTATTTTTTCTGGTTTGATTTTTGTAATCAAACAAATTCTCTCATTTCATTTATTTCTTCTGTATTCTGTTTGTTGTTAAGTACACAACATAATTTATTTTTTTAAATACAGTGAAGATTGTCCAACAATCTTAAGACAAAATAATTTTTGGTGTCTTCATTGTATTTAATTTTCTGTGTTTTCACAAAATGATATTCTGGTTGGAAAACAAATAGTAGTAATATACTGTTTGACAAATAGTAGTAATATACTGTCTATTTTCTTTGACAACTAGTAGTAATATACTGGTGTCATTAACAATTACAGAATATTAATTTGTGTTACAGAAAATTATTGTGGTATTTTATTTTTCTAGTTTTAGTAACAAGGAAAATAAAATTATTTTATGTTATAATTTATTTTCTGGTTTTAGTAACTAGAAAATTAATTTGTGTTTTGGTTTTTTCTGATTTTTGTAATGAGATATTATGGCTACTGCAGCTGGAAGTGGTACTCCAATTGTTACACCAACTCCGGTCTCTATCCAGAACAATATTCAAGTTCCAATAAATCATGGAGAAAAATTGAAAAAATTTAACGATACTGAGTTTAAGAGATGGCAGCAGAAAATGCTGTTTTATCTTACAACTCTAAATTTGGCCTAATTTCTCCGTGAAGAGGCTCCAACACTTAAAGAGAGTGAAAGTGATTGGCAAGTTGTTGCCGTTATAGATGCTTAGAAACATTCAGATTTCCTGTGTAGAAACTACATCCTCAATGGCCTTGACAACATGTTTTATAATGTTTACAGCCCTCTGAAGTCAGCAAAAGAATTGTGAGATTTTTTGGAGAAGAAATACAAGACAGAGGATGCCGGCATGAAGAAATTTGTTATCGGTAAATTTCTGGACTTCGTTATGGTAGACTCCCAAACAGTAATTTCTCAAGTTCAAAATTTTTAGATAATTTTGCATGATATTCATTCAGAAGGTATGTTTCTTAGCGAGTCTTTCTAAGTCGTTGTTTTAGTGGAAAAGTTACCACCGGCTTGGAAAGATTTCAAAAATTATTTAAAACATAAACACAAGGAGATGACCATGGATGAATTGATTGTAAGATTGAAAATTGAGGAAGATAACTGAAAGGCTGAAAAGAGGAATGGAAAAAATCTCATTGAGTCCAAGGCTAATGTGGTTGAACAAGTTCATAAACTACATAACAAAAAGAGGAAGTTTATTGGAGATGGTCCTAAACAAGGCGACAACAATAGCAACAAGAAGTTCAAAGGAAAATGCTATAACTATGGCAAGACTGGACATCGAGTTTCTGACTGCCGTCGCCCTAAGAAGGATGGCGGAAGTACAAGCAAGCAGACCACCAATCAGGCCAATGTGACAGAATTAGATTACATATTTGACGGGGTGAATGACATCAACCTCTCTGCTATGGTGTCTAAGGCTAATTTGGTTGGAAATTCCAAGGAATGGTGGGTTGACACTGGAGCAACTCGTCACATATATGTGGACAAAAAGATGTTCACTACCTACAATGAGGCTGCAAATGGTGAACAACTTTTCATGAGAAATTCTTCTACTTCTACTGTGGCTGGACAAGGAAAGGTGATCTTGAAGATGACATCAGGGAAAGAACTTACCCTCAACAACGTACTACATGTACCTGACATCCGGAAGAATTTGGTTTCTGGCACTTTGTTAAGTAAAAATGGTTTTAGGCTTGTATTTGAGTCTGATAAATTTATATTATCAAAGAGTGGTATGTATGTTGGTAAGGGATACATGAGTGATGGTCTCTTCAAATTAAATGTAATGACGGTTGTACCAAAAGTTGCTATTAATAAGAATAACACATCTTTTGCTTATATTCTTGAGTTGAATTTATGGCATGGTAGATTAGGACATGTGAATTTTGATGCTTTGCGTAGATTAATTGGTTTGGATTATATACCAAAGTTTGAAATTGATCCTAAACATAAATGTGAGATTTGTGTAGAATCGAAACTAATTAAGGCTCCATTTAAATCGGTTGAAAGAAAAACCGAACCTCTAGAATTAATTCATACTGATGTATGTGATCTTAAATTTATTCAAACTAGAGGAGGCAAAAAGTATTTTATAATATTTATCGATGATTGCACAAGATATTGTTATGTATACTTACTTAGCAGCAAAGATGAAGCCTTAGAAATGTTTAAACTGTACAAAACAGAAGCTGAAAATCAACTTGGAAAAACCATTAAAATGGTTAGAAGTGATAGGGGTGGTGAATATGATGCATCATTAAATGAATTTTGTGCACAATATGGCATTATTCACCAAACTACAGCACTCTATTCTCCACAGCAAAATGGAATCGCTGAAAGAAAGAATAGAACCCTTAAAGAAATGATGAATGCTATGTTACTAAATTCAGGCTTACCGCAGAACTTGTGAGGGGAAGTAATATTGTCTGCTAATTATGTTCTTAACAGAATACCCCCATAAGAAAACCAATAGCACTCCTTATGAATTGTAGAAAAGTCGACCACCTTCCTACAAATACTTAAAAGGGTGGGGGTGTTTGGAAAAAGTTGAGATTCCTGTTCCTAAAAAGACTAAGATTGGACCAAAAATAGTAGATTGTGTGTTTATTGGTTATGCTCAGAATAGTAGTGTATATCAGTTTCTGACTTATAAATTAGAAAAACCTAATATAAATGTGAACACTATTATAGAGTCAAGGAATGCTATGTTTTTTGAACATGTCTTTCCTTACAAGAAAAGACAGGAATTAAGTTCACAGAAAAGAATTTATGATTGTACACAAAGTCAAGAGATTAATGACAATCAAACATAAGAGACTAATAATGGTCTCGACCAACAGGATTTAACTGATGATGAACCAAGACGAAGCAAGAGAGCGAGAATATCAAAATCCTTCGGTCCAAATTTTCTAACATACCTGTTACAAAATGAATCTCAAAGCTTTAAGGAAGCAATGACAGGTCCTGAAGCACCTTTGTGGAAAGAGGCTGTTAATAGTGAAATTGATTCCATTATGCAAAATCATACTTGGGAATTGGTAGATCTTCCACCTGGTTCTAAACCACTTGGATATAAGTGGATATTCAAAAGAAAAATAAAAGCAGATGGTTCAATAAACAAGTATAAAGTAAGACTTGTAGTAAAAGGTTACAGACAAAAGGAAGGTCTGGACTATTTTGACACATATTCTCCTGTGACAAGAATAACATCCATCTGCATGCTTATTGCCAGAGCAGCGTTGTATAATTTAGAGATACATCAAATGGATGTTAAGACAACTTTCTTAAACGGTGATCTAAATGAAGAGATCTATATGGAGCAACCTGAAGGGTTTGTAGTACCGGGACAAGAAAAGAAAGTTTGTCGGCTTGTAAAATCTCTTTATGGATTAAAACAAGCACCTAAGCAATGGCATGAAAAATTTGATCATGCTATGCTTACTAATGGGTTTAAGATAAACGAATGTGACGAGTGCGTCTATGTTAAAAACACTGACCAAGGATATGTCGTAGTTTGTCTTTATGTGGATGACATGCTTATCATTGAAAGCAGTCAAAACATGATTAAATCAACTAAGCAAATGCTTAACAAAAGATTTGATATGAAAGATATGGGGGTTGCAGATGTAATATTAGGAATGAAAATTACTAAAACATCTGATGAATATGCATTATCTCAATCACATTATATTGAGAAAATTCTTGGTAAATTTATCAAGGATGATATAAATGTAGCTAGAACACCTGTAGACATCAGTCTTTATTTATCAAAAAATAAAGGTGATGCGGTGTCTCAGTTAAAATACTTCCAAATCATAGGAAGCCTAATGTACCTAATGAATTGTACTCATCCTGACATAGTTTATGCAGTCAGTAAATTGAGTAGGTACACTAGTAACCCCGGAGAAGACAATTGGAAAGCGATCATTCGGGTTCTTAGATATCTAAGATTTACTTGTGATCATGGTTTGAATTTTACTCGATATCCAGTAGTACTCGAAGGTTATTGTGATGCCAATTGGATATCGGATACTAAAGATTCAAAATCCACTAGTCGATATGTTTTTACTCTGGGAGGTGCTGCTGTTTCTTGGAAATCCACGAAACAAACATGCATCGCACGATCACAATAGAATCCGAGTTCATTGCTTTAGATAAAGCAAGAGAAGAAGTAGAATGACTTCGTCACTTCTTAGAAGACATGCCAATGTGACCAAAACTTATGCCAGTTATCTACATTCATTGTGATTGCTGATAACTAAAGGATTATTCTATATAGATCAAACAACATTTAACTCAGCATTTTCCCCCCCTTTTTTATGGACTCTTTCCCTCCCTCTTTGTGGTTGTTGCAGTGGGCGAACAGTCTTTGCCAAGGAGCTACTTCGGGTTGTAAATATAAAAGTCACGGATGCCGACAGATACCAACTCCTTGCCATTACTTTAGATGTTGGTGCTGATGATGTCATTGAACCTCCAATATATGAGGATGACACTGAAGAAGATAGGTCTGAAAGGTATCAGCCAACTGCTCCTTTGTGCATATTATATTTCACTTCGTTGTTTTCATTGCTTATTTATTGTTATATGCTAGTAGTTCTTATTGTGAAATTATTTTACATTCCCTGTTGTTGTGAAATTCTCTTACATTTATTGTTTTCATTGCTCATTATTGTTATGTGCCAGTAGTTCTCATTGTAAAATTCTGTTACATTCCCTGTTGGTGTTTTTCTCCTTGGTTTGTCATTTGTGGGTGAATCATACATAGGCTTATGGAATGGCTTGCATGGATGGGTATGGGTGTCAGGTGGGGGTTTAAGTGTCCGATCCATCTAATTCCCATGTCCTAAGACACGGGACCAAAAAAAAACATTCATGTTTCTTAATATACTTCTTTTAGTTTGGTAAAATGTTGTTCACATGGTGCCATAGAGCATTTTATGCATAGTTTTGTAGTTATCTCAAATTACTAAATATGCTTGCTATAAATGTCCAACCACACATGTCGGACACATACAATGTTGAATTTGCAACATGCATACTTATGCATTTGGAAGAGCCTATGTAATGTAGGTAGGTAGCCAAGTACTAATGAATTTGCTGCAAAACTAGATAAAAATATGCAGAATGCTGTGCTTGAGGTGAGGCTTAAATTAAAATAGCTTGAAGCTTCTAAGCATCAAAGAGTTATTCTCGATGTTGTCAGGTGAAAACCTATTGAAATTTGATGACAATAATATAATTTACATAATTTCTTAGTTTTCTTGTAATAACTTTTCTCTTGTAGAAAAAAATTATAATAATTGGTTTGGTTGGTTTTGTTAGTAAATATTATAAAATTGTGAGTAATCTCTGTAAACAAAACCAAAGAAAACGAAAATTAGTTTTTTGGACATTAACTATCATAATGTGTTCTACTACGCAGCAAAACCAAAGAAAATGAAAATACAACCAAACATTAGTTTTTTGGACCCATTTTCAAGAAAAAAACTGACATTTTTGTGTTGTTGGGTCTCAGGTGGATGATGGAGCTATGGACTTGAACAAGGAACTTATGTCCAAGTTACTTGAACTTGATGATATAGATGTTGTGTATACAGACCATGTAACGACCCCAAAATGCGTACCAGAAGTTACCATTATGTAATTATGGGTTAATGTGCCTTAATTTAATTATATCTGTTCGAATTGAAGAATTATCTGTTGAGTTACAACTTTAAAACTGCAATTGACGACCTTTATGGGTTCAGGAATCAAAATTGAGTATATGGATATGTTAATGAGAATTTTTAGAGCCATTTGGGAAAATTAATTGGAAATTTATTTTGTTTGATTCGTTAAGGTGTGTTTGGGCGGTTAACTTTGCGCTTCAAATTGAAGGCCTTAGAGGCTTCAGAAACCAGAATAGAGTACATAATTATGATCAGCATGATTTTTAAAGCCTAGTATGAAGTTTTGTAAAAATCTGATCTGGAAAGAATTAAATTGAGTTTATTAATATTATATCTTTATATCTATATATATATATATATATGTCTTGGTTGAGAGAGAGACTCAACAAAAGAGAGAAGGGAAAGAAAAATCTGGAGAGAGCAAGAGAGAAGCGAGAAAAGAAGAGAAAGCTTGAGAATGAAGAAGAAAGATGGGAAAATTGATGGAATTAAAGTAGAATTTAAAAGATTGGCTCAAGGTATGTGAAATCAACTTAACCTCTTGAGATTGACCTATTATTTGTTTAAATTCATGATCTAAGATGTAGAGTAAACACCTAATAGAGTTGGGGCTGAGAAATATAAGTTTAAATGGGCTCTCTTCTTGGAATTGAACTTTGATTCTTTAGATTTGCTCGAATTACGAATCAATTTCCTTACATTTGTTTATCTTGAAGTTGATTCTGAGGTGTTGAACCTTAATCTTGAGGGTTTGTATGGTTAATCATATATGAGATGAAGATCTACAAGAGTTTAGAAGAAGAAATTTTGGGAAAAGTTTGATAAAGAACTAAATAAAGATTTTGATTTTTCTTACTTAAAGATTCATGGTATTTTTGGTATTTTGATTTAGAAAACAACCATAATCTCATGTTTTCTATTAGTTTTACATGTTTTTGAATGATTAAGTTGAAACCTAGCTTAGAAAATGAAAGAGCAAGTGTTAGAACCAACTAGTATTTTCGGACAGCAATTTTACCCAAAGCCGCACATGCGGCGGGGCTTCCTGCACGTACGAGAGCCTTCTTCCAGCAACATTTTTTATTCTGAAATAAAAGCACGTGCCCTGGATTTCCCACACGTGCGGATTTGGTCCCGCACGTGCGGCACTCCCCCGTTTCAGCTCAACTTCAAATAAGCATATCTCTCTCATTCGGACTTCGTTTTAAGTGATTCTTGAGCCTAAATTCAAGCCCTGGAAGTGTAGTTTGTAATGGTGGTAGTCTCACATCCAAATTTTAAGTAAATAGATATTCCCAAATTAGTGAATATTGTTCACTTTTTATCTATCGGTTTTATACCATTTCTTCTTCTAAACTATTTTCCTTTCGATTCCTCCTATTTTCCTAGACATGGATTATGACCTATTGAGGACTAATGAGTTTAGAACCAACATGACTAATTGATTAAAGAACAAGTAAGGGATTGGTTATATTCTTATATTATGCTATGTGCATTGTGTTTGTAGGTTAAGACGAGGACATTGTCCCATCGCTACTAGAAGCCCATCACTGTGAGTAATAATAGTGTAATGATAAGTTTTACTTACTTCTTGTGATTATGATTTATATATCGTTGTTTGTGAATGGCTTAAATTATTGACATTGTGCTTTAACTAGATTAATTGACATGATTTAACGATGTCATTGATATGGACCTAAGGTCGTTTTGTTTTTATTAATAAAAGTGGGCCTGAGGCCGTTATGATATGAATTGTTTATGACTCATGGCCCTAAGGCCGAGGGAGATGGAGACATGCTGATGTTCCATCTACCCCATAATGATATGAACTGTATATGACCAATGGCTCTACGCCAAGGGGAGATGGAGACATGTTGATGTTCCATCTTCCCTATATTGCTCTGGACAGCTGTTGTAATGTTGGGCCTAAGGCCATTTCGTATCATACATGGGCCCGAGGCCGTTCTGTACTACATGTGGGCCTGAGGCCGTTTTGACATATGGTTATGGGTAAGACCTGTATAAGATTTACTATATGTAGATTTATATTCCCCATGGCCATGTTCATTCACTTAACTTCCTTACATTGATATTATTCACTGAGCCTTGCTCACTTTGTTTTTATGTATATTTATGTAGGTGAGCCATTGGGGACTAACACTAGAGTTGTATCGAGGTCCACCCCTCTGTCAAGCTGCCCGGGTTACGCCTCCATGTCGAGGCTTTAACTTTGTACTGAAGAATTATGTATTTTATTGAGTCTTATGCATTTGTGTGTGAGATCTATAAAAGTTCTGTAAGTATATGTGTAAATATGGAAGTATATTTAAATGCTTAAATTATTCTAAGTCTTCATGTATGCACAAGCTCAATGGGCGTGGTCTTTATGTTGTTATTTGCTTCCGCTTAAGGCCCCGTATTTTAATAAATATTCATAAAATTTTGTTTTGAGGCTTAAGTACAGGCCGGTCATGAACCAAACTTTTATGGGCGGGTTTGGGTCGTGATAGACCAGCAGTGAGTAAAGTTAGGTTCTGGCCAACTCTTAGCATCTAAATTGAGGTTTAGCTGTTGTTGGACTCCTTTGTCGTATCTTTGTTATGCAAACGAAGTAAAGTGCTTGGTTGGGCATCCACCTAATGGTAGCATTGCTTCTCTGCAAAGAAGATTAAAGTTCTGGTAAGATCTTTATTGTCTGAGTATCATCTCTTATAAACAAAGTGCTTTTTGCCTCTTGAGTTTGTTTAATTGATACGACAATAAAAATTGAAGTTCTTATCTTTCTTGTCTCCAATTTTAGTGCTTAGAGCCTAATTTCTGTTTATGAGAACTTATTTCTTACAAACTCTTTTTCAAACCAGTTGACACAGTAAAATGCTCAAACGGGCTCAGATGTCAACGAAACTTGATACACACAACATAGTAGGCACACGTGACTTGTAGGAGAAGACGGGACTCAAAACCGATTCTTGGTTTTGAATCTAGAGCCTAATTTCCATTTATGAAAACTTATTCCTTACAAACTTTTTTTCGAACTGGTTGACACACTGAAATGCTCAAACGAGCTCGGATGTCAATGAAACTTGACACACACAACATACTAGGCATAAGTGACTTGTAGGAGGAGACGGGATTCAAAACCGATTCCCGATTTTGAATCTATAGCCTAATTTCCGTTTATAAAATTTATTCTTTACAAACTCTTTTTCGAACCAGTTGACACACTAAAATGCTCAAATAGGCTCGGATGTCAACAAAACTTGACACACACAACATACTAGGCACAAGTGACTTGTAAGAGAAGACGGAACTCGAAACCGATTCTCGGTTTTGACTCTAGAGCCTAATTTCCATTTATGAAAGCTTGTTCTTTAAAAACTCTTTTTTGAACTAGTTGATTCACTAAAATAGTCAAACGGCATCAGATATCAATGAAACTTGACACACACGACTAACTAGGCACAAATGACTTGTAGGAGAAGACGAAACTCGAAACCATTTCTCGGTTTTGAATCTATAACCTAATTTCCGTTTATGAAAATTTGTTCTTTAAAAACTCTTTTCGAACTGGTTTACTCACTAAAATGCTCACACAACGTCCGATGTCAACGAAACTTGACACATACGACTAACTAGGCACAAATGATTTGTGGGAGAAAATGGAACTTAAAACCGATTCTCGGTTTTGAATCTAGAGTCTAATTTCTGTTTATGAAAACTTGTTTTTTAAAAACTCTTTTTTGAACCAGTTGACTCACAAAAATGCTCACACGGCATCTGATGTCAACGAAACTTGACACACATGATTAACTAGGCACAAATGGCTTGTAGGAGAAGACGGAACTCGAAACTGATTCCCGGTTTTGAATCTAGAGCCTATTTTCTATTTATGAAAATTTGTTCTTTACAAACTCTTTTTCGAATCGGTTGACACACTAAAATGCTCAAACAACATCGGATGTCAACGAAACTTGTCACACATAAATAACTAGGCACAAATGACTTGTAGGAAAGACAAAACTCGAAATCGATTCCTGATTTTGAATCTAGAGCCTAATTTCCGTTTATGAAAACTTGTTCTTTACAAACTCTTTTCATCTTTCCTGTTTATTCGATTATTTTTAGATTATAGCACAATGTGTTCAATCACTACCTGATTTTAATAGTATTATCATCATTGTAGGATGTAATTAAAGTTTCTTTGGATAGTTCACATATGCTAATAATCCAGTTGGCGTAGAGACTTCTTATTAGTGACGATCTGTTGTGTGAATTGATAGAGTTCCAATTGGCCCTGAAAATTGCAAAGTCTTTGTCTTAAAAGCGAAACGCTCTTTTGGAAACATCCCGAGATCTAAGAATAGTTGGAGAAGTTGTTGGAAGATACATTGTGTGGCGTTCGATTCATGTATATGTTACAATCTTTTTTTTTGTATTTATTTATTTATTAAAATAAATATTAAATGTTTTTCATTTTCTGTAAGCTTGAAATTCATTATATTGTAAATGATTTTTTTTTTTTTTGGTTTTCTCTTTAGAGATGCAACCCTTTTGAGTACGTGATGATATTTTTACATATCGATATTGGAGCTTATTTTATTTATGTATTTATTTATTTATTGAAATAAATATCAAATGTTTTACATTTTTTGTAAGTTTGAAATTAATTATATTGTAAATGAATTTTTTTTTTTTTGGGTTTCTTTTTTTGCAGATGCAACCCTTTTAAGTATATGATGATATTTTCGCATGTCGATATTGCAGCTTATAATCTTTTTTGTATTTATTTATTTTTTCAAATAAATATTAAATTTTTACATTTTCTATAAGTTTGAAATTAATTATATTGTAAATGATGTTTTTTTTGTGTGTTTCTTTTTGCAGATACAACCCCTTTTTAGTACGTGATGATATTTTCGCATATCGATAGTGGAGCTTTCTATTGATATTAAAACAAAGTATAATATGTATGTTTTTTTATTTTCATTGTCAATACTTTTGTTTTGCTTTAGATACAAAAATTTAAGTTATTGAATATAAAAAATTATTAATATTGTTGGAGAATGTTTTATAAGAATATTTAGTTGACAATTGTTATAGGGTACATATATATGTATGATTTTGTGAATGTGAATGTGAATGTGGATGTGGATGTGGATATATTTTATTTTAGAAAATATTTATAATTTGTACAGAGAATTAATTAATAAAATATATATTGATTTTATAAAAATAATTTTATTGCGACAACAATAACTGTCGCAAATGTAATCATCATTTTTTTTACATTTTATTGGTGACAGGTTAACCTGTAGCATATACATATTAGTTTAAATATTTAGTGATGGTTTAAACTGTCGCAAATATGGTATTAATTTAGTTTTACTTTGTTGTAACGTTTTAAACCATCGCTAATAATGCTTTTCGCGACGATTTAAGCTGTCGCAAATACGATATTAATTTAATTTTACTTTTTTTTTGCGACGTTTTAGACCGTCACTAATAATACTTTTCGCGACGTCAAATACTGTCACTAAAAAAGTTTTGACGACGACAACCAACATCGTCACTAAAAGTGAAGTTTTTTTTCCATTTTTTTGTGTCAGGTTAAATCGTCACAAAAACCATTGATTAACCGTCGTTACAAGAACACGATGGTTTGTAACCGTCGCATATACTTTTTATCACGCCCCCTTCTGTCACCCCCCATTTCCCGTCGTCGTTTCGTCAGAAAAACTTTTTGCGACAATATATGGATTTTATGCGACGTTTGAGACTGTCGCAAAGAGTCTGATTTTTAGTAGTGGTTGCTGTTCAAAACTCTATTTTCTTCCGTTAAGATATTGTAGGGGCAAGGTTAGCACCGTTTTTGTTTTGCCAGTACATATAGGTATGTATTGGCAAGGATGTATATTCAGAATTGTTCAATAATTTATTAAAGTTGGATTTAACTTTTTATTTCGAGATGGATTGATATGGTATTATATATCTGTGTATATGTATATTTATTGATTAGGCATTTTTGTGAATGTAAACGTACAGATCCACTAAAATCATCGATATGGTACAACTCTCAAGATTGCAAAACCTGTTATATATTGTGTCTCTTATCCTAATCACGCAAAATAGCGTTTTTATTTGCATGGGAGTCCAAATCAAATCAAGAATCTATGTGATCCAATTTCTGCATGCCTGCTCAACTGCCCTGTCAAGAGGGTAGTGAGCACACTTCGCTGTAGTTTAAGGGTTCTCATTTGAATCCTGAAGCAAGAGCATAGAAGGTGAGCTAGCCCTCTCGAGCTTGCTGTCAAGCGCATAATGGGCATAGTTCTTTGGATCTCTACTGACAGGCCTGCGCTTGAGTGCACTATCAAGCACAAAGTGAGCAGATATCTCTGGTTCTTTGCAGGTCTAGGTACTCAAGCCAGTTGGGTGGGGTTTTGAGTGGACTCCTAATTCTTCAATTTTCTTGATTTTTTTTTTGGACAATTTAAAACCATCAAAGTAGAAAGTGACAAAAACATGTTGAGATAAGGTGCCTACCAGTTAAAATTGTGTCCTAAAACTAATGAAAGTGATCATGTAGGTTATACCTTTAACTATAAGGGAGATTCTTTGCATCAATCATGAATAGCTCTCCAGTTAAGATACTAACTGCACCAACACATTCTACTCTCTTACAAACACTCCTATAAACCAATACACGACCTGACCAATTTTGTTTTATGAAAATTGTTAACCTAGCCTATAGTCTAACATGAACATTTAGGAGATAAATTGGCTGCATGAAATTTGAGAAGATGCCCTTGTTTCACACCTATATGCACACATAACGACGAATGCACAAAGAAAGTGCAAACTTGGTCATAATAAATTAAACCAAGAGAAAACTATAATTATTGATTTATTTACCAAAAATAAAACAAATTTGTTTTGTGGTTACATGGCTTCTCATGATTAGCTTTTAACTAAGCATGTTTACAAATGTGACTGGTATCTACACATACCCTTAAAAAATGTTAGGGATTTGTGCTTTTGGCCACTTCATATCTCATGAGGTCTATTAGAGGTGGTTCTAATCTAATGTGTTCATGTTTATTGAACGCTTGATAAATATTATGTCATGTTTCTGTACCAGGCAATCTATGAAATACAATCATACAATTGAAGGTTTGTCTTCTAGGCATTTTATTAGCTCGAAATTGTAAGAGTGACGTTCTCTGTAATTAACTCTAACCAAGAGTATTGATTTGACCTTCCTTCAATAGAATACAAGCTCCATGATATTCTCTGATGATGTTCATATTTTTCATACTAAAATGTTTTTTGGGTTCATGTCCTTTAGGTGGAAGCTTAATGGTACAGATATTTGGATCATCATCTTCTAGTTTATCTAGAGAAGGTGAAGATGGTAAGCAAGGGGATCACTTATTAGTTTCAGATAAACAAAGTGGTTTCTTTTCTTCTCCAATTGTTGTCAACTCTAGAAAGGATGTTCTTGACATACTTAAGAAGTAAGCCACATCACTAGTGATGTCTGTACTCCATTGACATGCCAAAAAAACACACATATATAATATAGACATATATATGTAGAGATATGGTCTTTGTAACTTCTTTGCAAATATGTAAATGTCTGTTAAGCCTTTGTCAAAATATGAACCTAACTAATAGAGTCCTATAGGCTTTCTGCCTTTCATGTACATTCTACAAAATGAACATTTATATGTTTTGAAATGGAAGTTGAAGAACTTTTACTGTATTCATTTTCTTTTTCTTACCCAAGCTCCAAATTATTACTTACACAGCAACCAGTGGTTTGCAAGTTGAAACATTTGTTTTTGAGTTTTTCTTTTTTTGGGTCTTTTGGATTTCCTGTTATGTGCATATATTCTTTAGTTTGGATGGCATGCCTTTGTCTTTTTAATAAGTCAAATTGAGCTGAACTTTCATGCATGCTCTACATGGGGATTATGAGTCGGTTAACCAACTTCTCATTCACTGTGACATTGCTAAAGATCTTTGGGCAATGAGTTTTTTTTATTATAGTTGGAGGGGGAGTAGAGTTGGAAAGAGAATGGAAGCTTCTTCATTGCTAGCTTTACTCTGTCTTGTCCTGTCCTGTCGTGTGGATTGTTTTCAAAATTAAGAGTAGATTTATTTATTTATTTCTTTTGATGAAGAGCAGGACAAGGGGGAAGGTGAATCCTTTCTTAGTTCAATATGTGGACTTTGTAGAGTCTTTTAAATAGCTAATGGCAAGGCATCCATGGGGTTCTTGCTCTAGATTTCTTCGAGACTAGTGGTCTCAATTTTTCCCTATTTGCATATGGCACCTGCAACTTCATCCAGGCAATGAAGAATTTGAAGTTAGCTATAGACATATTTAATACACATATTCCAAGTATATAAACAATTATCATATACAGGGATCACTCAATACACATATTTAATATATTATTCCAACGTTCATATTCAATGACATATTCAATGTGATTAGTTTTAGCTTTCCCCAATCAACATACAGTGTCTACAACAATCAAGACTATCCTCCACCGATAGCCCAAAGCAGTTATTTCTAAACTGAAAATAAATGCATTAAATAGATATACTATCAACTTACTCCTTAGGTGAGTGATTAATTTATTCAACTACACCATTTAATCTCATAATTTCCCAATTTCATTATTCTCAACTCAATTTTATATTTCTGCATTTTTCCAAAATTAATTATACAAATTAATTTATTTCATGATTAGGGCATTTTTCCCCCTTTAACACATCTCAACCCAAAGGCTCAAATTCAACAATACAACAACATTAATTCCATTTTTGTTGGTCTCAAGCACCCATAGGATTTAACATTTTGAAAACCCCAGTTTCTATAAATTACAAATCAAACCCCAACTTTTCCAAAAATTACCCAACAACCCCAACATATCAAAATGCCCAAAATTTATGACAAAACTCATAAGATGGAGTAGGGTATCCCTACCTTGAAATTAGAAGCCCAAAGGAGAAGATGGTGAACACCTGAAATGCTCTAAATCCACAACTTTTTAGATTAAAACGAAGCCCAAGCCACCCTCTATCTTTCTTACAAAGGACTTAGGGTAGAAACACACTAAAACTAGATGAATCCCTAGAGAGAAGGTGTGTAGAGAGAGAGAGAGAGCTCGGATCTAGGGTTTGCAAAACAAAAGGGATGAAAAAGTGAAGTGTTATCCCGCTGCTGCCTACTAATATAACACAGGCTCGCTCGAGCGAAGGATTGGTCGCTCGAGCGTAGAAAGTCTCGCTCGATCCAAGAATGCGAAGCTTCAGGTCTACAACCCAGAAGCATGCTCGAGCGAAGAAAAGCTCGCTCGAGCGAGGAAACCCAAAACATACACCTCGCTCGCTCGAGCGAAGGAAACCTCGCTCAAGCCAAGAATCACAACTCTCAGGTCAAAACCCAGACGCAGACACACGCTCGAGCGAAGTACTTCTTGCTCGAGCCACCAGACACAAAACTCAACTCTCGCTCGAGCGAAGGAACCCTGGCTCGAGCGAAGGATCTAAAACACAGAGCTCGCTCGAGCGACAAAAGTCTCGCTCGAGCGAAGGACCAAAATTTTGGGCAGCAACCATTTGCTCCCAATCACACCCAACCTATAACAAACCTGCCCAACACATCTTATAACTCAAATACAAAGTATTGAAGGACGGAAACAAGATATAAACAACAATTAACACCACGGAACCTAAGTCCGAAATACTGTGCATAAAGGGGAAAACCCCGGATCGCTATAGCGGGCCTCAACTAGATTTTCTTATATATGCTATATGAAATAGTTCAAGGATTTAAAGAAGACGGGAATCGAATCGGGTTCTCGGTTTGAAAGTTAGAGCTAGATTTCACTATAGGCAAACTAGTTCCTTAAGAAACTTAGAATTCGAGGTGTTGACACCCCAAAATCACCAAATGGTATCGGATTAACACGAAACTTGGCACACACAACCGCCTTGGCACGAAAGACTTGTGAGAGAAGACGGGACTTGAATTGAGTTCTTGGTTTGGGAGTTAGAGCCAGATTTCACTCTAGGCAAACTAGTTTTTTTTTTCACTATAGGTAAACTAATTCCTTAAGAAACTTAGAATTCGAGGTGTTGACACCCCAAAATCACCAAATGAAGTTGAATTAGCACGAAACTTGGCACACACGACCGCCTTGGTGTAGCTCAGCTTTTTCGCGCCCCCTTTTGGGAGACGAATAGGCCTTGCAATATCGGACTTTTGTGGTTTTGAATTTGATTTCACAAGTGCAATGTGAAGTAGATAATCACCAAATATTCCAAATCTGGTAAATCTTTTGAAAAATCGATTTTGAATCAAATTGTCAAAAATGGACTAATTTGCCAGATACAGAGTCGCCACCTAAATATTTTTGAGAAACCCATGACTCGTGCTAAAGGCCACGTGTCCGTCATCACCAAGATTGTCTCGACTCGGGAACTTAGGTACGAGAGGGGAAGGTCATAAATGCATTTGAGCACTCCCGCTCGCCCGATCAAAGATCGGCCTTTACTAATCAGGATATGATTCTTATCTACATTATATGCTCTTGTTCCGATTTATTAGGCTAGTGTTACTATGTGATGTGCACACAAAAGTATAAACTAAATCGCAAGAATTGGAACATCTCGAGTCATGTTCGTTTGCAAAATTGTTTCGAATATGTATCACTTGAAAAAGTGATCGCATATGAACATTACTCAAATTATTCCAATTAAAGCAACAAGCTTTCATCCATAGGCATTCAAGCAGTTTATCACTTAAGCATTTAGCCTTATGGAAAGCATACTAAATGTGTCAACAATCACACACATGCAATTATGCTAAAGAGAGTAAGGGTTTACCTAGTACTCCAAGCCAAAATAAACAAAAGAGTTAGAAAAATGCAAGATCCTAACTTTATGCAATATGACTAATGCAACACATGCGATATGCAACTAAATAGGCTCGGTTACTAATACGGCATATGAATCAATTTGATAACATGCGGTCTAAGCACGTATTCAAAGAAGTATTTGAAACGACAATGCAATTAGAATGATGAACCGAGCCTCGGTGCATGCAATACAAATAGATGAAAACATGGAGAATGCTAATTGAAACATGACGTCCCTATACTAACCATCATAAGCTAGTAAATAAAAGGGAGAAATACGTGAGGTTAGAAGACATTCACATTATTACAACACTGTGCTCTCACGAAGGAGAGTCTGAATGAATAAACTAGCTAACTAGCTAACTAATTAAAGCTAAGCTAATTATTACAAAACAAATGAAATTAGAGAAATTACTTAACTAATTATTACAACACTTTAATTAACTAACTAGTTACTAACTAATTAAGTAATTACAACGCAAGTGCAATTAAAATAATTAAACTAAACAACTAACTATTACGCCTCGAGAAATGAGGGATGTTCATGCGGATGCTCGGTTTCCACCCGAACAGACCACCGTTTTGCTTCCGGAGAGCCTCTGTTGCACAATAGAACACTAACACTGCTACTCACTCTGCTCTACCATACAAACTCACTGTTGAATTTTATATCTATGGCCGACCAGCTACTGATGAGGACTACTGGCCACTAGTGATGGCCAGCCAGCTATCAAAGGTGGTCTACCGGCCACCTGCTGGCCATGGAAAGTGGCCTGCCGGCCACTGTTGCCCAGTTCTCCTTGCTGCAACAGAGGACAAACAAAGCATATATAGGGTATTTTCAAGGGTTGTCTGCACAACTCACCCCTCTTTTTCGTGAGCAAATCCAATGAGTGATGAACTTAAGTCACAAACCACTTACTTAAGCAATTTCATTGCATGATGGCTTGTGACTCAAGATGTGCAATTTTAGTAAATGCAACAAAAAGAGACTCTAAAGACCACCTCCCTATCATGGAAGATCAAGGGAAGTGGTGACCTTGGAGCCTTGAATCATTTCATCACTAATGAGTATGAAATGGTTCAAGCTTTCATGTGTTCAATTAACGTCTGATTGAACATGGCACCAATTATTATCTTGCACTATTGTTTTGCCTTAATTTTAGTTACTCAATTTTAGATTACCAACCGTCCTTTAATTCATTAAGCCCAATAATGAATTTAAGTCCTCTAATGGAGTGAAGTACCAAACCAAGAGTTAACTTAAGACATGAAAGAGATGTCATGCCGTTGATAATGAACCTCTAAAAGGGATTAAACCATTAAGCACGACAACCTTAATCTCATGCTTAAAAGAACAAGAGGCTTGAAACAACTCTCAAAGAAAAACAAAAGCTAAGAAAGGAGAGAGGTTGCAGAGATTATTAGTGTTGAAAATAAGTGAGAAAAGCATAAATAAATGCTATCAACTTAAACAAGATGGTGTCTAAGGCCTACAACACCAAACTCATGAGGACTTACACTATAAGCATGCAATGTAAAGCTCAAATGCAACTAAAAGCCCAAAAAAATGCTAAAATAGGTTAAAAGCGGTCCTAAAATATGCTGGACTTGAGCTAAAAATAGCTAGATTAACATGTTAAAACATAGCACCAACTAGGCTAGTAAGCAAGACACAAGGAGGGGAGACTAATCCCTCCAAATTTGGACTTTAAAACATGATTTTGGCCACTAAAAAAGCTCTAAAAACTAGTATTTAAAAGCTTGGAAAAAGCTAGTAAAAGGGTGGGAAACACAAGGACACGGGCTTCTAAAACAAGGTACAAAGAAGGGCTATCAACCCCTCAACTTTTAATGGCCTTAAACCCAAGTTTCAGCCTAAAAAACACAGAGTTTTGACAGCCCAAAACAATGGAAAAATAGTAGAAAAAATAGTAGACAAAGCAAGCAAATAGGTGAAGCCTTATACCTCTTGAAGAGAAGAAGTAATTCAAGCAACAAAACCAAGCAAATAACATCCTCAAGAGCTCAAACCAAGCTTAAGAATACTTCAGCTCAAAGATGAGAAGATTTGGTTAAGGTTGTATAGGCAAAGGTTAAGGAATTGTAGGCTAAAGTGTACGAATTTGGTAGAGAGAGAGAGAGAGAGAGGGAAATTTTTGATCTCAAAATTTTCTAACCTTAAAGGGGCCTCCTATATATAGAAAACATGAAATTCCCTCAAGGAGATCCAGCCCTACACGTGGGGATAGATGCATACATCTGTACAAATAGCTGGCACAGCTAGCATAAAATATTTGCAAAATACACTGGTGGTCGGCAAGCCACATCAGTGGCCAGCAGCCCAAAAGTGATGGCCGGCAGGTCACCAAAAGCTGCAGGCTTGAAGAACCAAGGCTTGGTCCAAAATTGGGACAGCAAAGGTACGGGGTTTGAAAGACTCAAAGTTGTGGCATTCTGCTGAGAACTTCGAGCACTTGGCGAGCATATAAACTTATCATCGGGTGTGTATGCAATGGTGTCCAAGTCGTAAGGGCCTTCAAAAATGGGGTGTCTACAGTTGCCCCTCTTTGACAGAACTCGGAGTCATGAAATAATGTAAGTGAATGTCAAAGCCTATAGATGACCCATTTTGACAAGGCCGTAAGACTTGGACAAACAATCAAGATAGAAATAAATGGTTGCGTTCACAGGCTGCCTATGTATCCCTTTGCAAGGAATCAAACCAACGTAGTTCTGAGGCAAAATGCAAATGATATGCACTATGCAACTTTGAAAGCTGGACTCACACGTTTCGTGAAGTTGACAGTTTAAAAAAACTCATGATTATGTGAGATGATGCAATAGGCAATAACAAATGCGATAAGCAAGAATGAATACAATAAGCAAGATAACAACTGTAGACACCCCATTTTTGACCGACCTTAAGACTCAAATGTCACCAGTTGAGCGCTCGGTGATGTTGCATATTGTGCTCGTTCTGAGGTTTCAGAGTCTCTGCTGCGAGCCTTGCCTCCGGACTTTGGGGCTCTTTTTGTGCCTTGCCTCGGTTTGCGAACCGGGTTTTGTTTTCTCCATTTTCTCTTCCCGAAGGGAGGGAGAGGTCTCGCAGACCATCTCTCAGTGGCCGTAGGCTACGTTTCGTGGTCGTAGGCCATTTTTCCCGTTTGGAGCCCAGTTTCCGGTTTTCGGAGCCGTCGGCCGTGTGCCTCGGTTCGGGACCGCTTAACTACCTCCGTTTGCTCCGATTTTTGGCACACACCTTATTTCCTCCCTTAGAGGGACACTGTGGCCCGGGAGACCACCTTCGTGGTCATACGCCACTTCCGGTGCCTAACAGCCTGTTTTCGGGGCACCGAACCGCGCGTTTTGGCCCCCGAACCTGCGTTTTGGCCCCCGAACCTTCGTTTTGCATCCGTTTTGGTCCGTTTTTGGTAGAGACCCTATTTTCACTGTTAAGAAGGGAGTAGTATGGTGGCCGGCCACCTTTTCCCCTGAAAAGCCAGTTTTCTCTTTTTCTCTCTTCAAAAGCCGATTTTTCTAACAGAAAGCTGGTTTTTCTCACTTTTGAGTCACATTTTCTGGCTTTTTATACCACCATTGTGTTGTGCTCATCTGGGAGGCCACCAATATGGGTAGGCCGGCCAGAAATTCATCTTGACCCTTTTGAACCTTGCTTAAAAGCTAGCTTTTCTCTCTTCTGGGTCACTTTTTTCTGGTTTTTCTCTACACAGCTGTATTCTACTCATCTGGGAGGCCGCCTTTCTGGGTAGGCCGACCAGCAATTTTGCTCGAACCTTTTGACCCCTGGTCGGCCGACCAGGGGGAGTGGCCGGCCGGCCACTTGAACTGGCCGGCCTGCTTCTTGCTTTTTGCTCTCTCTGAGTGTAATCCAGCTGTGCTAGCTGGAGGCCATTTGGTGCATCCTCCATACACGTATTGTCATGACCCGAACCCGCCCCTATGGGTTAAGGACACAACCGGCCAGCAATCTTGAGATTACTTACGGCCTCAGACCAAAACAGACATAACTTGTCAGAGTAAAGGGGCCAAACGGAAGCAATAAATAAAACTTTGTCCATAGAGCCGTGCTTATATGCACATTAACAGACCATATTCAGTTACGTTAATAACCCACATCAAAAGTACAGTTCCACAAAATTCATTACAGACAGGATCATCCAAAGCGAGTCAACCTATGACAGACTATTTACAGATATACATAAAGTCCTTGCCGGCAAGATAAAATATAATTACATAGCAAAAAGGCAAGGGTAGGTCTCAAGAGTGAGACGCAAGGCTGACTTCCTCAAAACTCAGATTTTTCCTAGCAGACTTCACTGGGGCTGGGTTTGGACTTCCCTCGGCTCACCTACAAACACATGAATGAGCGTGAGCGATAGCCCAGTGAATAATATCAAATGCAGAAATTACATAACAATGTAGAACAGCATGTTCCAAACGGCCTTTGGCCCAATTCACATTTCTGCTTAACATATATATACTTATACAAAATTTAGATCAAGTGACTGTAGTTCTAACATACTGGCCTTTGGCCCATTCAGGTTTCCATTCTTGTCAAAACGGCCTTCGGCCCATTCATTTATGTCAAAACGGCCTCCGGCCCATCCATTCATGTCAAAACGGCCTTCGGCTCATTCATTTATGTCAAAACGGCCTTTAGCCCATTCATTTACGTCAAAACGGCCTTTAGCCCATTCATTTACGTCAAAACGGCCTTTAGCCCATTCATTTACGTCAAAACGGCCTTCGGCCCACTCATTCATGACAGAACGACCATCGGTCCGTTCATATTCATCGAAACGACCTTTGGTCCATTCATATACATCAAAACGACCTTTGGTCCATTCATATACATCAAAACGACCTTTGGTCCATTCATATATTCCTGTCAGACTTTTGTCCACAATCCCAATTAACAACTCATAAAGTTTATAAGGGAATAACAATTGGACATTGACAAGCTTTCAAATATTGATATTACTCACAGTGATCGGCTTGTGGATTCGCCCTGGAGCTTGACCCTACACATTCCATGCACACAAAAGGGTCATTAACAATTCAATCCGTCCCTTAATTCACATATTCCTCTTTAGGCTTTATTCTTATCTCATTAACTCATTTATAATGTTTAACACACGCCTAAGAGTGATTACAAGTGAAAGAGAACGGAAAACGAAACACAGAACGCATTAACAAAATTCCAGAAATTAGGGTCCCCGCTCGAGCGTCAATTTACCCGCTCGAGCGGACCCGCAAGGCCTGCAAAAGTACTGGTTGCATGAAAAATACGCTCGAGCGTTAAATAGGGCGCTCGAGCAGAAGGCCTGTCAAAATAGCTCCTACGCTCGAGCGTCAACTTACCCGCTCGAGCGGGAACCATGTCTGCAGAAAATGCTGGAAGCTCGATTTCTCCGTTCGAGCGTCACTTCACCCACTCGAGCGGACATCGAAAATCTGGGTTTTCCAGATTGAGTTCTTGAGCTTTATCTCGACATTCAAAGGCCCTAGATGCATAATTTCGGTCCAAACTTCACATAATCATATACTAACATGGTACAAACATAGAATTACAACATATTGAAGCTCAATTTCATAATTTATCTACATGCATGTCCCAAAATATGTCAAACTCCATCATTAACATAACGAATTCATGCATTCAAGCTCATATCTTCTCAATTTGTACATGCATGTGATGGATTAGCCACATTCTCAACTTAGATAACACAAATGGTGATCAAGACATGAGTTTCCTTTAATATTTCACATGGATTATACACATTTGTGCTCAAACATGCAATATCAAGGTGATTTCCTACATGCATGCACATATTAAGCTTCAATTCAACAATTACAACCCAATTTCATTTCAATCTTACTTTTGATCACCCAATTAGCTTGAACACACAAAATTACAAACTATAATCCAAGAATTACTCACCTAGAAGCTTTAATTCACACAAACTATAACAATTCTTGGATTATCTTCAAGGTTCCCAAGCTTTAAGCTACAATTTGCACAATTCTCTCCTCTCTCCCTCTCCACAGCCGACCCTCCTCCTTCTCTCAAGGTTTGATCAGCTAAAATGAATACATAGGAGAGAATGGGAAGTGCAGTGACCTTCCCCACCAATTCCTACTAACTCATGATAATAATAGTAAATAATTGGGCACCAATTTACCAATTTAATCAACTTAATCTGGTCCGAATCAATTTTTCAATTAAATTTCACCGTGGGCTCTAAAAATTATGCCAATCACAATGGCGTAATCAATTTCGGGTTCTGTGGCCGATAAGGCCCTTAATTAAATTTCCAAAGCTGATTATTCAAACAGATATTCCTACGCTGAACAGATAAAACTTCAAAATCACATATATTCACATAATGGTACATAAAATCATGGTAAACACATAATCATACTCAATTTAAGGACCAATTAGCATACTACGGAACAGGGGTATCACAGTCTTCCCCCCCTTTAGGAAGTTTGGTCCTCCAAACTTAATTTACCTTCGTCGGGAAACAAATGTGGATAGCGTAGACGCATTTCGTCCTCTTTTTCCCATGTAGCATCTATCCCATAGTGTTCCTTCCATTCCACTTTCACCATTGGAATGGATTTGTTTCTCAATTCTTTCACTTATCGGTCAACAATTCTTTCCGGCCATTCAGCATATTCCATATTTTCATCAATAGCAACCTGGTGATAATCAATCACATGCAACGGGTCTCGGAGGTAATCCCTCAACATTGACACATGAAACACATTGTGGATTTGCTCAAATCCCGGTGGCAAAGCAACCCCGTAGGCAACTGGACCAAGCCTTTCCAAAATCTGGAACGGCCCAATGTAGCGGGGCGATAACTTGCCTTTTTTCCCAAACCTGACTTGGCCTTTCATTGGAGAAACACGGATGAACACATGGTCGCCGACCTCATACTCAAGAGGTCTTCTCCGAACGTCTGCATAACTCTTCTGTCGGTCTTGAGCTGTTTTGAGCCTTTGCCGAATAGTTTTGATCTTTTCAGAGGTGTCTTGTACAATTTCAGGCCCAAGCAAAGCTCTGTCCCCGACCTCTGTCCAACAAATAGGTGATCTACACCTCCTACCATACAAAGCCTCGTATGGTGCCATACCGATGCTAGAGTGGAAGCTGTTATTATAAGCAAACTCTGCAAGTGGCAAATAGTCTTCCCAACTCCCCTGAAAATCCAAAGCACACATGCGAAGCATATCTTCCAAAGTTTGTATCGTTCGTTCTGACTGGCCATCTGTTTGTGGGTGGAACGCAGTACTGAACCTTAGTTCTGTTCCCATAGCTTCCTGCAAACTTTTCCACAATCTAGATACAAATTTCGGATCCCTATCTGACACAATGGACACCGGAACTCCGTGTAACCGGACAATTTCATCAACATAAACAGTAGCTAATCTATAAGTAGTAAATGTAGTTTTGACAGGTAGAAAATGTGCAGATTTGGTCAGTCTATCAACTACAACCCAAACAGAATCCATACCTTGGGAAGTCCGAGGTAGGCCAACAACGAAATCCATAGTCACATGTTCCCACTTCCATTCAGGAATAGGGAGAGGTTGAAGTAGACCGCCTGGTTTCTGATGTTCAGCCTTAACTTGCTGACACTGAAGGCACTTGGACACATATTCTGCAATCTCTTTCTTCATTTTAGGCCACCAATAGGTTTATTTCAAATCCCGATACATTTTATTGTTACCCGGATGCATAGCAAATACAGATCTGTGGGCTGCATCTAAGACCCTCTTCCTTAGCTCCGGAATATCAGGAACGCATATTCTTTTCCGGAATTTAAACACCTCATTCTCAATGCTAAACTCTGCTTTTGGACTTGTCTCAAATTCATCAATTACCTTTCTGAGGAACTCATCCTCTTTCTGTTTCTGTTTGATTTCATCAACAATTGCCGGTTCGGCTGCAATAGCGGCTATCAATCCGCCCTGTTCACATACCACTACCTCAATTTCAGACTTCTCAAAGTCTTGCAAAATCTCCCTTTGTTCAGTAAGCAAACAAGCCATACTCCCTGTTGATTTTCTGCTCAAGGCATCCGCCACTGTATTAGCTTTCTCGGGATGATACTGAATCTCTAGATCGTAGTCTTTTATCAGTTCTAGCCATCTTCTCTGACGCATATTCAACTCTTTCTGCGTGAAGAAGTATTTCAGGCTCTTATGATCCGTGTAGACTTCACATTTTGCTCCATACAGATAATGCCACCAAATCTTCAAGGCAAAAACAACTGCGGCCAGTTCTAGGTCGTGCGTTGGATAGTTCTTCTCGTGTGGCCTCAACTGTCAGGAGGCGTAAGCAATAACCTTTCCGTTCTGCATTAACACACAACCCAAACCCTTATAAGATGCGTCACTGAAAATCACAAAATTTTCCGTACCTGAAGGTAGTGTCAAAATTAGTGCAGTAGTCAATCTTGTCTTCAATTCATGAAAGGCTAATTCTCTTTCACTATTCCACTCAAATGGTTGTCCCTTGCGTGTCAATTGGGTAAGAGGCACAGCTAATTTCGAAAAGTCCTTTACAAACCTCCTGTAGTACCCAGCCAAGCCCATGAAACTGCGAACTTCTGTCACATTAGTTGGTGTAGGCCAATTCATAACTGCTTCTATTTTCTGCGGGTCCACTGAAATTCCTTCCTTGTTAATCACATGCCCTAAGAAAACAACCTCATCCAACCAAAACTCACATTTCTTTAGTTTAGCAAATAATTTCCTTTCCCGAAGTATTTGTAAAACAGTCCTCAAATGATGTTCATGTTCAAGTCTATCTTTAGAGTATATCAAAATATCATCGATGAAGACTACAACAAACTCATCAAGGTAGGTTTTAAAAATTCTATTCATTAGGTCCATAAATGCTGTCGGAGCATTAGTCACTCCAAATGGCATAACAAGAAACTCAAAATGACCATACCTCGTTCTGAATGCGGTTTTCTCAACATCCTCTGCTTTAACCTTCAGCTGATGATACCCGGATCTCAAATCAATCTTAGAAAACACCTGTGATCCCTGCAACTGGTCAAATAGGTCATCAATACGGGGTAAGGGATATTTGTTCTTTATTGTTACCTTGTTCAGTTCCCGGTAATCAATGCACAGGCGCAAAGTACCATCCTTCTTCTTTACAAATAACACTGGTGCACCCCAAGGCGAAGTGCTAGGCCGGATAAACCCTTTATCAAGAAGGTCTTGCAACTGTTCCTTTAATTCTTTCATTTCAGCAGTAGCCATTCTGTAGGGAGTTTTAGAAATAGGCTGGGTGCCTGGCACAGTCTCAATAGTAAACTCTATCTCCCTGTCTATCACTTCCCCTGGTAATTCATTCGGAAACACGTCCGGAAATTCTCTAACAATAGGAATATTATTCAATTCAACATTCACGGATTGTTCAGTCAATACATAACACAAATAACCCTGGCACCCCTTCCTGATCAATTTACATGCTTTCATTGCAGATATCAAATATGGTGGAGGCACTACCCCATTTCCCACAAACACAATCTCTTTCTGTTCTGGGGGTTTAAACACAACCCTCTTTGTCACACAATATATAGTGGCACAATATTTGGTCAACCAATCCATGCCTAAAATTACATCGAAGTGTCTAAAGTTTAAGGGCAACAAATCTACATATAGGGTAGCATCCTCAATATGCATGTCACAAAACCGATATATATAGTCACATAACACAGATTCCCCCGATGGAGCAGACACACATAACAAATATGGCAACAATTCTAGGGGTCTTTTCAGTCTAGATGCAAATGCATATGTCACAAATGAGTGCGTCGATCCAGAATCAATTAATACAAAGGCATCCTGATTACATATTGAAATAGTACCTGAGACAACGGCATTGGCATTCCGTGTATCGCCCGGAACGAGTGCAAAAACTCTCCCTTGTCTCACTGTATCCCCAGTAGTAGCAGATCTCAAAGTGTTTCCCGGCTTTGGGATCGATGCGGTGGAGCTAGCAGCTATCTTCCCACTATTCTGATTACAATCTCGGGCTATATGCCCTTGTTTCCCACACTTAAAACAGGCTCCCGATGCATGGTAACAGACTCCACGGTGCCTTTTGTTACAATTGTTGCACATGGGAGCTGTGTCTCGGGAAGAACTTGAAGTAGTTGAGGAGCCCGTGTTTTGCTTTTTCAGAAATTTCTTCTTCGAAAAGAAGCCTTGTCTTTTGTTGGCTTTCCATTCGGTTGTTGGCTTAGCTTGTTTAGCTATGTTAGCCTCTGATATGATGGCCCGGTCAAGCACCCTGATGTAGGTCTCCAACTTCAGGACATTCACTCTCTCTAGGATGTCACTTCGGAGCCCACCTTCAAAATGCCTTGCCTTCTTATAATCAGTATCAATTACGTGTGGTGCAAACCTGGCCAACTCAGTAAATTTGGCCTCATACTCCGCTACGGTCATGCTGTCTTGCTTGAGTTCCATGAACTCTGCCACTTTCCTATCCCGGACACACTGCGGAAAGTACTTGTCATAGAATATTTCTAGGAACTTTACCCAGTCAACATCCTTATGATTCTCTCGTATCAACATCCACCATCTCCTCGCTTCGTCTTCTAGCATAAAGGTGGCCAGAAGCACTTTCTGTGTATCTGAGCACGGAAACACCTCAAACAGTTTTTCGATCCCAAGAACCCAAGCCTCAGCTTTCAAAGGATCCAGTCCGCCATGGAACTGTGGTGGTTTCATTTTCTTGAATTCCTTGGTGAGAGAGATTATCCAATCATCATTTTGATTATCTGGCACAGGTGGTGCCGGAGGTGGAGGTGGCGGGTGTGGTTGCTGCCACTGTTGTTTCCACTCCTGTTGCTGTCTCAAAGCTTCTGCCATTTCCTGTATCAGTCTTTCCATTCTGTCCAGTCTGGCAGTAGAAGATTCCTCTATCTCATCACCTCTGGTTCTCACCATCTGATTAAACTTGCATTATATTTCATCCAAAAGGTACACAAGTACGCATACACTAAGGAGCACATATTTCCAGATAATTTGCAATGCAAGTAGTTCACAACTTACACATACAATTATTCATAACCAAACATTTAAGCATATAATCAATGCTTCCAAACTCGTACTTATCACATGAATGCATCCTAGATCTTATCTAGACGCTTATTGCTCTTTTTGGACAAGTGTGTGAGTTATTAACTCGTGCTCTGATACCACTCTGTCATGACCCGAACCCGCCCCTATGGGTTAAGGACACAACCGGCCAGCAATCTTGAGATTACTTACGGCCTCAGACCAAAACAGACATAACTTGTCAGAGTAAAGGGGCCAAACGGAAGCAATAAATAAAACTTTGTCCATAGAGCCGTGCTTATATGCACATTAACAGACCATATTCAGTTACGTTAATAACCCACATCAAAAGTACAGTTCCACAAAATTCATTACAGACAGGATCATCCAAAGCGAGTCAACCTATGACAGACTATTTACAGATATACATAAAGTCCTTGCCGGCAAGACAAAATATAATTACATAGCAAAAAGGCAAGGGTAGGTCTCAAGAGTGAGACGCAAGGCTGACTTCCTCAAAACTCAGATTTTTCCTAGCAGACTTCACTGGGGCTGGGTTTGGACTTCCCTCGGCTCACCTACAAACACATGAATGAGCGTGAGCGATAGCCCAGTGAATAATATCAAATGCAGAAATTACATAACAATGTAGAACAACATGTTCCAAACGGCCTTTGGCCCAATTCACATTTCTGCTTAACATATATATACTTATACAAAATTTAGATCAAGTGACTATAGTTCTAACATACTGGCCTTTGGCCCATTCAGGTTTCCATTCTTGTCAAAACGGCCTTCGGACCATTCATTTATGTCAAAACGGCCTCCGGCCCATCCATTCATGTCAAAACGGCCTTCGGCTCATTCATTTATGTCAAAACGGCCTTTAGCCCATTCATTTACGTCAAAACGGCCTTTAGCCCATTCATTTACGTCAAAACGGCCTTTAGCCCACTCATTCATGACAGAACGACCATCGGTCCGTTCATATTCATCGAAACGACCTTTGGTCCATTCATATACATCAAAACGACCTTTGGTCCATTCAAATATTCCTGTCAGACTTTTGTCCACAATCCCAATTAACAACTCATAAAGTTTATAAGGGAATAACAATTGGACATTGACAAGCTTTCAAATATTGATATTACTCACAGTGATCGGCTTGTGGATTCGCCCTGGAGCTTGACCCTACACATTCCATGCACACAAAAGGGTCATTAACAATTCAATCCGTCCCTTAATTCACATATTCCTCTTTAGGCTTTATTCTTATCTTATTAACTCATTTATAATGTTTAACACACGCCTAAGAGTGATTACAAGTGAAAGAGAACGGAAAACGAAACACAGAACGCATTAACAAAATTCCAGAAATTAGGGTCCCCGCTCGAGCGTCAATTTACCCGCTCGAGCGGACCCGCAAGGCCTGCAAAAGTACTGGTTGCATGAAAAATACGCTCGAGCGTTAAATAGGGCACTCGAGTGGAAGGCCTGTCAAAATAGCTCCTACGCTCGAGCGTCAACTTACCCGCTCGAGCGGGAACCATGTCTGCAGAAAATGCTGGGAGCTCGATTTCTCCGCTCGAGCATCACTTCACCCGCTCGAGCGGACATCGAAAATCTGGGTTTTCCAGATTGAGTTCTTGAGCTTCATCTCGACATTCAAAGGCCCTAGATGCATAATTTCGGTCCAAACTTCACATAATCATATACTAACATGGTACAAACATAGAATTACAACATATTGAAGCTCAATTTCATAATTTATCTACATGCATGTCCCAAAATATGTCAAACTCCATCATTAACATAACGAATTCATGCATTCAAGCTCATATCTTCTCAATTTGTACATGCATGTGATGGATTAGCCACATTCTCAACTTAGATAACACAAATGGTGATCAAGACATGAGTTTCCTTTAATATTTCACATGGATTATACACGTTTGCGCTCAAACATGCAATATCAAGGTGATTTCCTACATGCATGCACATATTAAGCTTCAATTCAACAATTACAACCCAATTTCATTTCAATCTTACTTTTGATCACCCAATTAGCTTGAACACACAAAATTACAAACTATAATCCAAGAATTACTCACCTAGAAGCTTTGATTCACACAAACTATAACAATTCTTGGATTATCTTCAAGGTTCCCAAGCTTTAAGCTACAATTTACACAATTCTCTCCTCTCTCCCTCTCCACAGCCGACCCTCCTCCTTCTCTCAAGGTTTGATCAACTAAAATGAATACATAGGAGAGAATGGGAAGTGTAGTGACCTTCCCCACCAATTCCCACTAACTCATGATAATAATAGTAAATAATTGGGTACCAATTTACCAATTTAATCAACTTAATCTGGTCCGAATCAATTTTTCAATTAAATTTCACCGTAGGCTCTAAAAATTATGCCAATCACAATGGCGTAATCAATTTCGGGTTCTGTGGCCGATAAGGCCCTCAATTAAATTTCCAAAGCTGATTATTCAAACAGATATTCCTACCCTGAACAGATAAAACTTCAAAATCACATATATTCACATAATGGCACATAAAATCATGGTAAACACATAATCATACTCAATTTAAGGACCAATTAGCATACTACGGAACAGGGGTATCACACGTATGGAGGATACTTGGGGTCTCTTGGAGATATTTTGAAGCTTCTCCTCTATAAAGGAGAGGCTTGGCTTCTTGTTGAGGGGTTGAACAAAATTGCTTAAGGCTTATAACCTCCCTCCTCCATTGTCACTATTCTAAGCTCCAAAACCCTCATTTTCTTGATCCATTTGCACTACAACCCTTAGCACCACACCTCCATCATCCATTCCAGCACCTTGGAAGTCATTTGCAGAGGTTGAAAGCTCACCAACTTGGTCCAAAAGCTGCTGGAGGTCGGATCTTCAAGGGTAAGTGCCTATTTTCCCTAAACTCACATTTTTTTGCATGATTGGTTAGTCTTATTTGCAAGCATTTCTGGGCTTTGATCCAAACTATAAAGTGTCTTATTTTGATCCCTTATTCAACTTTGTTTAAGGGCACTTTGCTGTTGGAGGTCATTTACTTCCCCTTATCCTCTATCTCTCTTTTAGGGCTATTTTTGCATCCTATTTTAGCCTTACTTGTGAGCATTTTAGAGATTTGTTATAAACTAGAAAAAGCCTTTTTTTTGACCTCCTCTTTAAGTTTTCTTGAGGTCACTTTTCTGTTTGGAGTCATCTCCTACCTTGCATGCTTCATTCCTTCATATTTAGGGCTATGCATTAGAGCATTTGCATTGGACTTGTTTTGACCTCTTAGCCACTGAAATCCAGGGGATTTTTAGTGGCTTTGATGAGGTTTTGAGCTTTGAAATCATAGAGGGGTGACCCTCTCACCCCTCATTTTCTTTACTAGCATCATTGGCTTTCCAAAGGGGCTCTATTTTGCATGCATTGAAGTTACTTTTTGGGCCCAATTTTGTGGGTTTTAAGGTCTGCCTTAGGTTTGTCTGGGGCCCTTTTGATCATGTTTTATGTCTATAATGCATGTGTAGAACAATTCCATTCAAGGCCTTTTGGGGGGGCCTTTCATCGTATGCTTCATTGACTGATTTCAGGGCCAATTTTGTGAGTTTTAGGGCTATTGTAACTCATTTTCAGAGTTGGTTTAGTCATGCTAAATGTCTATCTTATATGTGCTTAACAACCTCTTGAATGGCCTTCCAAAGAAGCCCCTCATTTTTGGATGCACTGGTTACATTTCAGTGATTATTTAAGCATATTTTGGCATACTTTATTCACTATTTTTGGCTGGTTTGATGAGATCTCATGCGCATCATATAGTTGTAATGCAACCCATGTTTGCTAGCCAATGTTGCATGCTATTTTAGTCCATCATGTTAGCATCTTTTAGCCATGCTTTAAACTAGAAATGTGCATGTTTTGGGACTATCTTGGCTCTGTCTTTTGACTTCATGATCAAATAATGCTTGCTTTGTATACTTGTGGTTCAATACATGTGCCTAGTTTTGAGTTTCGAGGCTTATCCCATGCATCGGATGCCATATTTGCATGTTTCGGGACCACATTTCATGCTGTTTCAGAGCTGTAATTTATGCTATTCCATGCCATCTTTCATCCCTTGCCATGCTTTGGTAAAGTGGCATTTGATGCCTTAGGTTCAGTCCTCGGTATGCGTGCATGTGTGCACGCATTTCGGTTGTCTCATTTTCATCTACTAGCCACTGACGTGAGTGTGGCTGAGGTCCACTCATTTTGGTGTAAGTCCATCATGCATTGTGTATGCCTTTTCAATTTATAGCATTGCGTATGCTAGGTTGCATGTTAGAGCATTGTGTATGCCATGTTACATCGAGCGTTGCGTATGCTAGGTTGTATGTTAGTCGCATTATGTATGCCATCTCATTTACATTGTGTTTGGGATAGGAGTTAGCCCAAGCACGGGAAACGAGGGACGTTTCGTACTCTGAGTGACGGAACGTGTCTTAATTTCCCGTCGCCGACACTCCGGATTACCCATGATGGAGTTTAGGTCTTGTTGTGTTTTCATGTGCATTCATTTCATATTAAGTTGTACAATTCGACTCATCGGCCATCATACAACGATATGCGTGATTGATGGCACGAGTATCGACGACTACACTCCCTGAAGAGTAGTCATGCATACATATGTGAAATACTTTGCCATGCCCCTTTGTTGCTCTCTGTTGCAGTAAATCAGAAATCAGCGGCCTTCTGGAACGTTGTGCAATATTTCGAAAACAATTGCAAACAGAGGCGAATCGGGGCATCGCAATGAATTTCCGCGCCAGGCAACTCAAGCATGCATCTCCCATCATTCGAAACAGAGCTGAGGCAGTCCATAGGCTTGCATGCTAATTTACTCGCTTTCCTAGATTAATTTGTTAATTAATTAGGGTTTTGTAATATTTAATTATTCATTTTGGACTGTATTATCATTCGGACTGTATTATTCTTTCGGACCCTCCGAGTGAGGGTACAATTGTAATAAGTGTGCGTGAGTGTGATGTATGCCTTCCAACCCCACGTTTTTCTCCCTTTTATTTACCAGCTTATGATGGTTAGATTAGGGCATGTTTTAATTAGCATATGGTATGATAGCATGTTTGCATCCATTCATCTGCCTTGCATGCACCGAGCTCGGCGCATCATACTAACTTCATTTGTATTTCAATTCCAAATTGAATACGTGTTAGCTGTAGCATTTTATATGCCATCTTAGAATAGCCGAGCCTATCTTAGTTGCATTTTGCATGTGTTGCATTAGGCATTACTGTATAGTTAGGACCATGCATGGATTTCTAATTACCTTCTGTTTTGGCTTGGAGTACTCGGTAAGTTTTATGCTTTAGCATCCTTGCATGCATGTGAGTGACTGCCATTATAGCATGCTTACCATGAGGCTATTTGCTTATATGATATACCTGCCTGAATGCCTGTGGGTGAAGGTTGAGTTATTTGGATTGGAACAATTCATCAATTGTGAGTTTTAAGCCCACTAGATAGTGGCAAATCACCTTGTTTTCTAAGCCCACTTGAGGGTGACAAATCCACATTTTAGCCTACTTACGAGTAGCAAACCGTTTTCAAAACAAACATGAGATGTTTCGTTCCAATTCAGGCGACCCAGTCTATACTTGTATGCTGTGCGCATCACGTAGTAAACCTAGGCTAATAACCGGAATAAGAATGCATAATATTTTCAAAACTTGATATCATGGTTAGTAGAGGCCGATCTTTGATTGGGCGAGTGGGGGTGCTCACGAAGTTACCTTCCCCAATCGTACCCAAGTTCCCGAGCTGAGGCAACTTTAGTGATGACGGACACGTGGCCTCAGGCAACGAGTCAAGGTTTCCTACAGTTTCTGGCGACTCTGCTGGGGAATTTAGAGAACTTGACTCGAACTTATGATATCTTGTTTTGATTACACTTATGTGTTTCTTTGTATTGTATTTGCATTGGTGCGCCTAGGACACTGTGTTTGCCATCTGCTATTCCTGAACGGTTTGCCGGAGGCTTGCTTTGTCAAAGCATACCGTAAGGCTGACCGGTTGCGGGCTCTGCCAGTATGGGAACACAAACCCCAGTTTTACCGGGGCACCCTTTTTGGCCATTCGACCTAGTGCATATTCGGAATCCATAGTGACCATTCCAAACTATGACTGGTTGCTTTCCCGTTTATAGGTTGTTTTAAACTGCTGCGTGCGTAGTGAAACCCTAGTTCCTGACAAAATAGGACAGGGAAACCTTACCCCAACATAGGGGTGTTTTGGCTCTTACTTGTTTGTTATGTGCTTTTAGAGTGCGTCTCTATACGAATGCATGTATTAGCTTGCAAGTCTGGGTATCAGGCCTGCGGGCATCAGTTCAGTATTTCTGGGTATTAGGCCTGCGGGCACCAGTTCATCAGTTATCTGTGGGTATCAGATTCAGCTTCGGGGAGAGTGATTTGGGAATAGTGATTTGGGAATAATGATCAGTCTTTGAGAACAGTGTATCAATTGCGTGTTAATTATACCCGACTGTGTGTTGTGTTTATTTATGCCGTTATGCTGTTTGCTCGTTTATTTCTTTATTATTGCTTTATTTATCTTTTTGCTAGGTAGTTTATCACGATTGCTCCAGACCAAGCAGATATTCCCCAAGCACTCTGGACAAGAGGTCGCCGACTTAATCGATCTGAGGATCTGGTCAACGGATAACCAGTGTTTCACTCTCTACCCCTGGTTATCAGACAAAGGTCAAAAAGACGCAGTGTATCTGAGCAGAGGTTGCCAGAGCAGCGGATTACCCCATCAGTGGACAGTCGGATTGAGATCCCAATTATTGCTATAGAGATAGACCTGCCAGTAGTTCAGACAGATCAAGGCAGTATGGCGGGACCGACAGGAGTTGAGGAAATGATGCGTCAGATGCAGGACACCATGAGAGCCATGCAGCAGGATGCTGTTCGCCGGGACGAATTTGCCAAACAACAGGCCGAGATCATGGCCCAGCAGGCGGAGTTAATTACCAGGTTGCAACAACAAACTGGGGCATCTGCTTCACACCCAGTTCCTCCCCCACCAAGAATCCCGGCACCCGAGGAGGCACCAAATGTCCAGGCAGATACGGACATACCAATGGGGCCAGCTCCGCCCCCAATTCTGCCCTAGCTATCTAAGGCACCTACGCCTGTCAATTAACCGGACCTCCCTTCGAGTTCGAGGTAGACCATACAGCACTGAAATTGAGCAAGCTTGAGAAGTTGTTCAAGAAATCCCAAGGGGTAAAGACTATTCCAGATATCGAGGACGGATATACCGACGTGGCTGTCACGCTGCCGAATAGGTTTAAAATGCCGCAAATTGATCGCTTCGACAGATCTGGAGACCCCATGGTGCATCTCCGGCTATTTTCAGATATACTACGGCCAATGGGCCTCACCAGACCACAAAAGGTTTCACTATTCGGTCGGACCCTGTCGGGTGTGGCCGCTATCTGGTATGCGAAGTTAGAGGATGATGTCAAGCGGAGTTGGGATGAAATGGCCGAGGCCTTTGTCGCGCAATACTCTTACAATACCCAAACCGAGATCACGACCCGAGATCTCGAAACAACAAGACAGGAGCCTAAGGAGAGCTTCTCGGATTTCGTAACTCGGTGGAGGGCGAAGGCTTCGATGATGACCCTGAGGCCTACCGACAAAGACCAAATCAGGATGATTGTGCGCAATCTCCAGCCAAAACTGATGCAAAAAATGATTGTGCTCCCCTTTCCCACTTTTTCAGATCTACATGAAATGGGGGTACAAATTGAAGATGCAATGAAACAGGGTTTGATTGACCAAGATAGAGAGCAACCCCGAAGAACTTTCAACCGCAACAACAACACAGGCACCAGCAATGCCACAAATGCTAGAGCTTCAGAAGTAAGCGTGGTCACCACCATTCCCCCTCCCCTTCCAAGACCCATGGCAGCTACACCTTTCTACCGGCACGTCCGGAAGCAACACACAAACCACTCGATTCCAACCCAGAGGCCAAAGAACCTTCACCCCACTGTATATGCCCCTGTCCAAGGCTCTAGGGGTATTAATCAAGAAAGGGCACTTAAAGCCCCTGGAGCCGAGGCCATTGCCAAATCCACTCCCTCCTTCTCATGACCCAGCAAAATGCTGCGCATATCACCAACAACATGGTCATGACACTGACCAATGTTATAGATTGCGTCATGAGATTCAAGACCTCATTGACAAACAGGTGATTGTACCTCCAGAAAAACCCAATGTCACAACAAACCCTCTCCCACCACACAACCAAGCTCCACCTCCCAAAAGAATCAACTTCATCCAAACTGGGGTCGTGTCTTACGATCCCAGCATATATATCACTCCTTACCACCTACCTAAGCCGGAGGTGCTCCTTCCTGACTGCACTGACTCTTTGTTCATGTTGGACATCTCCAGAACCCAACCCGAGCCAATGGTGATGACTGGAAGAGATAGAACAGAGGAGATTTCAGAAGGGGATGGAATTGTTCAATCAGGGTTTGAGCAGTCTGGGAGTGTCCCTGGGGAAGCCTATGATCCGAATGATTACATTCTACCAGCAGGCCAGTTTGAGCCTAATATTGAATTGCCAGAGAGGGCAGAGCTGTGTGTGATCCGAGGAGATGGATTCGAGCAGGGGACAGATGGTTTGACGATTGTGGAAGAGGACTTGGCCAACCTCCAGTTTTTCAATGATCAAGATCCAAGAGACGCGGCAGTCGACTGGTTTGATTATGAGGAATCGACATAGGCTACTGGGTGGCTTGATGACTTGCCAGATGTTGTTGACGAAGCTCAATTGGAGCAGAGCCCGGCAGGGGCGAGCATATCAGTGGTGGCCGGAAGGGCCGGAAGTCAGAATGAATCGCCGGAGAGCGCCGGTGCTAAGAATTCCACTTGAGACTTGGGCATTATGAATGCGGGAATTGTTGAACAACCAGCTGTACTGACGCAGCTGGAACAAGGAAAGTTGGAGGGTGCCGAGAGAATTAGGAAAGCTAAAGGCCCTGAGGGGACTGAGAGTGCTGTGTGCACGAAGATAGAGAATGCTGCGAGCATGTAGACGGAGAGTACTGCGGGTGCAATTGAATCGGAGCCAAACAGGTGTTTGTTGGCTGCCGACGGAATGTGGTGGAAGGACGATGATTTATGTCTTGCCCACACGGATGAGGATTGGGAGAGTAATCAGCCAGATGATACCTGATATATCGGTGAGGTCGATCATATGACGAGAAGCGGACGGTATTTCAAGCCCTCGTACCTAGACTAGCCAGAGGCATCTGGGAAGGATAAGGAAGTTGAGAGACAGAAAGAGAAGCAAGTCGAAGAAGAGGCTGTACCAAAGCAGTTAAAGAAGATACAAGCAGACATCTCCATCTGGGGACTACTTATGGCATCGCGAGTGCATCGACAAGCTGTCTTATTGGCTATGGACAAGGCCAAGCTCTCTATAGACAGCACGCCCGAACAGCTGGTAGGCTTAGTTTTTCCGGGAGGAGCTACCCCGATGTTGACCTTTTCTGACAAAGAACTGCTACCTGAGGGTGCGAACCATAACAAGCCACTCTATATCTCCGTGGAGTGCAGAAATAAATGGATACCCGTGGTGCTTGTCGACACAGGGTCCGCCATCAATGTATGTCCAGCAAGGACTGCCTATGCAATTGGCTTGAAGACCGCAGACTTTGTCCCAACTGCCCAGGTGATTTGGGCATACAGCAATACAAGCAGAGAAGTCATGGGGACAGCGAAAATTCAGACCAAGGTTGGGCCGGGGCAGCATGAAATTGACTTTCACATCCTAGAGGTTCCCGCCACTATCAATCTGCTCTTGGGGCGGCCGTGGTTGCACCAAGTGAAGGAAGTTTCTTCTACCTTGCATCAAATGGTGAAATACCCCTATGGAAAGGGAGTAGCCATTGTTTTTGGGAATTCATCGATCCATCCACCGCCGGAAGCATCTACGCCAGTTTTGGAAATTGAGCATGGTATGGAGGATGTGTTCTTATCCGGTTTTACCCTAGCTGAGGCCCGGGTCGTGCAGAACATCTTAGCTGTTAATGAGGGGGTGTATGTCAGTGCTCAATCGGTATACCTCATGAACAAGCTTCAACATATCCCTGGGATGGGATTAGGAAAGAGCGGCTGGAAGGGCGTCGCAGCATTAGCCGAGGTGCCACATAACCCACATACCTTTGGTTTGGGTTATCTACCCACCAAAGAGGATTGGATAAGGAAGGGTAAGGAGATGGTTGGGAGAGCCAGAGCGAAGAAGGCGGGGAAGCCTTTTGACTTAATGCACCGGCCCATTCAGGGTATCCTAAACGGACGCTTCATCCGAGAAGGGGAGGACTTGCCGTTCTGTGGCTTCCCAGAGCCGTGGCTGAACGCGGAGAGGAAGCGCGTGCCAGGGTTTGAGATCTTCTTTGACCTGCCGTTACCCGGGAATGACGTTGCCGAAGAGCAGACAGACCTATTAGCTGAGGCTGAGCAGAGCAAGAAAGTAGAGTCTGAGGACGCCGAAAGTGAAATGGGGGTAGCGTTGGCGTGTCTACTTTCAGATCCTCCGATCGAACAGAAGTGCTTGGGGGATAACTTCTCGGTATGCATAATCGGGAATGGAACGGCTGTGGGCCTACCAACAAACATTTTGGATGCATCTATCGCACCCTCTCTCATTTGGCAGTATGAAGAGGGATTTTTGTCCAGTAGCACCGGGTCAGATAGTGAGCCGGAATCTGATTCCACCGAATCTAGTGAGTCGGAATCAGGTTCCAGCTTGACTAAGTCTGAGTCTGGTAATCCTGGGGATGATAATCCGAATGCCACAGTCTTGTCCAGGTCGTCTTTTTCTTTCTCTTTTGAGTCTGTTGTAACCGAAAATCGGACGATTTGGATGTGCTTAATGAGAATCAAATAGCTGTGGTTTCTGAGTACTTTTCTGTGCCATTGATTTATTGCATTAATTCAGACTTTCAAAATTTTGATGAAAACGACGAGGAAGAAATTCCTCCGATTTTGCAACGCTTAATTGAACAAGAGTAGGAAACGTTTGTTAAACCCTTAATGGATGAAATCACTACTGTGAATGTTGGTACTGAGGAGGACCCGCGGCTGGTCTAGATCGGGTCCACGTTGTCTTCGGAGGAACGCGAGCGCTTAGTCGCTTTATTAAAAGATTTCAAAGATGTTTTTGCGTGGTCCTATGAAGACATGCCTGGAATTGATCCTGAGATTGTACAGCACCAGATCCCTCTTGACCCCGAGGCCCGACCCGTTAAACAAAAACTTAGAAGAATCTGCCCGGATTGGGCCCTCAAGATTAAGGAAGAAGTCACCAAGCAAATTGACGCAGGTTTCCTGCAGATATCCAAATACCCGACCTGGTTGGCTAACATCATTCCAGTGCCGAAGAAGGATGGTAGGATCCGAGTATGTATGGATTTTAGGGATTTGAACAAAGCTAGTCCGAAGGACGACTTTCCCTTGCCGCACATTGATGAGTTAGTGGACTTCACAGTGGGGCATGCTTTGCTTTCGTTTATGGATGGCTTCTCAGGCTACAACCAGATAGTGATGGCACCTGAAGACCGAGAAAAGACTGCCTTCACCACCCCGTGGGGGACCTACTGTTACAGAGTGATGCCGTTTGGGCTGAAGAACGCTGGAGCTACATATCAACGGGCCACAACCACAATATTACATGACATGATCCACAAAGAGGTTGAGGTATACATGGACGACATGATTGTCAAGTCCAAGGAAAGAGAGGGCCACTACATCGCTTTGCAAAAGTTCTTTCAAAGGATCAGAGAATTTCGGTTGCGGTTGAACCCTCAGAAGTGTACGTTTGGTGTTACAACAGGAAAAATGCTGGGGTTTCTCATTACACAGAGCGGTATCGAAGTCGACCCTTCCAAGATCAAGGCCATCCTAGAAATGCCACCACCAAGGACTGAAAAGGAGGTGCGAGGCTTTCTGGGTAAAGGGCAATTCATAAGACGGTTTATCTCAAAATTAACCTTGACTTGTGAACCACTTTTTGGTCTCCTGAGGAAAGGAAAGAAATTCCAGTGGGACGGCCGATGCCAAGCTACTTTTGAAAAAATCAAAGAATATTTACAGAACCCACCTGTGTTGTCGCCACCAGAACTGGGAAGACCGTTGATATTGTATCTTTCAGTAACTGAGACCACAATAGGCTGCATGCTCGCGCAAGAATCAGAAGACAAAGTGGAAATGGCCATCTATTATCTGAGCAAGAAGATGTTAGAGTACGAAACTCGTTACACACCATTGGAGAAGGCTTGCTTGGCCTTGGTATGGGCTACTAGGAAGCTGCGGCACTACCTATTAGCTCACTCTGTAATGTTGGTTTCGAGATTAGATCCCATCAAATATCTCTTCGAGAAACCGGCACTTATGGGTAGGCTAGCTCGTTGGTTACTGTTGCTTTCCGAATTCGATCTAAAATATGTGATACACAAGTTGGTCAAGGGAAGAGCAGTAGCAGAATTCTTAGCCGATCATCTAGTGGAAGGGGGTGAAGCAGTTGAGTACTTATTCCCAGATGAGGCCATTTTGCATATCGACGACGATTTTTGGACAATGTATTTCGATGGAGCGTCCAACCAGTATGGGTATGGAATAAGAGTGTTGCTGATAGCACCCGACAATTCCCGTATTTCTCTAGCCTTCAAGCTCTGATTCAAAGTCTCGAACAACGAAGCAGAGTATGAGGCATGCATTGCCGGTCTAGAAGTAGCCCTAGAACTAGGGGCAAAACGGTTGGACGTCAACGGTAACTCGAACCTTGTTATATCTCAAGCGAAATGAGATTGAAAAGTCAAAGAAGAAAAGATGATGCTGTATCATCAGGCCCTGGATTTGTTAATTCCTCGGTTTTAGAAGCTAAACTTTGCTCATATAGCAAGAGAGAACAACAGGTTCGCAGATTCACTAGCAACTCTATCTTCCATGATAGACATCCCGTTTGGAGTCCGGATGCGTCCAGTCATCATTGATCAGAAGTTTACGCCAGCATATGAGTCAATCGCTGCTATAGATGAGGTTCAAGATGAGAACCCCTAGTATTATGACATTTGGAACTTCTTGGAGAAAGAGGCGTATCCACCAGGGGCAAATGCCAAGGATAAAAGGGCAATCAGAAGAATGGCCGTTCAATTCATCATCTGCGGAGGTAAATTGTACAAGAGAGGTCATCTGGGAATGCATAAGCTATGTGTTGAAGCTGAAGAATCAAAGTGCCTGATGGAGGCCATCCATGGAGGAGAATGCGGTACGCATATGAACGGGGTAATGCTGGCACGGAAGATCCTCAGACAGGGTTACTACTGGTCCACCATGGAGGAGGATTGTATCAGCTTTGTTCGGTGATGCCACAAATGTCAGATCCATGCAAATCGCATGAACATCCCGCCGTCGAAGCTGTACAATATGACTTCGCCATAGCCATTTTCAGTTTGGGGAATCGATGTGATTGGGGCTGTCACTCCGAAGGGGTCTAACGGGTATGAGTTCATCCTGGTCGCGATAGATTATTTCACGAAGTGGGTTGAGGCCCAGTCTTATGCGGTGTTGAAGGCGTCGCATGTTGCAAAATTCATCAGAAACAACATCATCTGTCATTATGGGGTCCCAAATGAAGTCATTTCAGATAATGGTTCCCACTTCAAGAAGGAAGTGATTGACTTGTTAGAGAAATACAACGTGGCTTTTCATAAGTCGTCTACATATCAGCCGCAAACCAATGGAGCGGTTGAGGCCGCCAATAAGAATATCAAACACATATTGCAGAAGATGATGGAAACCTACCGGGATTGGCCAGACAAGCTGTCGTTTGCTCTGTGGGGGTACCGGACTTCAATTAGAACTTCTACTAGGGCGACTCGTATTCATTAGTTTATGGGGTGGAGGCCGTTCTACCTATTGAAATTGAGGTTCCGTCTTTGTGAGTGCTGGCTGAATGTCAGATAGCCGAAGCAGATTGGCAACAAAACAGATTTGAAGAACTTATGCTTTTTGACGAGCGCAGATTGAAAGCACTGTACCATGTTCAAGGCTATCAGCGCAGAATTGCCAGGGCTTTTAACAAGAAAGTTAAGTCCAGGAATCTAAAAGAAGGAGATTTGGTGCTCAAGGACAACCGAGCTCCCATCTATGACCCAAGGGGCAAGTTCAGACCTAATTGGACTGGTCCCTACATCATCAAGTCAATCTAGTCAGGTGGAGTTGTGGTTCTAATGGACCTAGATGGCTTGGAGTTCTCGCAACCGATCAACATGGACAAGTTGAAGAAATATTACCCCTGAGAGGCTCGCTAGGCCGAAAACCCGAAAGGGCGACCTAGGCAAAAGTTGGAGCATTGAAAAAATTAGAAAATATAAAAACTGAGCTCACAAGGTTGAAAACCCGCAAAGGGCGGCCTTGGCAAAAGTTAGAGCGTAAAAGGAGAGTGAAAATACTCGAGTGAACCTAAGCCTGAACTATGTGAGGCTTGATTCCCATCTTTGGGATACGTAGGCAACTTCATTCTGAAGTTCAGCCATAAACTTTTCCCCGATCAACTTTGTCCATTTGATCATCTCGGCCATCTTTGTCTATTCAGCATTCAAGAGTTCGGTTATGATCTCTGGTGCAGTGCTCTTCAGACTAGGGGTAACTTTTCGTTGCTGCGTAGTGCTGCGGTGCTCTTCAGACTAGAGGCAACTTTCTAGTTGCTGGGATCCGGGGTTGTGCATCTCAGTGACAGATTTCAGGCATGCCCAATTTTGATCCATATCGAAAATGGTTTTGAAAAGTTTTAATAAAAGTTGACTGTGTTCAAGATTAATCTTTTTACAACTTAGACCATTTTTGGACCAAAGCGAAAAATTTTCAGTACCCACAACCTTCAATTTCATTGATTTCAATACAGAGTTCTCCTGCTCTTGCATACAAATTGAAGTTGCTTTTTTATTACATTCGTAAGGAAAACTTGGAAGTACTAATAAAGCAATAAATCTGGGGCATATCTAAGTCAGGTGTTCCTGCGCCCCCTCCCAGAGCTGGTCGAAGCCTCTGAAGCCAGAGTAGGCCCTTCCTACGCCTCTTCATCGAGCCAATCCAAGCACTCAACAGACAAGGTGCAACTGAAAGTCGGAGCAGAGGCCAGGAGCTCTCTAGTCCTCCATGCTGTGGCATACCGGGCAAGCTGTGCGCCTCGAACCGGAAATGCGACAGGATACTCTATCTCCTCTGGCGGGCAAGTCTGATCATGACCGAACTGGCGCCGGAACCGGAACGGAAAGTAGAACACACAGTGAGTCAGACCAATCAACTGGATCCCGGTCTGTCGGGACATGCTATAGCTTTTTGCCGGGAGATTGAGCCAAGGACAGCGCCAAGTAATGCGATCCGCAGACAAATTGCACATCCAGTCGAACCACCATCCCTCATCAAGGGCATCGACTAGTCGTTGTCGGAAGAAGTAGCCGCGAGCTGAGTAGGTTGGGCAAGAGTCCACAACCTGTAATTTATCCATCAACCATACCTAGGGAGGGATTGGAAAATGAGAGAATAAAGAATAGAGAGATGTACGATGAGAGAAAAGTAAGAAAAGGGTTTTGTGAGAAAAATCGAGCCTGAGGGCCGAGTGATGTGAGCAATATATATGTGAGAAAGGGTGGGAAACATTACCTGCAGCAGTAGTGGACTTCCCGCGAATCTGGTCATCTCTCGGTGATAGAAAACATCCAAGCCCATCAGCGTCTCGGCCAATGTCATGGCAATGCAGCTCTTTCCTTCTTTCAAGCCTTGAGCAACTTCAATCAGACGGATGCTAGATCCGCTAAAGCCCGGGGCAAGCAAAAAGTGAGATAGCATGCACAAGCAAAGGGCGTGTTGCCGAAAATCTTGCCAATGATGGTCGCCGCGGTTACCGGCATCAGAAAAGCGATGAATCAAGCCAAGGATATCCAGTTCCCCGTTGCAGATCAGAGACCGAGCATCGTGCATGGTGAGCCCATACATCTGTCCTAAAGCTTGGGCGTGACCGAAGCGAAGTTGGGACAAAATCTCTTCATGGCGCTCAGATTCCATCAAAACTTGAAAATCTTCGAAGGTCGGACACATCTCTTGCCCGCCAAAGCTAAAGACGTGTGTTATCGGATTCCAAAACCTCGCCGCGGCATGAAGGAACGGAATGTGCAGCGAAGTACGACTCAGCGTGAATAGTGCATTCAAGCCGAAACCTCGGAAGTTCAACTTTTCCGAGCCATCTAGAGAAGCAATCCAAGCTGTGATATTTTGGGTGAGAAATGCCTCCATTTTGGTGCAAAACTAAGATGAAATGAGAGAACCACGAGGCTGGAGTTTTTAAAGAGGATAAGACACTGTTCGGAAGACACGTGTCGAAAATTTGGTGGTTGCCAAGCTAGGTGGCCAGCCGGCCACCTTTTCTGGCAGGCCTCCTCTCCCCTCCAATGCAAAAAGCTAGTCGGTCAGCTCCCTTAGGTGGTCGGCCATCAAGAGGAGGGTGGCTTTAGTCTTGTTCTAGCCTCTAGAAGAAAATTCCAAGCATTTCCATGCATTGGGGGCGTTAAAGGTGCGAGTTTTTCTCTGTTTCGGATGCGTTCCGTCACCCAGATCGTCCGAAATGCATTTATTTATCGAGTTGTTGTTAAATCCAGCTTATTGAGTTGTTGTTTTTACTTATCGAGTTGTTGCTTGGCTTACCGAGTTGTTAAGCTTACCAAGTTGTTAAGTTTTGTCGAGTTGACGAGTTTTGTGTATTGAGTTGTTACTCTTAGTTTAATCAACATTGTTGTGTCTTGCTTATCGAGTTGTAAACTTGATAAGGTTATGTCCTTTCTTAGTAAGTTAAGTTGCTTTGTTTGTTGCGTCGGTGCACTACCTGACTTGGCAATTTTCAATGCATGATTTCCATTCAATCTCATTTTTGTGCAAAATGATGCGATGCGATGCAAGAACATAAAATACAACACTTTTTTGAACAAAAGCTGTTTCATTCCATCATGTTTCCTTTGTTATAACATTTTACAACAAGGGTACAAGTTTTATAGAAAATAAAAACTGCCTAATAATGTGCAATGTGCTACAACTACTAGTAAAAAAGGCAAATAAAGCAGGGAACAGCTGCATCAATGTTCTCAACCACAGGAGTAAGAGGCTCTCTTCGTCCTCTTCTGTGGAACAGCCTCAGCACCATCATCGCCATCTGAGTTAGAGCTGTCATCCTCGAGATCCTCCTCGGCATCACCTCCGCCCTCAGAGCCAGACTCAGAGTCATCCTCTCTGCCAGCAGATGTCTCTGACTGACGATGCGTGGACTCCTCCTCCTCACTGGACTCCTCCTCAATGATATGTGCTCTACGCCCGCCTCATCCGCGAGACGACTCCCCTCTCCCGGCTCCTCGAGAAGGCCTAGATGGCCCAGCTCCTTCGGAAGGCCCAGATGGCCCGGCCTGTGGTCCGGTATATATCAGAGGCATCTGAAAAGAAAGAGTGCAATTTGAATACATCAGCCAAAATATGTATATCAGATGTACAGATAAAAGGCTACATGGAGTGGATGTATGCAAATATAGTACATGGATGTGGTGTGTGTCAGATGTGCTCTCCGCATACAGTCGGTCAATCAATGCAGTGAAATGTTCAAATTCAGCATGTCATCAGAAATATGATAAATGCAAGAAAATTGAACAGTACCGAGACGCCCATGATGGACAGCTGCGCCTTTCTGCGCAAAACCATGCCTTCGAGCGAGGCCACTAACCCGAGTAACCCCTCAGCATACTCTGTGGTAGGCTGCAGATGCAAGTGTAAATCATCAGTGAATGAATGAATGTCCAAGTATCTGAGTGATAAAGCAAAGCTGTAAAACATACCGGTGGTGAGTCAGGGTCTCTGGTGTATGGATGATCTAGCATAGGAGGCTCTAGCTAAATTGGGTAGGAAGCCCCGTATCTCCATCCCGTCAACTCAGTCGGGATACCTGGTCATCCGACATGATGATAAGTCGGGGGAATCGGAGGGACTAGTCCAGTCCCACCTCTGGATGTGCCAGCCCTACTGGCCAAAGGAATGTCTCTGGCTCGAGTGCGACTCGAAGACGGCATGCAGGTAGACCTCCTCGAGGGAGTACGGACACCTGTCAATGGAGACATCAAGTAGGTGTGACGGTAGGTCGCGTACTCCCCGTCCTCCAAATACAGCAGTGCATCAATGCCCAGCCTGGCATCAATGACACCCTGGGGAGTAAGCCTATCAACGAGCCGCATATCGTCTGGGGGTACTGAAGGGACACTCGGCTCAGAAAGCCCATAGTCTGATGAAGAAAGCGTTCTCCTAGGAACTAGGCCCTACCAACTGGCCCCTCGAACAAGATCCTATACCGGGAGGAGGCCCATCCTCCAGCAAACTGGAATCGGAGATCCTCACCCAAAGGCACCCAGGGCTGCCATAAGATCTGCGGATAGCCAATGCATAAGCCGATTAGAAATCCCAAATGTCCAAGCATGAATCAAAGATGAACACGGGAAGAACTGAGGGTTTTGACATACCTTGGTCGCCCGCACAGTGTCAAAATACTGCCGTAGGTAAGGGAGAGTCTCCCGAGGTAGTGGCCGGTACTGGCCCTCGAAAACGAGAGAATAAGGGGTCATGAGAGGGGCCTCCACCTCGAGCTCTGGGGCTAACATCGGAAAGTATGCGAAGATCCATAACTGTGGAAAATAAGGCAAAAGCCATCAGAATACAGAATGCAGAATCTGAATACAGAATGCTGAGGGCAGAATGTAAGTACAGAATGTAAAGTGTGCCGTGTGTGCAATATACAGATAATAAAAAGTAGAAATGTGAATCAAGAGGGTAGAAGGTACCTCCCAGGCTCTCCACTAGTCGCCGACTATGTTCCCCCGTCCGCAGGAGGTCGCACTCATATAGCAATAGAGGGTAGCCAAGTAGGCGCCACCCCAGTCATACTGACTAACCTGTGTGAGGTTTACCAAGGCACTCAGCAAATATAGCCCAACGGTGTTCCCCCTGTCGGCAAACAGAGTAGTCCCGAAGAGGAACATCAAAAACCCGCAAGCATACTGTGCAATCTCCTCAAGAGTCTCGGGCTCAGTCCCCCTAAACTGTGTAGAAAACCAAGTATATCGGACTCGGCCCGAAGATCGATCGACCGGTGGACGAGCTCCCAACAGATGAATCCAGGCAGCCTCCCACTCGCCCGTGTCCTCGTCGTAAGGGATCGCCCAGCCTCCCACGTCAAGGCCCGTCAGCACGGCGAAGTCAAAATGGGGTCATGGTCATGTCCCCGGCAGCTGAGAAATGAAAGGAGTTGGTGGTGTCCCACTATCTCTCCACCAAGGCGCCCATCAATGTCCGGCTAGCTAGATAGCGAGATATCCCGGTACAAAAGGTCCCGAATCTTGCCAGAACAACCTAATCGCGGACAGCCTCTGGGAGTTCCCCATACCAATCTCTCGTAGCAATAGAGCCGTATCCCCATGTAACGCGGGAGGATGTCTGCATTCATAATAAACACATGTATTCAGTTTCAGAACGAAATGAATAAGCTATGTGCAAATGAAAGATATGAGCTATGTACAAATCAAATCAACTTTCATCAAGTTTGAGCTGCGTGTTCAACTTTTATTCAATGTGGGCTGTGTGTTCACCATCAAATTTGGGTTGTGTGTTCAGATTTCAGAAATTTAAAGTTTAGGCTGCGTGTTCAACTTTCATTCAATGTGGGCTGCGTGTTCACCATCAAATTTAGGCTGTGTGTTCAGATTTCAGAAATTTAAAGTTTGGGCTGCGTGTTCAACTTTCATTCAATGTGGGCTGCGTGTTCACCATCAAATTTGGGCTGTGTGTTCAGATTTCAGAAATTTAAAGTTTGAGCTGCGTGTTCAACTTTCAATCAAATGTGGGCTGCGTGTTCACAATCAAATTTGGGCTGTGTGTTCAGATTTCAGAAATTTAAAATTTGGGCTGCGTGTTCAACTTTCAATTAAATGTGGGCTGCATGTTCACCATTAAATTTGGGTTGTGTGTTCAGATTTCAAAAATTCAAAGTTTGGGCTGCGTGTTCAACTTTCATCAAATGTGGGCTGCATGTTCACAATCAAATTTGGGCTGCGTGTTCAGATTTCAGAGATTCAAGTGATTGAGCTATGTGTTCAAGACAGAGTATTGTGTTATAGACTAAGCGTGCAGAACAAGTTGTGTGCTAAAATGAGTAGAAGTATGGCATACGAATGTGTTCAAATGCAAGGAAAATGCAGAATTAAGGCAGGAAATATGAAAAGGTGAAGTACGTACCTCTCATGCCTGATGGGAGAGATGGGACTCCGGCTCCCGCAGTAGCAGGTCTACGGGAGCTCGAGAGTCGAAGTCGGTAAAATGATAAAAAATCGCCCGAGGGAGGACATGAGTCGGAGGATCATACCTCTCTAGGATGAAGAGGCGAACCCTCGGATGCAAAGACATGATGTCAGGCTCACCTCCGGCGCCTGGAGAACCTCCGCCGTGGGGAAATTGACCTGCTATTTCAAGAAATCTGCAAAAATGAGCGAAAAAGCCAAAATTGGAAAAAGTCCACAAAAGTCAACTCTCGGGAAATGAAAAAGTCAACAAAAGTCAACTCCCGAGAAAATCTTCTAAATTTTGAGACAAACTTACCTTAAGTGGCGAAAATGAGAAAAGAAGCCCCGAAATCAAATTTTAATCGGTTCAAAATGAAGAGAACTGAAAGTTTTCGCGAAACAACTTGGCGTGGGGCGTTGGAAAACGCGTATAAAGCGCAGATCTGAGAAAGAAAATGGTATAGGAAGGAGGAGAAGGCAGTTTCGGAGCTGAAGTTATGAGCAAAAGGTGTTTGGCTTTGTATATTTAAAGAAATGAGAGCAAAAAGACCAAACTGCCCCGGATTTGGGCTAGGTGGTCGGCCGGCCACCTTTTCTAGTAGGCCGACCACCCCTTGCACTCCAACCTGGTCGGTGGCCTCCCCTGGACTCTAAACCTGGTCGGTGGTGTTCCCAAGGTGGTCTCCAAGGTCTCTGCAAATTTTGGTAGTCATCGGAGTCCTCAGCACCCGAGAAAGTACAAGAAAAGTGCACTTTTTGTCGCGAAATCCCTCCGCGGGAACTCCAACTCCAACTTTCGATGCGTGCCTCATCATCATTCGTCAAGAGCAAGATGTATCCTTTTTGAGTATGCTGTGACCCTTGCGGGAGGTAAACCGGAGGTCGCGATTGAATTGCACTCGTCGAAACATGTATTTCTTTGCTCGTTGTTTTGCGTCAAACATGCATTCGAATTTGCACTTATCCTGCATTATTGTGCACGTCATTTGCATTCTTATGCATACCACTTGCATTGTTTTGCACGTTTCGTTGGTATTGTTATACCCTCACGCTTAGCTTGTGTTGTTACGCGCGTGTTTCTCGCATTGCAATGCGCTTTCCCATCAACACCCTGTTTGTCTGCCTTCGATGTAGTGTTGAACATGTGTTGCTAACTATATTGTACTTGTTAAGTTTCTTCCTCTTTCAGGCACGTTATTGTATGTACGGTTCATTTGAAGCTGGTGCGACTAGACGAATCGCGCAGGTATTGTATCTTCTCCGTGTGAGACGTGGCAAAAATTGAATAATTCTCCGCATTCTTAAGCTGCATGAAATGTAGTTGTTGCTTTGCATTCTTGCTTAAAACTGTTGCGTGTGCGTTTCATTACAATTTCCTGCTTTGCATGATCATGAGTTACGTCTGGCTTTGTGCATATCATTTTGCATCTTGCCCCCTGCTTGCGGGCACATCTTTGTTATCTTGTATGTTTGTCTAAGTCTTTGGCCTCGTCAAAAATGGGTCGTCTCTGGGCTTTGATATTCACTCCCGTCATGTATGACTTCTGAGTTCTGCCAAAGAGGGGCAACTGTAGACACCCCATTTTTGACCGACCTTAAGGCTCAGACGTCACCAATTGAGCGCTCTGTGATGTTGCATATTGTGCTCGTTCTGAGGTTTCAGAGTCTCGGCTGCGAGCCTTGCCTCCGAACTTCGGGACTCTTTTTGTGCCTTGTCTCGGTTTGCGAATCGGGTTCTGTTTTCTCTGTTTTCTCTTCCCGAAGGGAGGGAGAGGTCTCGTAGACCATCTCTCAGTGGCCGTAGGCTACGTTTCGTGGTCGTAGGCCATTTTTCCCATTTGGAGCCCAGTTTCCGGTTTTCGGAGTCGTCGGCCGTGTGCCTCGGTTCGGGACCGCTTAACTACCTCCGTTTGCTCCAGTTTTTGGCACACACCTTATTTCCTCCCTTAGAGGGACACTGTGGCCCGGGAGACCACCTTCGTGGTCATACGCCACTTCCGGTGCCTAACAACCTGTTTTCGGGGCCCCGAACCGCGTGTTTTGGCCCCCGAACCGCGCGTTTTGCATCCGTTTTGGTTCGTTTTTGGTAGAGACCCTATTTTCACTGTTAGAGAGGGAGTAGTATGGTGGCCGGCCACCTTTTACCCTGAAAAGCCAATTTTCTCTTTTTCTTTCTCCAAAAGCTGATTTTTCTCACAAAAAGCTGGTTTTTCTCACTTTTGAGTCACATTTTCTGGCTTTTTATACCACCATTGTGTTGTGCTCATCTAGGAGGCCACCAATATGGGTAGGCCGGCTAGAAATTCATCTTGACCCTTTTGAACCTTGCTTAAAAGCTAACTTTTCTCTCTCCTGGGTCACTTTTTTCTGGTTTTTCTCTACACAGCTGTATTTTACTCATCTAGGAGGCCACCTTTCTGGGTAGGCCGACCAGCAATTTTGCTTGAACCTTTTGACCCCTGGTCGGCCGACCAGGGGGAGTGGCCGGCCGGCCACTTGAACTGGCCGGCCTGCTTCTTGCTTTTTGCTCTCTCTGAGTGTAATCCAGCTGTGCCAGTTGGAGGCCATTTGGTGCATCCTCCATACATGTGTATGGAGGATACTTGGGGTCTCTTGGAGATATTTTGAAGCTTCTCCTCTATAAAGGAGAGGCTTGGCTTCTTGTTGAGGGGTTGAACAAAATTGCTTAAGGCTTATAACCTCCCTCCTCCATTGTCACTATTCTAAGCTCCAAAACCCTCATTTTCTTGATCCATTTGCACTACAACCCTTAGCACCACACCTCCATCATCCATTCCAGCACCTTGGAAGTCATTTGCAGAGGTTGAAACCTCACCAACTTGGTCCAAAAGCTGTTGGAGGTCGGCTCTTCAAGGGTAAGTGCCTATTTCCCCTAAACTCACATTTTTTTGCATGATTGGTTAGCCTTATTTGCAAGCATTTTTGGGCTTCGACCCAAACTATAAAGTGTCTTATTTTGATCCTCTATTCAACTTTGTTTAAGGGCACTTTGCTGTTGGAGGTCATTTACTTCCCCTTATCCTCTATCTCTCTTTTAGGGCTATTTTTGCATCTTATTTTAGCCTTACTTGTGAGCATTTTCGAGATTTGTTATAAACTATAAAAAGCCTTGTTTTGACCTTCTCTTTAAGTTTTCTTGAGGTCACTTTTCTGTTTGGAGTCATCTCCTACCTTGCATGCTTCATTCCTTCATATTTAGGGCTATGCATTAGAGCATTTGCATTGGACTTGTTTTGGCCTCTTAGCCTCTGAAACCCAGGGGATTTTCAGTAGCTTTTATGAGGTTTTGGGCTTTGAAATCATAGAGGGGTGACCCTCTCACCCCTCATTTTCTTTACTAGCATCATTGGCTTTCCAAAGGGGCTCTATTTTGCATGCATTGAAGTTACTTTTTGGGCCCAATTTTGTGGGTTTTAAGGTCTTCCTTAGGTCTTTTTGGGGCCCTTTTGATCATATTTTATGTCTATAATGCATGTGTAGAACAATTCCATTCAAGGCCTTTTGAGGGGGCCTTTCATCGTATGCTTCCTTGACTGATTTCAGGGCCAATTTTATGAGTTTTAGGGCTGTCATAACTCATTTCCAGAGTTGGTTTGGTCATGCTAAATGTCTATCTTATATGTGCTTAACAACCCCTTGAATGGCCTTCCAAAGAAGCCCCTCATTTTTGCATGCATTGGTTGCATTTCAGTGATTATTTGGGCATATTTTGGCTTGTTTTATTCACTGTTTTTGGCTGGTTTGATGAGATCTCATGCGCATCATATAGTTGTAATGCAACCCATGCTTGCTAGCCAATGTTGCATGCTATTTTAGTCCATCATGTTAGCATCTTTTGGCCATGCTTTAAACTAGAAATGTGCATTTTTTGGGACTGTCTTGGCTCTATCTTTTGACTTCATGATCAAATAATGCTTGCTTTGTATACTTCTGGTTCAATACATGTGCCTAGTTTTGAGTTTCGAGGCTTATCCCATGCATCGGATGCCATATTTGCATGTTTCGGGACTACATTTCATGCTGTTTCAGAGCTGTAATTTATGCTATTCCATGCCATCTTTCATCCCTTGCCATGCTTTGGTAGAGTGGCATTTGATGCCTTAGGTTCGGTCCTCGGTATGCGTGCATGTGTGCACGCATTTCGGTTGTCTCATTTTCATCTACTGGCCACTGATGTGAGTGTAGCTGAGGTCCACTCATTTTGGTATAAGTCCATCGTGCATTGTGTATGCCTTTTCAATTCATAGCATTGCTTATGCTAGGTTGCATGTTAGAGCATTGTGTATGCCATGTTACATCGAGCGTTGTGTTTTCCATTTCATAGCATTGCGTATGCTAGATTGTATGTTAGTCGCATTGTGTATGCCATCTCATTTACATTGTGTTTGGGATAGGAGTTAGCCTAAGCACGGGAAACGAGGGACGTTTCGTACTCTGAGTGACGGAACGTGTCTCAATTCCCTGTCGCCGACACTCCGGATTACTCATGATGGAGTTTAGGTCTTGTTGTGTTTTCATGTGCATTCATTTCATATTGAGTCATGCAATTCGACTCCTCGGCCATCATGCATCGATATGCGTGATTGGTAGCACGAGGATCGAGGACTACACTCCCTGAAGAGTAGTCATGCATACATATGTGAAATACTTTGCCATGCCCTTTTGTTGCTCTCTGTTGCAGTAAATCAGAAATCAGCGGCCTTCTGGAGCGTTGCGTAATATTCCGAAAACAATTGCAAACAGAGGCGAATCGAGGCATCGCAATGGATTTCCGCGCCAGGCAACTCAAGCATGCATCTCCCATCATTCGGAACAGAGCTGAGGCAGTCCATAGGCTTGCATGCTAATTTACTCGCTTTCCTAGATTAATTTGTTAATTAATTAGGGTTTTGTAATATTTAATTATTCATTTTGGACTGTATTATCATTCGGACTGTATTATTCTTTCGGACCCTCCGAGTGAGGGCACAATTGTAATAAGTGTGCGCGAGTGTGATGTATGCCTTCCAACCCCACGTCTTTCTCTCTTTTATTTACCAGCTTATGATGGTTAGATTAGGGCATGTTTCAATTAGCATATGGTATGATAGCATGTTTGCATCCATTCATCTGCCTTGCATGCACCGGGCTCGGCGCATCATGCTAACTGCATTTGTATTTCAATTCCAAATTGAATACGTGTTAGCTATAGCATTTCATATGCCATCTTAGAATAGCCGAGCCTATCTTAGTTGCATTTTTCATGTGTTGCATTAGGCATTACTGTATAGTTAGGACCATGCATGGATTTCTAATTACCTTTTGTTTTGGCTTGGAGTACTCGGTAAGTTTTATGCTTTAGTATCCTTGCATGCGTGTGAGTGATTGCCATGATAGCATGCTTACCATGAGGCTATTTGCTTATATGATATACCTGTCTGAATGCCTGTGGGTGAAGGTTGGGTTATTTGGATTGGAACAATTCATCAATTTTGAGTTTTAAGCCCACTAGATAGTGGCAAATCACCTTATTTTCTAAGCTCACCTGAGGGTGGCAAATCCACGTTTTAGCCTACTTGCGAGTAGCAAACCGTTTTCAAAACAAACATGAGATGTTTCGTTCCAATTCAGGCGACCCGGTCTATACTTGTATGCTGTGCGCATCACGTAGTAAACCTAGGCTAATAACTGGAATAAGAATGCATAATGTTTTCAAAACTTGATATCATGGTTAGTAGAGGCCAATCTTTGATCGGGCGAGTGGGGGTGCTCACGAAGTGACCTTCCCCAATCGTACCCAAGTTCCCGAGTCGAGGCAACTTTGGTGATGACGGACACGTGGCCTTAGGCAATGAGTCAGGATTTTCTACATTTCCTAAAATAAAATATTTAGGTGGCGACTCTGTATTTGGCAAAGTAGTCCATGCTTGGCACTTCTTTCAAAAAATCTGTTTTCAAAAACGATTTGCCGGATTTGGACTCTTTGATGATTTCATCGGTCTTGCATTGCACTCTGCGAGATTAGATACAGGACCGTGACATTGAGTCCTGAACTGTAGTGAGCCCAATGAACAAAACGGGGGGGATTTCCTCCCGGGACGTTCGGGGACGTCTACAACAACACATGAATGAAATAAAAGGCACTCTAACCATGCCCAAACAAGAGACGAGGAAAGAAAACACTGCTCAGGGTTGTGTCTCATGCATCCTAAGAAACTGAGAACAAAAACCGCTCGGGATCGCATCTCACACATCTTGAGAAATTAAAGAACGAAAACCACTCAGGGTCGCGTTTCACGTGTCCTGAGATATAACATGCCCAGGGCTGCGCGTCGCGTGCCCCGAGATAGGAGCAAACCGCTCGAGCTCGTGTTTCACGTATCTCAAGATAAAACCTGTCTAGGGCTACGCGTTACGCACCCTGAGATACAAGAAAACTACTCAGGCTCGTTGTAACGATCCCGACCCATGATTAACATATAATTCACGACTAAGAAGGCTTAATAAGTAATTATAAGCAATTAAAGTGAAATTTTGCGTTAATTGCCTGCGTTGTATTATTTGTGTTTATATCTATTTATTATAGAAAGACCTGTTCATGCTTATGTTTTGTCCTGCGAATTGAAGGCCTTATCGGCATTCGATTCAGAAATTGACTTGGTTTTTGTGTTAATTAGAACTTTTAGAATTTTATAGTAGGTTTAATTGAATTTCGATTCTGAACAATTAAATTAGATTAATTAATGCCACTTTGCTTAGCTTAAGCCAAATTAATTAATTACCACTAAGCAAGCCTATATAAGGCTACTTCTACATCTTCCTACACATTTTGACACCCTCATTCCCTCATATTTTGTGCTCAACGTGATAGAGAGTGAGAGACTAAAGAACTTGGGACCAAACTTGTGGTAGAGAAGGCCATTGCTAGGAGATTTGGAGAATTACTCAAGATTTTGACTAATTAAAGCTCAATTGGGTAGCCTAAGTAAGAGCTCAACCTTGCAACTTTGGAATTGAGTCATTTAGCACATGAATACAAGTGAAATAGGTGAATTCATATGGGAATTGAGCTAGAATTGAAGAAAGCTAAGTCATTCCATATATGCATGCATGTTTCATAGCATTTTAAAGTTGTTTTCAAAGCTTTTCTCACATGCATGTTGTAATTCTAGCATGGTTTGAAGAATTGATAACATTTCTCAACATTAGACCTCATTTGATCATGTTTTGGAAGCTAAGAACTCAAGTCAATATATGCATGACAAGTTCATATCATGTTCTTACATTTCAAGTTGAATTTTGCATATTTGACATATTTTTGGGCTTTGATTTCATGAAATGATCTTCAAATCATAATATTTTACAAGTTCCTACATGTTTTCCAGAATTTTGGCCCAAGAAGATGAGTTTTGAGGTGTGGAATTTGAGTTTTGACCTTGGGAGCAAATCTGAAAATTCCAGAATTCTGCTCTTACGCTTGAGCGAAGGAATCCATGCTCGAGCGACCACTTTGAGTGCGTACACTTCCGCTTGAGCGACCAAAAGTCCGCTCAAGCGTGAAATGCATACTTCCAGAAGTTCTTATGTTTTGCAGGCCACTCGAGCTATGAAAGTTGTGCTCGAGCGATGGCATGTCTCTCACGCTCGAGCGAGCATCGAGCGAAAAAGACATGCAACCAGCACTTTTGCAAAAGTTTGCAGATCGCTCGATCGATATGTTTTGTGCTTGAACGGCCACTCACATTTTGCATGTCCGCTCGAGAATAGGAAGTTGCGCTCGAGCGAGGACCCCTGTTTCCAACATTTTGACCAAATGTATTCAAGAACATTTTGGCATCCTCATTGCATTCTAGGCATTTCTAGGCCAAGATTAAGGCATAATAATGAGGGTAAATTATAGAAACACACTAAGAATGGAACGTAATGAGTTAGATAAACTCCTAACGTGTGTTTCAAATGTATATTTGCTATGTGTTGATGTAGGTCATGTGTCGTAAACCGTTTGATTAGTCTACTCTGTTTGTCTGCACCCGGAGCCATCTGTAAGTAATAACTTAATAAAGCTATGTTCCACTTTATTTATTTTTTGTATGATGAAATAATATCTGTTTTTTAAAATGTTATGTTCTGTACAATGAATGATTGTCCGATTTTTGACAATGTATTCGTGGCATCCTTAGCATCATGTGATATCTGTTAGTTGTTACCCGGATTTGGAGGTTCCTTTATGGAACTGGTTACTCATAACCACCATATGTTCTGTATCTGTTCTGTTAGCACTAATGGATGTACCACGTATGATTAAGCATGAACTCTGAGTTCTGTATACGATCTGAATATGAATACGTATTTGATTTCTAAATCTGGTATGGACTTCATTCATTAAATCCTTTATTCCGTTGTTATTCATTGGGCTCCTGTTCACCATTTATATTATGTATGTAGGTGATCAGACACAGGACCAGGTTCAAAGTTAAGGACTTGGCGTGTCATTTTTTGGTTAGCCAGTCTTTGTGCCTCTCGAGGAGGTTCCAGATCAAGTCAAGTTTAGTGGCTGATTTTGTGAATGTATTAAGCTTTGTTTTCTTTGATTTTCGGACAAGATTTCTGTACATGGAGTATAAGCTCCTCTCTTAGATTAATTTTCCCCTAAAAATAAGTATAAAAAAAATTAAAAATTCAACAGATACTATTATTATCAAAATATTAAATTTTAAAATAATATAACTTTTGATGTAGATGTCGATTTTTAATAAAATTAGTATTTTTAAAATTTTCTCATCAAAATCTATCAAATAAGATTTATGTTGAATATAAAATTATTTTAAAAAAATTTATTACCGTTGAAATTGATATAAACAGTAATAGTAACATATTACTTTATCTCATAGTAATATATTATTCTGACAATATTATTTTTAAAAAAAATTATTTTATCTTTACTTGATTATGTATTTTTTCTTTAAAAAATTAATGAAGTAGAATAAATTAAAATATTTGTTTTACCAATTAAAAATCCAAAGATTTTGTTAAATTTCTATTTATATATTCATACATTTTAATTTTTTAATTATGAAAATATTTTCACTTTTACCCATTTTTAGATCCCCTCCAAAAGGGTGAGGATGAGTCTTGTAGTGGGACCCCCTATTTTTTTTTTTTTTTTTTTGCGTTATCCATACATTCTATCTGCTAGGTCGTCCAAGTCTGCTGCTGAGAGTTGGTCGTAAAAGTCATTCTCATCTCCCGTAGGTGGTTCATCGTACCATTCTTGATCATTTCCCCCCATCACCGGTGATTCATGAGAGACGCCATGCTGATAGTTAGGGTACTGACTTTCATCGACAAATGTCTCTTTGCTGAATGGATATCCTGGGATGGCTAAATTACAATGTATCTTCTGATGTCTATCTTCACAAACTAGATGTCCATAATTTCCATTATACTCTAATAGTGAGTTGCTGGCAAATTTTCTCCATTTATTGAGCTGGTCTTTGAGTGGAAATCTTCTGCATGGCCAGGGTCTCCTATTGAGAAGTCCTGGGTATCCTGGGAATGTGGAGGTTCCTCTGAGGTACATTTTGTGTTTAGCTTGATTGCACCATATTCCCTTCCACTCTGGTAATTTGCTATCTATCAAAGCTTCCACATACGGATGATGTTTTTCCATGACGCACAGTACTGCATGAGCAAGCATATGTCCAAAGTGATCTGTCTGATCTAGACTTGTAAAAATTAGTCTGGAGACAAAGCCGTAATCTAACAATTTTGGGGCTGTTAGATAACGAATTTCGCCTCTGATTTCTATCTCCAATGGCTCGAAAGTGGCTAGATTTATCTGGCAAAGGCAAATGCTAAAGTCTAGGTTACACTGACATCTACCAAAATGTTCTGACCTCTTATTGCATTTTTCTTCGTCTAAACAGGGTTGCTCTTCATCTTCATAGGTATAGGTCCATTGGTAAGCTAGGCCGGGGCAGTCAACCCTTGCTATGGAGAGATCTTGAAGAAACTGCTGAATAATGACTAACTCGTTGTTTCTGCTTTCTCCGGCTAAGGTATAAATATAGGGTTTTAGGTCTTCCATTACTTGGCTTTTCTCACAAAGGGATCGAATGATAGAATGCCTGAAGAAATACATTCTAGCACTCAATTGGTCAAATTCCTCACAGGTGAGTTGTTTGATTTATGGGCTAGGTAAGGAGGTAGGTGTTCTTTCTGGAGCTAATTTTTTAAGCTGGTTAGTTAAGGTTCTAATGGTTGCTCTCAATTGTTTTTCTTCGTCTCGGAGCTGGTCTAGCTCTTCACTGACCTTCTTGCCTTTATCCATAATTTTCTTGAAATTTCTGGAAAGGCCTTCACAATGTCTGCACATTTGGAGAGGATTCTGGGAATCTATCTGAGGATTAGAACTACTGCTGCTTGTACTACTGCTTCCACTTGTCTGGCCAACTGGAACGCCACTGTTAGCAAGGATGGTAGTTCTCATCTTGCTCAATGGGTCCAGGTAATCTTTAGCTATCTGGCTAATAAAGTAACTGGTTCCTATTTGTCTTCGGGCATAGGTACTGGCTGACTCAAAATCATAAAATCCTTTAAACTGAGGTGTGGGAAAATTTTTGACTAAAGGTTCTACTTCTATCCAATCATGGTAAATACCAGGCTTGGTTCCCTTGGCTACTACATAGAAAGAAAAACTTTTAGACAAGGGCTTGTTTTGGATTTTTGAAAAATATATACTGAGAGAGTTTAGGGCTGAAAGGCGTTTAGCTGGGTGGTTTTGGCTGGTCCAAAGGTTATCTAAAAGACACTGTTGAACTAGGTCTAACTCAATCTTTGTTAAGGGTCTGAACTTGGTTCTGCCTTCATGAATGGGAAGAGAAAATCCCCCAAAGTTCATGGTCTTGCTGTTCTTCATTATCTATGAATTCTTCTAATGTTATATACAAATGATCTATGTGACTATTTTTATCTGGACTGAACACTAATATGTCATCTATATATACTAGTATAAAACTATATTTATTAAATATACTATCCATTTTACGCTGAAATATGGAAGGTGCATTTTTTAATCCAAATGGCATAACTAGCCACTCATAATGTCCTTGAGGGCAACAGAAGGCTGTCCATGGTATGCTTTCCTTTTCCATTTTTATCTGCCAAAATCCTGACTTGCAATCAAATTTGCTAAATATCTTTGCTGTCTGTATTCTATTTATGAGTTGGTCTTTATCTGGTATATTATATTTATCTTCTGTATTATCATTTAATCTTTTATAATTTATCACCATTCTAGCTTTTCCTCTTTTTATCTTTGCATGATTTCTAACCATAAATGCTGCACTCCTGTGCGGGCTATTGCTAGGTCTAATTACTCCTAGATCTAGTAATTCCTTAATCTGTGTTCTAAATTCTTCTATGTCTGCTGGTATATGATCTATTTGTGCTGAAGTAATCCTATAATCTTTATTTTTTATATCTAGACTAGCTAAGATTTTATTTCTTTCCCAATATTTCATGGGCTGTTTTCCTAAAATTTCTGTTGTTTCAGCTAATCTTATTATCTCATCTAAATCATTTTCGGTTCTTCTGTATATTGGTTTTTTCTTTATTTTTCCTATTTTTGCAAAAATTAATTCTAAATTAGTTGGTTGTTTAAAATCTTCTAGGTTCCAATAGTCTTCCTTATTTTCAAAATCAAATTCTTCTAAATCATAATTTTCTGTATCTGTATCTAAATTTTCTAAAGACGTATTTGCTATCTCGTTAGGTATATATTTTTGGGCTAGGTCGGGAAAAATATTTCTACTTGGAAATAAAAAACTAGCTGGAACTGAATCTACTCCTATGGTACCACCACGCTTCGCACGCAACTCTGAGGAATAGGCGATGGTGCTAAGGGCATAAGCTGTTGGGGTATGTACAGTTCGCTTGAAGAAACTAATGTTGTGTTGACTGAGTAACATGCCACCTTGTAAGCTAAGGATGAAATTAAGTCCTAAGATGAAAGGATGATTCTGTCGGGTATTTCCAATCCAAACCTGAGGTAAAGGAAACCATTCTATATGCTGATCTTGAGAACCTAGATGATGAAAACTAATCTGTGCTCCATTGATGCAATGTGTGTATATCTGTTTAGTGTCGTCGGCTATACTAACTAAAGCTGGGGTTGTTAAAGTTGTGCTCCATCCGGGGGGAACTACTTGTTGTTCAATATATGATTTACTAGCTCTTGTATCTATCATGGCATCTATACTAAGGGTTTTTGCTGCAAACTTGATTACACAAGAGATCTCAACTAAATTTGGCTTAGGTATAACCGGATAATTGAATGGCAAAGATGTAGTATCTGGTTGGGCTTTGGAGTATTGACTAAAGGGTTAAGAATCAACTAGGTTGACTAATTCTAATGAATTCATATGTTCTTCAATCAGTTTGTCTTTTAAAGGGTACTTGTTGTGAAATTGTTCTAGCTGCTGTTTAAGCTGTCTATTTTCTAATTCTAAGCATTCTATGTCAAAACTAGTCTTAGCTTCTATCTCGTGTATTTGTATCTTAAGTTCTCTTACTTGTAGTTCTACTTCTCTAATTGTTAAATGTAATTCTCTGCTTTCTAGACTATGATCTTCTTTGGTATTTCTTAATGCTATCTTATGTGTCATATTTAATTTTTCTAGACAGACTATACAATAGGTTATACTGCATAATAAACATTGAGCTCGTTTATCTTTAGTTGGAAACCAATTACAATAGCTGCATCTAGTGGTATCAAATCCTAATCCTATTTGAAAGTTATGCTGACATTCAGTATCTGTATTACATTCCATCATAAAGAAAGTATCTTGGGAAGGTGTTAGTCCTATTTCTTGGTTGAGTTGTCCTAAAAGATTATCTATATTAGTATCACTTTCTGAATCACTATCTGAACTTATGGCTTCTATTTGATATTCATAATCGCTGATTATACTATATACTTCTGAATCATCACTAGTTATGCTAACTATATCCTCTTCTAAGTCTTCTGTAATATGTAATCTTTCTATCTGTTTATTAGTATTTGGTCTTTGTCTTTTTGGGCAGTTTTTGGCAAAATGATTGGGTTCTCCACATATAAAACAATTGCATTTTTTACTGTTGGGTTTTCTAACATATCTTTGTTTTCTTTTATCTTTTTCTTCTCTGGGTAATTTCTTATAATTTGTCCTATTAAAAGTTCTACTTTTTCTAATAAATTTTTGTTTTTTCCATGGTTTTCTATATTTTTTCTTCCAATATTTTTCTTTTCTATATTTTTCATATTTTTTGTATTTTTTCCTATTATATTCATCTTCATATTGCTGAGGTGTATTTATTACACTGCTACAAAATCCGTAACTTTGTTTTTTCAAGTCTTTCTGTATTTTAACTTCTATACATTTTTCTCTGAGCTTATAAAATGTAAAAACTATTCTAGGTCCTATTCCTAAAGTTCCTCTTATTCTTAATTCTCCAGTGGCTATTCTTGCTGGTAAACTTGCATAATAAATTGACCATTTGTTTTCTATTTCTCTTCCTAATTCTCCTAGTAATTTTCTAAAATATTTATTTCCTATTTCTTCATCAAAACTTTTTCCAGTTCTTGCTGCTATGGATAAGTATTCTTTACTAAAAGGTACAATATATTTCCAACTTCCCAATGTCATTTGGTCTAACTCAGTTAATGCTCGCTTTGAGCGGAATCATTTCCTCTAGAAGGATCATATCCTATAAGTATTTCTTTAATAAAATTTGTAAAATTCCACGGGTTATTTCCTAATTCTTTGAGCTGTTTAATTGTTTCTTCATATTTCCCTTTGAAAGTTAAATAAATATTATAAGCTGAATCTCCTAGAAGTGTCTCCATATATTCCCACATATCTGTTGATTCATAGGGACTAGTCATCCATGCTTTTACTGCATCTTTTTCCCATCTTTCTATTACTTCCTGCCATACCTGAGGGTCGAATTTAGCTAAATCTAAAAGGGTTCCTTGATTATGGACTGGCTGTAATTGTATACTCATATCTAGTTGTCTACGCTTTCCATGAAACTTATAGCTTTTATTTGGGTCTGCGTGACTACGTCCTGAACTGGCTAATGGTCTTCTTCCTCCTACTGCATACTGCATTGGTTCTATTGGATCTTCTACAGTTGGTTGTGGGGTATTGGTTCCTGAGCTTTCTGTATTCATATAAAAAGTATCTTCTAGGTTAGATTGTTCTGGTATTCTAAATATTTTGCTAGGATGTATATTATCTTCTATGATATCATCTACATATTTCGTATGAAATTCCTGATCCAAAAATGACACTGCTTCGTCATGGGTATCTCCTCTGGCTAAGTATTCATAATATCTAGCATCTAGTATTTTATTCATGTCTTCTAGGGTAAATTTTTCTAAATCTATCTTATCAATATTATATATCTTATTTTGTGATATAGTTTTTTCTTCTGTCATTACGTAAAGCTGATTTATTTCACTACGATTATCTTGATTTTCTTCCCTATCTATACTACTAAATTCATCATCTTCAGTTTTTTCTGGTGCTACATAAGTGTACTGAGTAAATCTTACTGCATAATTTCCATCTGCTGTTTGGTAAATAAATTATCTTGAGGGGCTAATCTCTTTTGTCCTAGAAAATCTCCTAGTTTCCAATCTAGTGCTGCATTATCTTCATAATTAAATTTTTTAGCTGGTAATGCTTTTATTCCTTTTGCGCCTAATAATTTAACTATCTGATCATTTGTAAGTCTATAGTGAGTGTTGCTTTCTGAGATTGCTAAACCTAAAAATCTTGTGCAAACTAATAAATTTTTTTCTCATTTTTTCATTTTATATCCTCTACTCTTTATTCCTATTTTTATCTTTTTATGAAAGGTCGAGGTTGATAGTAAAAAATCTGGTGTAAAATAAACTATTCCTCCTTTTGAATTCATATCTAGTTCATAACTACCTAAAATACTCTGTCCGACATCATTAAACCTATCATCACAGAGGCATACAAACACTTTAGTCCCTAAATTTTCTCTGGTTAAAGCCTTAACTCCTACCACTACTAATCCTAAATGAGTCATTTTAAGGTGTTCATTTACTGCATATTTATAGCTTTCTCTTTCTATTAAATTTAGCTCTATTTTTTCATCTTCTTGAGTCACGCTGATCATCTATTCACCATAGTGTTTAAATAAATATTGTTTTTTGTGAATCTTGCCTAGCTTATACACATATTTAGCTGGAATTAACTCTAACTTTTCTTTTTAAAATTTTTCTATTTGCTGTTCTACATCTATAAATTCTTCTACTTTAACATCTTCATCATCATTACGCTTTTTACTACTACTACCTTTAATTAGCTGTTTAAACATTTCTATTTTCTGTAAATTCTACACGTTGGTTTCCTAGGTAATTTAAGCTTTTCAAAATATCTGGCTATATCTTCTTCGTTTACGTGAGATTGAGGTTTGTTGGATTGTCCTTCTATTCATTTTCCTTTCTAAAGTACTATTTTTTCTAAAGACGCTAGACAATTTTCTAGGCTATGTAGTTGTTCTGATAGGTATTCAAATTTTTCACACAATCGAATTAAAAATAAAATTTCTATATTATTTTGTCTTACTGATATTTTATCTGATTGATTTATTCCTTGATAACTACTAATTCCTTCCGGGTTATTATGAAAATCTTCTGCTTGTTTTAAAATAGTCTGGTAATCTCTATTAGATTTCTTATCACTACTCATAAACTAAGACCTTACAAGTTGTTCTAAAATTTTTAATTTTTGTTTTAAATTATCTTGAATTTGATTAATTTGTTCTATTTGTTTAGCTATTTGATTTGTAGCTGAAATTAATGTTTCTATTTCTAGCATAGTAGGAAATTTTTCTAAATTTAAATCTATTCTTTTTTGTAGGATAGAACTACACTGATCTTGGATATAATTTAGTTTTTTATCTTGATCTTTAATTATACTACGATTATTACGGAGATGATCTATAGATGAAATAAAAAGATTACTAATTTTATCTATGTCCTTTTTAATATTTTCTGCAAAATTTATCTGATAATCTATGATACTATTTAGCTGAGGATTATGTTCACTATGAAGCTGATGTATAAAAGTTTCTTCAAAATTACAACGGAAATTATTTTTATTTATGCTAAGGCGACGGTTATGGCTGCTGAGTTCTAAATCTAGATACTCTACTTTTTTCATATACAAAATTACCTCTTACTTTAAAATTATTACAGGCTACTATAATATGAAATTTATAACTAAAATCTCCAAAAATAAAAACTACTCTATTACCATAAGCAAAATGCATAAACTAATTTAAACTGTCCTAAAACCGAACACTGCTCTGATACCAATTTTTTTTTTGGGGTTGAGTTAGTGGTCTACCACTATTTGGAATTGGGCTGAGAATTATTTAATTAATTCTACAGTTATGCTAAAAGATCTTCAAGCTATTGTATGGCTAACTTTAAGGCTTCTTGTTTTATAGTTAACCGTCTATTTATCTGAGAAATTTTTAAACTATAATTTTCTAGAGATCTGTTAGAAGCTAATGATAAAAGAAACTGATATCTAAATTTTTGATCTTCTAATTCTTGTATTAGTTCAGTACTAATTTTAATTTTATTCCTAAGGTCTTCGTCTAAGGGCATATACTTTTTGATTTTTTGAAATTTAATTTTTTATTTCTAAGGTCTACGTCTGACGGCATACAAATTTTTGATTTTTTGAAATTCTTATATGGACAATATTTCCTTAATATTTCTACTCGGGTTGCTCTCATTTTATTCTAAAATTCTTTTCTATGGCAAAAACTATTTTTAGGAAATGTTTGTTTTCATTACATGTACTCCCACCTTGAGACTAGGTCTCGTTCAACATAGTATATTTTTATTTTCCATTTTTACTTTTCCCTTTCTGCCTACAATTCGCCCTCCAACGCCTAACCACGGCTCACACGGGCTCTTCAGCTAAGGTCACTCAGTAACAAAATAGAAGACTGAAGATACTACGAAGGTTCAAAGCATGTAATATTAATGAGCAAACAAGCATTTCATAAACTTAGTTTTTCCAAAAAGAAAATAATTTTTTAGAATAGAAGAGTTACCCTTTCGAAATATTTAAGGAAAAAGAGAAACTACTCACACTTCATATTAATAAGAAATATACTTACAAAGATTATATTACAGACTCTGAAACTCTGAAAAACTTAATACACTTAGAGGTTTTTGAGAGGGGTTGGAAAATTTACAACGCAGAGTGAAGTGGTGTTTTTCATTCTGCTTTCTTCGTTGGCATGCAAGCCAATTTATACACAAAGTTGATACATACAAGTTGAAACAATCCAAAAACTTTCGTCAAAAGTTCTGGTAAAGAAAACAAAAAAGTCTAAAGGCTAAAACAAAAAAGTCTAAAGGCTATTTTACCTAGACTATAGACTTCTACATAGACTTCCTAGATTCATACAATAATATCTATGCCATAAATGCATAGATTTGGACGTAAGTTATTATTATGGATAAAATCTTATCAATAAAGGATTAGGATAATGATATCGGGTACTGCTTTGGGCCCCATCGCATATCATTCAATCCTCCTTTTTGACAAAATTTTGACACTATAATTTATTACAAGACACGTATAAAGATTTTCACAGCTTTTCTTTAATAAAGCAGGATAAGAAATATCCACTTTATTAAAGTAGTGAGTGAAGGAAAATCCTTATCACTAACAGACTCAAATAATTACAGACACAAAATATTTGCAAGGAAAATGCCTGGTAGCTCGAAGCTACCAGGCTCGAAACCAGGCTCGAAAATGGCTTGAGAGGAAGCTACCAGGCTCGAAACCAGGCTCGAAAATGGCTCGAGAGGAAGAAAGGGAGAGGGAGAGAAAGAGAAAGAGAGGGAGAGGAGAAAGAGAAGGGAGGGAGAGGAAGAAGGTCGGCGTCGCAGCTCCCCGCCCCGCCGTCGTCGCAGCTCTCGCCGTCGTTGTAGCTCCCGCTGCAGCCTTTGCTTCCTCCTCCGTCGCAGCCCCGCCGATGTCGCAGCACCACCGTCGTCTGCCCAGCCTCCCCTCCTCTTCAAACCGGTTTTTATGGCCCCTTCCCCTCCCTCCTCCTCCTTCTCCTCCTCCTCCTTCTTCTTTTTCTTCTTCTTCTTCTTCTTCTTCTTCTTCTTCTTCTTCTTCGTTCTGCAAAACCAGGGAAGAAAGAAAAAAAAAAAAAAAAAACAAAAAAACAAAATCGACACCAAAACGACGTCGTTTTGGTGTCGAGTCGCGTTTCGAGCCGCGACATTCGAGCTACGTAGCATGATCGTATTTGCAAAATCCTTTTTGTCTTTTCTTTGGCGTGCATTTTTCTGATATCTGAGGAGAATCCTTATCTTTTATGGATTTTGTCTTCTTTTGCTGGAGCGCCAATTATTGATGTTGACCCTTCGAGTGATTTTTTCAAAGTTGAGTCTTTGTGGAAAAATTTCAAAATGTAAAGAGTCAAGAAATAATTTACTACAACATGTTTAAAACTAAGAGTAATGTTAGAGACCCCAAATATTCTACCAAAAATTTTATTAAATGTCTCACATGATTATGGGACCCACACAATATGGGTCCCATGTGAGTCCCACACGACATTTAATAAAATTTTTGGTAGAATTTTTGAGTGCTCTAACATTTTTGATTTACTAATAGTAATTGAGAGAGGTGTGGTCTAGCCGACATTTTCTTACGTGTCAACCCTTAATTGCTGCACTCCTCAGCAATTGGGTTGCTACGGTCACCGGATTTGCAGTTGCGAAATGCAGAGAGAAAATCTAGAGAGAGGTGTGGTCTTGAAGCTCAAGCATGGCTTCACCATCATCACCACCGTGGACCTGGCGATGGAAGAGAATAGGTGACTCCGATGAAATTCTCAAATTGTCGTTGTTCTTCTTTGAATTCCTCAATCCTCTTCGCATTCCGTTTGATTCACAAAAAGCTGACTCGTCTCACCACTTCCTCCCTAGATTCATCTTCTTCGTCATCGTCTATTTCTTCTGCTCACAATGGCAGGAAGAGAGTGAAGAAATCTGTAATACCAGAAACATTTGGGGATAATTCAAAGAATGAGGTCTCTGTTAATCGACCTCAGTCCCGAAAGAGGACAAATTTGAGTCTCAAATCGTTGCTCAGGAGGCGATCTTCGTGGAGAAGGATCTTATTTGCTTCGACCAAAGTTAGAAGCATCGTTTTGCTCAATCTCATCACTGTTGTTCATGGTAAGCTTTTCATTTCTCTCTAATTTATGTTTATAATAACTTTCATTGTTTCTCTTTAGAGCAATGGTTTATGAATTGTTTTCGAAAACGTTGTCAATTTGATTGTTGTAGCTGTAATCTTCGAATACATTGATCATATGGAAACATAATGTGGTGGATCAATTACTGAAACTTACCATAACTTCAAAAAAGAAAAAAAAAAAGAAAAAGAAGAAGAAGAAGAATATTCTGAAGTAATATATATTAGATTATTGACAAAGATTTTGAGACCGGGATGCTTAATTTTGAGAGTTTCTGTGTATTGGAAAGGTTAGTTAGAAGAAGAGGAGGCTTTAATGTAGTTGGTTGGTGTTGTATTACTTGCCACATGTTGCAATCTTATGTCTCTCAGTTGGGTTTGAAGAGCTTTTGACTGCTGCATGATTTTGAATGACCATGCGACTGAAAAAGCAATTGGAAGTACAAATCTGTCACTAGAATTGGTCCATTTGTTAAATTCAGGGTCATTGCCTCAACTGATAGAAGTTGTGGCTGCCAATTCAGTATTTTATTAGCCTTTTTCGTAATAATGGTTTCCATTTTGTGCCCTGGATCAATTTATGATATAGGATTCTGGATTAATGTATGGCTTTTAATTCTCAATCCAATTTCAAAATACAGATCCATGTATCTAACCTCAAGAAATTGGGATCAAGGTTTTTTTAGTTTAGTTGAGTATATGATGAGCTTGTTCTGCTGCGTTATCTTTGCTAGGCACTTAATCTGAATCCTATTGAAATTGATGCTTGCTTGTGAGCCAAATTCATATGTCCTGACAAGAATATGTAGATTTAGAGAGAATGGTTTTTGTCATGTTTTTCTCACTTTTCAAAATACATGATGGGGTTTTGAAAGAAATTGTATTGTGGGTTATAGGAGAGATATATCATTTTGTGATTTACATGGATTTTAATTTATGAATTTTTTTTGATTAGATATGTTGATACAATAGTGTCAAAACAATTCAAGTAAAAAATTGAATTCCTAATTATAATAAAACATAGAACAGCACTAATTCTGCCATCTTTTTTTATGGTTCTATTACCCCTCTCTCTCATGGTGGAGCCTACTCATGTGAGAGGGGGCCTGTCATGGCTGTGGTTCCCATCAATAAGGTTGTGGATTTATTGATCTGAAACATGAACATGTCCAAGTCTAAAAGAACTTTAAACAAATATTAGTACACGTTTGGACGTATGTTTGATACGTGTTGGAAAATGTCCGACTAGTGTTAGTGTCTAACATGTGTCGGACATGGACATGCCACCTTCTTGAAAATGCCTGTCTTAGGCCAAAACCTACTTACCTAAGAATGCATGGTATGTTGTTGCTTGCACATTCTTGACTTGTAAAGGAAGAGCCTTGCCTGTAAGTACTGATCATTTGTGCCAAATAATATATTGTTTGTTGGGTAATATTTTTGCATATACTGTAAAAACATTTTAGTGCATCTTCACTGCAGGGATCAATATTTTCTAAAAGAGTTATTAGTTCCTTGTAGCTAGTAACATTCTGGTAGTGAAAGAGGTCGAAGCAATCATGGATCCAGCAGCCTTCACCGTTGTGCGATTTGCAATGTCAGCGATTCCATTTATCCCTCTTGTTTTACATGCACGGGGTGATGCTCAGACCTGTAATGCTGGGATAGAGTTGGGATTCTGGGCCAGTTTAGGCTATCTTATGCAGGCACTTGGACTGCTAACGTCAGATGCTGGGCGTAAATCTTTTATTTCCATGTTCACTGTAAGAAAGCTCATCAGAAATTCATTTGCACTCTAAGTTTATTAACTGGAAGTATATCAGTCTCTGAGAGTTCTTAGCGGCTCTATTTTAACAAATGTTTGGTGAATAAATCAGGTAATTGTGGTTCCCTTGCTTGATGGAATGCTAGGAGCCATAGTTCCTGCCCGTACCAGGTTTGGGGCTCTAATGTCTATTTTCGGAATCGCAATGATGGAATCCAGTGGGTCACCTCCTAGTGTAAGTATTGAGCTAGTCCTACCAGTTGTTCTTCCATGCATTTTGTAGGATATGCCAATAAGAAAAATATAGGAAAAATAATTTTTTTATTGGAGTTTGTTGCTCTGAGCATTTGATTGCGTTCAAACTAATATAAATTAGTCATGTCTTCCATCAACTCATTTCAGGTTGGTGATTTGTTGAACTTTTTGAGTGCTGTATTTTTTGGGATCCATATGCTAAGAACAGAACATATTTCAAGAAGTACTGATAAAGAGAACTTCTTAGCACTCCTTGGATATGAGGTTAGATAATTAGGCGTGCTTAAGCTGGCGCTGCTTCTTCCTTAAATAATGCAGTTCCATGTGAAAATTAATGTTCCAGCTAATTGACTTTCATTCATGGTTTGAAATTCTATTCCATGCAGGTATGTGTTATTGCTCTCTTATCAACTATGTGGTACTTCCTTGGAGGCTGGATTGGTGGCATCCACGAAGGTAATCCCTCATTGTGGACATGGACAATGTTTTGGGATTGGATGGCAGCATTTCCATGGTTACCTGCACTTTACACTGGTGTATTTTCAACAGGGTTATGCTTATGGGTAGAGGTAAAATCCTTTTGCGTTTGCCTCAGCATATAAACTTCTATTTTTTATTTGATTAATCAATCAATTAATTAATTTTTTATTTTTATGTTTTTGCTTTTTCATTTTTGTGTGGTTCCTTACAAATGACTAAACACAACTTACGTGTAAAAGCCTTCTGCAAACATTTGACATTCCTTTTTATATTAAAATGATAAAATCATGAAGCTTGTTTGATATTAAAATGATAAGTCTCATGAACATAAGGTCATAATACAAAATGCCATTGCCAACATACTAATGTAAAAGTATATAATTTGACGCATTGTTTAACAAATTGAATCTAAATCCAAACAGATATAAGTTAGTAAACAATGAATCAAGAGAGAAAGTAATGAAAGTTTTATTTAACTTTGATAGCAACTTAAATCTTTTAAAACTTGAAGATTGGACTTTTAAAGAATGTAGATCTAACATTTCTGCAAAAGTTCTATGTGCCTTTTTCTATCATTTCACAGTTAGAAAAAATAAAGAAAAAGAAAAAGGCTGAAAACTGGGTCATATATAAAAAATCTATTCAAAACAAAAAAGTAACAGTCACAACGGTGCTGTAACGGCGGTATAAGGACTGTTACAGCCTTTATGTTATGGTGGCTGCTGTTACGGTTGTGAATTTCAGTCACATCAGTTGCAGTGGCCATATTGGTAGCAGTGACCACCGAAACCATTACGCAACAGTTGCGGGTTATTTTTAAAACCTTGATAGAGTGGCAGGTGGGAAAAAATAATATGGATATATCCGGCTTCCCTCTTGTGAAACCCATTGACAGCTTGAGGTTTGTGTTCTGATAGGATATAACTTACTGAGGGCGAGATTTCGCACAGAAACAGGGAAAGAAGAGAAAGTTGAAATCAAGGCACTGCAGCATGAGTGTCTTAGTGGGAACCCCTCTTTTAAATCCACCGGCTCTCAGATGACAAATTTATTTCCTTCATGTTTGGGATAATTTGGCAATGTTTCTGAGATGAATTTGATTGATTATGCAGATGGATGCTATGCGTGATGTATCAGCCACCGAAACTGCTATAATTTATGGCTTGGAGCCAGTATGGGGTGCTGGTTTTGCATGGTTTCTTCTTGGCGAAAGGTGGGGCTTGACTGGATGGTTTGGCGCTGCTCTTGTGCTAGGTAGGATACTATTTATCTTTTGCTTCTGGGTTATTATTTTATGCGGATTTTGATTGTCAAACTTGACAACAAAATTGTTTTTGAGGTTACTTTTTCTCAACTTTCAGATTTTACATCTTGTCATCCTTCATGTTCTGGACACTTGTTCACAGCGAATAATTGAAAAGCAAACAAAAAGATCTTTACCTTGATATTTCCCAGCTATGAAGCACGGACACCTCTCCGAGGGCTCCGTACCCGTGTCAGACACGTGTCGGACACAGACACGCGTCGGACACGCGGTTGACACGTGTCCGACACTCATCAGAGAGTGTCCCATTTTTTTTTTTTTTTTAATTTTTCAACATCCGGACACGTTTAGGACACGTTATAGACACGTTTGGGACACACGCGGGGGCAATTTCACAATTTACTAAATATCTTTGGGGTCGATTTGTAAATAAGCAAAAACAGATCCGCGATTTTGCCCTAATCTACTTCAAACTACTTCGAAGAGTAGAGAAACAGCAGAGAAAGGGTGAGAAAGAGAGCACCTGACTTCGTCGTTCGTCTTCGTCTTCTCTCCTCGTCGATCGTCACTCCTCGTCGGGCGTCTGTCGTCGGTCGTCTATCGTCGATCGTCTCTCGCCCTTCGTCGTTAAGGTACACCTCTTCTTCGATCTGCGATCTGCGATCTGCGATTTTCATTCTTCGTCGATCGTCAGTCGCTCTCTCTCTCTCTCAACTCTTCTTTCCTCAGACGATCGAACCCGTCTGATTTTATTTTATTTTTTTCTTTTATTTTTTTTTCTTTTATTCTGATTTTAATTTTATTTTTTTCTTTTTTTTTATTTTAATTTAATTTAATTTTTTCTTTTCTTTTATTTTTTATTTTATTCTGATTTTATTTAATTTTTTCTTTTCTTTTATTTTTTATTTTATTCTGATTTTATTTTCTTTTCTATTATTTGAGTATATAATTTTAATAATGTATGTTTATTAATTTTATTATAGGAAATTTTGAAACAATTTTGTTTTGTATATTTTATTACCTTTATTTGATTTTTTAAATAATTTTATAACATATAATAAATAAAATTAATTATATATACTGAACGTGCCCCCAACGTGTCGTGTTCCTTATTTTTTAAAAATTTACGTTTTTGCGTGCCCGTGTCGCGTGTCGCGTGTCCGTGCTTCATTGTTTCCCAGTGGGCCTTCTATGGAGATGCATAATTTTAAGTGGAAACCTTAACTTCAAGGAGAACTATCCCAAGGAAGAAAACCATGATTCGAACCAATCACAAAATCCACTATAGAACCCACAATTATAAGATTTATGATGCTAGGAGTTACAACCCTTACCCCGTTCACCTAACTTGGAAATTTTCCAGAAGTGCTCCTTGCACTTGATCTCTACCATCATTCACCTAACTTGGAAATTTTCAAGAGGTGCTCCTTGCACTTGATCTCTACTATACAAGGTTTTGACCCAGTCAGCCTTCTCTGATCCTATAATGCTCCATGTAGCTTCTCGTTTTGATCTCTGTACTCTGACTGCTTCGCTACCCACAGACCATGGTTGAAGGGATCACATTATGCAGTTAGAGTTTTTATGCAAGAGCACTCAATCTAGACCTAAATCAAGCTAATGAGGGGATACGCACAAACAAGTGTGAGAACTCTCAAGATTGCTTAACCTGTTTTATCTCGTGCCTCTCTTATCCTAATCAAGAATCGAAGCGGTCCAATTTCCACATGCTCGCTCAATAGCCTTGTCGAGCTGGTAGTGAGCACACCTCTATTTAAGGGTTCTCACTTGAATCCTAAAGCAAGAGCATAGAAGGTGCACTAGCCCACTCGAGCTTTCTGTCAAGTGCATAATGTACATGCTCCTTTGGATCTCTACCGACAGTCCTTAGCTCAAGCACACTATCAAGCACAAAGTGAGCAGATCTCTCTGGATCTCTGCAGGTTTGCAGGTCCAGTGCACTCAAGATTGAGTGAGGTTTTGAGTGGACTCCTAATTCTTAAATTTTCCTTTTTTTTTTTTTTTTTGTTTTTGTTTTTGACAATTTAAAAAAAATCAAAAGTGTAAGGAGACAAAAACATGTTGAGATGAGGTGCCTAATAGTTAAAATTTTTCCCATAACTTTTTTTGAAAAACAAACCAAACAAAGCCCAAAAAGTTTTAGAATTCTAATAAATGAGCTCTAATTGAGAGTGAGTCCCATTGTGATAGTGACGTTTGTGTCTTGTTTTTTATTTTTATTTATATTTTTTCTTGTTATTAGAGCTCATTAGAGTTCTTTCATGGGGGATTTGGTGATAGCCCCCTCACTATCTAATTTGTCTTTTAAAAGGACAAGAATTATATAAGTACTTTCAAAATCCCCTAATATTTTAAAACTTGTTTCTTTTACTATATTACCCTCATATCTATCAGCTCTCCTATTAAGTCATCTTCACTATATATTTCATAAAAGTAAAATTTTACTTTGTATGAAAGTAAAATTTTACACTGTATAAAAGTAAAATTTTACATTCTGAAACTAAAAGTAAAATTTTACTCTGTATGAAAGTAAAATTTTACTCTGTGTGAAAGTAAAATTTTACATTCTGAAACTAAAAGTAAAATTTTACTCTGTATGAAAGTAAAATTTTACTCTGTATGAAAGTAAAATTTTACATTTTGAAACTAAAAGTAAAATTTTACTCTGTATAAAAGTAAAATTTTACTCTGAATAAGAGAAAAATGTTACACTCTGAAACTAAAAGTAAAATTTTACTCTGTATAAAAGTAAAATTTTACTCTGTATAAAAGTAAAATTTTACACTCTGAAACTAAAAGTAAAATTTTACTCTGTATAAAAGTAAAATTTTACTCGGAAAAATGAGTAAAATGTAAGACTCTACACAAAAGTAAAATTTTACTCTGTATAAAAGTAAAATTTTACTCTGGTTCTGTCAAATGAAAAAAACAGAGCAATAGAACCAGAGTAAAATTTTACTCTGATTCTGTCAAATGAAATTAGATACAAAACAACAAAAATAAATAAAAAACAAACAAACAAACAAAAACAAAACAAATTAATCAACAAATCAACATATCTAATTGAGAAGAAAAACTTCTAAAACTCGATCAACAATCACAAATCGCAATGAAAAGAATACATGTGTTCAACAACACTCATACACACAAATATATATATATATATATACACACATATATTCAAAACTCAAATCTGTGTTTAAAAAAATATGTATAACCAAACAACTCCACCAAACATGCCTCAATTTAGAGACGATCTGTTTCTCCTCGTAGACGATCTCCTTCGATTCCGGCACCGGAGGGCAAATTTTCGGCCCGTAGTTGATTTCATTCCCGATGTTCTTGATGAGTTCATCGTAGAGATCAGTTTCGGCATTGTTGATCGTTGGAGTTTTGCTTGATAACTAACTGGACTTGGCTAGGAGAGTGATGACGATGACGTTGCTATCATCGCCGGAGAAGAAGTTACCAAAATTGTCGAGAAATAGAGCTTCAGATCTGGAAGGGAAAGAGGGAGGAGAGAGACAGAGAAGGTGGGGAAAGAGTGGGTGGAAAATGTGGGAAAATTTAGTTGAGGGTATAATAGTCTAATAAAATATTTAAATTATAAATTTTGTCCTTTATGCAAGACTTTATAATTATGAGGGGGTTTAAAAAGTATAATTTTTTTTTTAGTCCTTTTAACAATTAAAGGAAGGTAAAGGGGGTTTATAGCCAAATTTCCCCTCTTTCATTTAGATGGATGTATCATTGTTGTTTACAAACATGGACTGGACCGTCCAGTTTTAACAGTAGGCCCATTTTTGGGGTCAAATTCAGTGATCCAAGTTCTTCATATTTTAAAGTTTGTCAAGTGAATTATTCATACAAAAAAATTAAATTAATTAGATAATGATAATCTTATGTTCGGAATCAATTTTATATGTAAAAAATGAATGATGAGTATAATTAAAGTATAATTATTCATTTTTTTAATACAAAGCCGATTCAAGCATATAGTAAACATTATTCAATTAATTTAATTTTTTATATAAATGATTTACTTGACGAACTTTAATTAGATTAAGTTAAGTTGGACATAAAATAAAATATTAAATTTTAGCATACAGGACCAAGTAAACAAGCAAAGTGTTCAATTTTCTGAAGAGGTAATAAACGACAGTCCAATTAGTTTAAGTTGATTGTAAGAAAAAAGAAAAAAAAAATTGAAATGAGAAAGCTGTTTGAAATTTTTTCTACAGATAACAAATGATAATCCAATCAGTTTAAGGTGCTCAAACAATATTTTAAAGATGATAAATGACAATGACAGTAGCCGAGGACGAATTTTCAAGATCAACAAATGACAAATTAAAACGTACATAAATTATAGGGAAAATCGGTCTAGGGTCCCTCTCTCATTTTTCGTAATGGAAGAGGTCCACAAAATTATTTTTTGATGTCTAAGGTCGTAAACATATATCAGACAAATTTCAGTCAAACCCATTGACACCCCTCTCTCTCTCTCCCTGTTGGACGATTTTTTCTCGATTATTTTCAACAACTCGAAGATCGATCGACTGTGAAATTCTCTATCGAAGTTTTTGACTATCGCTTTGCCAATGCATAACTGAGAGAGAGGGAGAGAGTAATGGAAAACGGTACATCAGAGAATGGTGTGTGCTCGTCGGAATCGATCAATGGAGCACAAGATGTTTGGAGTTGTAACCAATCTCTTGCTTCTTCCGCTGATCATCTTGTCGTCATGGTTCATGGAATTCTCGGAAGGTCTTTGGTTTTTCATTTTGAATTCTTTTGATTTAATTCTGGATCTGATAATTGTTTATGTACTATTATTATTATTCTTTATGTTTACTTGTTTTGTAATCAGCAATTAATTTCTTAAACTTGGTGATTTAGAGTTCAGATTGTAAATTCTGGATATTGAAGCCTTTTTCTTTGAATTCCTCGGATGTAGGTTAAAAAATATAAAATTTGTTCTTCTCAGTACATTTGCTCCTTTACTAATACTTAATTTAGAGGGCAATTTTCCATTTTCAGTGATTAGTAGATGAGATTCATAAGAATTCAGCTTTATTTTTTTTGTTAATTTTTTTTTTTACCCTCATCTCTTGATATTGCAGATAGTGTGCAATTGGGTGTTTTTAAGAGATTGTGTTGATATTTTTCTTTTATCTCCCATGCTGAAGTGAGTAAATTTCTTCATAATTTTGTGTATTTTATAGAATCAATTGTTAATGTCTCCCCAGTTAAACATATTCTTTTGCTTTCGAATGTCTACTACTTGCTGTTTCAGTTATTTGCAGTGTATGTTACTGAAAATTGTTTGATGATAATGAAAATGAATGTATTCTTTTTCAAGTTTGATAGGCGTTCTTTTAGTATTTCCTTGACTATCTCTGTAAAAATTAGGACACTAGCAAATAAGAATACGAAATTATCAAGACAAACCAGATAATTTCTCTGGATCAACCCAATTGAATTTCTCTGGGTTGAAGTGTCCAGAGAAATTTCAAAGACCAAAAACATAATTTCTCTGAGTTGTTGTTGTTGTTGTGTTGTTTTTTTTTTTTTTTTTTTTTTTTTTTTTTTTTTTTTGGTGATGCAGAAAATTTCTCTGGTTTTAAATCCAGAGAAATTCTTTGGTGATGGGATTTTCTCTGTGAATATATATCCAAGTCACCGCAAAATCGATTGGTTCTATAGTGGATAGAATTTTGAAATTTTTTCTGAAATTTTTTATGTGATTTGTTCAGAGAAATTTGAAATTTTCTCTGTGATGTCCAGAGAAATTTTATGGATAGAATTTTCTCTGGAAATTTGATTTGGAATCTGATAAAAAGCTTCATAGTTTTAATATAGGGAAGCATTCCTACTTAAAGACTTGTGCCACAGTTGGGGCATTTGGGTCTCCGGAGTCGAGTGACAGTGGAGATGGTAACAACAGTAGCAACAATGATGGAGAATCAAACCCAGATTTTTCCAAAATTTCTCTGGTTCTGGTAAGTTGCCATTGTTATCCCATTCTAATGTTGCTTACATATTACAATGTGGAATTTTTCCAGTTGAATTCAGTTGAACAATGTTGCTTACCTAATGAATCACAATGATTTGGATGTGAATGAGAAGAAAAGTAGAGAAACTCATCCAGAGAAATTTGGTCCAGAGAAATTTCTCTGGGCCAGAATTTCTCTGACCAATTTTCTCTGCATTGAAATTTCTCTGGGCCAAATTTCTCTGGTTCCAGTTGAATTCAGTTGAACAATGTTGTTTACCTAATGAATCACAATGATTTGGATGTGAATGAGAAGAAAAGTAGAGAAACTCATCCAGAGAAATGTCGTCCAGAGAAATTTCTCTGGGCCAGAATTTCTCTGACCAATTTTCTCTGCACTGAAATTTCTCTGGACCAAATTTCTCTGGACTGAAATTTCTCTGGACTGAAATTTCTCTGGATCAAGGTTAAGGGACCTTAGACATTATGAAAATATTGTTGAGGGACCTTAGACATAAAAATATTTGATGTCCTTTATGCTATAAAATCATAATACCAGGGACCTTAAAAAAAAAACCCCTAAATTATATATATATATATACACTTAATTTCTTCAATTTAGCCCTGGTTTGGCTATCATTTTGAGGTTAAAAAAAGCAAAAAATAACAAAATATGCTAAATAAATTAATAAGACAAAATATCACATCTAATCCATTTTCATTATATTTTTTTTTCTCATAAAAGTCAAAAAAATTAAAAAAAATTCAAACCAAAAGACGATAAAAAAGTCAAACTAAAAATCTCCCAACACAAGAAATAACTATTAGCCAATGCCAAACACAGCTTCCTCAAATGCAACTGGCGCCACCCTCTTTTGATAGAATTTATATTTTGTAATGAAATAATTTGTTTTTATAGTCCATAATGATAGGTGATGGTATCCATAAGGTTATGTTTGTTTGGGTAGACATGAGTTTAGGATTAGATTAATAATCCAATAAAATTATTAATTTGATATTTGGTCAAATAATTAAAGTACAGACTAATAATCCATTCGGATATAGTATTCCACATATGATGGATTATTCAATCCCATAAAGGAGGGTGAGATATAAATTGAAAGATTAAGCCAAAGTCTGGATTATTAGTCCATAATTATAATCCTAACTCAGTCCAAACCTAAGAAAGGATACAAATTCATAGTCCTTGGACTATTAGTCACGAGAATGTTAATTCAACCTAATTCAGTCCGCCCAAACAAATATAGCCTTAGTGTGGTCTATAGACTGGACATGATTAAGACGGGCTATTGGGTGTTCATGAGGACAATTATTCGAATCGTTCATATGATAAGATTTATTGAATATATATTATAAAAATATTTAAATTAATTAAACTTTTATAAATTAAATTCACGTTTTTGTTTAAAAAAATAAAAAAATAGTATAATTTTAATAATTTCTTAAGATTATTATTTAACTTGATCACGCAATTATATTTATCCGATTAATTTTATTTTTTATATGTTATAATATAAATAATTTAAATCATTAAAATATAATCAAAATAAATCTGACCAAGTGTGACGGTACGCGTGATATCATAACCCGTATCCCAAATCCTCTCCACAACATCACACACCACACCACACCACACCACACCACGTGACCAAAACTACTCCAAGTACGGATAATGTGATACGCTCTAATCCAAGCGCAATGATTTAGAGCATTAATTTTAATGCTTTAATGGAACATTAATGACATGATAATGAGTAAAAAAAATAAAATAAAAATAAATTAAGATCAAAACATCACATCACTGTGAGTGGAGCCCACTACCAATTCATTAGAGCTAGTTTTAGAGCTTGAGAATTAGAGTTCCAAAGCATTTTTCCTAATCCAATTGGCTTCAATAACTATTAATATTTATAAATTTATTAAAATTTAAAATAATTCTTTAAAAATATGATATTTTCTTTAAATTCAATTGGACTACCTACCTTTCCCATTAGTTTGCTTTAAACGTAACGGGCTCAGCCGACACATCAGAAATACCCCGGTGGTTAGGAAACATGAATTAATCATTACTCATTCCCATCTTGATAGAGCTATCCATTAACAGGGACAGTCACTCTCATAAAATTATTCGGAAATTTATCTCTATCATCCCTTATATGTTCTATATAAATCTCACATTATATAAATTAATTTCTATCTTATAATTATTTATTTAGAAAATTTTGAATGAATAAGTCTGAGTTAATAGATTTTTTCTAACAAGAATATTAGAGATATAAATTTTTTTATTAAAATTTTTACTAAGTACTCATATGAATGTAAGACTCATACTTATGGTAATATTTGGGGAAAAATTGATAGGAATTTTAAGGTGACTACCCATTTTGATTCATAAATAGATGAAGCAAAAGAGGAAAAGGTAGGCAAGTAAAGTTTTGATATATAGAAAAAATAATCAATTTATAATAATGTGACATCGATAATTTAAATATAAAAAAAAAAAATCAATTCTTTCAATTTTATATAAGAATTAGACCAGTTATTTCTTACATTGGGGCTTTCTCACAGAGTTTGCTTTAATCATTCTATTTGCTCATTTTGTAGCTATATGTAGATTATTCGCTAAAAAATAATTGAATTGATCCAATAATTGCTTGCTTTATTAAAAATTAAATAACAAAAATAATTTTGAGAATATTAAATTAATTTCTTAAAAGAATAATCTATACATATAAACCAAAAATATAAGGGGGTTATTACCCTCCAGTGGTAACAGCAAAAACTTATTACAAAATCATGAAATTTTTTATAATTATAATTATTAATATTTATAAAATTTTCTACTGATTTGTAATTATATTTTTTAAAATCCACTGATTGATATTTCTTCAAAATATAACCAGATGGAATATTAAAGTATGTCATGTGCTGGACCTATAGGATAGGATTGGATAGTCCAATCATTTTCAATTAATTTGTGGAATGGTAGAAATTTTGATTTAAAAATAAGAAAAAATTATATTTTAATTGGATAGTGAAAAAATAGTTTCATATTCATACTGGTGCAAGTTTTTTGTATATATATAGGGCAAGTCTTTTTTTGTATATCAGAATTGTATAAAAAGAATTCTATTTTTAGTGAAATTATTTTTAAAATAATCCATTTATTCGTAATTTTGAAGAAAAATTAGTGATCACAAAGTTTGCATACAAATTTTTAAAAATATATTTAAAAAAGAGGAATTACACACCAGTGGTGTGCAAAAAAAATTAAAAAAATTATAAATTTTATAAATATTAATAATTAAAATTATAAAATTTTTTATTATAATAACTTTTCAAAACCTCAATAGTAATGCATTGAAAATATCCTGGTGATCATATCTATTCTGATGAGACGTATGGAAAGATGAGTTAATTATTGGTCTGGCATGGTTCATTGGGATAATAATTGTGTTTGATTTTAATTTTTTGAATTTAAATTTTTAAAAATTAATTTTTTTTATTTTTAGTGTATATTTTTAAAATTATATGTAATTGTTTTATTTAATTAGATGTATCAAAAAGTAAAATATTTATAAACAAATATTTTAAAAAATTAATAAATATAAAAAAAATATATATTAAATTCTCGTATTTTTTTTTATATTTTTGATATTTATTAAATTTTCTTTAAAAAAAATTCACAAATATTATATTTTTTAAGTGTATTTATGTTAAGTATATCTAAATATTTTAAAAATTATTTAAAATATTAAAAAAATCAATAAAAGTACAAAAATACAAAAAAAAATTTAAAAAATTTCAAATTTTGAAAAATTAAATTTTGAAAATTCAAACTAAACAAATTAAATAGTGTCACAATAATTACATAGAAAGATGAGTCAATTATTCGTCTGGCATGATTTATTGGGATAATAATAGGATAGTATCACAATAATTACAAAAATTTATACTATAGGCGATGAGACGTGTAGAAAGAGGGTCCAGTGTGATTGTTGTGTAATCGGTAAGACTAATTTTGAATCCTATTTTGATGTTTGAATCATTCAAATTTTAAAGAATATTGAGAACATAATACTTGTAAAAAATTAAATTAATCAGATATCAATAACTTGTTTATCAAATAACATTTTTATATTAAAAAAATGAATATGTATGTATCAAATTAAATATAAATATTATTTGATAAAGAAGTTATTAATATCTGATCAACTTGATTTTTTACAAATATATTATTCTTGATATTTTTTAAAATTTAAACGATTTGAGTCATCAAAATAAGACTCAAAATAAGTCCCACAGGTTGAACAACAATCACTGTTGTGCTTGATGCACAATAGTGACATTAGACCCGTAAAAAGATGAGCCAATTATTGGTTTGGCATGATTCATTGGGATAATAATAGGGTAGTGTCACAATAATTATCACTCCTTTCGTTTCAAAATAATAGTCACTATGTTTATTTTTAATTTTTTAAAAATATTTTTAAAAATATTTTATTTTTTTATTTGAAAAAATTATTCATAAATCTCATTTGGAGAAATGTTATTCCATTTAGTCTTAGAAGTTTTCTTTCAAACCAATTAGTCACTTTTATTTTGGATATGTTATATTTTTTTTGATTTGGGGGTTTGAAAGTTTATTAGTTTGCTCTTGTGTGTGATTTTGTTTGGATTTTTTTTTTTTCTAATATTGGGCGTGTGTGAGTAAGGTAAATTTTTACATTTCTATATATTTTTCTTTTGGGATTTAGTGGAGTGATTTGTTGGTGTATGATGTTATCCCGTTTGTGGTGTTATTGTTGTGGTGTTCGTCCCTATTGTAACGTTGATATTATAACTTTGACATTAATTAACATCCAGACATAATACTAATGTAATTCATAAAAAAACTCTTTATTGTACTTTTTTCCAAATGTAACACTCCAATATAACACTCTAAAAAAATTCCTTTGTGTAACACTTTAAAGTAACACACAATTTTTTTTTCTTATTGCAACATTCTAATGTAACACACATAAAAAATTTCTTAACGTATTTTTCCCAAACGTAACACTTTAACATAACACACAAAAAACTCCTTAATGTAACACACAAACTCCTTAGTGAAACACTCTAATGTAACATACAAAACAACTTCTTGATGTACTTTTTTTAAATGTAACACTCTAATATAATACTTAAAAAAATCTCCTTAATATAACACTCTAATATAACACACAAAAACTCTTTTGTGTAACATTCTAATGTAATACAAAAAAAAATCGTTAGTGCACTTTTTCCAGACGTAACATTTCAATATAACATTCTAAAAAAATTTATTAGTGTAATACTTTAATGTAACACACAAAAAACTTTTTGGTCTACTTTTCCCAAACGTAATGCTTCAATGTAACAAAAAAAAACTTCTTAGTTACATTTTCTAAATGTAACACTCAAATGTAACACTTTAAAAAAAAAAAAGAATGTGAGATTCTTCAAACTATTTCGAAAGGAGTACAAATATTCCTTAGTAAGTTTTAAACAAATGTATAATTTCAAACTGTGAGTATTACGTTTGAAAAAAAGTACACTAAGGGTGTTTTTTAGTATTTTTTGTGTTACATTGAAATATATTATATTAGAGTGTTACATTTGAGATTACACTGATTGAAGTATTACGTTTGGTAAAAGTATACAAAGAAACTAATTTTTTAAAAATATTTTTTTTTGGAGAGTTATGTTTGGGAAAAATATACCAAAGAATTTTTTTTTGAGTGCTACGTTGTACCAATTGAGAAAAGTACACCGATGAGTTTTTTATTGTGTTACGTTGAAGTGTTACGTTATTGGAGTATTACATTAGAGTTTAAGTTTTTGTTCGTAATGTGTGATTTGTTCTAAACTGAGGGAAAATCCAAAACTTTTATAGTGCAAATTGCCTAAATGTGTAATTTTACATTTTGAAAAAATCACTTTTATCCCTAAAAATTAAACCCAAACATGTAGGTGAATATTCTTTTATGTAATTTTCACTTTAATGGGACCTTTAGATTTATAAAAAAAAAACGAAAAAGAAGAGGACTAAGCCGTTCACAAGATCACATTTTGAGATTTATTGGTGCTTCACTTTTTTTATTTTTCATATTTTTTTTTATTTTTATTGATTTTTTAAAAATCTTTTAAGCAAATTTTTTTTTAAAAATTTTTGGACGCACCTAACATAAATATACTCAAAAAGTATAATTTTTGTGAAAAAATATTTTAAAAATCCACTAAATTCTTCCGTATATATATATATATATATATATATATATATATTGTATTTTTGCGTATTTACTTATTTTGTAAAATATTTTTTTACAACTATTTCATTTCTAGATATATCTAAGTAAGGAACATCTAAAAAAGTAAAAAAAAAATTCTTAAAATTTTAAAAATATTCACTGAAAACTAAAAATAAAAAATCCAGTTTTTAGAAAACTGAATTCAGAAAATTGAAACCAAACACACTGAATATTTTTTAGAAAATTTAACTTCTTTAATAATATAATTATTATACTTTAAAAATATTAATTTTTTAAAATATCCTTTGATAATATATATTTTTTAAGAATATCAATTGTCATGATTGTATTTTTTATGTTGTTAATGAATTTTTTTGTTTATAAAAAAAGAAAAATAGGAAATCATATTATTTTAGTCCTTCATTTTTGAAAAGGGACTAGTATTTTGGAATAATAAAAAATAAAATAAACGGTTAATATTTTCGGACGGAAGGAGTACAAAAATTGATACAGAGGAATAACAGTAGAGTAGAGTGGTAAGAGGAAATTTTTTTATATATTTTAATAATTAAAATATCATATACTTTCTAATGATTTGTAATTTTTTTTTACTGTATCACTATACACTTAGGCCTCGTTTGAGAACAAATTATTTTAGTAATTTTTTTTTTTTACGAAAAGATGTGTAAAAAGTAAATAGAAAAGAAAATCTTTGAATTTTTTATATAATTTGTTGAATTTTTAACTTTTTTAATAACTTTTTGACTTTTAAATTAAAATATAATGTTGCCAAACGAGACCTTATTTCCCTTTATATCATACATGAAAAGGACTTCCACTAATATGAAAGGACTTGCACCCCTTGCAATGCTTGATTGTATGTCATTTCAAAGTAAGCATTGTTTGGAAAAATTATTGCAAGTAAGAGCATCTCCAATGGTTTGCCATTAGAGCTGCCAAAATTATAATATAGCAGTTTTGAGGAAAAATGGGTTCTCCAATGGTGAGATATAGCAGCTCTTAAAAATGGCAAATGCCAAAGTTGTTGCCAAGTTTGACAACAACTTTGGCAAATGAAAAATCTGCTAGCTCACCCAAAACCAACTGATTTTCTTCATTCCTTCCTTCACTTTCTCCCTTTCTCACCCTTTTCTAGAATAAACTCAAACAAAAATAGATCAATAATTTCATTTTGTGAAATTCACGAAATTTGTTTTAAACAAAACTCACCAATTTGTTTAAACAGTGTTGGGAATTAACATTTGGAAAAAAAAAAAAAATCAACAATTTTTTTTAAATAGAATTTCACTAAAACAACAACATTCAAGCAATCTCAAACAAATCTCAAGTAATCTCAAGCAATAATCAATAAATCTGAAGTAGAGTTTAAATAATAAATACTTGGATTTAAAGAAATAGGTTGAAGCTCAGTGCAGTTGCTTCAGCTTCATCTTCTTCGTTTTCATAGTCTTCTTAAAGTGATTTCAAGGGTTTCGGTTTCTCACAGACAAATCGAAGATAAAGGTTTAGGATTTCTCACAGACAAATCAAAGATAAAGGTTTAGGGTTTCTCACAGGCATATCGAAGATAAGGTTTAGGGTTTCAGTTTCTCACAGTTCTGCGATCTGAAGAGAGGGTGGATGAGATTGTTGTCATCGACTGATTTTCACCAAGGGTCATTGATTTCTCTTTCTCTCTCTGTCTCTCTCTCTGATCTTCATTGATCCGAACATTCTAGAGTCAAGATGGAGAGAGAGAGAGAGAGACGATTGAAACAAAGAAACCAAGAGTTGATCTCAGAGAAACAAAGAGTTGTGAAACGGGGTTGTGGTGGAGAAGAGGGTTGGACAAAGAATTTGGGGGTTTGAGGATTGGAGATCGACGGTGGGTGTGGTGGTAGTTTTGCTGGTTGTGGTGGTGGTGGTTCTTGTGGTTATGGTGGTGGTTGTGGTGATAAAGAAGTTGACAGACCGGGGGGGGGGGGAGAGAGTATAAGGGAAAGGTTTGGAGACGGTAAGAGAGAGGGAGAGAGATGAAGATAGTGAGAGAGGGAGACATAGGCAATGGAAAGAGACAGAGAGATAGATAGAGAGAGAGAGAGAGAGAGAGAGAGAGAGACGAGGGTTCATCTGAAGTGAGATGATTCACAGTTGGATTATTTAATCCAACTGTGCTCTTTTGTTATTGGAATGCACAAATTGAGCAACAACTCTTTTTCTTTCTCAAATTCAGAAAAGTTTGAAACGACTCTATTTAACGGCTATAAATTAAACGGATAAAAAAAAGGCCATATTTTTACTCCTTATAAATATAAACAACCAATCTCAATTTGAATTCACAACTTTCAATGTACATAATTTTTTTTCGTTTGATTTTTTAGACAATCAGTATGGAAGTTTCATAAAAAACAAAGAGAGGAAATCATTCACCACTCAAGAAGATGTGGTAATTTATAGAGCTTGGTGTCACATTACTGAACACCCAATTGTTGGGAATTCATAACCTCATGCTCATTTTTGGGGAAGAATTTTTAAAAATTATTGCTCGCTATAGAATGATCACTCAAGAACACAAGTGTCTATCTCATCTCGATGGAGTGTAATCATGAAATGTTGTAACAAAATTCGTGGGCGTTTAGCGCAAGTCGAAAATCTACCCCCAAGTGGGATGTCTCAAGTTGATGTAGTAAGATTTCATCTTTATTTATTATGTTAGTTTTTTTATTCTGTATCATATCAAAATTAACTAATTAATTAATTTAATATTTTATTGATACAGATGCTTCAAGCAAAACTTTTATACCATCACGATGAGAATAAATATTTTTCTTTTGAATATTGTTGGCCAATCTTGCAAAACAATATTAATTAAGTGGCAAGATGTAGCTCATACGAACACAGTGAAGTCAAGGATACATGCACCGTTTTCTCCTAATGTAGCCCTTGATTCCCCTATGGATAACTACATTTCTCTCGAAGACCACAACAGTCTAAGTGTTGGTAACAATCCAACTGCTGGTAATAATCTAATCGGTGAGGGTAGTGTCTCTGCAAGGGATAAAAGGCCTATGGGTAGGAAAGCTGCAAAAGAATTATTTCGGAGAAATCAAGTTAGTGAAGCTGAAGTCCACAAATTTAGCAATGTGTTGGAGACTAATACCAACATCTTGCTAAGAAGGAAATGAAAAAAGTTGAAAGAGAAGAAAAAAGGATTCAAACACTGCATGAGATGAAAGAACTTGAGATAAAAAGACAAGAACATGAGATCAAAAAGAAAGAACATTTGATAATAACCACAGACATTTCTTATATGGACCCTTAGACGAAAACGTATTACACAATACGAAAAAATGGGATTTTTGCCAAGTGGTCCGCAAATGTTAGCAACTCAAATTACTATTTTCCCTTGCCTCTTGATGCATAATTACGGGAGAATGCATTTTTTAATTTTGCAATGTCATTTATTTTTAATGTAATTTTTAGTTTTTATTTGCATTGTCATTTTTATGTTCCAATGTAATTTTTAGTATTTAATTTTTTTTATATTTTTTATATTTGTCTAGTCAGTTATAATATAAATATATAATTTTTTTTACAAACAATTAAAAAAAAGGTCACAAAAGACAAAAAATAAAAATAAAAAAACACTAAAAAACCTAAATCCAAACAACACTTACAAATTTGGAGGGAAAGTTTGTTGAGATTTGCCAAAATAGCATGTGTACCACTGGAGCACCATTTCTATAATTTGACAAATTACTACTATTCATTAGCAAATTATAGCAATAACAATGGTATTATAACAAATACCATTGGAGATGCTTTATAAATAAATAAAAAACCTGAAGTTAGTGAAAATTTTCAAAATTGTAATACGTGTAGAATGAATGAAAAAAATATCAACAGAAGGAAACATATTATTGGTTAGATCAAAATGTCCTTCCCTCTTTGCTTTTCATCCTTAAAAAGTAGCTATACTTTACACATTGTTGTTATGTTGATGGAAAAAAAGAAAGAAAAAAAGAGGGGAAGGTGGAGAACTAAAAAGAAGAAGGTGATGAGGAAAACAAAATAATGTAGATGGCAGCAGTAGAGGGAGATTGCTTAAAGCTGTACAAGAGTTTTAACCTCATCCACCACATCATTCCCAGGGGAAATACCCGTGTACAAAATCATTATAGAGTACAGAGAAGCGAAATGAGGATGTCCCGCTCCACACAAATACATAAACTCTGTAGTTGAATTTGTTAAAGATCTCGCTGCTAAGCTGGTCATGGCATAGTAATGTGCAAAGATCATATGCTTAATGGTTCTGATTTGGTACTTGTGTTGTTGTAATAAGAGCTTGGAAGCTCTCAGTGTTGGTGTTTCAAAATCAATCCAATTATGTGTTTAGCACTTGTCTATCTAGAGGACATTAATAAGCTTTTGAGTGTTGGTTGCTAGCTCTTTCCCTTTCACCTTAAATGCCTCTACTCCATCTCCATCCATGTGTTTTTGGTGTCACTGGCATTGAAAAATGATAACCATTACCTGCTAAAGAATGGTGTCTAAACCAACTATTTGCCTGTGCAAATGTTGGTTGATAGTGCCTCTTACTACCTCTATCTCTAAAGGGAGCTTATGTGACTGGTCTCCCTAACTTAACTACTTACGGGCTTTCATTCTCATCTAGATCTCAAACAAATGCGTTTTGAATTCTACTGTATGTAAAGGATGGATGATAATATGTTTCACCACTCTTATAGCCAGAAGCCTGATTCACTTTCTTTGGTCATTGTTGTAGCGATTATAGACTTGTTGGCTCTGTACTTCATTAATCATCATGGCGATAGGCTTCACCATTTGCTTGTGATGCTCTCGCTCTCCGGACTACACTAAGACAAAGATGAATATTTAGTAAACCCCCTTGCTGTATTACTGCCTATCAAATTTTCACAATTTGTTGACTTATGAAAGCACTCACGCTCAATTCCTTAAGTTAAATTCCCACATCTTTTTTTTTTTTATTACCTTTATTGTAATAAGCCTATCCTCTCTTCTCTGACCATATTCCAAAATAAAAATATCAAATTATCAAAACTGATTAATATATCTATCTCAACCTTGTGGCAATTTCCCCTTCAAATCATATCAAGGGTATATCATATCCTCTACAACCTAAAAATTCAGTGCAATACAGTTGATCATATTTTTCCTTTGATAGGTGTGTTTTTTGCAACCAATTAGTTGATCTGTAGCTAACTTCAAATTCTTCATTGCCTGGATGGAGTTGCAGGTGTCATATGAAAATGGGGAAAAATTGAGACCACTAGTCTCAAAGAAAGCTAGAGCAAGAACCCCATAGATGCCTTGGCCATTAGCTATTTAAAAGACTCTACAAAGTCCACAAATTGAACCAAGGAAGGATTCACCTTCCCCCTTGTCCTGCTCTTCATCAAAAGAAAGAAATAAATAAATCTATTCTTAATTTTGAAAACAATCCACACATACACGATAGAGTAAAGCTAGCAATCAAGAAGCTTCCCATCTTCTTTCCAACACTACTCCCGTCCAACTACTCTTTTAAACATGATTTTGATAAATCTCACCTCACTATTAATCTAATTTCTCCCTTTATCTTTGAAAACAAACAAATTTAAATTTTTAAAGACAAAAAATTAGGGATAAAATCGCTTTTTAAAGACCAAATATATTTATTGCCAGAAGTGTCACTATTATATTTTTGTCAACAAAATTTAGACATTAATGATGAATTATTTTCTTTTAGGAATCAAAATTTTTCTAAAAAAAAAAAAAACTTTTTTGGGACAAATTAGTGACATTTTAAAAAAATTGTTGCTAAATACCTTGTTTTTTACTATTCGACATAATATGTTAGTACCTATCCTTGCGATGACAGAAATTAGTCCAAATATTTTTTATATCAAAATTTTTACATTTAAAAATAAAAAATTTAATCTCTAAAATTCTTATATATTTAAATTGTAATGGAACAAATCTATGGGAGAAATGGACTCAATGGAGACTTGGTTTATTGAACCTTCCTCTCGTATCATGTTATATTTATTGAAAATAATCAAAAATCATTTGTAATGGGTGGAGTAATTTTAGATTTTACGAACTAATAATTTTTGTGATTTAGAGAAGCAACTTGAAAAAAATCTTTAATGATTTATATTTATTTTGTCAAAGTTTTGTTTCTATATAAGTAACGTCAGGGTTGATTGACGTAATTCTATCTAAATCATTTCGCGTGTCCTTATGTTACTTAAATTATCTCGCTTGTCCTTATGTGTGTAATTTTTGTTGTTGTTGATTTTTCTTCTTGTTGATGTTGTTGAGAAACATATTGCAACAGATAAAAAAAAAATCTGTGGTGTATATGAATCTGCGATGCAATAGATAAAAAAAATGTTGTTGAGAAACATATTAAAAAAGATCTGTTCAAACAGCTCTGAACAAATTAAAAAAATCAACAAATAAAATTCAAAGGAAAAATTGTACAGATAATAAAATTTGAACAGATAGATTTAAATATATAAGTGAAAAAACAGATAATAAAATTTGGACAGATAGATTTAAATAGGGAAGAAAAAAAATTGAATAGATAAAAGAATTTCACATCTTAACATATAGATAAGTTAAAAATGAGAATTTCGAGAGAGAGAGAGAGAGAGAGAGAGAGAGAGAGAGATATAACAGAGATGTAAAAAATCAATTAATCATGGACAGGGGTAAATTTCAACAGATAGTAAAATTTTAAATAGATAAGGGAAAAAAATTAAATAGATAGTTAAAAAAATTGAATAGATAGAAAAAAAAAATTGAATAGATAGATATAAATTTAAACAGATTGTAAAAAAAAGTCAACAGATAAATTAAAGGGTAAAATTGAAAATAAGATGTCCTCCAAAACTAACAAAAGGATTTCTCACTAAACTATTTTACAAATAATGGACCTCCCATCAACAAAAAATATCTATTGGATTTAAACTCTTATACCCTCCGACTTTTCAATAATTTTCTCCTATTTAAATAAGTTAAAAAAGATTAATTATCTAGAAATTAGAAAAAAAAAATGCTATTGACTTTTACTTTCTCATTATAATAAGTTGTACCAAACAACCCATTATTATTACACAAATAAATTATGTAAATGGCATGCGTTTTCATAATTTTTAATTAAATTTAGAAAATGTTTCACTCTGCTCATCAGTAATAAATAAAGTAAATTATGTTGGACAATCTTTATTGTACTTAAATAAATCAATTCTGTTTGGGTACTAAACGACAAACAGAATACAAAGAATAATAAGAAAGGAGAGAGAATGTTTGATTACAAAAATCAAATTAGAAATAAAAAATTAAATAAATAAAAATATATTTTATTTTGTTACTAAAATAAAATTAAAATATGATTTAAATAAACAAATAAAACATAAAATAAATTAAACAATTTACTTGATTAATTTCTTCTAATAATAATATGATCAAGTCCAGTGTTCGACACTATGTCCTTAAGACAGATTCGTCCTCTCCACGGTGCTTTCAGAATGTGGACGTCTATTTCCCAGGATGAAATGATCAACAACAAATAAAAGCAGCACAATAATTTATTTGTTCAATGAACACACTTGGTGTATACACTCTTTCTCATAGAAAAATAATAGAATAAATGCAGCAAAATGCAGAGATGAAATTGCAGCAAGGATGGACGAAAAATAATCAATGAATTCATCAAATGAGGGCTGCCTATTTATAGATGGATTGGTGGCTGCTGGTTTTGAATTAAATAGGTGCAAACCTGTTTGAACAAGTACTGAACCTGTTGGGTTTTGAATTGGACAGATAACCGAATCTGTTTGAATTTGAAAATTAAACAGACTTGAAATCTGTATTCGGTTTGGACAGAATTTTGTAGAGAGGTGCATCACAAAATTTGAATTTAATTTCAACCCAGAATTTTGAAATAAAAACGGACAGATTTTATTTCAAAATAAATAAAATAAACTTAAATGATTTTGGCCCAAAAAGATTAGTATTGGGCCGAACAAGCCCAAACCCAGGCCCAGGCCAGCCCGCCAGACAGAATGACGGTGGCGCGCGCACTGTAGACGCGCCCGAACGTCCCGGGAAAATTCCGTTTTGTTCATTTGGGCTTATTACAATTCAGACTCAATGTCACGGTTCTTAATCTGATCTCGCAAAGTGCAATGCAAGATTGATAAATCACCAAAGAGTCCAAATTCAGCAAATCGTTTTGAAAAATCGATTTTTAGAAAGAAGTGCCAAACATGGACTGCTTTGCCAGATACAGAGTTGCCACCTAAATATTTTATTTTGGGGGAATTTAGGAAACCCTGACTCGTGCCTAAGGCCACGTGTCATTCATCACCAAAGTTGCCTCGGCTTGGGAACTTGGGTACGATTGGGGAAGGTCATGCAATGAGCACCCCTGCTCGCCCGATCAAAGATAGGCCACTACTAAACATGATATCGAGTTTTTGAAAACACATGCGTTCTTATTCCGGTTTATTAGCCTAGGATTACTATGTGATGCACACAGCATACAAGTATAGACTAGATCGCCTGAGTTGGAACAAAACATTTCATGTTTGTTTATTTGAAAATGGTTTGATGGTGCTGCTCGCAAGTAGGCTAAAACACGGATTTCAATAAATCGTTCCAATTCAAATAATCCAACCTTCACCCACAAGCATTCAGGCAGTTATATCAGATAAGCAAATAGCCTCATGGCAAGCATGCTATCATGGCAACACTCACACACATGCAAGATGCTAAAGCATAAACACTCACCGAGTACTCTGAGCCAAAACAGAAACTAGTTAGTAATCAATGCATGATCCTAGTTCATGTTAAGATGGCTAATACAACACATACGAAATGTAACTAAGATAGGCTCGGCTATTCTAAGATGGCATATGAGATGCTACAGATAACACGTATTCAACTCGGAATTGAAATACAATGCAGTTAGTATGATGCGCCGAGCCCGGTGCATGCAAAACAGATGAATGAATGCGAACATGCGTGAATAAGGATGCTAATTGAAACATGCCCTAAAACTAACCATCGTAAGCTAGTAAATAAAAGAGAGAAAGAAATGGGTTTGGAAGACATGCATCACACACACACACACACACACACTTATTACAATAGTTGTGCCCTCTCGACGGAGGGTCCGAATAAATAATACAACACCAACTAGCTAATATAAGCTAATCTAATTAAGCTAGTTATTACACAACCAAAATGAATAATAAATTACAGCTAATTATTACACAACTCTAATTAATTAACAAACTAACTAAATAAGCAATTAAACTAGCATGCAAACTATATGAATGTGGACTGCCTCAGCTCTGCCTTGAATGATAAAGGATGCATGCATGCTCGAGACGCCTTGTCGGGAAATCCATCGCAATGCCCCAACTTGCCTTTGTTTGCAATTGATCTCAGAAACTTGCACAAAGCTCTAGAGAGATGAAACTCCACCATAGGAATCTGTGGGAAGGCTGCCGACCATCTTATGGGCATGGGAGACCACCTGTCGACCACCTTTTGTGGTGGAAACCAAAGAAGGTGGTCGGCCTGCCAGAAAACCTGGTCAGCCGACCAGTTTCTTCTCCTAGATTCTGTTTTTCTGCAACAAAGGGAAAGAGAGAGGCATGACAAGGTATTTGCAACACATGTGTGCATGACCACTCTCCCTGTTATTGCATAAGCTCTAGGGAATGTAGTCCTCGACCCTCGGGCCACCAATCACGCATCTCGATGCATGATGGCCAAGGAACCAAATTGCACAACTTAATATAGAATGAATGCACGTATGAACACATAAATGCCTAAACTCCATCATGTGTAGTCAAGAGTGTCGGCGACCGGGAATCAAGGCACGTTTTATCACTTCGAGTATGAAACGTCCCTCGTTTCCCGTGTTTGGGCTAACTCCTATCCTAAACACAATGCAACAAACAATGGCATGCACAATGCAACTTTAAGTATGCAACCTAAATGCTATGCAACTAAGTGATGCAAACATGCAAAGGATGACATACAAACATGCAACTAGCATACACAATGCTATGAACTAACAATGGCATATTCAATGCACGTGGTACTTAGCATACACAATGCACCTAAGAACTAACATACACAATGGGATAAACAAGGCATGCACAATGCAATGATCAATCATGCGGCAATGTGGCATACTCAGTGCTATGGAATACAATGGCATACTCAATGCAAAAATGGACTTAAACCAAAATGACTGGGCCTCAGCCACACCCAAATCAGTGGCCATAGATGATGAAAAAAAAGCATCAAAACTCATGCCAGCACGCACAATATAATGGCCTCGAGCCTAAGGCACAAAAACACAACTTCGCACATGCATTAAAAGGACTAAACATGGAGTACAATGTCATATATTCCAGCTCTGAAATGGCATATATTCCAGCTCTGAAATGGCATATAACACGACTCCAAAACGACTCCGAATCATGCAAACAACTCACACAACGCATGTTGAATGGCTCAAGCATTGAAACTAGTAAAGTGCATTACACTATAGGCATGCAAAGCGATGCTCAAATGATGAAACCAACCCCAAACAGACCTTATGCAGGCCCAAAATAGTAGCAAAATGGGTTGGGATGATGGCTTGAAAGGCACAAAAGTGAAGCTCATGCAATGGCTCACAAATAGGGCATAAATGCACAACTCTAAAGAGCAATTAAAGCATTGAAAATATGGAAGTGTAGCACCCCTATAAGCTCTGAAATATCATGCCCAATAATGCCAAAACATGTAAATAGCTCAAGTTAAGCATGCAAGGGACCTCCAAACTCAAAGCTAGTCAATGTTATTACACAACAAGTATGCATGGCTAGCATTTTTCGACCAAGAGGCCTCAAGACAGAGCTAAGGCAACCTAAAATATGAACAAAATCAGTTTGAAGTATGGCCAAAATATGTTAGAATGGAGGGCCAAAACAACATGCATTGTGAGCTAGTGAACATGAGTTACACTATAAGCATATGAAGCATGTGAAGAACTACCAAACCAAGCAAAAACAGAGTCATGGCATGCCAAATGATGGCCAAAAACCCACTGACACAAGACCAATACATGCAAGAGTGACACGCTCCTTTGATAAGCCATGAAAGGGATTACTCTACAGATGCAAGAGGCAAACAAAAGGTGACCAAACCAGCCATAGACAGAGTCTAGGCAGGTCCTAAAAGTCACTAGAACGGGCCTGAACCAAGGCTAGGAAGTGTGGAAATATATGCTCCCTTGGAAAGCCAAAAATGTAAGCAAACAAGGCCAAAAGAGAGAGGGTCACCCCTCTCTGATTTTGACCCTCAAAACCACATGCCAACCATTGAAAATCTGCTGGATTTCAGTGGCTAAAGGGCCAAGCAAAGCTCAATACAAAGGTCTCATGCCATGGCTCAAAACAAGACTAAATAGAGCATGCAAGAGGGTAGATGACCCCCAACACCAAAAGAGCCTTAAACAAACATGAAAATCACTTAAATATGAACCTTGTTTCAGTTGACAACAAAGCTCAAATAAGCATGCAAATGAGGGTAAGAGAAGGATCAAAATAATGCTTAAAAAAATGAAAAGTGATTACCCTTGAAGCTCAGCAAAACCAGCAACTTTTCTGAACCAAAACCCAACTTTTGAGACCTCTCAAAACCCTCCAGCAACTCAGTAACGATGGTGGAGGTGTATGGTTATGAGGTGGTGTGCAATAGGCCAAGAAGAAAGCGTTTTCTAAGCCTAAAGTATAGAGACAAAGAGAGAGATATAAGCTTTGCCTTAGAGCAATTTTTCAACCTGGTATAAGGAGAGGCAAGGCCTCTCTTATGGAGTTTCAAAGCCAAAGCTTCTTCAAGAAGCTAAAAACAAGGCTCAAGATCCTCCATACACGTGTATGGAGGATCCAGTCTGTGCCTTCCAGTTGGCACAGCTGGCATGCACTCAGACAGACAAAACAGGAGGAAGCTGGTTGACCAGAAGAGGTGGTCGGTCGACCACTTTCCCTGGTCGGCCGACTAGGTCAAGTGGTCTCCTAGGTAAAAACTAGTCGGCCAGGGCAAATGGTGGTTTCCACTTTGAAAGCAAGCTAGTGGTGTGGTGGGAGACCAGCAAATGTGGCCCAAAGACCAAGAAAACCAGCTTCTTGACAAGAAAACCGGCTGGCGGGGAGAAAGTGGTCTCCAAGGAGAAAAGGTGGTCTCCCACCCCTGTACCACCTCCCAAACAAGGAAAACAAGGTTCATGCCAAAAATGAACCAACACGGATTCAAAACGAGAGTTCGGGGGGCAAAGCGCCGGGTGCCCCGAAAACTGGCTGTTGAGCACCAAAAGTGGCGTACCGCCACAAAAGTGGTCTCCCGGACCACAGTCTCCCTCTAGACAGAGGAAACACAGTGTGTTCCAAAAATCGTGCCAAACGGAGAATGTTAAGCGGTCCCGAGTCGAGGCGCGCGGCCAACGATTTTGAAAATCGGAAACTAGTCTCCAAACGGGAACAGTGGTCTATGACCACGAAAAATAGTCTACGACTACTGGGAGATGGTCTACAAGACCTCTCCTTCCCTTTGGGAAGAGAAAACAAGACCTGGTCTGCAGACCGAGTCAAGACACAAAAAGTTCCGAGGCTCGGGGGGTAAGGCTCTCAGCCAAAACTACAAAACTTCAGAACGAGCACAACATGCGCGATCACTGAGCGCTCAATCAATGACGTGTGAGTCTTAAGGTCGGTCAAAAATGGGGTGTCTACAGTTGCCCCTCTTTGACAGAACTCGGAAGTCATAAGTGACGGGAGTGAATGTCAAAGCCCAGAGACGACCCATTTTTGACAAGGCCGACGACTTAGACAAACAGGCAAGATAATCAAAGAGATGTGCCCGCAGGCAGGGGCAAAATGCAAGTGACAATGCGAGAAGCCGAACATAACTTATGATCATGCAAAGAAAGCTGTAATGAAGCAAATATACACAATAAATGCAACAATTTTAAGCAAGAATGCAAATCAAACTACATTTCATGCAGTAAGAATGTAAGAGAATTATACAATTCTTGCTACATCTTACACGGAAAATACAATACCGTCCGGTTCATCAGGTCGCACCAACTTCAAATGAACCATACATACAATATCGTCTGGTCACACCAGCCTCGAATGAACTGTACATACAATATCGTGCCTGCAAAAGAGAGACGCTTAACAGGTACAACATAGTTAGTAACATATGTTCAACGCTATATCGAACGCGGATACGCATGATGCTGATGGAAAAGCGCATAGCAATGCAAGCGAAACATGCGTGACAACGCAAGTTAAGTATGGATGCGTGACCATACCAGTGGAATGTGCACAACAATGCAAGTGGTGTGCATAACAATGCAAGACAAGTGCAACTTCAAAGCATGTTTGAAATAAAATGCTGAGTAAAGAAGGATACACCGAGCCTTAAAGAGAGCAACTAAAAGAGAGCAAATTCCACTAAGTAAATAAAACGCTGAATAAATAAAACGCTGAGTACAAGCCTTAAAGAGAGCAACTCAAACGCGACCTCCGATTTACCTCTCGGAGGGGTCGCAATGTACTCAAAAGGATACACCTTGCTATTGACAAGTAATGACGAGCCACACGTCGAAGACTTGAATTGAAGTTCCCGCGGAGACATCTCGCGCCGAAAAGTGCACTTTTTTTGTACTTTTTCAAGAGCTGAGGACTCCAATCATCACCAAAATACACAGGGAGAACCAAGGGACCTTGGAGACCAACAAGGGGGGATGGACGACCACCTAGGAGAGCCACTGACCAGTTTTTGCTCACAGGGTGGTCGGCCAGCTAGAAAAACTGGTCGGCCGACCAGTTTACAAAATCTAGGGCAGTTTTGTTTTTTTCATGCTCGGATCTTTAAGAACTCAACTCCAAAACACTTTTCCTCACACATCCACTGTTGAAATCACCTCCTTTTGCTCCCTAGACCATTTTCTCCCTCAGATCTGCGCTTTATACGCGTTTTCCAATGCCCCACGTGAGGTTGTTTTGCGAAAACTTTCAATTCTCTTCACTTTGAACCGATTAAAATTTGATTTCGGAGCTTCTTTCTCCATTTTCACCACTTGAGGTATGTTTGTCTCGAAGTTTGGCACATTTTCTCGGGAGTTGACTTTTGTTGACTTTTTCCTTTCCCGAGAGTTGACTTTTGTTTACTTTTTCCTATTTTGGCTCATTTCGCTCATTTTTGCTCGTTTTTGCAGATTTCTCTAGATGGCGGATCATTTCCATCATGGGGGAGGTTCTCCACATGCCGGGGGCGAGCCAGACGTCATGTCATTGCCTCCGGGGATTCGGCCTTTTGACCCCGAGAGGTACGATCCTCCAGAGCATGTCTTACCTCCTACCACCTTTTATCACTTCACTGACTTCGGGCGGCGAGCACCCATGGACCTACTGCTACGGGAGCCAGCGTCTCATTTATCCTACCAGGCTCGAGAGGTACGCACTTTTTTTTATGTTTTCTGCAATGTATTCTGCATTTCCTGCGCATTTCATGCCTTCGCAATGTATTTTAGCCGCTTGCTTCGAACACATTCATATGCACAGTACTTCTGCTTATTCTGGCACACGGCTTAGGAATAGCACAATATTGATTTGGCACGTAGTTTACTTAGGATATGATGTTGACTTGGCACACCACTTACAACACAGTATTCTGTTAATTTAGCATACTGCTCACTTCGAACACACGGTTCATCCTGACCACACAGTTTATCTCGGGCACACAGCACATTTTTGGGCACACAACTCATTCTTTGGGCACGCAACTCATTTCTCGGGCACACAGCTCACTCTTCGGGCACACAGCTCATTTCTCGGGTGCACAGCTCACGCTTCGGGCACACAGGTCACTCTTCGGGCACACATCTCATTTCTCGGGCACACAGCTCATGCTTTAGGCACACAGCTCACTCTTCAGGCACACAACTTATTTCTCGGGCACACAACTCACTTTTTGGGCACATAGCTCATTTTTGGGCATGCAACTCATTTCTCGGGCACACAGCTCACTTCTCGAGCACACAACTCATTTCGAACACACGGCTCATACATTTTCATTTGCACGTAGCTCATTCTTAATTCTGAACACGCAGCTCATAAATTTTCATTTCTGAACACACAGCTTATTCACTTCATTTTGAACACGCAGCTCACACATTTCAATTCTAAATACGTAGCTCATACATTTTCATTTGCACGCAGCTCATGCTGAACATGCAGTCCGTAACGCAGTGTCTGATTTTATTTGCACACAGCTCATACTGAACACGCAGTCCATAACACAGTATCTGATTTGATTTCCACACAGCTCATACTGAACACGCAGTCCATAACACAATATCTGATTTGATTTGCACACAGCTCATACTGAACACGCAGTCCATATATTTACTTCATTTCTGAACACACAGTTCATCTACTTCATTTGCACGCAGCTCATACCTTTCATTCTGAAAATGAATACATCTGTTCATTCTGGATGCAGGTATCTTCCCATTCCACGCGGGGCTATGGGTTGATCCTTGCTAGGGAGTGGTATGTGGAGCTCCTAGATATCGTTCGCCACATCGTGGATGAGGCGGGATTTGGACCTTTTTGCGCGGGGCTATCATGTTACCCGGCAAGTAGGACCCTTATAGGGGCACTCGTGGAGAGGTGGTGGGACACCACCAACTCGTTCCACTTTTCAGCTACTGGGGACATGACGATGACCCCATTTGACTTCGCCATGCTGACTGGCCTTGATGTAGCCGGCCGACTGGTCCCCTATGACGCAGATATGGGTGAGTGGGAGGCGGATTGGATTTATCTACTGGGAGTCTGCCCGCCGATCGACAGATCATCGGGTAGAGTCAGGTACACCTGGTTTCTCGTGCAGTACAGGGGGACTTCGCCCGAGATTGTCGAGGAGATAGAGCAGTATGCCCAGGGGTTTTTGATGTTCCCCCTCGGGACCACTTTGTTCTCCGACAGGGGGAACACAGTTGGACTTTATCTACTCAGTGCTTTAGTAGATCTATCCCAGGTCAGCCAGTATGATTGGGGTGGCGCCAACCTCGCTACCCTTTACTGTTATATGAGTGCGACCTCCCGCGGGTGGGGGAACATAGTCGGTGGCTACTGGAGAGCCTGGAAGGTACTTTCTGTCCTCTTGATTTACACTTCTACTTTTCATTATCTGTACACTGCACACACGACATACTTTTCATTCTATACTCTACATTCTGCACTCAACATTTTGTATTTTTCGTATACTTTGTATTCACATTATGCACACAGCACTCTATATTTTGTATGCATTCTGTATTCTGATGGCCATTGTTCTGTTTTTCACAGCTATGGGTTTATGCATACTTCCCGACGTTGGCCCCAGAGCTCGAGGCAGAGGCACCTCTTGAGATCCCCTACTCTCAGAGATTCGAGGGTCGGTGCCGGCCGAGGACTCAGGAGACTCTGCCCTTCCTTCGGCAGTTCTTTGATACTGTGCGGGCGACCGAGGTAATCTAGAACTCTCAGTTCTTCGGCAGTGCTTTGGTTCATCTTGCATATTTATGACATCTAATCAGTTTGTGCACTTGTTATCTACAGATCACTTGGGAGCCCTGGATACCTTTGGGAGGAGATACCTGTTTCCGATTCCCTGGGGCGTGGGCCTTTTCTCGATACTGGATTTTATTTGAGGGGCTAGTGGGCAGGGCTTGGTTTATGGGGGATCGCTTCATGCATTAGACGATGGGCAACCTTGACCAGGGTATCCCCTCAGCACCTCTAGATGACATGCGATCCACTGAGAAACTCACTTCCTAGGAGGCCGAGGAGCTCATGTTGGGCACTGATGCAGTTCTGTTACTGGAGGAGGGAGATTACGTGACCTACCGCCATATATACTTGATGCCTCCGCTGTCAGATGTTTGTGCTCCCAGGAGGAGGGCTGCTGACGTGCCTTCCTCGAGTCACACCCGAGCTAGAGACATTCCTTCGATCAGTGGAGCTGGCACATCGAGGGGTGGGGCTAGAGAGATCCCCCCGACTTATCAGTATGCTGGGTGGCCGGATCTCCCAACCGAGCTGACAGGATGGCAGTACGAGACATCTTACCCGATTCCATTGGAGTTGCCAGTGCCCGATCATCGATACGTTAGTGACCCTGACTCGCCACCGGCATGCTTTACAGTTTTGATTTATCACTCAAATATTTAGACATTCCTTCATTAACTAATGACTTGCACTTACTTCTGCAGCCTCCCAAAGAGTATTGTAAGGGGTTACTTGAAGTGGTGGCCTCACTCGAGAGCATGGTCCTGCGGAGAGAGACGCAGTTGTTCATCGCCAGTGTCTCGGTACTTTTTGATTTCCTTGCCTTTATCATACTTCTGATGACATACTGAAATTGAACATTCCATTACATTGGTTGACTGCATGTGTAGAGCACATCTGACACACCACATTCACATACTACATCTACAAGCACACACTCTACGCAACATTCCCACATCTGCATCTGACATACATACTTTGGCTAATGTATTCAAATTGTCCTCTTTTTTTTTTTTGTTTTCAGATGCCACCGCTACAGGCTGGGCCATCCGGTCCTTCTTGAGGAGCTGGGAAAGGGGACTCGACTCGCCACCGAGGTAGGCGTAGAGCGCCTATCAGGGATGATGAGGAGTCCAGCGAGGAGGGGGAGTCTACGCATCCTCAGTCGGAGACATCCGCAGGCAGAGAGGAGGATTTTGGCTCCGGTTCTGAGAGTGGAGTTGATGCCGGGGAGGGTTCCAAGGACAGCAGCTCCGATTCAGATGATGGTGTTGGTGCAGGTATTGCAGAGGCTGTCCAGGCGAAGAGGATGAAGAGAGCCTCCCGATCTTGAGCCCGAGAGCATTGATGCAGATGTTCCTGCTTTCTTTTTCTTTTCTACTAGTAGTTGTAGCACATTGTACAGTGTTAGGCAGTTTTATTTTCTTTAAAACTTTGTACCCTTGTTGTAAAATGTTGTAACAAAAGGATCAGGATGGAATGAAACAACTTTTTGTTCGAAAAGTGTTGTATTTTGTTTTCTTAGCATCGCATTGCATCATTTTGCACAAAAATGAGATTGAATGAAAATCGAGCATTGTACATTGCCAAGTTAGGTAGTGGACCGACGTAACAAACTAAACAACTTAACTTACTAAGAAACAACAAAACCTTAGCAAGTTTACAACTCGATAAACAAATCCCGACAATGTTGATTAAACAAAGAGTAACAACTCGATGAGCAAACTTAACAACTCGATAAACAAGCTTAACAACAACTCAATAAATGAAGAACAACAACTCGATAAGCAAATGCATTTCAGACAAACCGGGCGACGGAATGCATCTGAAACAGAGGTAAACTCGGACCTTCATCACTCCCAACACATGGAAAGGCTAGGAGCTCTCTCCTAGAGACCCGGAAAAGACCAAAAACCAGCTTTCCTCCATGGCCGACCACCAAAAGTGGCTGGCCGACTAGTTTCCTGCCTTGGAGACCAGTTGTGTGGTCGCCCGACCAGAAAAACTAGCTGGCCGACCAAAAAAAGTGGTCGGCCGACCAGTTGGCTTGGTGACCTCCAGATTTTTGACACGTGTCCTCCAAACAGTGCCTTATCCTCCATAAAAGTTTCAGCTTCGTGGTTCTTTCATTTCATCTCAGTTTTGTATCAAAATGAAGGCATTTCTCATCCAAAACCTCACAACTTGGATTGCTACTTTAGACGGCTCGGAAAAGTTGAACTTCCGGGGCTTCAGCATAAATGCACTATTCACGTTGAGTCGCACTCCGCTGCATCTTCCATTTCTCCACGCCGCGGCAAGGTTTTGGAATTCGGTAACACACGCCTTTAGCTTTGGCGGGCAAGAGGTGTGTCCTACCTTTGAAGATTTCCAAGCTTTGATGGAATCCGAACGTGACGAAGAAATCTTGCCCCAACTTCGCTTCGGCCACGCTTAAGCCCTAGGACGAATGTGTGGGCTCACTATGCACGACGCTCGATCTTTGATCCGCGACGGAGAATTGGACATCCTCAGCCTGATTCATCGCTTTTCTGATGCTGGTGACCGCGGTGATCCCACTGGTAAGGTTTTCGGCGTCATGCCCTTTGTTTGTGCATGCTATCTCATTTTTTGCTTGCCCCAGGCTTCAGCGGGTCTAGCATTCGTCTAATCAAAGTTGCCCAAGGCTTGAAAGAGGGCAAGAGCTGCATAGTTATGACATTGGCCAAGACGTTGATGGGCTTGGATAATTTCCATCACGGGGAAATGACCAGATTTGCGGGGAGTCCACTACTACTGCAGGTAATGTTCCCATTCTTCCTCACATATATATTGCTCACATCACGCGGCCTTCAGGCTCGATTTTTCTCTCAAAACCCTTTTCTCACTTTTCTTTCAACGTACACCTCTCTATTCTTTATTCTCTCATTTTCCATCCTTTCCTAGGTGTGGTTGATGGACAAATTGCAGGTTGTGGACTCTTACCCAACATACTCAGCTCGCGGCTATTTCTTCCGACGACGTCTAGTCGACGCCCTTGATGAGGGATGGTGGTTCGACTGGATGTGCAATTTGTCCACAGACCACATTGCTTGGCGGTGCCCTTGGCTCAATTTACCGGCAATGACCTACAGCATGTCCCGGCAGGCCGGGATTCAGTTGATTGGCCTGATACACTGCGTGTTCTACTTTCCTTTTCGGTTCCAGCGCCAGTTCGGCCATGATCAGATTTACCTGGCGGAGGGGATAGAGTATCCAGTTGCATTTCCAGTCCAACGCGCACAGCTAGCTCGGTGTGCCACGACATGGGGGACGAGAGAGCTTCTGGCCCCCACCCCACTTTCAGTTACACTCTTTCTGATGAGTGCATAGATTGGCTCAATGAAGAATCACATATTGGGCCCAGCTTGGCATCAGAGGCTTCAACCAGCTCTGGGAGGGGACGCGGGAACACCTGACTATGCCCCTGATTTGTTTGCTTTAATAAGAACTTTTAAGTTTTCTTTATGAATGTAATGAAAAGCAACTTCAATTTGTATGCAAGAGCAGGAGAACTTTGTATTGAAATCAATAAAATTGAAGGTTGTGGGTATTGAAAATTTTTCGTTTGGTCCAAAAATGGTCTAAGTTGTAAAAATATTAATTTGAGCAAAATCAATTTTTATTAAAACTTTTCAAAGACATTTTTGATATGGATCAAAACTGGACACGCCTGAGATCTGTCACGGAGATGCACAACCCCGGATCCCAGCAACTGGAAAGTTGCCCTTAGTCTGAATGGCACTGCACCGGAGATCACAACCAAGCTCTTGAATGCAAAAATAGACAAAGGTGACCAAACATGATCACATGGACAAAGTTGATCGGGGAAGTGTTTATGGCTGGACTTCAAGATGAAGTTGCCTACGTATCCCAAAGATGGGAATCATGCCTTACGTAGTTCGGCTAAGGTTCACTCGTGTATTGACACTCTCCTTTTGTGCTCTAAGTTTTGCCAAGGCCGCCCTTTCTGGGTTTTCAACCTTGCGAGCTCAGTTTTTATAATTTTAAATTTTTCATGCTCTAACTTTTGCCTAGGTCGCCCTTTCGGATTTTCGGCCTAGCGAGCCTCTCAGGGGTAATATTTCTTCAATTTGTCCATGTTGATTGGCTGTGAGAACTCTAGGCCATCTAGGTCCATCAGAACGACAGCTCCACCCGACCAAATAGACTTAATGATGTAGGGCCCAGTCCAATTGGGTCTGAACTTGCCCCTAGGGTCATGGATGGGGGCTCGGTTGTCTTTGGGCACCAAATCTCATTCCTTTAAATTTCTGGACTTAACCTTCTTGTTGAAAGCCCTGGTAATTCGTTGTTGATAACCTTGAACATGGTACAACGCTTTCAGCCTTCTCTTATCAAAGAGCATGAGTTCCTCAAATCTGCTCTGCTGCCAATCTGCCTCAGCTATCTGACACTCAGCCAGTACTCGTAATGATGGGACCTTAATTTCAATAGGTAGAACGGCCTCCATCCCATAATCCAATGAATATGGAGTCGCTCCAGTAGAAGTTCTAATTGAAGTCCGGTAGCCCTATAGAGCAAATGACAGCTTATATGGCTAGTCCCGGTAGGTTTCCATCATCTTCTACAAAATACGCTAGATGTTCTTGTTGGCGGCCTCAACTGCTCCGTTGGTCTGCGGCCGATATGTAGATGACTTGTGAAAAGCCACGTTGTATTTCTCCAACAAGTCAATCACTTCCTTCTTGAAATGGGAACCATTATCTGAGATAATCTCGTTCAAGACCCCATAGCGATAGATGATGTTGTTCCTGATAAACTTTACAATGTGCGATGCCTTCAACACCGCATAAGATTGGGCCTCAACCCACTTTGTGAAATAGTCTATCGCGTCCAGAATGAACTCATGCCCATTAGACCCCTTCGGAGTGACAACCCTGATCACATCGATTCTCCAAACTGAAAATGGCCATGGCGAAGTCATATTGTACAGCTTCGATGGCGGGATGTTCATGCGGTTTGCATGGATCTGACATTTGTGGCATCGCCGAACAAAGCCGATACAATCCTCTTCCATGGTGGACCAGTAGTAACCCTGTCTGAGGATCTTTCGGGCTAGTATCACCCCATTCATGTGCGCTCCGCACTCTCCTCCATGGATGGCCTCCATTAGGCGCTACGACTCTTCAGCCTCAACACACAGCTTATGCATTCCCAGATGACCTCTCTTATACAGTTTTCCTTCACAGATGATAAATTGAGCAGCCATTCTTCGAATTTCCCTCTTGTCTTTGGCATTTGCCCCTGGTGGATATGCTTCTTTCTCCAAGAAGTTCCTGACATCGTAATACCAGGGGTTCTCATCTTGAACCTCTTCTATGGCAGTAATCGACTCGTAGGCTGGTGTAAACTTCTGGTCAATGATGATCGGACGCATCCGGACTCCTAAAGGGATGTCTATCATAGAAGATAAAGTTGCTAGTGAATCTGCGAACCTGTTGTTTTCTCTTAACAGATGAGCGAAGTTTAATTTCTCAAATCAAGTAATCAGTAGGTCCAAGGTCTGGTGGTAAATTCTCATTTTTTCTTCTTTGACTTTCCAATCTCATTTAGCTTGAGATACAACAAGGTTCGAGTCCCCGATGACGTCCAACCGTTTTGCCCCTAGTTCTAGGGCGGCTTCTAAACCAGCAATGCATGCTTCATACTCTGCTTCATTGTTTGAGACTTTGAATCGAAGTTTAAATGCTAGAGGGATACGGGAATTGTCGGGTGCTATCAGCAACACCCCTATCCCATACCCGTACTTGTTTGATGCTCCGTCAAAATACATCGTCCAAAACTCATCTTCGATATGCAAAATAGCTTCGTCTGGGAATAAGTACTCAACTGCTTCATCCCCCTCAACTGGGTGATTGGCTACGAACTCCACTACCGCTCTCCCTTTTACTGACTTGCGAGTCACATACTTCAGATCGAATTCGAAAAGCAGAAGCAACCAACGGGCTAGCCTACCCGTAAGTGCTGGTTTCTCGAAGAGATATTTGATGGGATCTAATCTTGAAACCAACATTACAGAGTGAGCTAACAGGTAGTGCCGCAGCTTCTTGGTAGCCCATACCAAGGCCAAACAAGCCTTCTCGAGTGGAGTGTAACGGGTCTCGTAATCCAACATCTTCTTGCTCAGGTAGTAGATAGCTTTTTCCACTTTGTCCTCAGACTCTTGTGCAAGCATGCAGCCCATTGTAGTTTCAGTTACTGAAAGGTACAAAATCAACGGTTCCCCCGACTCAGGTGGTGACAACATGGGTGGGTTCTGTAAGTATTGTTTGATCTGTTCAAAAGCAGCTTGGCATCGGCTGTCCTATTGGAACTTCTTTCCTTTCTTTAGGAGACCAAAAAGTGGTTCACAAGTCAAGGTTAGTTTTGAAATAAACCGTCTTATGAATTGCACTTTACCCAAAAAGCCTCTCAGTTCCTTTTCAATCCTCGGTGGTGGCATTTCTAAGATGGCCTTGATTGTGGAAGGGTCGACTTCGATACCTCTCTGTGTGATCAAGAACCCCAGCATTTTCCCTGCTGTAACACCAAAAGTACATTTCTGAGGATTCAGCCGCAATCGGAATTCTTTAATCCTTTAGAAGAACTTTTGCAAGGCGTTGTAGTGGCCCTCTCTTTCCTTGGACTTGACAATCATGTCGTCCACGTACACCTCAACCTCCTTGTGGATCATGTCGTGCAATATTGTGGTCGCAGCTCGTTAATATGTAGCTCCAGCATTCTTTAACCCAAATGGCGTCACTCAATAACAGTAGGTCCCCCACGGGGTGGTAAAAGTAGTATTCTCCCTGTCTTCGGGTGCCATTACCATTTGATTGTAGCCTGAAAAGCCATCCATAAACGAAAGCAAAGCATGCCCCGCTGTGAAGTCCACTAACTCGTCGATATGCGGTAAAGGAAAGTCGTCCTTCGGACTGGCTTTGTTCAAATCTCTGAAATCGACACATACCCGAATCTTGCCATCCTTCTTCGGCACCGGAACTATGTTGGCTAGCCAAGTCGGGTACTCAGACACCAGCAGGAACCCTGCGTCAATTTGCTTGGTGACCTCTTCTTTAATCTTGAGAGCCCAGTCCGGGCGAATCGTTTTGAGTTTCTGCTTAATGGGTCAGGCCTTTGGGTCAAGAGGGATCCGGTGCTGTATAATCTCAGGATCGATTCCAGGCATGTCTTCATAGGACCACACGAAAACATCTTTGAAATCTTTTAATAAAGCGACTAAGCGCTCGCGCTCCTCCGAAAACAACGTGGATCCGATCTGGACCAGCCGCCGATTATTCTCAGTACCAATATTAACTGTAGTGATTTCATCAACCAAGGGTTTAACAAATCTCTCCTGCTCTTGATCAATTAAACGTTCTAAAACCGGAGGAATTTCTTCCTCGTCGTTTTCATCAAAATTTTGAAAGTCCTGATTAATACAATAAATCAAAGGCACAGAAAAGTACTCAGAAATCACAGCCATTCCATTCTCATTAATCACTTCCAAATCGTCCGATTCCTCTGTTATAACAGATTCAAAAGAGAAAGAAAAAGACGACCTAGACAGGACTGTGGCATCCGGGTTGTCACCCCCACGAATACCGGACTCAGACTCAGACGAGCTGGAACCTGATTCTGACTCCATAGACTCGGTGGAATCAAATTCTGGCTCACTACCTGACCCGGTGCTGCTTGATAAAAATCCCTCCTCGTACTGCCAGATGAGGGAGGGTGCGATGGATGCATCCAAAATGTTTGAAGGTGGGCTCGCAGCCGTTTCATTCACGATCATGGACACCGAGGAGTTAGCCCCCAAGCACTTCTGTACGATCGGAGGATTTGAAAGTAGACAAGCCAGTGCTACCCCCATTTCAATCTCGATGTTCTCTGAATCCACTTTCCCACACTGCTCAACTTCGGTTGATGGGTCTGTCTGCTCCTCGGCAACATCATTCCCGGATAACTGCAAGTCAAAGAAGATCTCAAACCCTGGCACGCGACGCTTCTCCGCATTCAACCATGGCTTTGGGAAGCCGCAGAATGGAAAATCCTCCCTCTCCCGGACAAAGCGTCCATTTAGGGTACCCTGGATGGGTCGGTGCACTAACTCATTAGGCTTTCCTGCCTGCTTTGCCCTGGCTCTCCCGGCCATCTCCTTGCCTTTCGTTACCTAATCCTCTTTGGTGGGCAGATAACCCAAGCCAAAGGTATGCGGGTTGTGTGGCACTTCGGCCGATACTGCAATGCCTTTGCGGCCACTCTTCTCCAGTCCCATCCCGGGGATGTGTTGGAGCTTGTTCATGAGGTACACTGATTGTGCGCTGACATATAACCCCTCATCAACAGCTAAGATGTTCTGTATGACCCGGGCCTCAACCAGAGTAAACCCTGATAGGAACACATCCTCCGTGCCGTGCTCGATTTCCAGAACTGGTGTAGACACTTCTGGCGGCGGATGGATTGACGAACTTCTAAAAACAATAGCCACCCCCTTCTTGTGGAGGTATTTCAACATCTGGTGCAAGGTGAAAGAGACTGCCTTTACCTGGTGTAGCCACGGCTGCCCCAAAAGTAGGTTAAAGGTTACGGGAACGTCCAAGACATGAAAGTCAATCTCGTGTTGACCCGACTAACCTGGGTCTGAATTTTCACAGTCTCCATCACCTCTCTGCTTGTGTTATAATACGCCCTTATCACTTGGGCTGTTGGCACAAAGTCCGCGGGCTTCAACCCGATTGCATATGCCATCCTTGACGGGCACACGTTAATAGCAGATCCTGTATCAACAAGAACCACCGGTATCCATTTGCTTCTACATTCCACAGAGATGTAAAAGGGTTTGTTATGATTTGCGCCCTCAGGCGGCAGTTCCTTGTCGAAAAAGTCAACATCGGGGAAGCCCTTCCCGAAAAAACCAATCCCACTAGTTGTTCAGGCGTGGTGTCTATTGAGAGTTTGGCCTTGTCCATTGCCGATAAGACAGCTTGTTTATGAACACGTGAAGCCATAAGCAGTCCCCAGATGGAGATGTCTGCTTGTATCTTTTTTAACTGCTTCAGCACGGCCTCTTCTTCAAGTAGCTTCTCTTTCTACTTTTCTGACTCCTTGTCCTTCCCAAACGCCTCTGGTTGATCTAGGTGCAGGGGTTTGAAATACCACCCACTCCTAGTCATATGGTCGACTTCACCAATGTACCAGGTATCATCCGGTTGATTGCTCCCCCAGTCCTCATCAGTATGGGCAAGACATAGGTCATCGTCTTCCCACCACATTCCATCGGCAGCCGACAGACACCTGTCCGGCTCTATTATAATGGTCCCTGTGCCCACAGCACCTTGCGTTCATGTACTCGTAGCACGTTCTATTCTTGTGCCTACATTACCTTCAATCCCCATAGGAGCTTTGGCCTTCCTGGCTCTCTCAGAATCTTCGATCCCTTCCCATTCTAACTGCGTCAATGCAGCCTGCTGTTCAATATTTCCTACATTCAAAATGCCCAAGTCCCGAGCGAAATTCTTGGCACCGGCGCTCCCCGGCGATGCATTCTGATCCCTGGCCCTTCCGGCCACAATTGATGTCCTTGCCCCTGACGGGCCCTTTTCCAGTTGAGATTCTTCAACAACATCTGGTTGGTCATCAAGCCACCCAGTAACCTTTGCTGACCCATTAAAATCAAACCAGTTGACTGTCATGTCTGCTGGATCTTGTTCGTTGAAAAACTGAAGGTTAGCAATGTCCTCTTCCAAATCTGCTAAGTCATTTAGCCTCTGATCAAGTCCATCTTCCCGTACTATGCAAGTCTCTACCCCCGTTGGCAATTCTACATTTGGCCTAGCCTGGCCTGCTGACGCAATGTAGCCACTCGGATTATATACCTCCTCAACACAGCTCCCAATTTCCTCAGATCCTGCATCATCAGCCCCACTTTCTTCCAAAATCATCCCTATTCCATCTTCGATGATCACCACCATTGGTTCAGGTTGGGTTCGGGAGATGTCCAAAATGCACAAGTCAGTGCTGTCAGGAATAAACACCTCCAGCTTGGGTAGGTGAAAGAGGGTGATATATATGCTAGGGTCATATGACATAACCCAAGTTTGCATTGAGTTGATGCTTTTGGGAGGTGGGGCTTGGTTGTGTGGTGGGAGAGGGTTGGTTGTGACGTTCGGCTTCTCCGAAGGCACGATCACCCTGTTGTCGACGAGATCCTGAATCTCGTGATGCAATCTAAAGCAATGGTCGGTGTCGTGACCATGTTGCTGGTGAAAGGTGCAATATTTGGCTGGGTTATGGGAGGGGGAAATGTTTCTGGCAATGGCCCCGACTCTAGGGGCTTCAAGTGCCCTTTCTTGATTAAAACCCCCAGAGCTTTGGACAGGGGCATGTATAATGGGGTGAAGGTTCTTTGGCCTCGAGATTGGTACTTGGTTGTTTGTGAGTTGCTTCCAGACGCACCAGTGAATGGTGTAGCTGTAAGGGCTCTTGCGGGGGTGGTGGTGACCATGCTTACTTCTGAGGCTCTGGCAGTTACAGCACTGCTCGTGCTTGTATTGGTGTTGCAGTTAAAGGTTCTCCTGGGTTGCTCTCTGTCATTGTCAATCAGACCCTGCTTCAAAGCGTCCTTGATCTGCACCCCATCTCATGTAGATTCGCAAAAGTGGGGAGAGGGAGGACGATCATCTTCTGCATGAGCTTGGGCTGGAGGTTGCGCACAACCATCCGTATTTGATCTTTGTCAGTTGGCCTAATGGTCATCATTGAGGCTTTGGCCCTCTAGCGGGTTACGAAATCAGAAAAGCTCTCCTTCGGCTCCTGTCTAGTCATCTCAAGATCACGAGTTGTGATCTCGATCTGTGTATTGCAAGAGTATTGAGCTACGAAGGCCTCAGCCATCTCCTCCCAGTTCCTCTTGAGGGAATCCTCCAATTTTGCATACCAAATGGCCGCTACACCTGACAAGGTCTGACTAAACAAAGAAAGCTTCTGCAATCTAGATAGGCCCATTGGCCTCAGTATGTCCGAAAACAGCTGTAAATGTACCATGGGATCCCCAGATCCGTCAAAGCGGTCAATATGTGGCATCTTAAACCGGTCCGGCAGAGTTACAGCCGCATCGGTATACCCGTCCTCAATGCCCGGAATGGACTTCACACCTTGAGATTTCTTGAACAGCTTCTCAAGCTTGCTCACTTTTAATGCCGTGGGGTCCACCTCGAACGCAAAAGGGGAATCCAGTAGATTGATAGGTGTGGGTGCCTTGGATAGTTGAGGTAGAATCGGGGGCGGAGGTGGCCCCGTTGGGATGTCCGTATCCTCCTGGACATTCTGGACATTCGCCGTCTCCCCAGGTATTGGGACTCTTAGTGGGGGAGGAGCTTGGTGTGAAGCAGATGCTCCGATTTGCTGTTGTAGTCTGGCAATTAACTCTGCCTGTTGAGCCATGACCTCAGCCTGTTGTTTGGCAAATTTTGCTTGATGAACAGCGTCCTGCTGCATAGTTTTCATACTTTCTTGGAGTTGACGCATCATTTCCTCCATTCCTGCTATACTGCCCTGATCTAACTGAACTGCCGGTATATCTGTCTCTGTAGTAGACTTGGAAATCTCAACCTGACTGCTAAAAGACCACTGATCCGAGAACCGTGATACCGATACACTGTGCCTCACTGACCTCCGTCTAGCAACCGGGGGTAAAGAGTAGAACACTGGTTGTCCGTCTATCAGATCCTCAGATCGATGGAGTCTGCGACCTCTAGTCCAGAGTGCTTAGGGAATATCTGCTTGGTTGGAAGCAATTGTGCTAAACTACCTAGCAAAAAGATAAATAAAGCATAATAAGGAAATAAACAACAGAAAAACGGACAGCATAACAGCTTAAATAAACACAACACACAGTCGGTATGACAACACACAGTTGGCATTTGTAAGCTGAATATACTGTTCTCGAACACTGATCATTGTTTCCAAATCACTGCCCCAAATCTGAATCTGATACCCACAGGTAAAACTGATTCCCAAATACTAATATTGATTTACAAACTGATACATGCGTTCCTGTAGAGACACACTCTAAAAGCACATAGCAAGCAAGTAAGCCAAAATACCCCTATGTTGGGGTAGGGTTTCCCTGTCCTATTTTGTCAGGAGCTAGGGTTTCACTATGCACACAACGGCTTCAAACAACCTATAATCGGGTAAGCAACCTGTCCTAGTTTGGAATAGTGACTACGGGTTCCGAATATGCACTAGGCCGAATGGTCAAAAAGGGTGCCTCGGTAAAAAACCGGGGTTTGTGTTCCCATCTTGGCAGAGCTCGTAACTGGTCAGCCTTATGGCACACTTCTCAAAATGAGCCTTTAGCAAACCGTTCAGGAATAGAAGATGGCAAACACAGTGTCCTAGGCGCACCAATGCAAATGCAATGCAAAGAGACACATAAGTGTAATCAAAACAAGATATCATGAGTTTGAGTCAAGTTCTCTAAATCCCCAGCAGAGTCGCCAGAAACTATAGACGCGCCCAAACGTCCTGGGAAAATCCTGTTTTGTTCATTTGGGCTTATTACAATTCAGACTCAATGTCACGGTTCTTAATCTGATCTCGCAAAGTGCAATGCGAGATTGATAAATCACCAAAGAGTCCAAATCTGGCAAATCGTTTTGAAAAATCGATTTTTAGAAAGAAGTGCCAAACATGGACTGCTTTGCTAGATACAGAGTTGCCACATAAATATTTTATTTTGGGGGAATTTAGGAAACCCTGACTCGTGCCTATGGCCACGTGTCCCTCATCACCAAAGTTGCCTCGGCTCGGGAACTTGGGTACGATTGGGAAAGGTCATGCAATGTGCACCCCCGCTCGCCCGATCAAAGATCGACCACTACTAAACATGATATCGAGATTTTGAAAACACATGCGTTCTTATTCCGGTTTATTAGCCTAGGATTACTATGTGATGTACACAGCATACAAGTATAGACTAGATCGCCTGAGTTGGAAAAAAATATTTCATGTTTGTTTATTTGTAAATGGTTTGATGGTGCTACTCCCAAGTAGGCTAAAACACGGATTTCAATGAATCGTTCCAATTCAAATAATCCAACCTTCACCCATAGGCATTCAGACAGTTATATCAGATAAGCAAATAGTCTCATGGCAAGCATGCTATCATGGAAACACTCATACACATGCAAGATGCTAAAGCATAAACACTCACCGAGTACTCCGAGCCAAAACAGAAACTAGTTAGCAATCAATGTATGATCCTAATTCATGTTAAGATGGCTAATGCAACACATGCGAAATGCAACTAAGATAGGCTCGGCTATTCTATGATGGCATATGAGATGCTACAAATAACACGTATTCAACTCGGAATTGAAATACAATGTAGTTAGTATGATGCACCGAGCCCGGTGCATGCAAGACAGATGAATGAATGCGAACATGCGAGCATAAGGATGCTAATTGAAACATGTCCTAAAATTAACCATCGTAAGCTAGTAAATAAAAGTGAGAAAGAAATGGGGTTGGAAGACATGCATCACACACACGCACACTTATTAAAATAGTTGTGCCCTCTCGACGGAGGGTCTGAATAAATAATACAACACCGACTAGCTAATCTAAGCTAATCTAATTAAGCTAGTTATTACACAACCAAAATGAATAATAAATTATAGCTAATTATTACACAACTCTAATTAATTAACAAACTAACTAAATAAGCAATTAAACTAGCATGCAAACTACATGAATGTGGACTACCTCAGCTCTGCCTTGAATGATAAAGGATGCATGCATGCTCGAGACACCTTGTCGGGAAATCCATCGCGATGTCCCTACTCGTCTTCATTTGCAATTGATCTCAGAAACTTGCACAAAGCTCCAGAGATATGAAACTCCACCCTAGGAATCTGTGGGAAGGCTGCCGACCAGCTTATGGGCATGGGAGACCACCTACCGACCACCTTTTGTGGTGGAAACCAAAGAAGGTGGTCGGCCTGCCAGAAAACCTGGTCAGCCGACCAGTTTCTTCTCCTAGATTCTGTTTTTCTGCAACAAAGGGAAAGAGAGAGGCATGACAAGGTATTTGCAACACATGTGTGCATGACCACTCTCCCTGTTATTGCATAAGCTCTAGGGAATGTAGTCCTCGACCCTCGGGCCACCAATCACGCATCTCGATGCATGATGGCCAAGGAACCAAATTGCACAACTTAATATAGAATGAATGCACGTATGAACACATAAATGCCTAAACTCCATCATGTGTAGTCAAGAGTGTCGGCGACCGGGAATCAAGGCACGTTTTATCACTTCGAGTATGAAACGTCCCTCGTTTCCCGTGTTTGGGCTAACTCCTATCCTAAACACAATGCAACAAACAATGGCATGCACAATGCAACTTTAAGTATGCAACCTAAATGCTATGCAACTAAGTGATGCAAACATGCAAAGGATGACATACAAACATGCAACTAGCATACACAATGCTATGAACTAACAATGGCATATTCAATGCACGTGGTACTTAGCATACACAATGCACCTAAGAACTAACATACACAATGGGATAAACAAGGCATGCACAATGCAATGATCAATCATGCGGCAATGTGGCATACTCAGTGCTATGGAATACAATGGCATACTCAATGCAAAAATGGACTTAAACCAAAATGACTGGGCCTCAGCCACACCCAAATCAGTGGCCATAGATGATGAAAAAAAAGCATCAAAACTCATGCCAGCACGCACAATATAATGGCCTCGAGCCTAAGGCACAAAAACACAACTTCGCACATGCATTAAAAGGACTAAACATGGAGTACAATGGCATATATTCCAGCTCTGAAATGGCATAAAACACGACTCCAAAATGACTCTGAATCATGCAAACAACTCACACAACGCATGTTGAATGGCTCAAGCATTGAAACTAGTGAGTGCATTACACTATAGGCATGCAAAGCAATGCTCAAATGATGAAACCAACCCCAAACAGACCCTATGCAAGCCCAAAACAGTAGTAAAATGGATTGGGTTGATGGCTTGAAAGGCACAAAAGTGAAGCTCATGCAATGGCTCGCAAATAGGGCATAAATGCATAACTCTAAAGAGCACTTAAAGGATTGAAAATATGGAAGTGTAGCACCCCTATAAGCTCTGAAATATCATGTCTAATGATGCCAAAACATGTAAATAGCTCAATTTAATCATGCAAGGGACCTCCAAACTCAAAGCTAGTCAATGCTATTCCACAACAAGTATGCATGACTAGCATTTTTCGACCAAGAGGCCTCAAGATAGAGCTAAGGCAGCCCAAAATATGAACAAAATCAGTTTGAAGTATGGCCAAAATATGTTAGAATATAGGGCCAAAACAACATGCATTGTGAGCTAGTGAACATGAGTTACACTACAAGCATATGAAGCATGTGAAGGACTACCAAACCAAGCAAAAATAGAGTCATGGCATGCCAAATGATGGCCAAAAACCCACTGAAACAAGACCAATACATGCGAGAATGACATGCTCCTTTGATAAGCCATGAAAGGGATTACTCTACACATGCAAGAGGCAAACAAAAGGTGACCAAACCAGCCATAGAAAGAGTCTAGGCAGGTCCTAAAAGTCACTAGAAAGGGCCTGAACCAAGGCTAGGAAGTGTGGAAATATATGCTCCCTTGGAAAGCCAAAAATGCAAGCAAACAAGGCCAAAAGAGAGAAGGTCACCCCTCTCTGATTTTGGCCCTCAAAACCACATGCCAACCACTAAAAATCCGCTGGATTTCAGTGGCTAAAGGGTCAAGCAAAGCTTAATACAAAGGTCTCATGGCATGGCTCAAAACAAGACTAAATAGAGCATGCAAGAGGGTAGATGACCCCCAACACCAAAAGATCCTTAAACAAACATGAAAATCACTTAAATATGAACCTTTTTTCAGTTGAAAATAAAGCTCAAATAAGCATGCAAATGAGGCTAAGAGAAGGATCAAAATAATGCTTAAAAGAGGGAAAAGTGATTACCCTTGAAGCTCAGCAAAACCAGCAACTTTTCTGAACCAAAACCCAACTTTTGAGACCTCTCAAAACCCTCCAGCAACTCAGTAACAATGGTGGAGGTGTATGGTTATGAGGTGGTGTGCAATAGGCCAAGAGCAAAGCACTTTCTAAGCCTAAAATATAGAGACAAAGAGAGAGATATAAGCTTTGCCTTAGAGCAATTTTTCAACCTGGTATGAGGAGAGGGAGGGCCTCTCTTATAGAGTTTCAAAGCCAAAGCTTCTTCAAGAAGCTAAAAACAAGGCTCAAGATCCTCCATACACGTGTATGGAGGATCCAGTCTGTGCCTTCCAGCTGGCACAACTGGCATGCACTCAGACAGACAAAACAGGAGGAAGCTGGCCGACCAGAAGAGGTGGTTGGCCGACCACATTCCCTGGTCGGCCGACCAGGTCAAGTGGTCTCCCAGATAAAATCTGGTCGGCCAGGGCAAATGTTGGTCTCCACTTTGAAAGCAAGCTAGTGGTGTGGTGGGAGACCAGCAAATGTGGCCCAAAGACCAAGAAAACCAACTTCTCGACAAGAAAACTGGCTGGTGGGAAGAAAGTGGTCTCCAAGGAGAAAAGGTGGTCTCCCACCCCTGTACCACCTCCCAAACAAGGAAAACAAGGTTCATGCCAAAAATGAACCAACACGAATGCAAAATGAGAGTTCGGGGGGCAAAGCGCGCGGCCAGGTGCCCTAAAAACTAGCTGTTGAGCACCAAAAGTGGCGTACGGCCACAAAAGTGGTCTCCCGGACCACAGTGTCCCTCTAGACAGAGGAAACAAGGTGTGTTCCAAAAATCGTGCCAAACAGAGAATGTTAAGCAGTCCCGAGCCGAGGCGCGCGGCCGACGACTCCGAAAACCGGAAACTAGACTCCAAACGGGAACAGTGGTCTATGACCACGAAAAGTAGTCTACGACCACTGGGAGATGGTCTACAAGACCTCTCCTTCCTTTCAGAAGAGAAAACAAGACCTGGTCCGCAGACCGAGTCAAGGCACAAAAAGTTATGAGGCTCGGGGGGTAAGGCTCTCAGCCAAAACTTCAAAATTTCAGAATGAGCAGAACATGCGCGATCACTGAGTGCTCAATCGATGACGTCTGAGTCTTAAGGTCGGTCAAAAATGGGGTGTTTACACGAACGTGTGGTGATTTTTGGGTCCAATGGGTCTAGCCCATAACCTCCCTCTCTACAAAACTTGGGTACCCCTTGGTTCACACCCCAAGTTCCAATTCCAAGCTTTATAAACCCATTCAAAGCTTCCCACCAAATCAATGTGGGACAAGACATTTTTCAAGCTTTAAGGATTTTTCACCAAAACTCCATTTTCATGGAGCACACTTTGGCTTCAATTTCCCATTTACTCGATAATGGTTTTGAGCAACCAAATATACCACGTGAATCACAACATGTCATAAAACGTGTTACCACTTTGACCCGCGAAAATTGACGCACGGGTCCCACCTAAATACTAGACCAAACTTAGGAAAAAATTCTGGTTTTACCCAGAATTTTTCTAACCATTTCTAACAATCCCCCACATGAATAAAACTTGATGACAACGGAAATGCAACAATATGCAGACTTTGTCGAAAGAGTATAAGTCGAAAATATCTTGCATCAGGATAGGTAGTTTTTGGCCTTGAACCTTCCCTAGTGATAACCTATCAGACTTACTAGCTAACCAATGGACGCGATGCTTTGAATTGTTCAGCCATTTGTGTAAGCCAAGACAATAGATTTCACACAAAATATCTTCTAACACATCGTGGTTCTCACTGTTGTGTTCATTTTGGCCTTGAATGCTCCTGGTTTTCATGAGTGTTTCTAGAGAATTTAGCCTCTTCATTCTCATAGAACCGGCCCCAGTTCAACACTCATATAGGTGATTCTTACTGTGAGTATCTCCTTATACTCGTCTTGATTTTATGCCTTAATCAAGAAACAAGTAATCATTAAAAGCAAAGCTTATCCTTATACCCCTGCAAACAACACATGTTGTAGATATCATTCTCACCATAGAAATGGGTAGGGAATTTTAATCCCTTGGTAATTTTTAGCGATCCACACATAGCTTAGTTGTCCCTTTGAACTTAATTCTTGGGATCTGCAGCCATATAAGTAGGGTTACCATTATGATGACTCTTATGTAATAGGCTTTAATCCCATCTCTACTCTTTTGTCAAACCTTTTGTTAACGGATCTGCAATATTCTCTTTAGATTTTATATAATCTATTGAGATTATTCCATTTGAGAGCAATTTCCTTATGGTATTATGTCGATGACGAATATGTCGTGATTTACCATTATACATATGATTCTGTGCCCTGCCTATTGCAAATTGACTATTACAAGGAATGCAAATAGCTGGCACAAGTTTTGGCCACATTGGAATGTCTTCTAAGAAGTGACGAAGCCATTCTGCCTCTTCTCCTGCTTTGTCTAAAGCAATGAACTTGGATTCCATTGTGGATCGTGCGATGCATGTTTGTTTTGTGGATTTCCAAGAAACAGCAGCGCCTCCCAGAGTAAAGACATATCCACTTGTGGATTTTGAATATTTAGTATTCGATATCTAATTTGCATCACGATAACCTTCGAGTACTGCTGGATATCGAGTAAAATTCAAACCATGATCATGGGTGAATCTTAGATATCTAAGAACCCAAATGATCGCCTTCCAATGGTCTTCTTCGGGATTACTAGTGTACCTACTCAATTTACTGATAGCATAAGCTATATCAGGACGAGTACAATTCATTAGGTACATTAGGCTTCCAATGATTTGGGAGTATTTTAACTGAGACACCACATCACCTTTATTTTTCGATAAATAAAGACTAATGTCTACAGGTGTTCTTGCTACATTCATATCATCGTTGATAAATTTACCAAGAATTTTCTCAATATAATGTGATTGAGATAATGCATATCCGTCAGATGTTTTAGTAATTTTCATTCCTAAGATAACATATGCGACCCCCATATTTTTCATATCAAATCTTTTGTTAAGCATTTGCTTAGTTGATTTGATCATGTTTTGACTGCTTCCAATGATAAGCATGTCATCTACATAAAGACAAACTATGACATATCCTTGGTCAGTGTTTTTAACATAGACGCATTTGTCACATTCGTTTATCTTAAACCCATTAATAAGCATTGCATGATCAAATTTTTCATGCCATTGCTTAGGTGCTTGTTTTAATCCATAATGGGATTTTACAAGCCGACAAAGTTTCTTTTCTTGCCCCGGTACTACACACCCTTCGGGTTGCTCCATATAGATCTCTTCATTTAGATCACCATTTAAGAAAGCTGTCTTAACATCCATTTGATGTATTTCTAAATTAAACAACGATGCTATAGCAATAAGCATGCGAATGGATGTTATTCTTGTCATAGGGGAATATGTGTCAAAATAGTCCAGACCTTCCTTTTGTCTGTAACCTTTAACTACAAGTCTTGCTTTATACTTGTCAATTGAACCATCTGCTTTCATTTTTCTCTTGAATATCCATTTATATCCGAGAGGTTTAGAACCTGGTGGAAGATCCACCAATTCCCAAGTATGATTTTGCATAATGGATTCAATTTCATTATTAACAGCCTCTTTCCACAAAGGTGCTTCAAGACTTGTCATTGCTGCCTTAAAGTTTTGAGGTTTATTTTCTAACAGGTATGTTAGGAAATCTGGACCAAAGGATTTTGATGTTCTCGCTCTCTTACATCGTCTTGGTTTATCATCAGTTAAATCCTGTTGGTCGAGACCATTACTAGTCTCTTGTGTTTGATTGTCATTAGTCTCTTGACTTTGTGTACAATCATAAGTTCTTTTCTGTGAACTTAATTCCTGTCCTTTCTTGTAAGGAAAGACATGTTCAAAAAACACAACATTCCTTGACTCTATAATAGTGTTCACATTTATATCAGGTATTTCTGATTTATAAGTCAGAAACCGATATGCACTACTATTCTGAGCATAACCAATAAACACACAATCTACTGTTTTTGGTCCAATCTTAGTTTTTTTAGGAACAGGAACTTCAAATTTTTCCAAACAACCCCACACTTTTCAGTATTTGTAGGAAGGTGGTTGACCTTTCCACAATTCATAAGGAGTGCTGTTAGTTTTCTTGTGGGGTATTCTGTTAAGAACATAATTAGCAGACAATATTGTTTCTCCCCACAAGTTTTGCAGTAAGCCTGAACTTAGTAACATGGCATTCATCATTTCTTTTAGGGTTCTATTCTTTCTGTCAATAATTCCATTTTGTTGAGGAGAATAGGGTGCTGTAGTTTGGTGAATAATGCCATGTTGCGCACAAAATTCATTTAATGGTGCATTATATTCACCACCTCTATCACTTCTAACCATTTTAATGGTTTTACCAAGTTGATTTTCAACTTCTGTTTTGTAGAGTTTAAACATTTCTAAGGCTTCATTTTTACTTCTAAGTAAATAAACATAACAATATCTTGTGCAATCATCGATAAATGTTATGAAATACTTTTTGCCTCCTCTAGTTTAAACAAATTTAAGATCACATACATCTGTACGAATTAATTCTAAAGGTTTGGTTTTCCTTTCAACCAATTGTAGACACCACATTTTTGACCGTCCTCAAGACTTGGACGTCATCGTTTGAACACTCGATGATCATCCATGCTCGTGTTCATTTTGAGTTTTTGAAGGTTTCGGTTGCGCGCCTTGCCTTGGAACCTCTCAACTTGTCTGTTTTGTGCTTGGTTGTGGACCAAGAGCTTGTGGTTTTGTTTCTGAGGGAAGAGGGATGGCTTGTAGGCTTCCCTACAACCCATCGGCCAAGCCTTGTGCTTATCGGCCATGTTTTCTCTTCATCAGCCATAGGTGTTGGCCGGTCGGCGCTTTTTTTGGCCGGTCGGCACTCTTTTTGGTCGATCGGCCCTTTTTTTTTGGCCGAGGCCCCTTTTTTTGCTTTTGTAGATATTTTTCTTCTAGCTAGTGCCAGCTGTTGGTCACTTGGTGTATCCTCCATACACGTGTATGGATGGATTTGAACCAAGCTCTTGCTTGCTAAACAAGCTTGGGACTTCATTTTCTATAAGAAGAGAAGTCCCTCTCCCTTTCTAGAGGTTCTGAAAATTTGAGATAGATATATATATCTCGCTCTCTATATATATTTCTTCCTCTCTCTCTATATTTGTGTGAGTTTGTGCCTTAAAGTGTGTTTGGTCTTCACTTTTGCTCTACAACACCTAGAAAGACACCACCATCTTTGAGCTGAGGTTCTTGGGAGTGTTATTTGAGCTCTGAAAGTTGGTTTTTGCCTCAGAAGCTGCTGGTTTCGAAGTTATGCTTCAAGGGTGAGTGTATTCCCCTTTTAAGCCTTCGTTTGTATACCATATTGGCCATCCTTGCATATTGTTTTAGGCCTTACTTTCAACTGAAAAAGACTTGTTTTGAAGTGCTTAACATGTTTGTTTGAGGCCTCTTTGGTGTTGGGGGTGGTCTACCCCCTTTAGAGCCTTGTTTGGCCTTGTTTTGAACCATCTCTTTGGGCCTTCGAGATCATCTCATTTTGGCCTTTTGGCCACTGAAATCCAATGGATTTTTAGTGGTAAGAAGTGTGTTTTGAGGCCTCAAATAGGAGGGGGTTGTCCCCCCTCCTCTTCTCTTGTATGCTTGTGTTGATGGCTCACAAAGTTGGCATGTTTTTATACCTCTTTGTGGCTCCATTTCAGCATGTCTTAGGCCTTGTTTTGCCATGATATAACACTGTTTTGGCTTGGTTTGATCATATCATGCATGCTCTTTGCACTTGTAGTGCAAATCCATTCACTAGCCTAAAATGCACCATGCTTTTGACCATCCTTCTAGCAAGTTTTTTGCTCAACTCCAAGAAGCTTTTCCTCATGTTTTACCATGCTTAAGCTCTATTTGATGTTTTTTTGGTCATGCATGCCATGCTTTGTATAGCCATAATGCATTCTTGCTCATTAGCTTTGAGTTTCGTGGTCCCTACCATGGGTTACTTGAGTTGTTTGCATGCTTTGGTCTCATTTCTACCATGATTTCAGTATGTATAGTGTGGCCATACTCTCTCATGCTTCACTATTTCAATGCTTTTGGTGAGTCATGCTTTATGCCTTAAGTATGAGTCTATATGCATGCCATATTGCCTAGGCCTGTGGGCTGCCATATTAGTGCATTTTTGGTGTTATTTTGACATGCCATAACTCTAATTTTTGTTGGTATAGTCATCTCATGCTTGGTTTTGGTGGGTGTAGTGCAATCTTCCTCATTGGCCTTGTATGCGTCACGTTTTGTGCTCACCATGCTAACTTGTTTTGGCCTCATCCCATGCATGTTTTGGCCTTATTTTGACCTGCCTTGGGACTGTTTCGAGTCATCTTGGCCCTTTGGGGTTTGCTTTATGTGGCCATGGTGGAAGTCCCTTGGCTAGCTTTAAGCTTTGAGCCCGCTAGCATGCTTTATTTGTCATGTGTGCATGATTTAGCATCCTTTGGAATGTAATTTCTGAGCTTACTCTATTGCTACACTCTCATATTTGTCACTTCTTCATCATGTTTGGGAGTTGTGCTATTATGCTTAGTTCATAGGCCAATGCATGAGCATGCATTTTCTTTCCTTTTCATGCCATCATTTCAGCATTTTGGCCACTGTTTTGGACCCTCTTAGGTCTGTCCATATGCGGTTTAAGTCCATTAAGTGTTGGATTACATGACCCTTACCATTGCATTGTTGTTGCATAATTGGTGCATTGCATATTGTTGCATGCTTGGTGCATTGCATGTTGTTGCATGCTTGTTGCATTGCATGATTTTTGCATGCTTGTTGCATTGCATTGTGTGTGCATGCCTTGCATTGCATTGTGTTTGGATAGGGTGTCAATCCAAACATGAGGAACGAGAGACGTTTCATACTTGAAGTGATGAAACGTGCCTCAATTCTCGGACGCTGACCCTTTTGATCAAGCATGATAGAGGTCAAGGTCCCTTATGTGGTACTTATGTACATTCATTAACATTGATTTGTGTAACTCGGCCTCTTTGGCCATCATGCATTGAGATGCGTGATTGGTGGCTCGAGAGCCGAGCACTACAGTCCTTTGAGCTTTAGACATGATAATGAGTGTGGTTGCACACACACTTTCTTGCAAATACACTGCCATGCCTCTGTTAGTGCTCTGTTGCAGCAAAAGGGAGAATTTGCAGGAAGCAGTGGCCGATCGACCACTTAGTTTGCTGATCGGCTATAAAAATTGGCCGATGGCCATAAACTCTGGCCGATGGCCACTCCGCTTGGCCGATGACCTCTCACCATGTCCATGAGGTGGATCAGAAGTATTTTGGAGGTTGGCACAATTTTCAGAAGTCTAAAACAATGCAAACAGAGGCATCATGAGGCACGATGGTGAATTTTCGGGAGGACGCGACCGAGCATGCATCATTCATCATTCCGAGGCAGGGCTGTGGTAACCTGTTTAGTTTCTTTCTTAGTTGGTTTTTTAATTTAATTAATTTGTTTAATTAGTTAAAGTTTTGTAATAATTAATTAGCTAAGTTAGTTAATTAGTTTTTTTGTAATAATTAGTTTAATTAGTGTAGCTAGTTAGCTAAATTCATTCGGACCCTCCGTCGAGAGGGAAAATTTTGTAATAAGTGTGTGCGTGTGTGTGTGAATGTCTTCCAACCCCACGTCTTTCTCCCTTTTATTTACCCATTTTCAGTGGTTAGATTAGGGCATGTTTCAATTAGCATACTTATGCTTTGCATGCGTGCATCATTCATTCGTATTGCATGCACCAGGCTTGGTGCATTATTCAAACTACATTGTATTTCAATTCCTATTCGAATACATGTATCAATTGTTGCATTTCATATGCCATCTTAGGTAGCTGAGCCTATCTTATTGCATTTTGCATATGTTGCATTAGGCATTGTTGACATAGCTAGGATCATGCATTGATTACTAACTAGCTTCTATTTTGGTTTAGAGTACACTGTGAGTGTTTATGCTTTAGCATCCTTGCATGCGTGTAAGTGATTGCCATGACAGCGTGATTGCCATGACAGCATGCTTGCCATGAGGCTAACTGCTTAAGTGATTAACTTGTTGAATGCTTATGGGTGAAGGCTTGATTGCCTGGATTGGAATAAATCGATGATTGTGAGTCTTAAGCCCACTTGAAGTGGCAAAACCATGTTTTTCTAAGCTCACTTGAGGGTGGCAAATCCACGACTTAGCCTACTTGCGAGTAGTATTTTCAAACTATTTTCACAAACAAACATGAGTTATTTTGTTCCAATCAGCGTGATTGATTCTATACTTGTTTGTTGTGCGCTTCACATAGTAAGCTAGCTAATAAATCAAAATAAGAACACATGTGTTTTCAAAAACAACATATCATGTTAGTAAAAGCCGATCCTTTGATCAGGCGAGCGGGGGTGCTCATTTCATGACCTTACCCCCTCGTACCCAAGTTCTCGAGCCGAGGTAACTTTGGTGATGACGGACACGTGACCTTAGGCACGAGTCAGGGTTTCCTAAATTTCTCAAAAATAAAATATTTAGGTGGCGACTCTGAAATCTGGCAAAGCAGTCCATGTTTGGCGCTTTTTGATTAAAATCAATTTTCCAAAACGATTTGTTGGATTTGGACTCTTTGGTGATTTATCAGTCTTACATTGCACTTTGTGAGATTAGATTCAGAATCGTGATATGAGTCCAAACTGTAGTAGCTAAGAACTAGCGATTCGTGCCCTCGCGCGTGGAGCTGGAGTTCCAGGGCGGTCTACAGTTTCTGGCAAATCTGCTGGGGATTTAGAGAACTTGACTCGAACTCATGATATGTTGTTTTAACTACACTTATGTGTTTCTTTGCATAGCATTTGCATTGGTGCGCCTAGGACACCGTGTTTGCCGTCTGCTATTCCTGAACGGTTTGTCGGAGGCTGCGTGCCTTATGGTTATGGGCTCTGCCACGATTGGAACATAAATCTCATTTTTTACCGAGGCACCCTTTTTGACCATTCGACCTAGAGCATATCGAAATCCATAGAGACCATTTCAAGCTAGGACAGGTTACTTACCCGATTGTAGGTTGTTTGAAACTGCTGCGTGCGTAGTGAAACCCTAGCTCCTGACAAAATAAGACAGGGAAACCCTACCCCTCCATAGGGGTGTTTTGGCTCTCACTTGTTTGCTATGTGCTTTTAGAGTGTGTCTCTACAGGAATGCATGTATCAGTTTGCAAGTCTGGGTATCAGGCCTGCGGGCATCAGTATTTGGAGAATCAATTTTACCTGAGGGTATCAAATCAAGGGTAGTGATTTGGGAACAGTGATCAGAGTTGAGAACAGTGTATTCAGCTTACCAATGCCAATTGTGTGTTGTCTTTATTTAAGCCGTTATGCTATCCGTTTTTCTAGTTGTTTGTTTCTTTATTATGCTTTATTTATCTTTTTGCAAGGTAGTTTAGCATAATTACTTCTAACCAGGCATATATTCCCCAAGCACTCTAGGTTAGAGGTCGAAGACTTCATCGATCCAAGGATTTGATAGATGGACAACCAGTGTTCCATTCATTACCCCCGGTTACTAGATGGAGGTCAGTTAGGCGCAGTTTATCAGTACAGCGGTTGCCAGATCAGTGGTCCTTATTTACCCCGCCAGTAGGTAGTCAGGCTGAGGTTTCAGTTTCTACCACAGAGAGGGATATACCAGTTGTTCAGATAGACCAGCATCTTATGGCAGGCATGGAAGAGATGATGCATCAGCTCCAAGAGACTATGCAAACCATGCAGCGGAATGCTGCTCGCCAGGCAGAGGTTGCTGCACGTCAAGCAGAAGTAGTGGCCCAACAGGCAGAGCTGATTAGCAGACTTCAGCAGCAGTAACAACCACAGCAAGCTCGAGCATCTGCTTCGCATCCACCCCCACCCCCACCTAGAGTTCCGATACTCGAGGAGACCGCAAACGTCAAGGAAGATACGGACGTCCCAACGGGGCCAGTTTTTCCACCAATTCTACCACAGATTTCGAAGACACCGACCTTCTCAACGGATACACCGTTTGAATTTGAAATGGACCCAACCACTCTGAAGATGAGTAAGCTTGAGAAACTGTTCAAACGGGCCCAGGGGGTCAATTGCATTCCGGACATAGAGGATGGATACACCGACTCAGCGGTGACTTTGCCGGACCGGTTTAAGATGCCCCACATAGACCATTTTGACGGTTTGGGCGACCCAATGGTTCATTTGAGGTTGTTCTCGGACATTTTGCACCCGCTGAGCTTAACGAGACTCCAAAAACTTTCGCTATTCGGCCGGACCCTGTCAGGTATCACGGCCATCTGGTACGTAAAGCTGGAAGACTCTGTCAAGAGAAACTGGGAGCAGATGGCTGAGGCCTTTGTAGCTCAATACTCCTACAACACGCAGATCGAGATCACAACTCATGATTTTGAGACAACGAGATAGGAGCCAAAAGAGAGCTTCTCCGACTTTGTGACCCGTTAGAGGGCCAAAGCTTTGATGATGACTATCAGGCCGATCGACAAGGATCAGATTCGGATGGTTGTGTGCAACCTCCAACCTAAGCTGATGCAAAAAATGATCGTTCTACCCCTTCCTACCTTTGCAGATTTACATGAGATCGGGGTGCAGATCGAGGATGCCATGAAGCAGGGCCTCATTGATGATGAGAGAGACCAGCCCAAGAGGGCATTTTCCCGTAGTACGAATGTAGGCACGAGTAATGCTGCAGTTGCCAGAACTTCAAATGTGGGCATGGTCACCACCACCACCCCTCCAAAAACCCTTATAGCCACACCCTTTACTGGTGCGTCCAGAAGTAGCTCGCAAACAGCCAGATATCCACCCCGAGGCCAGAGAACCTTCACTCCACTATACATGCCCTTGTCCACAGCTCTGGGGGTTCTGATAAGAAAAGGGCACTTGAAGCCCCTAAAGTCGCGGCCATTACCAAATAACCTCCCACCAACCCATAACCCAGCTAAATACTGTGCCTTTCACCAACAGCATGGTCACGACACCGACCAGTGTTTTAGATTGCGTCATGAGATTCAGGATCTCATTGACAACATGGTGATCATGCCTCTAGAGAAGCCGAATGTCACCACCAACCCACTCCCACCACATAACCAAGCTGCACCACCTAAACGCATCAATCTGATCCAAACTAGAGTTGTGTCATACGACCCTAGCATATATATCACACCCTCCCACCTACCCAAGTCGGAGGTGTTCATTCCAGACAGCACGAACTTGTGCATGTTGAGGACCTCCTAAACCCAACCTGAACCGGTGGTGGTGACTATCGAAGATAGAACAGGGATGTCTTTGGGGGTAGAGGGGAATGATGATTTAGAGCCTAAGGGGTCAACGAGCTTTGAGTACAACCCGAGTGGTTACATGACATCAACGGATCAGTTTAGACCAAGGGTAGAATTGCCGATTAGGGCAGAAATTTGTGTTGTTCGAGCAGATGGACCAAGTCAGGGGCTAGATGACCTGGCAGAGCTGGATGAAGACATTGCAAATTTACAGTTCTTTGAAGAGCAGGATTCAGGGGACGTGACTGTCAACTGGTTTGACTTGGATGGGTCAGCAGAGAGTACTCGGTGGCTTGACGACCAACCAAATGTTGTTGAGCAACCTCAGCCAGAACAAGGACTGTCAGAAACGAGGATATCAGCAGTGGCCGGAATGGCTAGGAATCAGGAGAAGTCACCAGAGAGCGCTGGTGCTAAGAATTTTGTTGGGATCCGGGCAGTTTGAATACAGAAGATACTGAACAGCAGACTGTACTGAAGCAGTTTGAGCAGGAAAAGATCGAAGATCTGGAGAGGGCTAGAAAGGCCAAAGCCCCTGCGGGGACGGAATGTGCTGTGAGCACAAGAACAGAATGTGCTATGCATACAGGAGCAGTTACAACGGAACCAGACAGGTGTCTGTTGGTTGCCGATGTTATGTGGTGGGAAGACGACGACTTACGTCTTGCCCACACCGACAAAGATTTGGGGGCATAATCAACCGGATGATACCTAGTATATTGAAGAGGTAGATTATATGACTAGAAGTGGGTGGTATTTCAAGCCCCCACATTTAGATTAACCAGAGGCGCCCGGAAAGGACAAAGAAGCGGAGAAGCAGAAAGAAAAATTGCTCGATGAGGAGGCTGTGCTGAAATAGCTTAAGAAAATCCAGGCAGACATCTCCATCTGGGGACTGCTTATGGCCTCAAGAGTTCACAGGCAGGCTGTCCTTTCTGCCATGGACAAGGCCAAACTTTCAATAGATACCACTCCCGGACAGTTGGTAGGGTTGGTTTTTTTGGGAGGAGCTTCCCCGACGTTGACCTTCACCGATAAGGAACTACCGCCTGAGGGCTCAAATCATAACAAACCACTCTACATCTTTGTGGATTGTAGAGAAAAATGGATACCGGTGGTCCTTGTTGACACAGGATCTGCTATCAACGTGTGTCCGTCAAGGATGACATATGCAGTCGGGTTAAAGCCCGCGAATTTTGTGCTTACCGCCCAGGTGATACGGGGCTACGATAATACCAGCAGAGAGGTGATGCGGACTTTACAGATTTGGACTCAGGTTGGTCCAGGACAACAAGATATTGATTTCCATGTCTTGGACGTTCCCGTAACCTTCAATCTACTCCTGGGGCGGTCGTGGCTGCACCAGGTGAAGACAGTCTCTTCCACCCTTCACCAGATGCTTAAATACCCCCACGGGAAAGGGGTGGCTATCGCTTTTGGGAATTCTTCAATCTATCTGCCACCAGAGGTTTCTACACCAGTTCTGGAGATTGAGGATGGCGCAGAGGATGTGTTTTTGTCAGGGTTGACCCTAGCCGAGGCCTGGGTTGTACAGAACATCTTAGCTGTTGAAGAGGGGTTATACGTCAGTGCACAGTCTGTCTACCTTATGAACAAAGCTCCAACACATCCCCGGGATAGGATTAGGGCGAAGCGGCCAGAAAGGCATTGCAGCGTCGGCTGAAGTGCCGCATAACCCACATACTTTTGGCCTAGGTTATCTTCCTACCAAAGAGGATTGGGCGAGGAAAGGCAAAGAGATGGCTGGAAGAGCCAGAGGAAAGCAAGCCGGGAAGCCTTATGAGTTAATGCACTGACCTATCTAGGGTACCCTAAACAGACGCTTCGTCCAGGAAGGGAAAGACTTCCCATCCTGCGGCTTCCCAGAGCCATGGCTAAATGCAGAGAGGCGGTGGTTGCCGGGGTTTGAGATTTTCTTTGACTTGCAATTGTCCGGGGATGACGTTGCCAAAGAGCAGATAGACCCACCAGCTGAGGCTAAGCAGTGCAAGGAGGAGGATTCCGAGAGCATAGAGTTTGAAATGGGGGTAACACTGGCTTGTCTACTCTCAGATCCTCAGATCGTACAAGAGTGCTTGGGGGATAACTCAGTCTCTATGATCGGGAAAGAAGCGGCTGCGAGCCCATCTTCAAACATTCTAGATGCGTCCATCACACCCTCTCTTGTCTGGCAATACGAGGAGGGCTTTTTATCGAGCAGCACCGGGTCAGGTAGTGAGCCAGAATCTGATTCCACCGAGTCTGTGGTGTCGGAATCAGGTTCCAGCTCGTTTGAGTCTGAGTCTAGTATTCTTGGGGGTGATAACTCGGATACCACTGTCCTGTCTAGGTCGTCTTTTTCTTTTTCCTTTGAGTCTGTTGTAACAGAAGAATCAGGCGATTTGGAAGTGATTAATGAGAATGGTATGGTTGTGGCTTCCGAGTACTTTTTTGTGCCCTTAATTTATTGTATTAATCAGGATTTTCAAAATTTTGATGAAAATGACGAGGAAGAAATTCCTCCGATTTTGAAATATTTGCTTGATCAAGAGCAAGAGAGGCTTGTTAAACCCTTGGTTGATGAAATCACCACAATTAATGTTGAAACTGAGATAGACCTACGGCTAGTCCAGATCAGGTCCACGTTGTCTTCGGAGGAGCGCGGGCGCTTAGTCGCTTTGTTAAAAGATTTCAAAGACGTTTTCGCGTGGTCCTACGAAGACATGCCTGGAATCGATCTTGAGATTGTACAGCACCGGATCCCTCTTGACCTAGAGGCCCGACCTGTTAAGAAGAAACTCCGAAGGATCCACCCGGACTGGGCTTTGAAGATCAAAGAAGAGGTCACCAAGCAAATTGACGCAGAGTTCTTTCTGGTATCTGAATACCCAACTTGGTTGGCCAATATAGTTCCGGTGCCGAAGAAGGACGGCATAATTCAAGTACGTGTGGACTTCAGGGATTTGAACAAAGCTAGTCCGAAGGACGACTTTTCTCTGCCGCATATCGATGAATTAGTGGACTTCACTACTGGGCATGTGCTGCTCTCGTTCATGGATGGATTTTCAGGCTACAATCAGATTTTGATGGCACTCGAAGACCAGGAGCAGACTGCTTTTACCACCCCATGGGGAACCTATTGTTATAGGGTGATGCCATTTGGGCTGAAGAACGCTGGGGCTACGTATCAACGGGCTACGACCACAATTTTGCACGACATGATCCATAAAAAGGTCGAGGTGTACGTGGACGACATGATTGTCAAGTCCAAAGAAAGAGAGGGCCACTACACCGCCTTGCAGAAATTCTTCCAATGGATCAAGGAGTATCGGTTGTGGCTGAATCCTCAGAAATGTACATTTGGTGTTACAGTAGGGAAAATGCTGGGGTTCTTGATCACACAGAGAGGTATCGAGGTCGATCCTTCCAAAATCAAGGCCATCTTAGAAATGCGACCACTGAGGACTGAAAAGGAGATGCGAGGCTTTCTGGGTAAAGTGCAATTCATAAGACGGTTTATTGCAAAATTAACCTTGACTTGTGAACCACTCTTTGGTCTCTTGAAGAAAGGAAAGAAGTTCCAATGAGACGACCGATGCCAAGTTGCTTTTGAGCAGATCAAACAATATTTATAGAACCCACCTGTGTTGTCACCACCTGAACTAGTGAAACCGTTGATTCTGTATCTTTCAGTGACTGAAACTACAATGGGCTACATGCTTGCACAGGAGTCTGAGGACAAAGTGGAGAAGGCTATCTACTACCTGAGCAAGAAAATGCTGGATTACGAGACCCGCTACAGTCCGCTGGAGAAGGCTTGTTTGGCCTTGGTATAGGCTACCAGGAAGCTGCGGCACTACCTGTTAGCTCACTCTGCAATACTGGTTTCAAGATTAGATCCCATTAAATATCTCTTCAAGAAACCGGCACTTACGGGTAGGCTAGCCCGTTGGTTACTTCTGCTTTCCAAATTTGATCTGAAGTACGTGACACGCAATTCAGTGAAAGGGAGAGCGGTAGCGGAGTTCCTAGCCGATCACCCAGTGTTCCCAGGCGAGGCCATTCTGCATGTCGAAGAAGAGACTTGGACGATGTACTTTGACGGAGCGTCAAACCAATACGGATATAGGGTAAGGGTGTTGCTGATAGAACTCGACAATTCCTGCATACCCTTAGCATTTAAACTCCTGTTCAAAGTGTCGAACAATGACGTAGAATATGAGGCATGTATTGCTGGACTAAAAGCCGCCCTAGAACTAGGGGCAAAACGGTTGGATGTCATCGAGGACTCGAACCTTGTTGTATCTCAAGCTAAAGGAGATTGGAAAGTTAAAGAAGAAAAGATGAGAATCTACCACCAGACCTTGGACGTGCTGATTCCTCGATTTGAGAAACTGAATTTCGCTCATCTGTTAAGAGAGAACAATAGGTTCGCTGATTCATTAGCAACTCTATTTTCTATGATATACATCCCTTTCGGAGTCTGGATGCGCCCGATCATCATCAAATAGAAATTTGTGCCGGCTTACGAGCTGATTGCTGCCATAGATAAGGTACAAGATGAGAATCCCTGGTATTACGATGTCTGGAACTTCTTGGAAAAAGAGGCGTATCCACCAGTGGTGAATGCCAAAGACAAGAGGGCAATTCGAAGAATGGCTAGTCAGTTCATCGTCTGCGGGGGTAAACTGTACAAGAGGGGTCATCTCGGGATGCGTAAACTGTGTGTTGATGCTGAAGAGTCCAAGCGCCTGATGGAGGCCATCCATGGAGGAGAGTGCAGAGCGCACATGAATGGGGTGATGCTAGCTCGGAAGATCCTTAGACAGGGTTATTACTGGTCAACCATGGAGGAGGATTGTATTGGCTTTATCCGGCGATGCCACAAATGTTAGATCCATGCAAACCGCATGAACATTCCACCGTTGAAGCTGTACAACATGACTTCGTCATGGCCTTTTTTAGTTTGGGGGATTGATGTGATTGGGGTTGTCACTACGAGGGGGTCCAATGGGCATGAGTACATTCTGGTAGCGATAGACTACTTTACGAAGTGGGTTGAGGCCCAATCTTATGTGGTGTTGAAGGTATCGCATGTTGCTAAGTTCACCAAAAACAACATCATTTGTTGCTACGGGGTCCCGAATGAGATTATTTCGGATAACGGTTCCCACTTCAAGAAGGAGGTGATCGACTTGTTAGAGAAGTACAACGTGGCTTTTCATAAGTCATCTACATATCGGCCGTAAACCAACGAAGCACTTGAGGCCGCCAACAAGAACATCAAGCATATTCTGCAGAAGATGGTGGAAACTTACCGGGACTGGCCAGATAAGCTGCCATTTGCTCTGTGGGGCTACCGGACTTCAATTCGAACTTTTACTAGGGCAACTCCGTATTCCTTGGTTTATGGGATGAAGGTTGTTCTGCCTATTGAAGTTGAGGTTCCGTCATTACGGGTATTGGTTGAGTGTCAGATAACTGAGGCAGATTAGCAGTAAAGCAGGTTCGAAGAACTCATGCTCTTTGATGAAAGAAGACTGAAAGCATTATATCACGTCTAGGGTTATCAATGAAGAATTGTTAGGGCTTTCAACAAGAAGGTTAAGTCCAGGAATTTGAAAGAGGGAGATCTTGTGCTCAAAGACAACCGAGCTCCCATCTACGACCCTAGAGGCAAGTTCAGACCTAATTGGACTGGCCCTTACATCATCAAGTCTATCTGGTCGGGTGGAGCTGTCATTCTGATGGACCTAGATGGCCTAGAGTTCTCCCAGCTAATCAACATGGACAAGTTGAAGAAATACTATCCCTGAGTGGCTCTCTAGGCCGAAAACCCGAAAGGGCGACCTAGGCAAAAGTTAGAGCATGATAAATTAGAAATAATAAAAACTGAGCTCGCAAGGTTGAAAACCCAGAAATGGCGGCCTTGGCAAATGTTAGAGCGTAAAAGGAGAGTGTTAATACACGAGTGAACCTGAGCCGAACTATGTAATGCTTGATTCCCATCTTTGGGATTTGTAGGCAACTTCATTCTGAAGTCTAGCCATAAACACATCCAAATCAACTTTGTCTGTGTGATCTTGTTGGTCATCTTGGTCTATTCTACATTCAAGAGCTCGGTTGTGATCTCTAGTACAGTGCTATTCAGACTAGGGGCAACTTTCCAGTTGCTTGGATCCGGGGTTATACATCTCAGTGATAGATCTCGGGCATGTCCAGTTGTGATCCATATCGAAAATGGTTTTGAAAAGTTTTAATAAAAGTTGATTTCGTTCAAATTAATCTTTTTACGACTTAGACCATTTTTGGACCAAACGAAAAATTTTCAGTACCCACAACCTTCAATTACATTGATTTCAGTACATAGTTCTCCTACTCTTGAATACAAATTGAAGTTGCATTTTATTACATTCATAAAGAAAACTTGAAAGTACTGATTAAAGCAAATAAATTCGGGGCATAGTCAGGTGTTCCTACGTCCTCTCCCAGAGCTTGTGGAAGCCTCTGATGCCAAAGTAGGCCCAACCTGCACCTTTTCATCAAGCCAAGCTATGCACTCATCAGAGAGGGTGTAACTGAAAGTGGGAGCGAGGGCCAGAAGCTCTCTCGTCCTCCATGCTGTGGCATACCGAGCTAGTTGTGCGCCTCAGACTGGAAATGCAACAAGGTACTCTATCCCTTCTTCCGGGCAAGTCTGATCATGCCCAAATTGGCGCCAGATTCGAAATGGGAAGTAAAAGACACAGTGTGTCAGGCCAATCAACTGAATCCCGGGCTAGCGAGACATGCTATAACTCATCGCCGGCAGATTGAGCCAGGGGCAGCGCCAAGCAATACTGGCAGCGGACAAACTGCACATCCATTCACACCACCATCCTTCATCAGGGCATCGACTAGACATCGCCGGAAGAAATAGCTGCGAGCTGAATATGCTAGGCATGAGTCCATGACCTTCAACTTATCCATCAACCATATCTGGGGAAGGATGAAAAATGAGAGATTAAAGAATAGAGAGGTGTACGTGGAGAGAAAAGTGAGAAAAGGGTTTTGAGAGAAAAACCGAGCCTGAGGGCCGAGTGATGTGAGAAATATATGCGAGATAGGGAGGGAAACATTACCTACAACAGTAGTGGACTCCCTGCGAATCCAGTCATCTCTCAGCGATGGAAAACGTCCAAATCCATCAATGTCTCAGCTAGTGACATGGCAACGCAGCTCTTGCCCTCTTTCAAGCCTTGGGCAACGTCAATCAAACAGATGCTAGACCCTCCGGAGCCTGAGGCAAGCAAGAAATGAGACAGCATGCACAAGCAAAGGGCATGTCGCCGAAAACCCTGCTAGTGATGATCGCTGCGGTCACCGGCATCAAAAAACTGATGAATCAAGCTGGGGATGTCCAATTCCCCATCGTGGTCATGCATAGTGAGCTCGCACATCCGTCCTAAGGCTTAGATGTGGCCAAAGCAGAATTGTGGCAAAATCTCTTCCTCACGTTCGGACTCCATCAAAGCTTGAAAGTCTTTGAAAGTGGGACACATCTCTTGTTCGCCAAAGTTAAAAACATGAGTTACCGGATTCCAACACCTTGCCATGGCATGGAGGAACGGAAAATGCAGCGGGGTGTGACTCAACGTGAATAGTACATTTATTCTGAAGCCCCAGAAATTCAGCTTTTCCGAGCCATCTAAGTTAGCAATCCAATTTGTGAGATTTTGGACAAGGAATGCCTTTATTTGGTGCAAAAACAGAGTTGAAATGAAGAAACTATGAAGCTGGGGCTTTTGTAGAAGATAAGGTGTTAAGTGGAAGACAGGTGGCAGCATTCTGGAGGTTCTCATCATTAGTGGCCGACCGGCCAATTTGATGGCCGATCGACCATCTTTTTAGCTGATCAGCTGGTTTTTGTGGCCGATAGCCCTTTATGATGGCCGATGGCCTCCCACCTTGGCCGATGGCCTCTCATTTTGTTCCCTGAGCTGTCCATGTGTTGGAGGTTTTGAGAACTTGTGACTTGTTCCACTTTGAATGCCTTTCGGTGATGATTTTGCGAAGTCGTGCCTGTGTTAATTCAATTTGTTTATCAAGTTGTTGCATTTGTTTATCAAGTTGTATTTTGCGTTGATTTTTAAGCTCTTGTCTTGCTTATTGAGTTGTATTTACATTTGATTAACATGTCAAGTCCTTGTTTTGCTTATCGAGTTGTTTTGGTCTTTCAGTCGTTAGTTGGTTCACTACCTGATTAAGGCAAGGCAATCCGAGTGTGAAATTTTCAAACAAAGTTCAATCTCATTTACATTGTTATGCGATGCGATGCGATACGATGCTTAAAATGTACAAATGTAACACTTTTTCAAAAAAAAAAAAGCTGTTTCATTCCATCATGTTTTCTTTTGCAAAAAGTACAAAGTTTTAAAGAACATAAATCTGCCTGATGTAGTACAATGTGCAAAAACTACTGGTAAAAAATAAAAATAAAGCAAAAGAGAGCAGCATCTGGATCGACGCCAGTCTCCTCAAGTGCAGGAATCCCTCATCGTCCTCTTCCTGGACAAAGGTCCAGGATCGCTGCCGTAAGCTCCACTGTCTGAGTCTAAATCTGAGCCATCTCTAGTCTCATCCTGAGACGCCTCTACCTCCGCATTAGACTCACCGTCATCTGGGACAGGCACCCGCGAACTACACCTGGAGTGAGTACGCCCGGCTTTGATGCGGCTGTGCGCTGGAGTTCCTCGTACTGCTCTCCCTGCTGCTCGGGGAGGTACTGATGGTCCCGTTGAGGCACCCGCTGTGACTGGTATCTAGAATGGGGCCTGAAAAGAACAAATTGGCAAATGCATCAGTTATGCTATGCGAATCTGAGTATCGTATCAAATGTAGTGTATGATTACAGTGTATGAATGCTATGAGCAGTGTATGAATGCCGTGAGCAGTGTCTGATTACAGTGTATGAATGTCGTGAGCAGTGTATGAATGTTGTGAGCAGTATATGAGATACAGTGTATCAAATGCCGTATTGATAATGCAATGCATCAGATCAGTATGGAACAGATTATGCAAGGTATTGAGACTGAGGTTGAAAGAACTTACTGGGATACCGTAGATACTCAGCAGGTCCATACTCCTCTGTAGTATCCCTATCATTGAGGCCGACAGCTCCAGAGCCTGCCCAGTATACTCGATGGAAGCCTACAAAAGCGTTGAAGTATTTAGTAATCTGCAAGATATCAATTGAAATGAAATGACTGTACAAAATGCAAAGTATAGCACATACCGGGGTCGAGCCTCAAACTCTGACGAGCTTATGATCAGCTAGGGGAGGAGCGATCGGAACCTGGTAACTCTCTCTGGCCTATCCACAGCATGTCATAGTGGTGGGCAAGTTTGGCCACTCCACTCTTCGTCCCCTCCGGGAACCACTCTTATCACGGGCCTGGGCCGCCCTCACTCCTCCCGTTCTTCCTGCTGTGGCTGGAGGTCTCTCTCTCTCACCTCGCTGGGCACTGGCCAGAGGCCGCATGAGATGTGTCTGGATGAAGACGGTGTAGTCACCCTCATCTCTGAAGAAATCAGCGTCCCAATCGATCATGAAATCAATCATCTCTTGCTGGGTGTACGTCGCCGTATGCCTCATGTGCGAGAGAGGTGGCATCGGGACTATCTGCTCTGGAAAGCCGAGGGTCTGTCGCAGGAAGCGCTCTCCCAAGTACCATGCCCGGCAGACCGGACCTTTCAACAAAACTCGAAATTGGGCAGTCTCCTGAGCGCCCATGTACTGGTCTCTCATTGCGTCAGGCAGCACTGCCCAGGGCTGCCAGGTGATCTGCAAATGACAGGATATACAATTTGTTATCTGCTATTGAGCGTGTAATATAAAGCAAAACTCAAATGAACTGTAAGCTTTGAAATACCTCTGCTGCGGCTATGGTGTCAAAATATCTGCAGAAGAATAAGAAAGACTCCCGCAGCCTCCGCTCGCATCTCACATCATATCTATGAGAATATGGAACAACGGGGGACATCTCTACCTCTAGCTCTGGAGCAAGCCTCGGGAAGTACGCATACACCTACAACTATAGAATGTAACTGGGTAATAATGAGCAGTATGCAGATAAAGTAGAAATCAGAGAATGGCGTGTAGCGTATTGTGCAGTGTGTACAGTGTACAACCAGTGTAAAGCAGATTACGTGTGTATAGTGTGTGCAGTGTGTACAGTCAGTGTACAGCAGATTGTCATGCAGTGTGTTTGGTGTACAGATAGTGTAAAGCAGAACTATAAGACAGAAGGGAAAAATGTATCTCCCAGGATTGCTAGTAGCCTCTTAGCAGATGCCCGCTCCAATGAGATGAGGAACTCATGTATCCGTACAATGTGGCTAGTCTTGCGCCACCCCAGTCATAGCGCCGGATCCGGGTCACGTCCACCAGCGCACTCAACAGACAGAGGCCAACAGTGTTCGCCCAGTCGGCGAAGAGAGTGGTGCCCAACAAGAACATAAAAAACCCTCGGGCGTACTGCTCGACCTCTTCGCGGGTTATCAAGGTCTGTGCTTTGAACTGGTCCTCGAACCATGAATACCTCACGAACCCTAGTCGGGAGAGAGGTGGACGAGCGCCAAGCAAGAAGATCTGGGCAGCATCCCACTCGCTCATATCAGTGTCGAAGGGGATCGGATCACCCCTTACTTTGATGCCAGTGAGCATGGAGAAGTCAAATGGAGTCATCGTCATCTCCCCTGCAGCAGAAAGGTGGAAGGAATCGGTAGTGTCCCAACACCTCTCCACTAGCGCGCCTAGAAGGGGCCTACTCGCAGTGAGGCGTGAGAGTCCCATGCAGAAAATGCCGAAACTTGCCCCGTCGATGATATGGCGAACCTCGTCGGGTAGCACCATGTACCAACCCCGTGCGATGGTATTCCCATACCCCCAGAAGGCATGGCAATCTCCCTGTGTTCAAGACAAACAGATGCGAAGCAGTGTCAGAAATACAGTGTTTGAATGTGTTCAGAATTGATAAAAATGCAGTGTATGTGCATATGTTCGAGTTGACACAGAAATCATGTATGAATGTGCTCAGGATGAACTAAGCATGTAATGTACAAGTGTGTTTGTGATGATCAGATAAAGGGTAGTATCGGCTATCCAAGATATATGAACTATGTTGCAGAAAGTAGAGGGGAAGAGTATACCTCAGCGGCGCCAAAGGATAAGTGCAACTCCAACTCGCGTAGCAGGAGGTCTTCTGGAGCACCTCGCGCGAAGCTCCTAAATTGGCAAATGCTGTCTGGAGACAGCACATGTATCTCAGGCTGGTATGTCGCCGGGTCGAAGGGCCGAATACTGAAAAGCAAGGGCTCGAACTCAGGATCCATCTCCATCCCTGGAGGAGCCCCACCCTGTGGAATATCGTCCGCCATCTCGAGGAGAGTGAGAAAAAGGTCGAAGGTGTGGAAAATGGGCAAGAATGCCAAAAGTCAACCGAAAGTCAACCCCGAAGGGTGAGAAATGGAAGAAAATGTCGAAGTACGGAAGAAGGCACGAAAACCAAGGGTAACTCAAGGAAAACAAACCCCAAGTGGTGGAAATCAAGAATGAGGCACCGGATACACTTTCTAATCGGTTCAAAGTGTTCGAAACAATGAAGGTTTCGCGAATCGAAAGTTGCGGAAGGTTGGAAAACTTGCGTAAAGCTTGGATCGAAGGGAGGAGAACAACCTAGAGAGGAAGGAGAATGAATTTCGGCTAGGGAGAAGTGAGGAAATGTTGTTTGCAACCCTATACTTAAAGACCTGAGGCAAATGGACAAAATTGCCCCGAATTTGCCACTTTTGGCCGATTGGCCAAATTGTTGGCCGATCGGCTAAATTATTGGCCGATAATCTTGTTTTATGGCCGATGGGTAGCCGATGACTTTACCTTGTGGCCGATGCACCTCCAATGCCCTTGTTTGGGGTAGTTCTGTTGATTGGTACCTTCATCTCTCAAGGAAGTGCAAGAAAATGCACTTTTGAAGCTTAAGTGGCCTCTGTGGAGATCTCGAACCGTGTCTTCCGTGTGGGGCACTCGATACACACGAGGTGTATCCTTTTTCGTATCCTTTTGTATATTACAAGATTCAAAAATTGTTTTGGAATATGTCGCATTACAGTGTTTTTGTCATGCACTCTTTACTTGCATTGTCACGCACACTTGTTGCATTGTCATGCACCACCTTACTTGCGTTGTCGTGGACACCATTCGTTGCATTGTTATGCACACCTATCTCGCATTGCTATGCACTTTTCACTTGCATTGCTACGCACTTTTCACTTGTGTTGCTACGTATCTTTTCACTTGCATTGTGTATACACACATTTATTTCGTATTGGAATTGTATTTTGATGTGACGTTGAACATGTGTTGTTACTAAATTGTACCTGTTGAGTTTCTTTCTTATGCAAACATGATATTGTATGTACGGTGCATTTGAGGCTGGTGCAACCAGATGGTACTGTGTGTACGGTTCATTTAGAGGAATTCCAGGTAAGACCTTTCCTGTCCATTGAGTTCGTTTCGTTTCGGTAAGGAACACCCAGGTGCGCTCAGTGTTTACGCTATACCCTTGTTAGAACCATTGGGACTCACTCCGATGTTTATGTAATTCCTTAGTCTTAACACTGCTTCCTTTCCTCTCTTGCGTGCGATATGCTGAGAGATGCTTCATTTCCTCTCTTGCGTGTGATACGCTGAGAGATGCTCCTTTCCTCTCTTGCGTGTGATACGCTGAGAGATGTTTCTTTTCCTCTCTTGCGTGTGATACGTTGAGAGATGCTTCTTTTCCTCTCATATGTGTGATACGCTGAGAGATGCTTCCTTTCCTCTCCTACGTGCGATATGCTGAGAGATGCTTCATTTCCTCTCTTGCGTGTGATATGCTGAGAGATGCTTCCTTTCCTTCTCTTACATGTGACATGCTGAGAAGTGTTACTCTTTTCCTCTCTTGCGTGTGATACGCTGAGAGATACTACTTTCCTTCACTTGCGTGTGATACGTTGAGACGTGTTACTCTTTTCCTCTCTTGCGTGTGATATGCTGAGAGATGCTATTTTCCTCTCTTGCGTGTGATACGCTGAGAGATGTTTTCTTTCCTTTCTTGCGTGTGATACGCTGAGAGATGCTTCTTTTCCTCTCTTGCGTGTGATACACTGAGAGATGCTTCATTTCCTCTCTTGCGTGTGATACGCTAAGAGATGCTACTTTTCCTCTCTTGCGTGTGATACGTTGAGAGGTGTACCTTTCCTTCTGTTGTGTGTGATACGCTGAGAAGTGTTGCTCTTTCCTCTCCTGCGTGTGATACGTCGAGAGATGTTGCCTTTCCTTTCCAGCGTGTGATACGCTAAGAGATGTTGTGTTTGAGACTCCGGGTATTCTCGGTAGTCGCTTTTAGCCTTCTCCGCTTGAGATGCAGTGAGAATTGCATAATTTTCTTACATCCTTTCTGTTGGTATGTGTGAGATTGTTGTTTTTTATTCGCTTAAACTGTTGTATTTATTTTGCATAAATTCTTCATTACATGTTTTTTTGCATGATCATAAGTTATGTTCGGCATTGTGCATGTTATTTGCATCTTGCACCAGCCTGCAGGCGCATCTCTTTGTTATCTTGTATGCTTGTCTAAGTCTTCGCCCTCGTCAAAAATGGTTCGTCTCTAGGCTTTGACATTCACTCCCGTCATCTTATGACTTTCGAGTTCTGGCAAAGAGGGGCAACTGTAGACATCCCATTTTTGACCGTCCTCAAGACTTGGACGTCATCGTTTGAACACTCGATGATCATCCATGCTCGTGTTCGTTTGAGTTTCTGAAGGTCTCGGCTACGTGCCTTGCCTTGGAACCTCTCAACTTGTCTGTTTTGTGCTTGGTTGTGGACCAAGAGCTTGTGGTTTTGTTTCTGAGGGAAGAGGGATGGCTTGTTGGCCTCCCTATAACCCATCGGCCAAGGCTTGTGCTTATCGGCCATGTTTTCTCTTTATCGGCCATAGGTGTTGGCTGGTCGGCACTCTTTTTGGTCGATCGACCATTTTTTTTGGCCGAGGTCCCTTTTTTTGCTTTTGCAGATATTTTTCTTCCAGCTGGTGCCAGTTGTTGGTCACTTGGTGTATCCTCCATACACGTGTATGGATGGATTTGAACCAAGCTCTAGTTTCCAAAACAAGCTGGGGACTTCATTTTCTATAAGAAGAGAAGTCCCTCTCCCTTTCCAGAGGTTCTGAAAATCTGAGATAGAAGATAAATATATCTCTCTCTATATTTCTTCATCTCTCTCTATATTTGTGTGAGTTTGTGCCTTAAAATGTGTTTGGTCTTCACTTTTGCACTACAACACCTAGCAAGACACCACCATCTTTGAGCTGAGGTTCTTGGGAGTGTTATTTGAGCTCTGAAAGTTGGCTTTTGCCTCAGAAGCTGCTGGTTTCGAAGTTGTGCTTCAAGGGTGAGTGTATTCCCCTTTTAAGCCTTCGTTTGTATACCATATTGGCCATCCTTGCATATTGTTTTAGGCCTTACTTTCAACTGAAAAAAGTCTTGTTTTGAAGTGCTTAACATGTTTGTTTAAGGCCTCTTTAGTGTTGGGGGTGGTCTACCCCCTTTAGAGCCTTGTTTGGCCTTGTTTTGAACCATCTCTTTGGGCCTTAGAGATCATCTCCTTTTGGCCTTTTAGAACTGAAATCCAGTGGATTTTCAGTGGTAGGAAGTGTGTTTTGAGGCCTCAAATAGGAGGGGGTTGTCTCACCTCCTCTTCTCTTGTATGCTTGTGTTGATGGCTCACCAAGTTGGCATGTTTTTATACCTCTTTGTGGCTCCATTTCAGCATGTCTTAGGCTTTGTTTTGCCATGATATAACACTGTTTTGGCTTGGTTTGATCATATCATGCATGCTCTTTGCACTTGTAGTGCAAATCCATTCACTAGCCTAAAATGCACCATGCTTTTGACCATCCTTCTAGCATGTTTTTGGCTCAACTCCAAGTAGCTTTTCATTATGTTTTACCATGCTTAAGCTCTGTTTGATGTTTTTTTAGTCATGCATGCCATTCTTTGTATAGCCATAATGCATTCTTGCTCATTAGTTTTGAGTTTCATGGTCCCTACCATGGCTTACTTGAGTTGTTTGCATGCTTTGGTCTCATTTCTACCATGATTTCAGTATGTATAGTGTGGCCATACTCTCTCATGCTTCACTATTTCAATGCTTTTGGTGAGTCATGCTTTATGCCTTAAGTATGAGTCTATATGCATGCCATATTGCCTAAGCTTGTGGGCTGCCATATCAGTGCATTTTTGGTGTTATTTTGACATGTCATAACTCTGATTTTTGTTGGTATAGTCATCTCATGCTTGGTTTTGGTGGGTGTAGTGTAATCCTCCTCATTGGCCTTGTATGCGTCATGTTTTGTGCTCACCATGCTAGCTTGTTTTGGCCTCATTCTATGCATGTTGTGCCCTTATTTTGACCTGTCTTGGGACTGTTTTGAGTCACCTTGGCCCTTTGGGGTTTTCTTTATGTGGCCATGGTGGAAGTCCCTTGGCTAGCTTTAAGCTTTGAACCCGCTAACATGCTTTATTTGTCATGTGTGCATGATTTAACATCCTTTGGAATGTAATTTCAGAGCATACTCCATTGCTACACTCTCATATTTGTCACTTCTTCATCATGTTTGGGAGTTGTGCTATTATGCTTAGTTCATAGGCCAATGCATGAGCATGCATTTTCTTCCCTTTTCATGCCATCATTTCAGCATTTTGGCCACTGTTTTGGACCCTCTTAGGTCTATCCATATGCAGTTTAAGTCCATTAAGTGTTGCATTACATGGCCCTTACCATTTCATTATTGTTGCATGCTTGGTGCATTGCATATTGTTGCATGCTTGGTGCATTGCATGTTGTTGCATGCTTGTTGCATCGCATGATTTTTGCATGCTTGTTGCATTGCATTGTGTATGCATGCCTTGCATTGCATTGTGTTTGGATAGGGTGTCAATCCAAACACGAGGAACGAGGGACGTTTCATACTTGAAGTGATGAAATGTGCCTCAATTCTCAGACGCCGACCCTTTTGATCAAGCATGATAGAGGTCAAGTGTCACGACCCCAAACCGCCCCTAGTAGTTTGGTGTCGTGATGGCCAGTAATCCAAGATTACCGAAGGCCATTTTTCAAAAGTTTAACAAGATCAGAGTATAATAAACGGGGCTCACAAACGCGGAAGCAATAAGTCAACATACAAGTGGTCCATAAGAGCAGTGCATAGATCCAATGTAATGGCATTCATCTTTACAAACTTGAATACAACAAAAGCAAAATATGTGTTACATCTTGATCAAAAGGCTTCTCGAGCCGACATATACAAAATACAGTGAGTACAAGCCAAGAAGCATAATTTTCAAGAATTGCCGACGTGAATACAAAATAATGCCGACATAATCACGTATCCAAAACAAGCTTTCAAAACACATTCTAGGCGTCGCCGACGTCCTGCTCATCACCTACATATATATAGAGAGGGGTGAGCACAAATACTCAGTGAATGGTACTAGAAATAAAGGTTTTGCATGAATATAGCCGAAGTCTTTCAAAACAAAACACGCCAAAACCATACAGATATTAGCCGAGATTCCTTCAAAGCCAAGACACACCAAACTCTATCAAAACAAGGGATGAACCGTATTCATCAATCAAATCTCCCAAGTCTCAAGGGATGCTTACTTACATCGGCAAAGCAAGGATGAACTGTATTCATCAATCAAATCTCACAAGTCTCAAGGGATGCTTACTTACATCGGCAAAACAAGGATGAACCGTATTCATCAATCAAATCTCACAAGTCTCAAGGGATGCTTACTTACATCGGCAAAACAAGGATGAACCGTATTCATCAATCACATCTCCCAAGTCTCAAGGGATGTTTACTAACATCGGCAAAACACAAATCTAGCTTATCAAAACGGGTCCACGCGGTAAACCGTCAGTGGCGAAACAAGGACTGTACGATCCGTAATCGTTGAATCAAAGGTACTGCGAAAGTTTATAGTCCTCCAGCACAAGGGACTTGTGTTACTTAAGCCCGTAGCTCCTTTTAACACGATGATCTGGTGTTACTTGGGCCCGTAGCCCGATTTAACATTTCGGCACTTGTGTTACTTAGGCCCGTAGCCCGATTTAACATTACGGCACTTGTTACTTAGGCCCGTAGCCCGATTTAACATTTCGGCACTTGTTACTTAGGCCCGTAGCCCGATTTAACATTCTAGTGCTCCCAAGAAAGGACCGTATCCTTTTATACTTAGTGCTGCGAAAGTTTAGAGTCCTCCAGCACGAGGGACTTTTGCACTTGGTACTGCGAAAGTTTAGAGTCCTCCAGTACAAGGGACTTTTAAAAAAAAATGACATCAAACAAAGTTTATACTGATACATCAAAACAAGGCTATTCATTCATGCTTAGTAAATACATTCATCAAAACAAGCAAAGCAAGACTTTTCAAAATAGTGTAACATAGCTTTATTAAAAGCACCACTCACCTAGTTCTTCAGGTGTAGGCTCAAAGCAAGGATCAAGGTCCTACAATCACATGACAAATCACATTCTCAAAACAAGCCTCAAATACACATGCGAATGATCTCGGCATTCTTGCCAGATTCCAGGTAAATAACAAAGCAAAACATGCTGGGAGTTCAAACACTGCTCCCGTCTCATGTAAACACACTGGGTACCATCCAGGTCTTTGCCGAGGTCCTACACCTCCTTGCCGAGGTGTGGTCCTGATGGCCTCATTCAAAAGCAAAGTCGGGAAAAACCTGGGTTTCCTTTTGAAGCATATGAAGAACAAGATCATTTGGAAGATGGATGCAAGTTCACAACTTGTTACAAAAATCTGAGTTTTCAAGCCAAGAGTTCAAAACATGGACCTGGTACCCATACAAGAAGATCATGCAAGAACAAACACAAAAACATGATTCCGGTTCCAACTTTTGGATCAAAACGAGACTTTCTTCAAGAACATATGAACACTATCTTTTTCTTCCGAAACCAACTTCAAATCGATGCATGACATGCAAAACAGATCCGATCATGCAATGCAGCTAGATGATCAATATCAACAATCAAAGTAGATCAAGGTTCTTACCTCAAAACTCGGATCCAACGGATCAAACCACGAAGATCAGGCTTGGAAGACTTACTCTCACTCAAGAACTTCTCTTCATTCTCTCTAGAGCTTCTCTCTCTAAAGGCAAAGATTTGAGACAAAGAAAATGATGTGTTTCTAGGTCTGCCGGCTGTCTTAACAATCAGCTCGGACACGTGGCGCTATCGGGTTGGCTCAACTCAAAAAGGTGATTGATAGATAAGACAAGTCTCTGACAAAGCGTATGCAGCAAGCTGGGTAAGACACATCGGCAAGTAACAACATCGGCTAAAGCCACATCTTCGGCAACAGGGTAACAAAGACATCGGCTAGGGAGGACGACGCTTGACTAAGCTATGCCACACCTTGGCCGGGGTGTGCCACATCTCGGCCTAGGCCATACCTGCCTGCGGACAAGGTTCACTAAGTGCAAGGCATCTCGACAATAAGCCCGAGGTGAAGATAGGGATCGACCAAGGTCTCAAAACAGTTCTAAGTACAAGGGCTCAGTGTTGGTCAAATCTCAAGATGACCTCAGCTAAACGCCGAGCAAAGAACAAAACCATGCAAGCGACACATAGCCAAAACGAGGCAAGGCAAAACTAGCAAAATAACATATCAAGACAAGATCATGCATGAATGTATGCAAGTATGGCAAGAGTAGGGTGAGGGTTGTTACATCAAGGTCCCTTATGTGGTACTTGTGTGCATTCATTAACATTGATTTGTGCAACTCGGCCTCTTTGGCCATCATGCATTGAGATGCGTGATTGGTCGCTCGAGAGCCGAGCACTACACTCCTTTGAGCTTTAGACAAGATAATGAGTGTGGTTGTACACACACTTTCTTGCAAATACACTGCCATGCCTCTGTTAGTGCTCTGTTGCAGTAAAAGGGAGAATTTGCAGGAAGCAGTGGCCGATCGACCACTTAGTCTGCTGATCGGCTATAAAAATTGGCCGATGGCCATAAACTCTGGCCGATGGCCACTCCTCTTGGCCGATGACCTCTCGGCATGTCCATAAGGTGGATCAGAAGTATTTTGGAGGTTGGCACAATTTTCAAAAGTCTAAAACAGTGCAAACAGAGGCATCACGAGGCACGGTGGTGGATTTTCGGGAGGACGCGACCGAGCATGCATCATTCATCATTCCGAGGTAGGGCTGTGGCAGCCTGTTTAGTTTCTTTCTTAGTTGGTTTTTTAATTTAATTAATTTGTTTAATTAGTTAAAGTTTTGTAATAATTAATTAGCTAAGTTAGTTAATTAGTTGTTTTATAATAATTAGTTTAATTAGCGTAGCTAGTTAGCTAAATTCATTCGAACCCTCCGTCGAGAGGGAAAATTTTGTAATAAGTGTGCGTGTGTGTGTGAATGTCTTCCAACCCCACGTCTTTCTCCCTTTTATTTATCCGCTTTCAGTGGTTAGATTAGGGCATGTTTCAATTAGCATACTTATGCTTTGCATGCGTGCATCATTCATTCGTATTGCATGCACCAGGCTCGACGCATCATTCAAACTGCATTGTATTTGAATTCCTATTTGAATACATGTATCAATTGTTGCATTTCATATGCCATCTTAGGTAGCCGAGCCTATCTCATTACATTTTGCATGTGTTGCATTAGGCATTGTTGACATAGCTAGGATCATGCATTGATTACTAACTAGCTTCTGTTTTGGCTTGGAGTACACTGTGAGTGTTTATGCTTTAGTATCCTTGCATGCGTGTAAGTGATTGCCATGACAACATGCTTGCCATGAGGCTAACTGCTTAAGTGATTAACTGGTTGAATGCTTATGGGTGAAGGCTTGATTGCCTGGATTGGAATAACTCGATGATTATGAGTCTTAAGCCCACTTGAAGTGGCAAAATCATGTTTTTCTAAGCCCACTTGAGGGTGGCAAATCCACGACTTAGCCTACTTGCGAGTAGCATTTTCAAACTATTTTCACAAACAACCATGAGTTGTTTTGTTCCAATCCGCGTGATTGAGTCTATACTTGTTTGCTGTGCGCATCACATAGTAAGCTAGCTAATAAATCAAAATAAGAATACATGTGTTTTCAAAAATAACATATCATGTTAGTAAAGGCTGATCCTTTGATCGGGCGAGTGGGGGTGCTCATTTCATGACCTTCCCCCCTCGCACCCAAGTTCCCGAGCCGAGGCAACTTTGGGATGATGGACACGTGGCCTTAGGCATGAGTCAGGGTTTCCTAAATTTTTCAAAAACAAAATATTTAGGTGGCGACTCTGAAATCTGGCAAAGCAGTCCATGTTTGGTGCTTTTTGATAAAAATCGATTTTCCAAAACGATTTGCTGGATTTGGACTCTTTAGTGATTTAACAGTCTTACATTGCACTTTGTGAGATTAGATTTAGAACCGTGACAGGAATTCGAGCTGTAGTAGCTACGAACTAGCGATTCGCGCCCTCGCGCACGGAGCGGAGTTCCTGGGCGGTCTACACCGATTTAAATGAGGCCTTAGTTAGTTTTGCTTCTACACATATTTCACATTTATGATTAGGTTCAATTTCAAACTTTGGCATATAATCCAAACAAATTAATCTACGCAAAGCATCAAAATTTACATGTCCTAATCTACCATGCCATACATTCGACCCAAGAATATAAGCAAAAGATGTGCCATTCTTATTCATAGCAACTTTTGGTACAACTGTCATTACATTCAATTTAAAGAGACCATCACTCATGTATCCCTTACCAACATACATACCACTCTTTGTTAACACAAATTTATTAGACTCAAATATAAGCCTAAAACCATTTTTACTTAAAAAAGAGCCAGAGACCAAATTCTTTCGGATGTTAGGTACATGCAGTACGTTGTTGAGGGTTAGTTCTTTCCCTGATGTCATCTTCAAAATCACATTTCCTTGTCTAACCACAGTAAAAGTAGAAGAATTTTCGATGAAAAGTTGTTTACCATTTGCAGCCTCATTGTAGGTAGTGAACATCTTCTTGTCCGCACATATGTGACGAGTTGCTCCAGTGTCAACCCACCACTCCTTGGGATTTCCAACCAAATTAGCCTCATACACCACAGTAGAGAGGTTGATGTCATTCACCCCGTCAGAGATATAATCTAGTTCAGTTACATTGGCCTTATTGGTAGTCTTCTTGCTTGTACTTCCATGATTCTTCTTAGGGCGACGACAGTCAGAAGCTCAATGTCCAGTCTTGCCACAGTTATAGCATTTCCGTTTGAACTTCTTGTTGCCATTGTTGTCGCCTTGTTTAGGACCATCTCTAGTAAACTTCATCTTTTTGTTATGTGGTTTGTGAACTTGTTCAACTACATTAGCCTTGGACTCAATGGGATTTTTCCCATTCCTCTTTTCAGCCTTTTGGTTATCTTCCTCAATTCTCAATCTTACAATCAATTCATCAATGGTCATCTCTTTGCGTTTATGTTTTAAATAGTTTTTGAAATCTTTCCAAGTCGGTGGTAACTTTTCCACTAAAGCAGCGACTTAGAAAAACTCGCTAAGAGACATACTTTCTAAATGAATATCATGCAAAATTATTTGAAAATTTTGAACTTGAGAAATTACAGTTTGGGAGTCTATCATAACAAAGTCCAAAAATTTACCAACATCCTCTGTCTTGTATTTTTTCTCCAAAGAATCCCACAATTCTTTTGCTGACATCAGAAGGCTGTAAACATTATACAACATGTTGTCAAGGCCATTGAGGATGTAGTTTCTGCATAGGAAATCAGAATGTTTCCAAGCATCTACAGCGGCAACAATTTGCCGATCACTTTCACCCTCTTTAAGTGCTGGAGCCTCTTCATGGAGAAACCGGGCCAAATTTAGAGTTGTAAGATAGAACAACATCTTTTGCTGCCATCTCTTAAACTCAGTACCGTTAAATTTTTTCAGTTTTTCTCCATGATTTATTAGTACTTGAACATAGTTCTGGATAGGGGTCGGTGTTGGTGTAACAATTGAAGTACCACTTCCAGTTGCAGCTTCAGTTGCAGTAACCATAATATCTGATTATAAAAATCAGAAAAACAAACCATAAATAAATTTTCTAGTTACTAAAACCAGAAAATAAATTATAACACAAAATAATTTTATTTTCCTTGTTTCTAAAACTAGAAAAATAAAATACCATAATAATTTTCTGTAACACCAAATAATATTCTGCAATTGTTAATGACACCAGTACATTACTACTAGTTGTCAAAGAAAATAGACAGTATATTACTACTATTTGTCAAATAGTTTATGAATACTATTTGTATTTTCCAACCAGAATATCAGTTTGTGAAAGCACAGAAAATTAAATACAATAAAGATACAAGAAATAATATGTCTTAAGATTGTTGGACAATCTTTACTGTACTTAAATAAATCAATTCTGTTTGGGTACTAAACGACAAACAGAATACAAAGAATAATAAGAAAGGAGAGAGAATGTTTGATTACAAAAATCAAACTAGAAATAAAAAATTAAATAAATAAAAATAGATTTTATTTTGTTACTAAAATAAAATTAAAATCTGATTTAAATAAACAAATAAAACAGAAAATAAATTAAACAACTTACTTGATTAATTTCTTCTAATAATAATCTGATCAAGTCCAGTGTTCGACACTGTGTCCTTAAGACAGATTCGTCCTCTTCACGGTACTTTCAGAATGTGGACGTCTATCTCCCAGAATGAAATGATCAACAACAAATAAATGCAGCACTACAATTTATTTGTTCAATGAACACACTTAGTGTATATACTCTTTCTCACAGAAAAATAATAGAATAAATGCAGCAAAATGCAGAGATGAAATTGCAGCAAGGATGGACGAAAAATAATCAATGAATTCATCAAATAAGGGCTGCCTATTTATAGATGGATTGGTGGCTGCTGGTTTTGAATTAAAAAGGTGCAAACTTGTTTGAACAGGTACTGAACCTGTTGGGTTTTGAATTTGACAGATAACCGAATCTGTTTGAATTTGAAAATTAAACAGATTTGAAATCTGTATTCGGTTTGGACACAATTTTGTAGAGAGGTGCATTACAAAATTTGAATTTAATTTCAACCCAAAATTTTGAAATAAAAACGGACAGATTTTATTTCAAAATAAATAAAATAAACTCAAATATTTTTGGCCCAAAAAGATTAGCATTGGGCCGAACAAGCCCAACCCAGCCTGCCCGACCGGATGGCGACGGCGGCGGCGGCGCGCGTGTGGTGATTTTTGGGTCCTATGGGTCTAGCCGATTTTGCCCATAACCTCCCTCTCTACAAAACTTAGGTACTTCTTTGGGCACACCCCAAGTTCCAATTCCAAGCCTTATAAACCCAATCAAAACTTCCAACCAAATCAATGTAGGACAAGCCATTTTTCAAGCTTTAAGGATTTTCCACCAAAACTCCATTTTCATGGAGCACACTTTGGATTCAATTTCCCATTCACTCGATAATAGTTTTGAGCAACCAAATATACCACGTGAATCACAACGCGGCATAGAACGCATTACGACTTTGACCCACGAAAATCGACGCACGGGTCCCACCTAAATACTATACCAAACTTAGGAAAGAATTTTGGTTTTACCCAGAATTTTTCCAACCATTTCTAACAATTAACGTCAATAGTTTCAACGTACAATTATTCAAATTTATAGGTTTTTTTTTAGATGGGAAAAGCGAAGGCAAATATACAAAAAGACTAGACAATATCAATAGTTTAAACGTACAATTATTCAAACTGAAAGTTGAAAGATTAAAACAAGACAAATTTGATAGTTTCGGTGGGACAAGGTGAATATTTTCCTCAAATTCATCACTTTTTCTACGAGGAGAAGAAGGGCACGTAGCAAATTATTCACCATTAGTACCTCTATAATAAGGGCCAACTTGTCAAAGGACTTTCTTCAACCTGTGTATGAGTGAGTGAGTGTTCTCTATTTTTGTTTGAGAGTTGGAAGTCTTACTTGGGGGTGTGCATGTAAAAATGGATCTTGGTGGTAAGATGGAGGGTGAAATGGAGATCAAGTGTGATGCTGATGAACTTTTCCAAATATGTTCAGGTAAAAAACACATACAGTACCAAACTTGAGCCCTGATAAAGTATCCAAACTAGACTTACATGAAGGTGAATGGGGAGATCATGGATCCATCAAGGTCTGGACTTATGTTGCAGGTATGTTCACTAAACCTCTGTTTATTTGGACAAAAAATATTTTTCTTTACAGAAATTTTTTTTTTCAAAAAATATTATTTCATAAAAAAATGTTTTCTTATATTTAGTTGTGTTAATTGAAAGTACTGTATTAATTATTGTATTAGTGATGATGGTAGTAGTGGCACCAGGTGGAGGTGGGTGGAGGTGTTGGGGGTGGTGACGATAGTGGTGTGATAGTAGTGGTGATGTCGGTGGTAGTGGTAGTGGTGGTGGTGGTGGTGGTGATGACGGTGATGGTGGTCGTAATTGTGGTGGTGATTGTTAATGTGGTGACATTAATAAAACATTAGTTCGAAAAACCTTTTTCACTAGTAAAAAATATTTTATATCCAAATAGGCTTATTTTTCGTTGCCTCTTATTTTTTGTTGTACCAAATGACATCGCTCTATTAAAATGTTTTCCAAAGTGGAAAATATTTTTCACTACCTACTAGAAAATAATTTTCACAACTAGAACCTTGTCTTGTTCCAATTACTTTCTCTCTCATGCACAAAGTAAAAAAAGGGGAATTGTTTAAGAAAAAAAATTGCCAAAACATGGTGAGTGTAAATTGTTCTGTGGTGGGGTGTAAGTGAATTTATAGGGGTGCAACTCCATGTTTGTGTAAATTATTCTTTTCTATTTCACTGTAAAGTAATTTCCCCAAGTAAAAATGACGAGAAATTTTTTTATGCTGGGAGGGTACCATGTGGTACTGCCAAGTGATACTTTTTACTAATTACAAATGTATATATCCTCTGTAGTCTTCTAAATACTCAATATAAATGTAATAGATCCTATTGTCAAATACAATCGAAATAAAGGAAGTTACGATGCGGCATCTACCTCCTAGCACCCCAAAATTCCTCAAAAATGAGGCAATCTTTAAACCTCTATTAACTATGATTTCACATTGTTCTTATATGTTCATCCGCAATAGAGGGAAAGGTGGAGACTTTTAAGGAGAAGGTCACCTTAGATGAGGAAAACAAAATAGTTCATTTGACAGAAGTGGAGGGACATTGCTTGGATCTTTGCAAGAGCTATAACATCATTTACTAGATCATTCATAAAGGAGAGACCAGTGTCCTCAAAATCACTATAGAGTACGAGAATCGAAATGAGGATGTCCCTCTGTAGACGTCCCCCGAACGCCCCGGGAGGGTTAGCTCCCGTTCTGTTCATTTGGGGTCACTACAGCTCGGACTCTTGAATGTCACGGTTCCTAATCTGAACCAAAGAGTCCAAATCCGGCAAATCATTTTGAGAAACTGATTTTTGAAAAAGTAGTGCCAAACATGGACTGCTTTGCCAGATATAGAGTCGCCACCTAAATATTTTATTTTGGGAAATTTAGGAAACCCTGACTCGGTGCCAAAAGGCCACGTGTCCGTCATCACCAAAGTTGCCTCGGCTCGGGAACTTGGGTACGATTGGGGAAGGTCACTTCGTGAGCACCCCCGCTCGCCCGGTCATAGACCGGCCTCTACTAACCATGATATCAATTTTTGAAAATATTGTGAGTTCTTATTCCGGTTATTAGCCTAGGTTACTATGTGATGCTCACAACATATAAATATAGACCGGGTCGCCCAAATTGGAATGAAACATTTCATGCTTGTTTTTGAAAATGGTTTGCTACCCGCAGGTAGGCTTAAAACAATTGATGATTTACTCCAATTCAGATAACCCAACCTTCACCCACAGGCATTCAGGCAGTTATATCACATAAGCAATTAGCCTCATGGTAAGCATGCTATTCATGGCAACACTCACACGCATGCAAGGATGCTAAAGCATAAAAACTCACCGAGTACTCCAAGCCAAAAACAGAAACTTCATTAGAAATCATGCATGATCCTAAGTATACAGAAATGCCTAATGCAACACATGCAAAATGCAACTATAGCAGGCTCGGCTATTCCAAGATGGCATATGGAATGCTACAGCTAACATGTATTTAATTCAGAATTGAAAGTACAATGCAGTTAGTATGGTGCGCCGAGCCCGGTGCATGCGATACAGATGAATGATGCAAACATGCTGTCATACTGTATGCTAATTTAAACATGCCCTAATCTAACCATCATAAGCGAATAAATAAAAGGGAAGAAAGACGTGGGGTTGGAAGACATACAACACACACACGCACACTTATTACAGTTGTGCCCTCGTAGAGAGGGTCCGAATAAATAATACAGTCCAAATATTACAGTCCCGAATAAAAGAATGTTACAGTCCAAAATATTTCAGAATCCTAATTAATTAACAAATTAACTAAGAAAGCAAAAAAACTGGCATGCAAGCCAGGGACTGCCTTGCTTCTGATGGATGATGCATGTCCGGATTGTCTTGCGCGGAAATCCATCGGAATGCCCCAATTAGCCTCTGTTTACACTTGTTCTTGAAATGCGTGCCAAGTCCCAAAAAGTTGCTGACTCTGCGTTTTGCTGCAACAGAGAGCAGGAAAGGGGCATAGCAATGTATTTGCACAGATATATGCATGTCTCGATCCTCGTGCCACCAATCACGCATACCGAGGCATGATGGCCGAGGAATCGAAATGCACAACTCAATATAGGATGAATGCACATGAAACTACAGCTAAAACCTAACCCCATCATGGATAATCCGGAGTGTCGGCGACTGGGAAATTGAGATACATTCCGTCACTCGGAGTACGAAATGTACTTCGTTTCCCGTGCCCGGGCTAACTCCTATTCCGGACATGATGCAATATGCATGATATGGATGAAATGCGACTAAGATACAATCCTAACATACACGATGCTATGGGAAATGAGATGCCTCGAAATACGTGCACGCGGGTACGCAAATCGAGAAAATGACCTTTCTCGAAATGCGTGCACGCGGGCACACAAATCGAGGCGATGATATGTGTCTCGAAATACGTGCAGGGGGGCACGCAAACTGAGGCGCTGATATGTGTCTCGAAATATGTGCACGCGGGCACGCAAACCGAGGCGATGATATGTGTCTCGAAATACGTGCACGCGGGCACGCAAACTGAGGCGATGATATGTGTCTCGAAATACATGCACGCGGGCACGCAAACCGAGGCGATGATATGTGTCTCGAAATACGTGCACACGGGCACGCAAACCGAGGCGATGATATGTGTCTCGAAATACGTGAACGCGGGCACGCAAACCGAGGCGATTGTATGTGTCTCGAAATACGTGCACGCGGGCACGCAAACCGAGGCGATGATATGATGTGATGAAATGATACAGAAACATGATATGGGCTTATACCAACATGAGTGAGCCTCAGCCACACTCACATAGGATGCCGGCGGATAAAAATGAGGTGCCTCGAAATGCGTGCACACGGGCACGCAAACAGAGGCGATGGCGGAATGCGATGAAATGACATGAAAACATGATATGAGCTTATACCAACATGAGTGAGCCTCAGCCACACTCACATAGGATGTCGGCGGATAAAAATGAGGTGCCTCGAAATGCGTGCCCACAAGCACGCAAACCGAGGCAATGACGGAATGCGATAAAATGGTATGGAAATGACAAATGGACTTATACCAACATGAGTGAGCCTCAGCCACACTCACATAGGATGCCGGCGGATAAAAATGAGGTGCCTCGAAATGCGTGCACACGGGCACGCAAACCGAGGCAATAACGGAATGCGATGAAATGGCATGGAAATGACAAATGGACTTATACCAACATGAGTGAGCCTCAGCCACACTCACATAGGATGCCGGCGGATAAAAATGAGGTGCCTCGAAATGCGTGCACACGGGCACGCAAACCGAGGCAATGACGGAATGCGATGAAATGGCATGGAAATGACAAATGGACTTATACCGACATGAGTGAGCCTCAGCCACACTCACATAGGATGCCGGCGAATAAAAATGAGGTGCCTCGAAATGCGTGCACACGGGCACGCAAACCGAGGCAATGACGGAATGCGATGTAACATGGCAAAAAAGATATGCAAGTATGCCAATGGAATTTCAGCACTAAAATATGGGGGAAAACAGTCCCGAAATGAAGCGAAATGACATGAAATGCAAGGAAATGTCCCGAAATGCAACATTAGGCACCCGAAATGGCCTATAGCTATGCTAAACATGCACAATACGGGCATGCAATGCAAAGAAAGAAGCTAGAAAGTCCCAAAAGATGCACTTTCACAGTTATAAACATGGCCAAACAACAAGCATAGGTATGGTAAAAATGGCATGCAAGAATAGGGGCCAAAAGAGGGGTAATGAAGCAAGTGATACAAGCAAAACTCAAACTGAAAAATTTCCTTCTACAACACTGAAGAGGGACCAAAAATATGAATATTTACAGTATATGGAAGCCTCAAAAGCAGTATACAAACATGCTAAAAGTGTGATGCAAAATTAGGCTCAAAAGTGGCTACAACATGAAGTATACAAAATAATCACCAAACAGCTAAAGACCCTTAATAAAACATGTAGAATGGACCAAAATAAGCACTTTTATAGAACTGTAAAATGGCCAAAAACAAAAGAATGGTAGGCTAACTAAACATGCAAGAATGGGGAATAAAAGAGGGATATAACATGAAGTGACCTATGGAGGCCCCAAACCATGAAAGGACCTAAATGAAACATGAAGTATGGACCAAAATAAGAACTTTTTCAGAACTGTAAAATGGCCAAAAACAAAAGTATGATAGGTTGCCATTGCATGCAAGAATGGGGAAGAAAAGAGGAGTATAAAGGTAGGTACAACATGGAAACCCTAAATGGTGTTGAGCCCTTCTTAAATGTTGAAGAGGGGACCAAAATAAGCCTCATATCAGTTTAAAACATGCTCGAAAATAAATTGCTCATGGGTCAAAAATAGCATGCAAAACTATGACATACAAGAGGGTCAATGAAGCAAGTGTGTCATGGAGGGCTCAAACAGGGTTGAGCCCTTAATGAAAAGTGAAGATGAGCTCAAAAGAGGGCCCTTTTCAGTTAGGGCCGGAGCTTGAAACAAAAAGGAAGTGGGGCTTAGAAATAGATCAAGAAAAAGGGTCAAAAGGGTAAAAGTGTTACTTACCCTTGAAGACTCAAACTTTTGTTGCTTCTTGGATGAATTTGCAGCTTCTTTAGCCTTTAAGAATCCTTCCTTGTTGCTGGAAATGAGTTGGTGATGGTAGAGCTTGGTGGTATAGAAGGAATGATGGTTAGGGACTTAGGGTTTTTTGAAGAATTGAGAGCTATGGAGATGGAGTTGAGCATGGAGACTTGAAGAGCAATTTTTCTAACCCTTGTAAGTGAAGCCACCAGCTGGTTAAAAGGGTTCAAAAGGGGGTGTAAAGGTGGGGGAAAAGGAGAGCAAAATTCTCCCACAAAATATCCCCCGGATAAATATCTTGTCTGGGGGATATTGCCTCACAGCTGTAAAGTGCACAGTGCGAGGAACACGGCCGGCCTCTCACTTTTGTTGGAGGTGGCCGGCCGGCCACCCCCCCCAGTCAAAAGGTTCAATGAGATTTTCTGGCCGGCCAGCTACTGGGGAGGTACTCCTATGTGTGTACAACACAACCATGTGGTTAAAATTCCAAGAAAGTGGGTCTAAGGGGTTCAATATTGGCTCGGAAAGAGGGGGTCAAAAGGGTCAATTTGAATTACTGGCCGGCCATGAACTTTTAGGGGCCTCCCATGTGTGTACATCACAGATATGTGGTTGAAAGTTCGAGAAAAAGGGTCCAAGGGGTTCAACATTAGCCCGGAAGAAAGGGGTCAAAAGGGTCAAGTAACCTTAATGGTCGGCCACCAACTTTTAGGGGCCTCCCAGGTGTGTAGATCACAGATATGTGGTTGAAAGTTGGCAACACTAACCCTAGGGTGTTCAACATTAGCCCGGAAGTTGGAAAAACAGGCGCCGGGAGGCTCCGGAGGAGAGATAACTAGCTGCTGCAACAATTGCTGGCCTCCCACCCTTCAGTGACCTTTCCAGTGATAAAACAGAGGTACCTGCCAAAAATGAACGGAAACCGTTGCAAAACGAATGTTCGGGAGCCAAAACACGCAGTTCGGGGTCCCGAAAATGGACTGTTAAGCACCGAAAATGGCGTTCGACCACGAAGTGGGTTTCTCAGCGCCCAGTGTCCCTCAACAGGGAGCAAATAGGAAGTATGCCAAAAATCAGAGCGATAGGAGATGGTTAAGCGGTCCCGAACCGAGGCACACGGCCAACGGTCCCGAAAACCGGGAACCGGACTCCGAAATGGGCAAAATGGCCTACGGCCACCAAATGTAGCCTACGGACATTGAGAGACGGTCTACGGGACCTCTCCCTTTCCTCAAGAAAAGAAACAGAGAAAACCGAGTCTGGTTCGCAAACCGAGACAAGGCACGGAAGAGGGTTCGGAAGTCCGGAGGTAGGGCTTACGGCCGCCACTCTGAAACTTCTGAACGAGCACGATATGCAACATCACCAAGTGCTCAATCGGTGACGTCTGAGTCTTAAGGTCGGTCAAAAATGGGGTGTCTACAGTTGCCCCTCTTTGACAGAACTCGGAAGTCACAAGTGACGGGAGTGAATGTCAAAGCCCAGAGACGACCCATTTTTGACAAGGCCGAAGACTTAGACAAACATACAGGATAAACAGAGATGTGCCCGTAGGCATGCCCGCAAGCAGGGGGCGAAATGCAAATGATATGCAAGAAGCCGAAGGTAACCCAATGATCGTGCAAATGCAGCAAGCTGTAATGAAGCAAGTATTCGCAAATAGATGCAACAGTTTTAAGCAAGAATGCAAAGCAACAACTACATTTCATGCAGTTAAGAATGCGGAGGATCATCCAATCCCCGCCACGTCTCACACGGAGAAGATACAATACCTGCGCGATTCGTCTGGTCGCACCAGCCTCAATTGAACCGTACATACAATATCGTGCCTGCAAAAGAGAGAAATGCAACAAGCAAAATATGCTAACAACATATATTTAATGTGATTCCGAAAGTTCGACACACGCAGTGTCGGTGAGTGAATGCATCGCAATGCAAGAATGGAACATGCGTGACAACGCATGCTCAAATCACAGAGGTATGCCAACATCAAGAAATGTACATGACAATGTGAGTATGCTCATGAGAATGCAAGTTATGTGCACGATAGTACAAAACTAGCATAAATCAGGGTGCTCATTCGTCATGAAACAACGAGTACGGAAACACGTGTTTCGGCGAAGGTAACTCAATCGCGGCCTCCGATTCACTTCCCTAAAAGGTTACAACTCATTCAAAAAGGATACACTTTGATTTTGATGAATGATGATGAGACATATGTCAGAACTTGAAGCTGAAGTCCCGACGGAGCTATTTCGCGACCGGAAGTGTACTTTTCTTGAACTTTTTCAGGTCCCGGGAACTCCGATCTTCCTCAAAATTTGCAGAGAGCTAGGTGAGCATGTGAGGAACATGGCCGGCCATTTATCTTCCCAAGGGGAGGTGGCCAACCGATTTCCATTAAAGCTAATGGCTGGCCGGCCATTTCTGCAAAAAGCAGATAGCTGGCCGGCTATAAATAGAGGCCGGCCGGCCATTTGCCTTATCCGGGGGTATTTTGGTCTTTTTCCCTCCTTTTTGCATGCTTCTTCAATCAAGGCTTAAGGCCTATAAAAGGCAGCCGAGTCCCCCTTCTTTTCTTGCATTCTACAACACTTTTCTCTCCAGATCTGAGTTTCACGTGCGTTTTCCAACGCCCCGCGCAAATTGTTTCTGCAAAAATATTTAGTTTTAAGCCCTTTGAAGCGATTAAATTCCGATTTCGGAGCTTCTTTTTTGCATTTTCGCCACTCGAGGTAAGTTTGTCTCAATATTTGGAATATTTTCTCGGGAGTTGACTTTTGTTGACTTTTTCCAATTTTGGCTCATTTTACTCATTTTTGCTCCCTTTTGCAGATTCTTTGGAAATGGCAGGCAATTCTCCTCACGGCGGAGGTTTTCCAGGTGCCGGCTATGATTTCGATCCCATGACTCTACCTCCGAGGACCCGACCTTTCATTCCCGGGAGGTACCGTCCACCAGCACACGTTCTTCCGCGCGCTGTCTTCCGTCATTTTACCAGTTTTGACGAGGGAGCACCCGGGGATCTGCTTCTCAGAGAGCCGGAGCAGCATCTCTCTCATGAGGCCCGAGAGGTATTTATCTCATCTTCTGTATTTTACATAGATTTCGTACCTTTGCCATGCTTGAACACGCAGTTTAGCTTATGACATAGTACTTTGCTTACATCTTGAATATGTAATTTCAACATTCGAATTTCTGAACACTCGGTCCACTAATTAATTGCGAACACATAGCCCACATTAGAACACACGGCTCAAGCACTGATTTGTCGAACACACAGCCCGAATTCGAAAGTGAACACACAGCCCACACTTTAAATTTTCTGAACACGCAGCCCTGGTTAAATAGTGAACACGCAGCCCACAAGTTAACTGAAAGTTGAACACGCAGCCCAAATTTCAAATTTTCTGAACACGCAGCCCAGATAGATAGTGAACACGCAGTCCACAATTTTACTGAAAGTTGAACACGCAGCCCAAACTTCAAACTTTCTGAACACGCAGCCCAGATAGATAGTGAACACGCAGCCTACAAGTTAACTGAAAGTTGAACACGCAGCCCAAACTTCAAATTTTCTGAACACGCAGCCCAGATAGATAGTGAACACGCAGCCCACACTGATAGAAAGTTAAACACGCAGCCCAAACTTCAAATTTTCTGAACACGCAGCCCAGATAGATAGTGAACACGCAACCCACAAGTTAACTGAAAGTTGAACACGCAGCCCAAACTTCAAATTTTCTGAACACGCAGCCCAGATAGATAGTGAACACGCAGCCCACAAGTTAACTGAAAGTTGAACACGCAGCCCAAACTTCAAATTTTCTGAACACGCAGCCCAGATAGATAGTGAACACGCAGCCCACACTGATAGAAAGTTGAACACGCAGCCCAAACTTCAAATTTTCTGAACACGCAGCCCAGATAGATAGTGAACACGCAGCCCACAATTTAACTGAAAGTTGAACACGCAGCCCAAACTTCAAATTTTCTGAACACGCAGCCCAGATAGATAGTGAACACGCAGCCCACACTGATAGAAAGTTGAACACGCAGCCCAAACTTCAAATTTTCTGAACACGCAGCCCAGATAGATAGTGAACACGCAGCCCACAATTTAACTAAAAGTTGAACACGCAGCCCAAACTTCAAATTTTCTGAACAAGCAGCCCAGATAGATAGTGAACACGCAGCCCACAATTTAACTGAAAGTTGAACACGCAGCCCAAACTTCAAATTTTCTGAACACGCAGCCCAGATAGATAGTGAACACGCAGCCCACAATTTAACTGAAAGTTGAACACGCAGCCCAAACTTCAAATTTTCTGAACACGCAGCCCAGATAGATAGTGAACACGCAGCCCACAATTTAACTGAAAGTTGAACACGCAGCCCAAATTTCAAATTTTCTGAACACGCAGCCCAGATAGATTTGCATGTAGTTTATTTCACTTTATCGGCATACAGCCCATTTCATCTCATTGGCACACGGCCCATTTTATTTCATTGGCACACAGCCCATTTCATTTCATTGGCACACAGCCCATCCCAGTTCATTATTGACACATGTATTCATTCTGAATGCAGGTTTGCTCCCGCAGTGTGCGGGGGTATGGTTCCACCAGTGCGCGGGATTGGTATGCCGAGCTCCCGGAGGGTGTTCGAGACTTAGTCGACTTGGCAGGGTTCGGGCCCTTCTGCGTCGGGTTGTCACGTTGTCCTGCCAGGAGGACATTGATGGCAGCTTTGGTAGAGAGATGGTGGGACACCACCAATTCCTTTCATTTCTCTGCTATTGGGGATATGACCATGACCCCTTTTGACTTCGCTGTATTGACCGGCCTTGACGTTGGAGGTTGGTCCATCCCCTACGATGAGGATATGGGCGAGTGGGAGGCCGCCTGGGCATATCTATTGGGGGCTCACCCACCTGTTGACAGGGTTTCAGGGAGAGTCCGATACACTTGGTTCTCTTCCCATTTTCGGCGGGCGGAGATGGTGCCCGAGACTCCCGAGGAGACGGAGCAGTATGCCCGTGGTTTCTTGATGTTCCTCTTCGGGAGTACCCTGTTCGCCGACAGAGGGAACACAGTTGGGCTTTATTTGCTGAGCGCTCTAGTCGACCTATCACAGGTCCATCGATATGACTGGGGTGGCGCCGGCCTGGCTACCCTTTACTTTTATATGAGCGCGACCTCCCGCGGGCGTGGCGATTTGCTTGGCGGCTACTGGAGAGCCTGGGAGGTACTTTCTGTCCCCTTGATTTACATTTCTGCTTCTCATTACTTGTACATTGCACACACAGTGCACTTTTACAGTCTGTATTTTGCTCTCAGCATTTCGTACTTACATTCTGCATTGCTTTTCTCAGTTATGGGTCTATGTATACTTCCCATCATTAGCCCCAGAGCTGGAGGTGGTAGGGATTCCCGTGACCCCATATTCATTGATATTCGAGGGCCCGCACCGGCCGAGGCCTCGAGAGACCCTCCTTCGCCTGCGACAGTATTTCGACACTGTGCGACATTCAGAGGTACTTCAGAACTTTCAGTTCTTTTCATTTTCATCTTTGATTTGCTCTGTATATTCTCGATTTCTGATTGGTTTAGGCATTCATCATCCGCAGATTACATGGCAGCCCTGGGTGTCTCTGGGTGATGGTCTCCGACTCCAGTATACCGGAGCATCGGACATCTCCCAGTATAGGGTCCTGCTCGAAGAGCCGGTTGGCAGGGTATGGTTCCTGGGGGAGCACTTTCTGCGCCAGGTATGGGGGTATCTTTCTCAGGATATTCCTGCAGTACCCCCAGCCAGTATGCGGACCGCTGACAGGCTCTCGTACTCAGAGGTAGTCGGCGCCATACTGGGTACTGATGCTTTACTATACATTGAGGAGGAGGACTACGCCACTTACCGTCACATATATTTGATGCCTCCATTGACGGAAGCTCGTATCCCGTTGATGAGGCCTGCCGGTATGTCATCCCCGGACCAGGCTCGGGCTCGGGCTGCAGACGCCCCTTCTACTAGCAGGGCCGGTACATCTAGAGGTGGGAGCAGACCGGTTCCTCCGGCTCCGTCGATTCATCCTCATCCCGGATGGCCAGATATGCCTACTGAGTTGATGGCGTGGCAGTATGGGGCTAGCTCTCCGACTCTGATTCCACTAAAGCCTCCGATGCCCAGTGATCGATACGCCATTGATCCGGACTCACCGCCGGTATGCTCCATCTGCTTTCATTCATCATTCAGATGTTTAGACACTTTTCTGTTCACTGATGATTATGAGCTCATTTTGCAGCCATCGCGAGGGTACATGGAGGAGGTGGTTGGACTGGTGGCCACACTCGAGGGCATGGTCCTGCGTAGGGAGGCACAGTTGTCTGTCGCGGGCATTCAGGTACCCTTCAGTTTTCTGGCATTTATCATACTTCTGATGACATGCTGATTTCTACTGCATCGATAGACTATTTTGTGTAGAGCACACCTGACACACACCCCACTTGTACATTGTATTTACATGCACCCACTTCATGTAGCCTTTGCTTGTATCTGCATCTGATGTATATATTTGGACTGATGTATTTGAATTGAACTCTTTGTTTTCAGATGCCTTCATGGTCCGGTCAGCCGCAGACCAGGCCACCCGGGCCTCATTGGGGAGCTGGGCCATCTGGGCCTTTTCAGGGGGCAGGGCCATCTCGGCCTTCCCGAGGAGCCGGGCCATCTAGGCCTTTTCGAGGAGCTCGAGGGGGGCCCGTCCGCAGACGCAGGGCTCACGTTGTGGAGGTGGAGCCTGACGAGGAGGAGGAGGATGCTGAGGAGGAGGAGGAGGCTACCAATCGTCAGTCAGAGACATCTGCTGAGGAGGGAGGCTACGACTCAGATGATGATGATGGTGCGGAGATTGTCCCGCAGAAGAGGATGAGGAGTGCTTCTCGTTCCCGCTCCCGAGGACTTTGATGCTGTTATTTCCTGCTTTATTTTTCTTTTTGCTAGTAGTTTATAGCACTTTGCACATTGTTAGGTAGTTTTATTTTTTGTAAAACTTGTACCTTTGTTTGTTGTAAAGCATGATGAAATGAAATAGCTTTTGAAGAGATGTTTGTATTTTAAACTTTAGCATCGTATCGCATCATTTTATTTTGCACAAAAATGAAATTGAATGGTAATGCGCATTGTGTAATCACCAAGTCAGGTAGTGAACCGACGCAACAAACTAAGCAACTCAACTTACTAAGATATAACAGAATCTTTAGCAAGTTTACAACTCGATAAACAAAATACAACAACGCAAATAAACAAGACTTTAACAAAGATTGCTTAAACAAAGCGCAATGACTCAAAAACACGAAACACGTCCGCTCGACATACAACTCGATAAGCAAAACTACAACTCGATAAACAAAACACAACAACAACAGAGTGTTCTTCTGAAAATCTGGGCATCGGAACGCATCCGAAACGGAGGGAGATGAAGGCCTCTGACTTTCCCGTTGCATGGAAATACTTGGAACTCTCCCTCGAAGGATAAAACAGGGCCAGGGAGATATACTGCAGCATTGCCAACCATCCCTGGGAGCCGGCCGGCCATTTTTGGTGGAGAGAGACAGCTGGCCGGCCATTTCTAAAAAAAATAAATGGCTGGCCAGCCAGAAAAAGTGGCTGGCCGGCCATTCAGTCCTGCAGCCACCAGATTTTTGACACGTGTCCCCGTGAATAGTGTTTTTCCTTCTATAAAAGCCTCAACTTCGGGAACATTCATTTCATTCTTAGTTTTAGGCAAAGATGGAGGCATTTCTCGCAGAAAATATCACATCTTGGATCTCTTCTCTAGACGGCTCGGAAAAGCTGAATTTCCGGGGTTTCGGCTTGAACGCGCTATTCACGCTGAGCCGTACTCCGCTACAGCTTCCTTTTCTCCATGCTGCGGCAAGGTTCTGGAATCCAGTGACGCATGTTTTCAGCTTTGGCGGCCAAGAGATGTGTCCGACTTTTGAAGATTTTCAGGTTTTGATGGAATCTGAATGCTCTGAAGTAATCTTGCCGCAGCTCCGTTTTGGTCACGCTCAGGCTTTAGGGCGGATGTGTGGGCTCACGGCGCATGACGCTCGGTCTCTGATCTGCTGTGGGAAACTGGACATTCTCGGCTTGATCCATCGTTTTTTTGACGCCGGTGACCGCAGCAACCATTATTGGCAGGGTTTCCGGCAACACGCCCTCTGCTTGTGTATGTTGTCCCATTTTCTGCTTTCCTCGGGCTTCGGTGGGGCTAGCATTCGCTTGATTGAAGTCGCCCAAGGTTTGAGGGAAGGAAAGAGCTGTATTGCCATGACCTTGGCCGAGACACACGTCTCGAAATGCGTGCACGTGGGCACGCAAACCAAGGCGCTGATATGTGTCTCGAAATGCGTGCACGCGGGCACGCAAACCGAGGCGATGATATGTGTCTCGAAATACGTGCACGCGGGCACGCAAACCGAGGCGATGATATGTGTCTCGAAATACGTGCACGCAGGCACGCAAACTGAGGCGATGATATGTGTCTCGAAATACGTGAACGCGGACACGCAAACCGAGGCGATGATATGTGTCTCGAAATACATGCACGCGGGCACGCAAACTGAGGCGATGATATGATGTGATGAAATGATACAGAAACATGATATCGGCTTATACCAAAATGAGTGAGCCTCAGCCACACTCACATAGGATGCCGGCGTATAAAAATGAGGTGCCTCGAAATGCGTGCCCACGGGCACGCAAACCGAGGCGATGACGGAATGCGATGAAATGACATGAAAACATGATATGGGCTTATACCAACATGAGTGAGCCTCAGCCACACTCACATAGGATGCCGGCGGATAAAAATGAGGTGCCTCGAAATGCGTGCCCACGGGCACGCAAACCGAGGCAATGACGGAATGCGATGAAATGGCATGGAAATGACAAATGGACTTATACCGACATGAGTGAGCCTCAGCCACACTCACATAGGATGCCGGCGGATAAAAATGAGGTGCCTCGAAATGCGTGCACACGGGCACGCAAACCGAGGCAATGACGGAATGCGATGTAACATGGCAAAAAAGATATGCAAGTATGCCAATGGAATTTCAGCACTAAAATATGGGGGAAAACAGTCCCGAAATGAAGCGAAATGACATGAAATGCAAGGAAATTTCCCGAAATGCAACATTAGGCACCCGAAATGGCCTATAGCTATGCTAAACATGCACAATACGGGCATGCAATGCAAAGACAGAAGCTAGACAGTCCCAAAAGATGCACTTTCACAGTTATAAACATGGCCAAACAACAAGCATAGGTATGGTAAAAATGGCATGCAAGAATAGGGGCCAAAAGAGGGGTAATGAAGCAAGTGATACAAGCAAAACTCAAAATGAAAAATTTCCTTCTACAACACTGAAGAGGGACCAAAAATATGAATATTTACAGTATATGGCAGCCTCAAAATCAGTATACAAACATGCTAAAAGTGTGATGCAAAATTAGGCTCAAAAGTGGCTACAACATGAAGTATACAAAATAATCACCAAACAGCCAAAGACCCTTAATAAAACATGTAGAATGGGCCAAAATAAGAACTTTTCTAGAAATGTAAAATGGCCAAAAACAAAAGCATGGTAGGCTAACTAAACATGCAAGAATGGGGAATAAAAGAGGGATATAACATGAAGTGACCTATGGAGGCCCCAAACCATGAAAGGACCTAAATGAAACATGAATTATGGACCAAAATAAGAACTTTTTCATAACTGTAAAATGGCCAAAAACAAAAGTATGATAGGTTGCCATTGCATGCAAGAATGGGGAAGAAAAGAGGAGTATAAAGGTAGGTACAACATGGAAACCCTAAATGGTGTTGAGCCCTTCTTAAATGTTGAAGAGGGGCCCAAAATAAGCCTCATATCAGTTTACAACATGCTCGAAAATGAATTTCTCATGGGTCAAAAATAGCATGCAAAACTATGACATACAAGAGGGTCAATGAAGCAAGTGTGTCATGGAGGGCTCAAACAGGGTTGAGCCCTTAATGAAAAGTGAAGATGAGCTCAAAAGAGGGCCCTTTTCAGTTAGGGCCAGAGCTTGAAACAAAAAGGAAGTGGGGCTTAGAAATAAATCAAGAAAAAGGGTCAAAAGGGTAAAAGTGTTACTTACCCTTGAAGACTCAAACTTTTGTTGCTTCTTGGATGAATTTGCAGCTTCTTTAGCCTTTAAGAATCCTTCCTTGTTGCTGGAAATGAGTTGGTGATGGTAGAGCTTGGTGGTATAGAAGGAATGATGGTTAGGGACTTAGGGTTTTTTGAAGAATTGAGAGCTATGGAGATGGAGTTGAGCATGGAGACTTGAAGAGCAATTTTTCTAACCCTTGTAAGTGAAGCCACCAGCTGGTTAAAAGGGTTCAAAAGGGGGTGTAAAGGTGGGGGAAAAGGAGAGCAAAATTCTCCCACAAAATATCCCCCGGATAAATATCTTGTCTGGGGGATATTGCCCCACAGCTGTAAAGTGCACAGTGCGAGGAACACGGCCGGCCTCTCACTTTTGTTGGAGGTGGCCGGCCGGCCACACCCCCTAGCCGGCCGGCTAGGGGTCAAAAGGTTCAATGAGATTTTCTGGCCGGCCAGCTACTGGGGAGGTACTCCTATGTGTGTACAACACAACCATGTGGTTAAAATTCCAAGAAAGTGGGTCTAAGGGGTTCAACATTGGCTCGGAAAGAGGGGGTCAAAAGGGTCAATTTGAATTACTGGCCGGCCATGAACTTTTAGGGGCCTCCCATGTGTGTACATCACAGATATGTGGTTCAAAGTTCGAGAAAAAGGGTCCAAGGGGTTCAACATTAGCCCGGAAGAAAGGGGTCAAAAGGGTCAGGTAACCTTAATGGCCGGCCACCAACTTTTAGGGGCCTCCCAGGTGTGTAGATCACAGATATGTGGTTGAAAGTTGGCAACACTAACCCTAGGGTGTTCAACATTAGCCCGAAAGTTGGAAAAACGGGCGCCGGGAGGCTCCGGAGGAGAGATAACTGGCTGCTGCAACAATTGCTGGCCTCCCACCCTTCAGTGACCTTTCCAGTGATAAAACAGAGGTACCTGCCAAAAATGAACGGAAACCGTTGCAAAACGAATGTTCGGGAGCCAAAACACGCAGTTCGGGGTCCCGAAAATGGGCTGTTAAGCACCGAAAATGGCGTTCGACCACGAAGTGGGTTTCTTAGCCCCCAGTGTCCCTCAACAGGGAGCAAATAGGAAGTATGCCAAAAATCAGAGCGATAGGAGATGGTTAAGCGGTCCCGAACCAAGGCACACGGCCAACGGTCCCGAAAACCGGGAACCGGACTCCGAAATGGGCAAAATGGCCTACGGCCACCAAATGTAGCCTACGGACATTGAGAGACGGTCTACGGGACCTCTCCCTTTCCTCAAGAAAAGAAACAGAGAAAACCGAGTCTGGTTCGCAAACCGAGACAAGGCACGGAAGAGGGTTCGGAAGTCCGGAGGTAGGGCTTACGGCCGTGACTCTGAAACTTCTGAACGAGCACGATATGCAACATCACCAAGCGCTCAATCGGTGACGTCTGAGTCTTAAGGTCGGTCAAAAATGGGGTGTCTACACCCTCCTCCACAAAAATATATTGACTTCATAATTGATTTGGTTAAAGATCTCGATGCTAAACTTGTTCTGGCATAATATATGCAAAGTTTATATACATGTGTGCATGTAGAATTTGGTTTCATTGTATTGCAACATGAATAAACGGGTTATGGCTTAACCTTTGTGTAGTAATGAGAGTTTGGAAGCTCTAACTTTGGTGCTTAAAAAACCCAAGTTTGCAGGTTGAGTACTTGTTTATGTATAGCATTAAAAATCCTTTGTGTTGTTTATTACATAAATATATCTCTATTGGTCTCCTCCATTCAACATGTCCATGCACAAAAACATGTACACATCCATGAGCATATAACTAAAATTGTTGCACATTATACTAAAGAATTGAGAAGATAAATGATATTTGTCACCGCATTTGTTTCACTATTTTATAGTGGTTAGGAGACTTGTGAGTTAGAACCAATTGGGTTAACCCATTAGCCAAGAGTTTGTGCACCTTATTAGGAGGTCAAATGTTCAATTTTTCTTACTTGTATGATGTACATGAAAGACTCTAAAAAGTAAACTGTTTGGATTATCGAAACGAAACCCATAATAGATCTCACAGGCCCGAACAATACTCTCCATTCGAGATTATGGACTGGAGGGAATCCAGGTCCTAGAGCAATAACATAAATTAAGAAAAATTTTAGTTCAAATATTAATAATTAAAATTATAAACTTTTTCATAAATCTATAATAATTTTATGAAATTACCATTCCCCCATAAATTAGGCCTTTTTTTAAAAACTAATATTAGCTAGACATTTTTTAATATTAGCTAGACTTTACACATAGTTGTTATGTTGATGCGAAAAATAGAGGGGAATGCGAAGAACTTAAAAGGAGAAGGTGAGTATTGATGAGGAAAGCAAGATTGTGCATATGACAATAGTAAAAGGAGATTGCTTGAAGCTTTACAAGAGTTTTAACCTCATCCACCACATCATTCCCAGGGAAAATACCTGTGTACAAAATCACTAGACTACAGAGAAGCGAAATGAGGATGTCTCACCTCCACACAAATACACAAACTTTGTAGTTGAACTGGTTAAAGATCTCGACACTAAGCTGGTCATGGCATAGTAATGTGCAAAGATCATACAATGCTAGAAATTTTACATTTAGTGGCGTTTAAAAAAAGCCGCTATAGGTGTAAAAAAATGCCGCTAATTCTTTTTGTGACGTTTAGTACCAAATATCGAAGACACGACCGCTGCTGTAGCATTATGACGCTTTAAAAACGTCTAAAAACACCGCTAAATGTGATAAATAACAGTAAAATGACGTCATCCAGTATTTAGCGATGTTTTTAAAACATTGTGATAGATTTTTTCCTATTTTAAAAATATGACCGTTGGCACTGTAGTGACGTTTTGGGAAAACGCTGTTATAGCTCTTTTTTTTTTTTTTTTTTTGAGATTGTGCTAATTCGGTTAGATTTAACTAAAAACCATGCATGCAATAAAGCTAAAAAATAGCAATAATATGAAAAAACTTTACTGCTATTTCAATATATTGACTAAATTTAGGCAAACGTTGCATGATTATTTCTAAATCATAATCAAACAACAAACACACCAAACAATAAAAGGAAAAAACATATTGAACTCCAGATGTATTCAAGAGCAATCAGACTCGGGTTTGTGAAGTTCTCTCTGAATAGCAACATTAACTCTTTAGGCAATTCAAAATACTTAAAGGTCAATAAAAAAATAAACAATAAACAGTAATAATAATGACAAAAAAAAAAAAAAAAACTCTACCCTTAGTATCTATAGAAATCAGAATGGGGGGACTACTACTAATATATGAACCTTGCTATCCTCCAAAACAAATTTTGATTTAATATATGAACATCCACTCAAGCTATAGAAATCAGAATTTAATATATGAACCTTGCTATTCTCCAAAACAAATTTGGATTTTGTTTGTGTTACCAAATCAAGCTTAGCTTTAGCAGAGTATAACTTAGTCACTAGGTTCTTCACTGCATCATCCTGAAATTCCAAAGACAAATGAGACACTGAAACTCCATAATAGCCAAAATGATGAAATGATATAGCTCTCAACACTACACTTTTATTAGTTTCAGTGTCATGCCCCTGATTTGATTAACATACACATGAAAATTATTGAGCAATTAGAAAGAAGTTCCAATATACAACATTGCATTTACAATTACCGGTGACTAGTCATTGAGTATATTTGGCTCAGTAACAATATTATGGTGTGCTAAGGATCTTCCAAAATATGCTCAGTGATAGATAAAAAAATTGAACAAAAAAGACAAGAAAGATAGAATCACAGAAAGAGAAGTAATGGATTGATATAAATGTATAACGAATTTACCTTGTTGAAATGTTCATATTGACGGTTACCTAGACTAAAGACACCATATGTAAGTTGTTGAAGCCAGACTCCCCTTTCATTTTCCTAAAAAACATTTCCAATACCTCTTCACGCAAATTTCTAAAAATAATGCACTACTAAAGTTAGTTCGATAGTGACAAAACTACCCACCTCAGCAAACCATTTGTAGAATCTTGCAGCATTATCAGTTGGCTCTCCATCTCCATAACTATAGTGACCAGCTCAAATGTAGATCAAATAAGCGCCTCACCTCCACAAAGTTCAATTTGTTAAAAAAATGTCCTGCATTTTCAGATAAGAAAATTTACAAATCTATCTTGTGTTGCCACCATGAAAAATACCCAAGTCTCTTTCTTCAGATTTTGTTCATATTGATCATCATCAGCAGCATAATCATCCTAACTCAAGGGGGGAAAAAGGGTGATATTAAATAATCTAGTATTAGTAAATCCTCTGCAAGTTCAGTTTTTGGATCAAACATGGTTTTCTGAGGACAATCACAATAGTCTTAATTAATGGACAAGAAATGTAAACTTGAGGATAAAAGAATAGCAGACCTGCATGGGAATTGATGTAACAATCTGAGGACTGATTCCAAGTTGGAAAAGGGAAAGCTTAAGTTCAGCCGTGAAACCTCCAAGTTCATCTAAAAAATAGAATGCATAAATGATATTTTTCAAGAACAAAACGAGAAAAAGAAACCTTGGTTAGCACAGTAATAACCAAATAAAAATTTGTTTACAGTTATCCCTATTTCACCAAAACTTCACTAACTCGTTGAGCATGTTATTAGAAGGAGGGAAAAAAGTTTTGGCACAGTCCAATTGTGTAGAAGGAATGAAGGACAACTCATTGATTAAGCAACAAATTATATGTAAACACAATTACCTTCAAAGGCTCAGGGGTACCCTCTGCCACACACAGGAAGACCTGGACATCCAGCAATCTCACACTATCCTTTTGAACATTAAAAATAGTTATTGGTCATGAACATGTTCCAAAAATATGAAAGACCTGAAATTATGCCAAAGCATGAATTACTGTGTTGGAAAATAGAATAAGCTAAACACATACCAGAAGCAATGCATTGCGAGTGGCATCTTCTGTAGTAACATTACCAAATATTGTGGTTAAGCCTAAACCTCCAGTTGTGGACTTTGGAATGCAATGAAGGTTGCCATGCTATCGTCTGTACATCAATGAAAACATCAGTCACACCTCACAAATGACACTTGACTGTCCCTGCACAGTTGCACATCATCCAAAGGTAAGCAAACCAAACCAAGGGAAATCATCACTTGTAATTTATTTATTTGTTTATAAAAAAAGAAGACTACGTATTGCATTGAATCATGTAAATATATGTTTTAATATTTGATTGGGGAACATCAAACCATGGGAAATCATCACTTGTAATATTTAAAACTATCAAATTTTGAAATGAAATAGTAATGAATATAAACATAGAATAGTTCAACAATCAAGTCATCTAACAATGTGGAAGTAAAAATCAAGATTTCAACACAACCAAAATAATAATTGTAGCAATTAATTTTTGAGATTTTATTAACATCTAAGAGTGTTAAAATTCAGTGTCATCAATGAATAAGGTAATAAATAAAAAATTCATACATTATCAAGATGTTGTTAAGAGCATATCTAGATAGATGCACAGAAAAAGAAATTAGAAAATTATTCAGAATATACAATCTAAGGTCAAGATGATAAATTTTGGGTTTTCTTTTATGTGTTGATAGATTTTCTCACAAGTCCTCATCTTATCTTTTATCCCCACCCAACTGCCCCTTCATTACAGCACTGTCACCAACCACCAATAGTATAACCATACCTATTATTGTTGACAATTAAAGGCATTACAGCGGGAGTGAAAGCAATCTTCCAAACCAGGTTTCTAGATCACAAACTTGGATATATACAACTTGTTAGGTATTTAATGAAGGCTACTTTCTGTTGTCCTTTTCAATGGAGATAAAAGTCTCTTAACTACTATGAAAAAAAATATTTAAAAATTAAAAAGAAGCCAATGTTAAAACAATCAAATTCCAAGATCACAAACTTGGATATAAATTGTCCTTATGGTCCTTTTTTTTTTTCAATGGTACTTTTACCTTGTTAGTTCTTCTTCTTCTTCTTCTTCTTCTTCTTCTCTTTCTTTGAAAGGTGAATCTACATTTAATAAGAGCAAGTACTTTAATTAATAAGGTCTTGTATTTTCAAAAAGGATTTGATTAAATAATTGCTCACCTCCATGGATGCCTCTATTTGGGTTGAAAGTTAAGAAGACATGAAACTTCTTGTTGTCAATATTTTTTTTTTATAAATAATATATATATAAACAGATGTATATGCATGTATTGTAGGTTGGCTTTATGATTGAACCATACATCTATTTGAGGAGAGTATATAGGACTACCAAAGGAAGATGATCCAGGCTTTTCCATGTGTGGACAAAACAAAATCTCTTGAATGCTTTGATATTCACCACTGGGAATCGGAATTCACTTTGCCAATGTCAAAAAAAAAAAAACCTAAATCTTGAGAGGTTGTCTTCTACATCTGAGAAATTGATATAAACTGTTTTTGTTGTTTTTTATTTTGTTTTTTGAAGTATATATATATAATTTCAAATCTCAACTCGCAGTATCTATCTTTTGTAAGTTGGTTTTCACCAATAAAGTTTGGATCTTTTGCTGATCAAAAAATATAAAGCAAATTCAGAATTCATAAAATCTCAAAGTCTATTTTGAAGTTTGCAACCAAAGTCTATGAAGAATTGGAAAAATACTTGTAAACAGTTCTTCTCTAGAACCCTGATATCAGAATGCTAACGCGTTTCAGTATCGCCAATTGAGAGAGATGAAATGAAAAGAAACAAAAAAGAGAGTGAGAAAGTGTGAGAGTGAGGACACTGAATGAAAGAAAGAAAGAAAAATAAAATTTGATAGACTAACAAAAGCAACAATAATCTTAAAAATGAAATTTGATAGACTGACAAAAGCAACAATAATCTTACAAATAATTTGATAGACTGAGAAAATCTATTTATATATATTATTTTTTTAAAAAAAATTGACTACAAGAAGTTTCATGCCTTCTTAACTTTCAACCCAAACAAAGGTGAATTATAAAGCAACCAAATGCCAAAAAGAAGTCACCTCCATGCTCAAAGTTAAATACCAAATCCAATTGAAGACAATAAGATGCTTAAAATTTTAATTATTTTTTACCCTGTCTGGATAATAGGGCATAGGATTGTCAAAATATAGGAAGAAAACCTCAAAAAGTCAAGAAATGCAAAGACCTCTAGAATTCTAGGTCCAACTTGCTACAAGTCTAACAAACATATTATCCCACAACTTTCCTCAAATTGAATAGAAATCTCAATTTCATTTTAAACCAACAAAAGAAATTCGATAGTTTCAACAATACCCACAAATAAATTTTCCTAGCTCATTCACACAGATAGAATGCAAAAGTCTATAACAGATACTAGAATCACACACTGATACAAAAAACAAAAAGAACGAGTAGAAACATAAAGGCTATATTGTGGTGGAGTAATGTGACTTCTATCTATATGATCAAAGTCATTTTACTGCAATCATATTATGTAAATGTTTTTAAGACATTTGAAAACTTAGGAAAGAATGATGAAAAGGTGTGAAGCTAGCTACATCTAACATCAGTCCAATTGGAGTGGTCCTTGTGGACAAGAGATGTAGAGGACGAAATCATTCCTACTTGCAGGTGAGGTGTAGAGGTACTATTGTTATGTTAACAAGTCAGTTTTGCAAGCAATAAACAAGAATCCAGTGTTTTCTAATATTTGCCATTGTTATTTTGATATAAGCAAAGAACTAGGAGTTGGGATTGTTGCATACAGTCCTTTGGTTTGCGTGCATCATACTTGCATTTTTCTATTTCCACAGTGAATTTATGTTTGCAGCATTATGCTTAAAAACTACTTCTAAACATCATGTTTCTAGTTTTGATCACGTAGTTAAATCCAAACTAAATAAATAATTTCAACATCTTATTATTTTTATTATTTTTATTTTTTTATTTTTTTGGTGATGTAAGGTAAATGTGTAGAAGCATAATTTGTAACAATAAGATTAGTACAACTCTTCTATAATTCTGTTGATTATTAAAAAAGCTTTAAAAAAAAAATTAGAAAGGTAAAGTTTTAAAAATTTTACACCTATGATTAGTAATTTTTTAGAAGATAAAGCTATAAAAAAATGCCTAAAAATTAAAGTGTATAGCATAGATTTGAGCCACATCAGAGTTTGGGATGTGGTCAATTGAATTTCTTCCTTCTAACATTGCTCTCTCTAATTTGTAGGCCATTTGGGCTTTTCTTTATTCAATATTAGTTTTGGAATAAGCATGAATGATAATAGCCATGTTGAACAAACATGAAGGATATGACATGATCGTTTCAAATCAAATATCAAAACCATTCGTAGGATTTCACAAGATTGATTTTAACAACCAAATCGACATTGCACCATCAGTTCAGCTTGAGAGAGAGGAGAGAGAGAGAGAGAGAGAGTAGAGCTCACTGATCTGAATCGCTAAGATGAACTTCGATTTCGAGAGTGGACTTCTAAATGGTTGAATCACTGATTTAAAATGATTTGAACTTCGATTTCGAGAGAGAACTTCGAACTTCAAAATGATCTGAACTTCGATTTCGAGAGAGAACTTCGAACTTCAAAATGATCTAAATCAGCGATCTATTTCCTTGCGACCGATCTGAATCTATGAATCTATGAATCTAATTAGGGTTTAGACAGCACAGAGAGAGAGAGAAAGAGAGAGAGAGAGAGAGTGGAGCCCACCAATCTGAATCGATTTTGAGATGAACTTCAATTTTGAGACAGTGGAGTTCGAAATGGCTCTGAGATATTAATGGGGTTTAGACTATACACACACACAAGCACACACAGAAAGAGCGCTCGAGATTTGGACATTAAAAAAAAAAGTGTGAAAAGAGGTAAAGAGGGAGCATGTGAGATAACCCATTTGCAGGCGCTTATAAACGTCTTCTATTCATGAAACGGCGTTGTTTTACTTAAAAAAAAATGCGACGTTTTTGAAACTGTGAAAACCCATCTTTTAATTATTCTTTAAAGAAAATTTATTAATTAATTTTGTCTACAGTCTATCTGAATTATACATTAGTGTAAAAGTTAGTTTTAAATTGACTCAAATCAATCACTAACAAGACATTATTAAGAATAATAATTTTGTGGGTGTTCAATATTTGTTGTTTATAAATTATTTTAATTATGATTCAATATAATAACTATTCTTACTAAATACCTTAGTTAAAAATCTTAGTGCGTCAATTTTCAGAAACCCACACAAAAAAATAAAAAATAAAAAATAAAAATAATACAAACAAACAAACCATGGGCAAACAACCCATAGTTCCTACCAATCCCACCATCCTTTATAAAATTTAGGGAAGAACTTATAAAAATTAGAGAAAGTTTGCTCTTAGAAATTGGAGAAAGGGAATGGAATGTTTTTGAGGAAATAAAATAATGGAAAGAATGAGAGGGAGAGAGAGATGTCTTCAATATTTATATGCATGCAAGCCTTCCTTGTGCATGCAAGCATCCGGTGAGAAAGAAAAAAAAAAAAAAAAAAAAGAAGAGAGAAATCCCCAAAGCCACCAAGCTTGGTGTTAGGAGAGGAAGAAGAGTAGGAGATTATAGAAGCCAAAATTCTCAACCATTTTGTCACTCTATTACTAAGTAAGAAAACCCTCTCAACCCTCTCATTTTGTTTTTATATAATTGAAATTTTTCAGATTACGTACATTTGATATATTATCTGAAACTGTGTTGAGAATAATCTGTCTTGAATCTGCCAGCATGTTACCCGAATTTTTAGACAATTTTATACTCAGAATTTCGAGATGATTTCTTCTATAACGTTGTTGATAATGATGTCTAGTTTATCTAGAAATTTTTGGAAACAATTTTTGAGCTTTCTACGAATTTATACAAAGTTTTAACTAAATCTGAAACTGTGTTGAGAATAATCTGTCTTGAATCTGCCAGCATGTTACCCGAATTGTTAGACAATTTTATACTCAGAATTTCGAGATGATTTCTTCTATAAAATTGTTGATAATGATGTCTAGTTTATCTAGAAATTTTTGGAAATATTTTTGATCTTTCTACGAATTTATAAAAATTTTTAACTAAATCTGAAACTGTGTTGAGAATAATCTGTCTTGAATCTGCCAGCATGTTACCCGAATTGTTAGACAATTTTATACTCAGAATTTCGAGATGATTTCTTCTACAAAGTTGTTGATAATGATGTCTAGTTTATTCAGAAATTTTTGGAAACAATTTTCGAGCTTTCTACAAATTTATACAAATTTCTAACTGAATCTGAAACTGTGAGACAGATTTTACCATGTATTTGAAAATTTATTTAAAATTCTATACTAAGCCAAATCTGGTAATTTCTGACTAGAAGATGAAATTTGAGAAGTCTAGTTTCATAATAAATCCTTAGATTATGGGTTTGATCTATAAATTTAAGCATGGAATTAAAATAAGGAAATGTGACAAATCTGTGTCATAAACACCCTTGGAATTTGTTTAGAATTATTTATAAGTTATTTCTGGGAAACGCTTTCTGAAAAATAACCATAACATGTTTATTGAGTATCCTGTAGATTGATATGAATTTTAGAGTTGTATAAGTAATGTATTTATAATTTTATTTGCAAGATATATACTCTGAAAATTTTCTGGACAGAATAAAATCACCACTTTAATATTATGCTAGTCTAATTTTGTAAATCAAAAATTTGTGCATGTGTGTGTTTAGGGTTTAATTCTTGTATCTAAGTTATTATTTCATACCATGGTTTAAATAAATTGTTTATTTAAATTCTGTACTTTTATTTAGTATTGTGTGACACATGCAATATTTTATGATTGGGAATTTTAATGAGTTGTATAACATTACTTGTGATTAAAAATTTGGAGTTATTTGTGATTAATATCAAAATTAACTGAAATGATTAACGACATATACAAAGTTAACAATTGACGGTTAATACCAGTTGTTCGGGGTGAGTCTTGGTTTAAAGACTGTACGGAATTAAGAGTTGACGGTTAACACCGGTTGTTCAGGGTGAGCCCTGGTTTTGAGAATTCTCACGTAAATTGTGTTGCGAAACTCTAAGATGGCACGGGACTTATTTGAACCCTTTTCGGTATTCGGTTTTGGAATAAGGGTGGATGTGCAGGTGGCACACAGGGAGGTTGCTTACCCCTGGCAGACCGTTTCCTTGGGGCAGACCACGGATGCCACTACTTGGGTATATAACTCCGGACGTGGGCATCCCTGGTAGTTACGGTTGGTAACACTTAAATATTTGACCAAGGGAGGGTTTCAAATTAACCGTTGCCATGCTTAGTGGTTGGTGAGTTAAATCTCTTTGGTGAGATTTCGAGTGTCACCTAAATTATTAAAATTATTGAAACTATTCTAATGGTTGTAATTTCTGTATATAATTATATTGTTATCTCATGTTTAGAATATTATTATTTGTCTCTTAAAAAGAATGGTAGGTTGGTTACGTTTTCTTACTGTGTTGCAAAACTCATGGCATATATTTTGTTGCCCTGGCGTTTCATGCCAGATTATGTTGAAGAAGGGACTGAGGCTGAAATTGGAGCTGCTGCCAATATCGAACCTTGGCTGACTTTGAGTTAATATTTTGTCAGAATAAAATCCTGTTATCCCTTGTATTAGGATTTAACTATGTTGTGACGTTGTGTGTGAACTTGTAGTTTTATTTTGTCGTTGGACTTTGGCTTTGTAAGAACTTAAAAGTTCCTAATTAGTAGTTAAAACTTTATCTAGCAAGTTATTGTTATTTAAATCTTATGATGTAAAAAAAAAAAAAAAAAAAAATTTGGGGCGTCACAGCATGGTATCAGAGCTCCAGGTTAGAATACCTAGGGACGGTGGGAAGAGGTTTAACCTCAGTTGAGGAGTAGTATCATATGTTAGAAGGAATAGAATTATGTAACTCATAGTTTATGAGAGCTTTATGCTAATCATAGTGACTATCCTTGTTTGATCCTAACTAGCTTGACGCCAAATTTGTCGGATGTAAAATCATCACTTCTCTATCTTCATTGAACCTTTCCAATTCGACAAAGTATTGCCTTAAGATGATCAATTGGCAATTTTTGAGCCATGTTTATTGTATCTTGTATGTTGTTCTCTTGAAAACCGGTTACGCTCTTTTAATCCTTATAGGGTGAAGAATCATAGGTGTTTGGTTTGAAATGTGTATGGCCAAACACAATTTCAATTCAAATATCTAGTTTGGTCACCAGCTCCATAATCTTAACCCTATTAAAAGTTCAAAACCATCATGTCATTCGACTGTACCGTCTGTTCAAATTCCAATTGAATTCCTATGCAAGTTATGCTATTGTCGTAGCCACGTCATACTCTTTCTTCTCTACTGTGACTGTGTGAATCTTGGGATTAGAGCTTGAACGATTAGAAACACCTATAAGTGTAGCTTCACTGCTAAAAGGTCAAACTCGAGTAGATCTCGTATGCAAATCATGTGAACTAGGAGTCTCTAGTTTGCGTTCAACTTGTCTGTGGCTCTAGATTATCTGAGACTATTGGTTCAAGTTTTCTTTACCAAAAAATAATAATAATAATAATAATAATAATAAATAAATAAAAATAAATGAATAAAAATCAAGGCAATGAATTAGGGGCATAGTTGAGTCAGTGATTCTATCTTCTCTCCCGCTCGAGTCACCTAGTCAGTGTATTCATACCGGTCAGGGTATATAAGTGTGTTCCTTTCATACCAGTCAGTGTATTTATACCAGTCAGTGCATATAAATGTGTTTGGATTGTTTTGCTTCGTTTTTCTTTCGTTAAGTTATTTTGTGATTCAGGTCAGTATGGAATCAATGTCCAATTCGGAGTTCAAATTCAATCATTCTCAAATTCAAATCAAACAAAATTATTTTCAAATTCAGAGTGATGTGCCAGTCACGCCATTGATGTACAGAACCTAAATTGATTTTATTGCAGTCTGGGAGGAAATCCCCGATTACAGAGACTCCAAAATAAAATAAAATAAAATAAAAAGACCCAGAAAATATATATATATATATATATATATAAAAAAAAAAGAAAAGAAAAAAAAAAAGAGGGATCTTGTTCTTCTTTCTCCTCCGGCAGACGGCCATACACCGACCTCATTTGCTTGACTCTCCCGTCGTTTTCTTCATCTCAATTTCGCTCTGGGAGACCTTCGAAGGCCCTGCCTCAGTGTTTTCACCAAGAGAGTTAACTCTTCGCCGACCATCAAAGGCAAAATACGACGGTGCTGCAAACTGAGCCATACAAGTGGCCTGTCGTTTTACCTCTTTATTCTCCATGGAGGTAGCCTTCCGTTTCAATTCCTTGTTCTCTGCCTTCAGTGCGCAAATCTCCGCTCGCGCATCCCTATACATATGTTGAAGCAAAGTGAGTTGGGCGTTAACCCGATGTACCTCACACGACTTGTTTTGTAGACGGTGAGACAGGTTAGTGACCGCGGCCACTGTCTCCATACACGACTTCAACGTGTAGTGGTTGGCCTCAATATCAGTTTGAGCAGCCATCACTTGCTCAACTGTTAGTGTAGGAAGACTAGGATGAGTAAGAGCAGGGGCACTTGGCCCAGAGGAGCTCGATTGATCATTAAGATCCGGAAAAAGAGAGAGAGGGCGAGACGAAGCCATGTATGGAAAGAGAGAGGATAGAAGGGAGACGCAGAGAAATGGCAGAAAATAGAAGATGAAGAGAAGAAGGGGAGGAAAGATTGATGGAGGAGAGACAGAAGAAGAGAGTCATTAAGAAGAAGAGAAAAGAGTGATGAAGAAGAAGAAGACAGAATGGAAGAAGACAAAGAGGGAGAGAGAGCCGAGACGAGCTTGCAAATCGAGGAGGCTTACTTTTGTCGGCCAACCGACGCAAAAGTAAGCCCGCGTGTCAAACGCGGTTTTCGAAGGAAGAGAAAGAGGCGGGAGAGTTGTATGCATATATGTATATGAATTGTATATCTATGTATTATATATATTTGTTTACATATTTGGTCACAAGAGTGGCTTGGGTTCAGTGGTTCGGTTGTTGAGAATTGAAAGGCTAAGCCTGAGGTTAGAGGTTCGAGCCCCCATAGCAACGAGTGTTTCTTTTGTTTTGTTTTGGTTTTTTTTTTTATATATATGTGTCTCGTATACCTATATATATATATAATTGTTTGAATATTTTGTCACAGGAGTGGCGTGGCTTAGTGGTTGGAAAAAAAAAAAAAAAAAAAAAAAAAATTCATTCCAAGAACTTAAGAAAAGATTGACGAGTGCCCCTATTCTCATAGTGTCAGATCGTGATTCTCGTTTTACGTCACAGTTCTGGCAAAGTCTGCAAAAGGCCTTGGGTACAGAGTTGTGTTTTAGTACAGCTTTTCACCCTCAAACTGACGGTCAATCGGAAAGAAAAATTCAGACTTTAGAAGACATGCTTCGAGCTTGTGTGATGGACTTTAAAGGTAGTTGGGAGAAATATTTACCACTAGTCGAATTCTCTTACAATAACAGTTTTCAAGCAAGTATTGGTATGGCACCGTATGAAGCTTTGTACGGACGGCCTTGCCGATCACCAATATGTTGGACAGAAGTCGGAGAAGCACCTCTTTTAGGGCCAGAGTTAGTTCAGGAAACTACCGAGAAGGTGAAACTAATTAGGCAAAGGCTTGAGACCGCTCAGAGTAGGCAGAAAAACTATGCAGATCAAAGGAGAAGACCTTTAACATTTAAAGTTGGAGATCATGTGTTTTTGAAAATACAGCCTCGCCGAGGAGTTGTTCGTTTCGGAAAGAAGGGAAAGTTGTCACCTCGCTTCATAGGGCCTTTCGAAATTTTGGACAAAATAGGAGAAGTGGCGTACCGTTTGGCTCTACCGCCTCAACTGGCTGGAGTGCATAATGTTTTCCACGTCTCTATGCTACGGAAATACGAGCCACACCCTTCTCACATCATCAATTGGGAGGAAATTAATCTTGATGAAGACGTGACATTTGAAGAAAAGCCTGTCAAGATTTTAGATCGTCGCAAGAAGAAATTCCGAGGCAAAACTATACCATTGGTTCGAGTTCTCTGGAGACATCGTGGGACGGAAGAGTCAACGTGGGAGCGAGAAGATATGATACGTATCAATTACCCTCAACTATTCGAGTCTAAAGGTACGAATTAATTTCGAGGACGAAATTTTCTTTTAGGAGGGTAGATTGTGAAAACCCATCTTTTAATTATTCTTTAAAGAAAATTTATTAATTAATTTTGTCTACAGTCTATCTGAATTATACATTAGTGTAAAAGTTAGTTTTAAATTGACTCAAATCAATCACTAACAAGACATTATTAAGAATAATAATTTTGTGGGTGTTCAATATTTGTTGTTTATAAATTATTTTAATTATGATTCAATATAATAACTATTCTTACTAAATACCTTAGTTAAAAATCTTAGTGCGTCAATTTTCAGAAACCCACACAAAAAAATAAAAATAAAAATAAAAAATAATACAAACAAACAAACCATGGGCAAACAACCCATAGTTCCTACCAATCCCACCATCCTTTATAAAATTTAGGGAAGAACTTATAAAAATTAGAGAAAGTTTGCTCTTAGAAATTGGAGAAAGGGAATGGAATGTTTTTGAGGAAATAAAATAATGGAAAGAATGAGAGGGAGAGAGAGATGTCTTCAATATTTATATGCATGCAAGCCTTCCTTGTGCATGCAAGCATCCGGTGAGAAAGAAAAAAAAAAAAAAAAAAAGAAGAGAGAAATCCCCAAAGCCACCAAGCTTGGTGTTAGGAGAGGAAGAAGAGTAGGAGATTATAGAAGCCAAAATTCTCAACCATTTTGTCACTCTATTACTAAGTAAGAAAACCCTCTCAACCCTCTCATTTTGTTTTTATATAATTGAAATTTTTCAGATTACGTACATTTGATATATTATCTGAAACTGTGTTGAGAATAATCTGTCTTGAATCTGCCAGCATGTTACCCGAATTTTTAGACAATTTTATACTCAGAATTTCGAGATGATTTCTTCTATAACGTTGTTGATAATGATGTCTAGTTTATCTAGAAATGTTTGGAAACAATTTTTGAGCTTTCTACGAATTTATACAAATTTTTAACTAAATCTGAAACTGTGTTGAGAATAATCTGTCTTGAATCTGCCAGCATGTTACCCGAATTTTTAGACAATTTTATACTCAGAATTTCGAGATGATTTCTTCTATAAAATTGTTGATAATGATGTCTAGTTTATCTAGAAATGTTTGGAAATATTTTTGAGCTTTCTACGAATTTATAAATTTTTTTAACTAAATCTGAAACTGTGTTGAGAATAATCTGTCTTGAATCTGCCAGCATGTTACCCGAATTGTTAGACAATTTTATACTCAGAATTTCGAGATGATTTCTTCTACAAAGTTGTTGATAATGATGTCTAGTTTATTCAGAAATTTTTGGAAACAATTTTCGAGCTTTCTGCAAATTTATACAAATTTCTAACTGAATCTGAAACTGTGAGACAGATTTTACCATGTATTTGAAAATTTATTTAAAATTCTATACTAAGCCAAATCTGGTAATTTCTGACTAGAAGATGAAATTTGAGAAGTCTAGTTTCATAATAAATCCTTAGATTATGGGTTTGATCTATAAATTTAAGCATGGAATTAAAATAAGGAAATGTGACAAATCTGTGTCATAAACACCCTTGGAATTTGTTTAGAATTATTTATAAGTTATTTTTGGGAAAAGCTTTCTGAAAAATAACCATAACATGTTTATTGAGTATCCTGTAGATTGATATGAATTTTAGAGTTGTATAAGTAATGTATTTATAATTTTATTTGCAAGATATATACTCTGAAAATTTTCTGGACAGAATAAAATCACCACTTTAATATTATGCTAGTCTAATTTTGTAAATCAAAAATTTGTGCATGTGTGTGTTTAGGGTTTAATTCTTGTATCTAAGTTATTATTTCATACCATGGTTTAAATAAATTGTTTATTTAAATTCTGTACTTTTATTTAGTATTGTGTGACACATGCAATATTTTATGATTGGGAATTTTAATGAGTTGTATAACATTACTTGTGATTAAAAATTTGGAGTTATTTGTGATTAATATCAAAATTAACTGAAATGATTAACGACATATACAAAGTTAACAATTGACGGTTAATACCAGTTGTTCGGGGTGAGTCTTGGTTTAAAGACTGTACGGAATTAAGAGTTGACGGTTAACACCGGTTGTTCAGGGTGAGCCCTGGTTTTGAGAATTCTCACGTAAATTGTGTTGCGAAACTCTAAGATGGCACGGGACTTATTTGAACCCTTTTCGGTATTCGGTTTTGGAATAAGGGTGGATGTGCAGGTGGCACACAGGGAGGTTGCTTACCCCTGGCAGACCGTTTCCTTGGGGCAGACCACGGATGCCACTACTTGGGTATATAACTCCGGACGTGGGCATCCCTGGTAGTTACGGTTGGTAACACTTAAATATTTGACCAAGGGAGGGTTTCAAATTAACCGTTGCCATGCTTAGTGGTTGGTGAGTTAAATCTCTTTGGTGAGATTTCGAGTGTCACCTAAATTATTAAAATTATTGAAACTATTCTAATGGTTGTAATTTCTGTGTATAATTATATTGTTATCTCATGTTTAGAATATTATTATTTGTCTCTTAAAAAGAATGGTAGGTTGGTTACGTTTTCTTACTGTGTTGCAAAACTCATGGCATATATTTTGTTGCCCTGGCGTTTCATGCCAGATTATGTTGAAGAAGGGACTGAGGCTGAAATTGGAGCTGCTGCCAATATCGAACCTTGGCTGACTTTGAGTTAATATTTTGTCAGAATAAAATCCTGTTATCCCTTGTATTAGGATTTAACTATGTTGTGACGTTGTGTGTGAACTTGTAGTTTTATTTTGTCGTTGGACTTTGGCTTTGTAAGAACTTAAAAGTTCCTAATTAGTAGTTAAAACTTTATCTAGCAAGTTATTGTTATTTAAATCTTATGATGTAAAAAAAAAATAAATAAATAAAATTTGGGGCGTCACAGAAACATCGTTAAATATTATAAACAGTGACATTTTAAAAAAAAATCGTTAAAAATACGCCACTACAACCCATAATTTTTGTAGTGATATCTTTAATGGTTCTAATTTGGTACCTGTGTTGTTATAATAAGAGCTTGGAAGTTCTCAGTGTTGGTGCTTCAAAGATCCAAATATGTGTGTTTAGTACTTGTCTATCTAAAGGACATTAATAAGTTTTTGAGTGTTGGTTGCGAACTTTTTCCCTTTCACCTTAAATGCCTCTACTCCATCTCCATTCATGTGCTTTTGGTGTCACTGGCATTGAAAAACGATAACCATTACCTGCTAAAGAATGGTGTCTAAACCAACTGTTTGCCTGGGCAAATAAATGTTGGTTGATAGTGCCTCTTACTACCTCTATCTCTAAAGGAGCTTATGTGATTGGTCTCCCTGACTTAACCGCTTACGGGCTTTCATTCTCATCTAGCTCTCAAACAAATGCATTTTCAATTCTACTGGATGTAAAGGATGGATGATAATATGTTTCACCACTCTCATAGCCAAAAGCCTGATTCACTTTCTTTGGTCATTGTTGTAGCGATTCTATACTTGTTGGCTCTATACTTCATTGATCATCGAGGTGATAGGCTTAACCATTTGATTGTGATGCTCTCCCCTTCCAGACTACATCGAGACAAAGATGAATATTTAATAGACCCCTTTTGCAGTATTATAGCCTATAAAATTTTCATAATTTGTTGATTTCTGAAAACACTCACGCTCAATTACTTACGTTAAATTCCCACATCTTTTTTTTTTTATTTTTTATTTTTACCTTTATTGTAATAAGCCTATCCTCTCTTCTCTGATCATATTCCAAAATAAAAATATCAAATTATCAAAACTAATTAACATATTTATCTCAATCTTGTGGCAATTTCCCCTTCAAATCATATCAAGGGTATATCATATCCTCTATAACCTAAAAATTTAGTGCAATATAGTTGATCATTTTTCCTTTCCTTTGATAGGTGTGTTTTGTGCAACCAATGAGCTGATCTGTAACTATCTTCAAATTCTTCATTGCCTGGATGAAGTTGTAGGTGCCATATGGAAAGAGAGAAAAGTTGAGACCACTAGTTTCAAAGAAAGCTAGAGCAAGAACCCCATGGATGCCTTGGCCATTAGTTATTTAAAAGACTATGAAGTCCACAAATTGAACCATAGAAGGATTCACCTTCCCCCTTGTCCTACTTTTCATCAAAAGAAATAAATAAATAAATCTATTCTTAATTTTGAAAATAATCCACATGACACGACAGAGTAAAGCTAGCAATCAAGAAGCTTTCCTTCTCTTTCCAACTCTACTCCCCCTCCAACTATAATAAAAAAACTCATTGCCCAAAGATCTCTAGCAATGTCACAGTGAATGAGTTCGTTAACTGACTCACACTCCCTATGTAGAGCATGCATGAAAGTTCAACTCAACTTGACTTGTTGAAAAGACAAAGGCATGCCATCCAAAAAAAAGAATATATGCACATAACAGGAAGCCCCAAAGACCCAAAAAAAGAAAAACTCAAAAACAAATGTTTCAACTTGCAAACCACTGGTTGCTGTGTGAGTAATAATTTGGAGCTTGGGTAAGAAAAAGAAAACGAATACAATAAAAGTTCTTCAACTTCCATTTCTAAACATATAAATGTAATGTTTATTTTGTAGAATGTACATGAAAGGCAGAAAGCCTATAGGACTCTATTAGTTAGTTGTTCATATTTTGACAAAGGCTTAACAGACATTTACATATTTGCAAAGAAGTTACAAAGATCATATCTTTGTATATATATGTATATATTATATATGTGTGTTTTTTCAGCAATTCAATGGAGTACAGACATCACTAGTGATGTGGCTTACTTTTTCATTATGTCAGAATCATCTTTTCTGGATTGACAACAATTGGAGAAGAAGATAAACCACTTTGTTTATCTGAAACTAATAAGTGATCCCCTTGCTTACTATCTTCACATTCTCTAGATAAACTAGAAGATGATGATCCAAATATCTGCACCATTAAGCTTTCACCTAGAGGACACGAACCCAAAAGACAATTTAGTACGAAAAATATGAACATCATTAGAGAATAGCATGGAGCTTTTATTCTATTGAAGGGAGATCAAATCAATACTCTTGGTTAGAGTTAATTACAGAGAACGTCACTCCTACAGTTTTGAGCTAATAAAATGCCTAGAAGTCAAACTTTCAATTGTATGATTGTATTTCATAGATTGCCTAGTAGAGAAACTTACAATTGTATGGTTGTATTTCATAGGATATACAGGTATTCCTCAAATCGACCCAACATCACATAATATTTATCAAGCGTTGAATAAACATGAACACATTAGATTAGGACCACCTCCAATGGAGCTCATGAGATATGAAATGGACAAAAACACATATCCCCAACATTTTTTAAGGGTATGCATAGATACTAGTCACATTTGTAAGCATGCTTAGTTAGAAGCTAATCATGAGAAGCCATGTAACAACACAACAAATTTGTTTTCTTTTTGGTAAATAAATCAATAGTATAGTTTTCTCTTGGTTTTATTTATTATGACCAAGTTTGCACTTTCTTTGCGCATGCGTCGTTATCTGTGCATATAGGTGTGAAACAATGGCATCTTCTCAAATTTCATGCAGCCAATTTATCTCCTAAATGTTCATGTTACACTATAGGCTAGGTTAACAATTTTCGTAAAACAAAATTGGTCAGGTCTTGTATTGGTTTATAGGAGTGTTTGTAAGAGAGTAGAATGTGTTGGTGCAGTTAGTATCTTGACTGGAGAGCTGTTCATGAGTGATGCAAAGAATCTCCCTTGCAGTTAAAGGTACAACCTACATGATCACTTTCATTAGTTTTAGGACACAATTTTAACTATTAGGCACCTCATCTTAACATGTTTTTGTCTCCTTCTACTTTGATGGCTTTAAATTATCCAAAAAAAAAAAATCAGGAAAATTGAAGAATTAGGAGTCCACTCGAAAGCCCACCCAATTGGCTTGAGTACCTGGACCTACATAGAACCAGAGATATTTGCTCACTTTGTGCTTGATAGTGCACTGGAGCGCAGGCCTTGATAGAAATGGTTTGAAAAATGGTTTTGGAAAAAACAATTTTTTTCAAACTTTGGTCTAAATTTTAGGTGGGACCCATGCACCAAAGTTGGCGTGTTTAAGTGATAATGCATTCTACGCCGCATTATGATTCACGTACTATATTTGGTTGCTCAAAACTATTATCGGATGAATGGAAAATTAAAGCTAAAGTAAGCTCCATGGAAATGGTATATTGGTGAAGTTTCCATATAGAAGGGTTAAGGTTTGTCCCACATTGATTTGGTGGACAAACTTTGTATGGGTTTATAAGGCTTGGGTTTGGAACTTAGGGTAAGCCCCAAGGGATACTCAAGTTTTGTAAAGAGAGAGGTTATGGGCAAAGTGGGCTAGACCCACTGGACCCAAAACAAACATGTCGCCGCCGGTCGAGCAGGCTGGGCCTGGGTGCGTGGTGTGAGGTTGGGTTGGGCTTGTCCAGCCCAATACTAATTCTTTTTGGGCAAAAAATATTTGAATTTATTTGTAATTTTTATTTTGAAAAATAAATTCTGGTCGTTTGAATTTAAATTTCGGTTGGAAAATTCAAATTTTTTTCACCTCTTCAATACAGATTCCAGACCTGTCTGAACAGGTTCTTATCTGTTCAGTTCAATTCAAACCCAAACAGTTCCTTATCTGTTCAAACAGCGCCGAACAGGTACCATACCTGTTGGATTCAAATCTGAAAAGCCATAATTTCTCCTATAAATAGACAGACCCTCATTTGGATTTTGCATTCAGAAATTTCGTACTTGCCTCTACTATTACTATCTGCATTTTGCTCCTTTTAATTTTCCTATGAGAAAGAGTTTAAACACAAAGTGTGCTTGTTGTGCAAACAGTTTGTAGTGCTGGTATTGTTTGTTATAGATCATTTCATCTTGGGAGATAAACATCCATAATCTGTTAGCACCCGAGAGAGAACGAATTTGTCTTGAGGAGACAGTGTTCAACACTGGACTTGATCTAAATATCTGACAAAATAATACTATAAGTAATTTGATTACTCTTTTGTTTTCATTATTTTTCCTTTTCAGATTCTGATTTTGTTTTTGTAACAAAATACAAATATGTTTTTCCTTAATTTATTTATATATATACTGTGTTGATTTTTGTAATCAAACAGTCTCTCTCTATTCTTTAATCTATTCTTCGAATACAGTGAAGATTGTCCAACAATCTTAAGACAGAATATTTTTTGCATCTTCGTTGTATTTATTTTTTGTGCTTTTACAAAGTGATATTCTGGTTGGAAAATACAAAAAGTAGTCATATACTGTTTGATAAATAGTAGTAATATACTTGTTTATTTTTTTTTTTTTTTGACAAATAGTAGTAATATACTATTTGTCATTAACAATTTTAGAATATTTATTTGTGTAGTAGTGTTACAGAAAATTATTGTGTAGTATTTTATTTTTTTGGTTTTAGTAACTAGAAAAGTAAAATTATTTTGTATTATAATTTACTTTCTAGTTTTAGTAACTAGAAAATTAATTTAGGTTTTGGTTTTTCTGATTTTTGCAATCAAATATTATGGCTATTGCAACTGAAAGTGGTACTCCAATTCGATTGTTACAACGATTTCGATCCCTATCCAGAACCATGTTGAAGTTCCAATAAATCATGGAGAAAAACGGGAAAAATTTAATGGCACCGAGTTTAAGCGATGGAAGTAGAACATGCTCCTCTGTCTTACAACTCTGAATCTTGCCCGATTTCTCCGTGAAGAGACTCCAGTACTTAAAGAGGATGTAAGCAATTGGCAAGTTATTGCCGCTGTAGATGCTTGGAAACATTCTAATTTTCTGTGCAGAAACTACATCCTCAATGGCCTAGACAACATGCTGTATAATGTTTACAGTCATTTGAAAACAACAAAAGAATTGTGGGATTCTTTGGAGAAAAAAAATACAAGATGGAGAATGCTGACACAAAGAAATTTGTTATTGGTAAATTTTGGACTTTGTTATGGTAGACTCTCAAACTGTAATTTCTCAGGTTCAAAGTTTTCAATTAATTTTGTATGATATTCATACTGCAAGTATGTCTTTTAACGAGTCTTTCCAAGTCCCTACGTTGGTGGAAAAATTACCACCGGCTTAGAAAGATTTCAAAATTTATTTAAAACATATACGTAAAGAGATGACCATGGATGAACTTATCGTAAGACTAAGAATTGAGGAAGATAACCGTAAGGCTGAAAAGAAGAATGGTAAAAATCCTATTGAGTCCAAGGCTAATGTGGTTGAACAAGTGCCCAAACCACATAACAAGAAGAGGAAGTTTGCTATACATGGTCCTAAACAAGGCGACAACAATGGCAATAAAATGTTCAAAGGTAAATGCTATAACTGTGGCAAGACTGGACATCATGTCTCTGATTGCCAACGCCCTAAGAAGGATCGCGAAAGTACAAGCAATAAGACTACCAATCAAGCCAATGTGGCAGAACTAGGTTACATCTCTGACGGGGTAAATGACATCAATCTCTCTGCTGTGGTGTCTGAGGCTAATTTGGTTGGAAATCCCAAAGAATGGTGGGTTAACACTGGGGCAACTTGTCACATTTGTGCGGACAAGAAGATGTTCACTACATATAATGAGGTTGTAAATGGTGAACAACTTTTCATGGAAAATTTTTCTACTTCTACCGTGGCTAGACAAGGAAATGTGATCATGAAGATGACATCGGGAAAGGAACTTACCCTCAACAACGTGCTGCATGTACTAGATGTCCAGAAGAATTTAGTTTCTAGTTCTTTGTTAAGTGAGAATGGTTTTAGGCTTGTATTTGAGTATGATAAATTTGTCTTAACAATGAGTGGTATGCATGTGGATAAGGGATACATGAGTGATGGTCTCTTTAAATTGAATATAATGACCATTGTACCAAAACTTGCTGTTAATAAGAATAACACATCTTTTGCTTATATTCTCGAGTCAAATTTATGATATGGTAGATTAGGACATGTAAATTTTGATGCTTTGCGTAAACTAATTGGTTTGGATTATATATCAAAGTTTGAAATTAATCCTAATCACAAATGTGAGTGTAGACACCCCATTTTTGACTGACCTTAAGACTCAAACGTCATCGATTGAGCGCTCGGTGATAGCGCATGTTGTGCTCGTTTCGAGTTTCCGGAGTTTTGGCCGAGTGCCTTGCCCCTGGGCCTCTGAACTCTTTGTGCTTCGGCTCGGTTTGCGGACCATGTCTGGTTTTCCTTTCCTGAGGCAGGGAGAGGTCTTGTAGAACACTCTTTTGTGGTCGTAGACCACTTTTTGTGGTCATAGGCCACATTTCCCATTTGGAGACTAGTTTCTAGTTTTCGGAGCCTTCGGCCGCGCGCCCTGTCTCAGGACCGCTTAACGTTCTCCGTTTGGCGTGGTTTTTGAACCACACCTAGTTTCCTTGGCCAAGACGGCCACTATGGTTTGGGAGACCACTTTTGTGGTCATAAACTACTTTTGGTGCTTGTCAGCTAGTTTTCGAGGCTCCCGGCTGCGCGCTTTGCCTCCCGAACTTTCGTCTTGCATCCGTTTTGGTTTGTTTTTTGTACAAACCTTGTTTTCCTTGTTTGGAAGGTGGTACAAGGGTGGGAGACTAGTATTTCCCCTTGGAGACCACTTTTCCTCCTGCCATCCAGTTTTCTGGTCTGACAACTGGTCTCTCTGATCTTGGGACCGTTAAAAGTGGTTGACCACCACACCATTTGTTTGTTTTCATCCTCTGGACTCTCTCCCACCTTGGCCGACCAGTTGTTGTTCTAGGAGACCACTTGAAGTGGCTGGCCGACCAGAAAAAGTAGCTGGCCGACCACTTAACTGGTCGGCCACTTTTTATCACCTTTTTGGAGATATTTTCCTCCAGCTGTAGCTGGAGGGCACCAGAGCCATCCTCCATGTATGGAGGGATTGCGTTGGCCCTTAGCTTCTTGGAGAAGCTTTGCTTTTGGTTCTCTATAAGAGGGAACCTCCTCCTCCTTCCTCTAGATTCAGAAAAATTTTCTTAAGACATATAGATATAGTTTTGTATCTATCTTGCCCTTTACTTCATTTTTGTGCTTCAAAAGTGTCATTTTGTCTTACTTTAACACACAAACACACACTCAAACACCATCCTTTTGGTACTGAGGTGCTTAGGAGCTGGTTTTGGTGTTCTTGGGTTGGTTTGAGCTTGAAAAACCTACTGGAGTTGCAGCCTTGAAGAAGTTCATCAATGGTGAGTTTCTAACCCTTAAACCCCCCCATTCTTGCTTAAGCTTTTAGCCTTATTTGAGTACTACTTTAAGCTTAGCACTTAACTGGAAAAAGTTCTGTTTTTGCATGCTTAAAAAGTTTGTTTAAGGTCACTTTTTCGTTGGGGGTGTTCTACCCCCTCTTAGGCCTTGTTTCGAGCCATCCCTTTAGGCTCTTGTTGTAGCCTTTGCATGACCTTTCTACCACTGAAATCCAGAGAATTTTCAGTGGTGGAAAGGTGGTTTTGAGGTCCCAAAAAGGAGAGGGTCATCCCCTCTCCTTGTGTCTTGTTTACTTGCTTCATATGCCTCATGTTTGAGTATCTTTGTTAAGCTTATGTTGGCCATATCTTAGCTTGTATTTGTGGTTATTTTGCTGAGGCTTACCACTATTTTTGCTTGGTTTAGTCATCCCTTGCATGCATACTACACTTGTAGTGTAAATCACACACACTAGTCTTGTATGCTTCATGAGGTAGCATGTCATTCTAGCTTATGTTGAGTCCATTTCAGCATGTTTTTGGGCTTGTTTTACCATGTCATACCTCTGTTAGGGTTAAGTTTGGTCACCTTTTGCATGCTCCATGCACTTGTAGTGCAATTCCATGAATAGCCTAACATCTATCATGCTTTCACATGTCATTCTAGCATGCTTTTGGCTGAACTTCATGAAGCTTTTGTCCATGTTTTAACATACTTTAGCTCTGATTTTGGTTGTTTTGGCCATGCATGACTTGTTTTGTATAGCTGTAATGCATTATAGCATGTTAGTTTTGTGCATCAAGTCCATTGGCATGCTTTACTTGGACTATTTGATTGATTTGGCATCATTTATTATGTGATTTCAGTCCGTGTTTTGTGCTCATGCACTTGCATTTATCACTCATTCAATGCGTTGGAGGGTTTGCCCTTTTATGCCTTAACATGAACCATTGCGTATACCCTAAAGTCTTAGCTTGCGAGCCATCATTTCAGTGCTTATTTGGGGTTATTATGCCATGATATAACTCTAATTTTTGTTGCTTAAGTCATTCCATGCTTGGTCTTAATAGGTGTAGTGTAATCCACCTTATTTGCCTTGTATGCATCATGCCTTATGCCCTCTATGCTAGCTTATTTTGGCTTCCTTCCATGCAAGTTTTAGACTTATTTTAACATATTCTAGGACTGTTTTGGGTTGCCTTGATCACATGCTTCATGTCTTGCATACTTGTAGTACAAGTGCTCTTGCTTGCTTCAAGCTTTGAGCACCACTGCATGCTTCATTTATGTTGTGTACATGATTTGGCATCATCTAACATGACATTTCAGAGCTTATAACTTTGCCATGTTCCCACTTCATTCACTCTTTAAGTGTCTTTGAGTGTTGTGCATTGTTGCCTAGTTTATGGCTTAGCTTGTATGTTTGCATGCCCAGGTCTTTGAGCCCTCATCTCAGCATGTTTAGGTCTTTGTTTTGACCTATTTGAGCTCTGTCCATGTTTGGTTTAGTCATTTGTGCCATGTATTGCATGCCGTTTATGTAGTCCCTTTAATGGCTTTGTGCCTTAGGCCCTCTTGCATGCTTTACTTGTGTTGTTTGAGTGATTTGGCATCATTTCACACTTGATTTCAGTGCATTTAGTGTTGTTACACTTTCGCATTTATCACTCTTCAAGCCCTCTTGAGGGTTGTGCTTTTAGGCCTAGTTGGTTGGCCATGGCATTGTGCATGCATGTCTTGCCTTTTTGTGCCCTTTGTTTCATCATTATGGCCACTGTCTTGGCATGGCCGAGGCCTATCCATTTTGGTTTAAGTCCATTGTGCATTATGTATGCCATGTAGTCCATAGCATTGAGTATGCCATGTTGTTTGCATGATTAATTTAGCATTGTGTATGCCATGTAGTTCATTCGCATTGTGTATGCTAGTATGTTAATTGCATGTTTGCATGCTTGTCCCTCGCATGTTCATATGCTATATGCATTAGATGTTTGTATACTTAAGTTGCATTGCATGTCCATTGTGTATGCCATGTTATGTGTTGTATCTTGTTTGGAATAGGTGTTAGTCCAAACACGGGAAATGAGAGACGTTTCATACTTAAAGTGATGAAACGTGCCTCGATTCTCGGTCGCCGTCGCTCTTGATCATACATGATAGAGTTTTAGGCCTTATGTGTTTACTTGTGCATTCATTTTACATTGAATTGTACAATTTGACTTCTCAGCCATCACTCATTGAAATGTGCGATTGGTGGCCCGAGGGTCGAGAACCGCACTCCCTTGAGTTCATGACATGATAGGGAGGGTGGTTGTGCACACATATCTTGCAAATACATTGCCATGCCCTTTCTTGCTCTCTGTTGCAGCAAATTGCAGTTCAGCAGCAACAACTGGTCAGCCAGCCAGAAAAACTAGCTAGCCGACCACTTTTTCTAGCTTTCTGCAAGAAAAGTGGTCAACAGGTGGCTATAGAGACCAAAACTGGTCGGCCACCCTCCCACAAGACTCCCAAGGTGAAGTTTCAGTTTTCTGGAGCTTGGTGCAAGGTTCTGAGGACAATTGAAAACAGAGGCAAATCGGGGCATCGCATTGGATTTCCAAACAAGGCAGCCGGGCTTGCATGCATTCCTCTCCCTCTGAAGCTCTCGATTTACTGCTTTCCTTAGCTGTCATGCTTAGATAGCTAGCTTTTGCTTTGGTTTGTACCCTTAATAGTTAATGCGTTTAGCTATTTAAATTTGTTTTGTAATAATTAGTTAACTAGGATTAGTTAATTAATTGTGTTGTAATAATTAGTTTAATTAGTTAGATTAGCTAGTTAGTTTCTTATTTGGTCCCTCCCTCGATACGGCCAACTGTTGATGCGTTTGTGTGATGCATGTCTTCCAACCCCCATTTCTTTCTCCCTTTTACTTAACCGCTTACGATGGTTAGTTTTAGGGCATATTTCATTTAGCATACCTTATGCTGGTATGTGTGCATCCATTCATCTATATTGCATGCACTGGGCTCGGCGCATCATACTAACAGCATTGTATTTTCAATACACTTACTTGAATACGTGTTGAACAGCATGTTATCAAGTTGCATTTCACATGACATTCTAGAATAGCCGAGCCTATTTTAGTTACATTCTTGCATGTGTTGCATTAGCCATCTTAACATGAACTAGGATCATGCATGATTTCTAACTAGTTCTTTGTTTTGGCTCAGAGTACACTGTGAGTGTTTACGCTTTAGCATATTGCATGTGTGTTATTGACTGCCATAAAAGCATGCTTGCCATTAGGCTAACTGCTTAAGTGATATATCTGCCTGAATGCTTGTGGGTGAAGGTAGGATTACTTGAATTGGAACAATTCATCAAAATCCGCATTTTAGCCTACTCGTGAGTAGCAAACTTCAAACCATTTTTCAAATGAACATGCAATGTTTTGTTCCAACTAAGGCGATCTAGTCTATACTTGTTTGCGGTGTGCATAACATAGTAATTCTAGGTTAATAAACGGAATAAGAGCACATGTGTTTTCAAAAACAAAATATCATGCTTAGAACAGGCCGATCTTTGATCGGGCAAGCGGGGGTGCTCATTGCATGACCTTCCCCTCTCGTACCTAAGTTCCCAAGTCGAGGTAACTTTGGTGATGACGGACACATGGCCTTAGGCACGAGTCAGGATTTCCTAAATTTCCCCAAAATAAAATATTTAGGTGGCGATTCGGTATCTGGCAAAGCAATCCATGTTTGGCACTTCTTTCTAAAAAATCAGTTTTTCAAAAACGATTTGCCGAATTTGGACTCTTTGGTGATTTATCGGTCTTACATCGCACATTGTAAGATTGGATTCAGAACCCGAACTGTAGTAGCTCAGAACAAAACAATATCTAGCGCCATCACGAGCGCAGATGTCGATGAGTTCCCCGAGAGCGCGTCTACAGTTTCTGGCGACTCTGCTGGGGACTTAGAGAACTTGACTCGAACTCATGATATCTTGTTTTTACTACACTTATGTGTCTCTTTGCATTGCATTTGCATTGGTGCGCCTAAGTCACCGTGTTCGCCGTCTGCTATTCCTAAACGTTCTACCTGAGGTTGTATGCCATGAGGTTGACCAGTTATGGGCTCTGCCACGACGGGAACACAAACTCTGATTTTTACCGGGGCACCCTTTTGACCATTCGACCTAGTGCATATTCGGAATCCGTAGTGACTATTCCAAACTAGGATAGGTTGCTTACCTGATTATAGGTTGTTTGAAACCGCTGCGTGCATTGTGAAGCCCTAGCTCCTGACAAAATAGGACAGGGAAACCCTACCCTAACATAGGGGTGTTTTGGCTCTTACTTGCATGATATTTGCTGTCAGAATGTGTTTCTACAGGGTTGTATGTACCAGTTTGCAAGATTGGGTATCAGGCCTGAGGGCATCGGTATTTGGGAATCAGTTTTACACAAGGGTATCGATTTACTGGGCAGAATTTTGGGTAGAGTTCAGTAGAGAGCACAGTCATTCAGCTTTGCTTATATCTGTTCTGGTGAAGTCGGGTTGAGATGCTGTCTGTTTTCTTCTTTTGCAAGGTCATGGAACTATAGCTTCAGAAGGCTCCCATATCCCTCGTGTACGTTGGACTTGTATTGATAGACTTTGTTAGGTCAAAATTGGTTCAGAAGCAACCTGTGTTTACCTCACCCTCACCGGTTACAAGATGAAGAAGGTTCAGGCAGAATTCACCAGTACAGTTTCTACAGCAGTCACACCTCAGTTCACCCGGGTCTAGTCTGGTTTGGGAACAGTTGTCTGCTTTCAGCTCAGCACGAGATCAATCATCTGATCCTATGGCTCAGTATCCCTTAGCTAGTGTGGAAGAACAGATATAGCACCTGCAACAGATAATTGAGGCACTGCAACAAGACGCAGTCCGTCAGGATGAAGTCACGGCTCGTCAGGCCGAAGTGATAAATAGGCTACAACAACAACAGCCACAACTGGCTGCAGCCTCTGCATCTTATGCACCTCCCACGGGTAACCCGACACCCAGAGCCACTGCCTCTACTACCAATGTCCGAGAAACTCAGGGTAATCCGGTGGAGCCAATTCTAGCACAGGCCTCTAAAGCTCCTGTCCATCAAAGCGACGCTCCGTTTGAATTTGAAGTTGACTCAACTGCACTTAAGGTCAATAAACTAGAGAAGTTATTCAAACAAGCATAAGGAGTGAACTCCATCCCGGATTTAGAGGACGGGTATACTGAATCTGCAGTTACCTTATCGGAGCGGTTTAAAATGCCGCATATCGACCGCTTTGACGGCTCTGGAGACCCAAGGGTGCACCTCCACCTATTTTCTGATATTCTAGGGCCAATGAGTTTGACCCCAGCCTAGAAGTTATCACTATTCGGCCGAACCATGTCTGGGATAGCCGCAATCTGGTATGCAAAATTGAAGGACTGTGTGAAACAGAACTAGGAAGAACTGGCTGAGGCCTTTATTGCTTAATACTCCTGTAATACACAGATCGAGGTCACAACTCGTGATCTCAAAGTCACCCGCCAAGAGCCAAATGAGGGTTTCTCAGAGTTCGTGGCGAGATGGAGAGCAAAGGTCTCAATAATGACTACAAGGCTTTCCGACAAAGATCACATCAGGATGATTGTTCGGAATTTGCATGGCAAGTTATTGCAAAAGATGGTCGTTCTACCTCTGTTTACCTTTCCAGCCCTTCATGAGATGGGGGTTCAAATTGAGGACGCCATCAGACAAGGGATTTTTGCGGAAGATAATGAGCCTTTGAAGAAGAATGTTGTTCGCAGTTCCAATGATGCTACTGATGGTAGTACAACTGCGAAATGCTCAGAAGTAGACTCTATCATCACTTCCCTCAATGGCCAAAAACCCACCACTTCAACTCGGCCTCAAGCCCAAGAATTCCATCCTCTTTACATGAGTCTGTCTCAAGCTTTGGAAATGCTGCGAGAAGAAGGACACCTAGAACTCCTAGAATCCCAACCCCTTCCAAATCCTCTTCCACCAAGATATGACCCAGCTAAATACTGTGCCTATCATCAATAACACGGTCATGATACGAACCGTTGCATCTGCCTCCGTCATAAGATTCAGAATCATATTGACGAAGAGATCATACCTCCACCTAAAGGACCTCGGGCCAGTACTGACCCGTCATCTCTGCATCTTAATCAGATCCATATAATGCCATCCAGCTACAACCCCAGCATATACATCACCCCAGCCTATCTACCCAAGCCTGAGGTGTTCATTCCAGAAAGCACAGTCTTGTACATGATGGATGCACCTGGAGCCCAATTATCTTAAACCCGTAAGCCCACTACTTCTAAGCTGATAAGAATGATCAAAGATCTTCAGGGAACTGTGGCAGATTTAGCCTTTGGGATATTGGCTCCGTCATCGACCACACCGCATACCGGGAATTTCATGTCAAAAGGCTCCCCAATCTTGGGATGGGCTACATTTGAAGAAGGCCAATCCCTTGCCAAAGTGGAGGCGAGTGGAAAGAACAAGGTAGGGGTAGGCATTGATCCCCATAAACACCTTCTGTGGGATGTTGAGGCTTTGAAAGCTGAAGGGTTGGACAAACAGCAAGTGATTGCAGTTGTCGCAAAGATTGTGGATGGCACTATTGCCACTCAGAATGAGAGCAGTTTGAATCAACAGGCAAGCCAGGAGAAGGGATGTCGTACTAGAAATGTTCCTCTCAGCTCTAATCCTGTACTCGGAAGAGATCAGCAAACCCAGTTGGCGCCTACCGATCCCTTTGCCGGTGTATTCAGCAAAACTCCACAAACCTCGAAGTACCTACCTCGGGGCCAGAGAGTGTTCACTCCACTGTGCATGTCTCTGTCAGTGGCTCTGAACGTCCTGATCAAACAGGGGCATCTGAAGCCCCTGGAGCCGCGGCCATTACCAAATAACCTCCCTCTCTCCCATGATCTGGCCAAATACTGTGCCTTTCATCAACGAGCTGGCCATGGCACTGACATGTGTTTTCGTCTTCGTCATGAAATACAAGATGTGATTGATAAAGGGGTCATCGTCGTACCGGGCCTCGCAAAGTCTATCGACACTGGATCAGTGAACTTGGGGGATAATGTGATAATGTGATCGGGGGATGAACCACCTGCGAATGGCACTTAGCCTACTCCAGATATGGGGATGACGCACACTGTTTTGAGCACTGTACAAATGCTGTTTGTTTTACGTTCTGGCTTGGGTATTGAGTCAGTTCTGTTGTTTTATTTTGTGTCTGTCTCTTTGTTTCAAGTCAGTCTTTTTGTTTGGGGTATGTCTTGTCGTATCGAGTCAGTCTTGTTGTATAGGAGTCGAGTGATTCCAAGGGTGTTACCTCGGACATCACTATTTTGTTTTGTGTTTGTCTTTTTGCTTTCTTTTGAGTCTGTTTCTACTGTGGAGCCAGTTACACCAGAAGATCTGAATGAAATAGCAGTGGCTTTCATGTTTGTGCATTTGTTTCTATCTTGAACCTGTTGTGCCAACAAACTTGTTTGAAACGGCAGCGCATTTCACCTGCTCTTCTGTGCCTTGAAATTATTGTGTTGACTTATGTTTTTCAAAACCTTTTGAACATTGTGATGAAAATGAAGAGGAAGGAATTCCTCGGGTTTTGCAAAAATTTGATCAAACTGAGAGAAAGAGAGGCGTGCTAAGCTTTTATTGAATGAGATCATGCGTGTTAATGTGAGTACTGAGAAGGATCCTAGCTTGATCCAGAATGGTTCTACATTGTCTTCAGCGCGAGTGACTAGTCGCTTTCTTAAAAGATTTCAAAAAAAATGTTTTGCGCGGTCCTATAAAGACCCGTGTGGAATCGCTCTTGAGATTGTACAGCCTAGGATCACTCTCAGCCTCAAGCCTCGACCCCCTTCGCTTTCAAACCTTGAACTTGGACCCAGAATGTTCAACGGTTAATCACAATGTGAGGCCTGTGTGGCCTGATCAAAAGCAGCCCACGAATTAGGGGCAAGAAAAATCATATCAAGAAGATCAGGTGTTGTTAAAAGAAGCTTGCGAAGCTAGATCAGGAGCAACCCTCGAACTAGGGGCAAAAGAATTTCAAATGCACTCAAAGAGCGAAAAATTGGGACATTTCTCAAGCCAATGAAAATCGGCAAGAATGCCAAATCCCAGAAGGGAGGAAAGAAGAAAGTTTATCGCTGAAGGACAACTGAGTTCTTATCCACATCACTAGGGGCAAATTCAGCCCCCATTGGATGGATTCCTACATCGTCAGCAAACATCAGCCATTCTCTTGGATTTAGATGGCTTCAAGATCCTAAAACCATTTAACATGGACAAGTTACACTTTTAACCTTGAGAGGCTCGCTGGGCTGAAAACTCGGAAGGGCGACCCAGGCAAAAGTTAGAGCAAAAAAGAAAAAAAAAAGATGCAAAGAACAAAAGAAGAAAAGCAAAAAAAAAAAAAAAAAAAAAAAAGAGAAATGAAAAGAATGAAAAGAAAAAAAAAACAAAGCTCGCAAGGTTGAAAACCTGAAAGGGCGGCCTTGGCAAAAGTTAGAGCGCAAAAAGAGAGGTTAATACCCGAGTGTACCTTAACCCGGAACTATGCAAGGCTTGATTCCCATGTTTGGGGATATGTAGGCAACTTTATTCTGAAGTCCAGTCGTAAACACTTCAAATTCAACAGTCCTGTCTATGAGATTGAATGGGTCGTCTTTGTTGTTTCGTATCCAAGAGTTTGGCTGTGATCGTCACTTATGAGAACTGGTTACAGTGTGCTATGGTACTATTCAAACAAGGGGCAACTTTCCGTTGTCGTTCAGTGTGCTGCGGTGCTATTCAAACAAGGGGCAACTTTCCGTTGCCGTATAGTGTCCTTCAAACAAGGGGCAATTTTCCATTGTTATGGATCTGAGGTCGTACATCTCAAGAGTAGGTTCTTTGCTCGTTGAGCAGTGGCCGTTTGCAAAAACAGCTTTTGAGAATTTTTATTGAGGTTGACTAATTTTCTCGAAAATTATTCCATTTTCCAAAACTGGACCATTTTCTTGGACCCAAAAAAAGAAAACTTTCAGTGCTCATAGCCTAACTTGCATGATTTCAAATCAAAAAGCTGAACAGGTATGTTAATCTAACTCTCATATTGGTCAAAGTTGTTTTAGTAGAAAACAAAAACAAAAAATAGTCAAAATCATGAACTAGGGGCACAGTTGAGTCAGGTGTTCTGTCTTTTCCCCATTGTCAACATACTTGCCAGAAAGGGCATCATATTTGCCAAGAAGGGCACAACTGAAGCTAACAACAAATGGCTGAAAGATCTCAACATCCTCCAAGTAACGAGGTATCAAGTTAAGTGCGAAGCACAAATTGGAATGGATCAATATATTCCACTCCCTCATCTGGGGCATCGACTAGACGTTGCCGGAGGAAATAGCCACGAGCTGAATATGCTGGGAATGAGCCCACTCCTGTTTATCCATCAACCACCCAGGGGAGGGATAAAAAAATATGAGAGATTGAAGAATGGAGAGATGTGCGTTGAGAGAAAAAGTGAGAAAAGGGCTTTTTCAGAAAAACAGAGCCTGAGGGCCAAGTGATGTGAGAATCACAAATAAGAAAGGGTGGGAAACAATACCCGGAGAAACTGGCTCCTCATGACCTGAGAGGTCTCTCGTCTTTGGAATACGTCTGATTGTCGTGTCTGTTGTTTGTCCCAATTCTTGTTTTGAGTCGTTTTGAATGTCAATAGATGTGTTTAGGTTGTTTACGTTTATTTTCCGCTGTTGAGTCTTTTTCATTGTGTTCATTCGTAGGCTCAATACCCGGTTAAGAACCCATCTCTTAATTTCAAAAATAAATCGTTTTGTGCTCAGAGTACTGTGCCATTCTCCACATTTGTGCAAAATAAGATTTGTTCTTTCATAAAACTGCAGGGTTCAACCCGGGTCATGTGAGAACAGTAAAACCAGGACCTATCTGAAGCTATTCGGTTCCAGGCTGCAAAGCAAAAGCAAGAGGGAAATTTTGGAGCATTTGAGTTTACCTCTGCAAGTTCCGTTACTACATCTCGTATATTCAGAATTAACTGTGTGTCCAGGATGAACTGTCTTCGGAATGAGCTGTGTGCCAAATAAACCGAGCACTGTGTTATGAGTTGTGTGTTCAGAGTGAGCAGTGTGCTGTATGGGCTGTGTGTTCAGAATAAACCAACTACTGTGTTATGAGTTGTGTGTTCAGAGTGAGCAGTGTGCTGTACGGGCTGTGTGTTCAGAATAAGCCAAGTACTGTGTTATGAGCTGTGTGTTCAGAATGAACAATGTGTTGTATGAGCTATGTGCCAAATAAACCAAGTACTATGTTACAAGGTGTGTGTTCAGAATGAGCAGTGCGCCGTACGAACTGTGTGTTCAAAGTGAACAGAATGCTGTGTTGACCATTTCCATGCCAGGATGGCGATCAGAAGTGCTCCCCCTAAGTACCAATCCCTGCCAGAGGCATCTTGGCTGTGTTTGCAATGAGTTCCTAGGAGATCAATTGCGTTTGTGGACACTAGAGTTCGAATGGCTGTTGCCTAGACCACAAAGGTTTGGAATTTTCGAGACTAAAGTCTGGTTTAAACGCCCAAGTGTGTATCCCTGGCTTGAAATTTGTATAGAAGCCCCATAGGTTGAGGTAGCGGGTATGCATCTCAATTCTGGATACTAAACCAACTTAGTCTGTCACCCCGTTGAAGAATAGGGAAAGTTGTGAATATGATCAGGAAGAAAAGCGGCATCCGTGGTTTCCCCAGCAGATGTTGCTCCATGTCAGCATTTCAGCACCTTTGTACTGCGAGTTGAAGGTAAGAGTTCGAAGAACACAAGAGGGGAGATCCCCGTCAGAGCAGAGCGGTTCACCGCCACTCACCTCATGAGGCGCTTTCTAAAGCGCCACTTTGTCTGTTCATCGCATTCCTTAAACATCTTGCATTGTATTGCATTTTACCTATCAGATTTGTTTCATGAACGGTATTGTATGTATTGTTCATTTAGAGAAGTTCTGCTTTAGTTTGACTGATACCTTTTTCCTCTCGCGTTTGGCACGCGTTTGGTTACCTTTTCTCTCGCGTTTGGCACGCGTTTGGTTACCTTTCTCCTCTCGCGTTTGGCACGCGTTTGGTTTCCCTTTCTCCTTTCGCATTTGGCACCCGTTTGGTTTCCCTTTCCTCTCGTGTTTGGCACGCGTTTGGTTTGCCTTTTTCCTCTTGCGTTTGGCACGCGTTTGGTTACCTTTCCTCTCGTGTTTGGCATGCGTTTGGTTACTTTTCTCCTCTCGCGTTTGGCACGTGTTTGGTTTCTCTTTTTCCTCTCGTGTTTGGCACGTGTTTGGTTTCCCTTTCTCCTCTCGTGTTTGGCACGCGTTTGGTTTCTCTTTTTCCTCTCGCGTTTGGCACGCGTTTGGTTTTCCTTTTTCCTCTCACGTATGGCATGCGTTTGGTTTCCTTTTCCTCTTGCGTATGGCACGCGTTTGGTTTCCCTTTCCTCTCGCTTTTGGCATGCGTTTGGTTCACCTTTCCTCTCTCACGTGTGCTACACGGAGAGGTTTACCCTTTCCTCTCTCACGTGTGATACACTGAGAGATTTACCCTTTCCACTCTCGCATGTGATATGCTGAGAGGTGTGCCTTTCTTCTTGTTGCATTGTTATGCACACTCTCCTCCTTTCTGAAACACGGGGATATGTCCCTATGTTTCTCCTTTCTTTCTGAAACAGAGGGATATGTCCCTATGTTTCTCTTCTTTTCGAAATACGGGGATACGTCCCTATGTTTCTCCATCTTTGGTTTAGAGCATTTGGAATACGTTCCAATGCTCGTACCATTTCGACACATAGGGTTTCTTCTTCCTTTCCGAAACATGGGGATATGTCCCTATGTTTCGCCTTCTTTTCGAAACATGGGGATATGTCCCTTTGTTTCTTTTCTTTCCAAAACACGGGGATATGTGTCCCTTTGTTTCTCCCTCGTTCCCTTTCTTTACACAATTTCAGCGTGTTTAGAATTTATCTCAGGTTGCGTCATGTACGCGCTTGGGCGGGTTGTTTTGGACCTCTTCTCACGATTTTAGTGTGGTTTGAGTGTCCCTTTCCTTACACAATTTTAGTGTGTTTGAAATTTATCTCAAGTTGTGTTGCGAACATGCCTGGGCGGGTTGTTTTGGACCTCCTCTCACGATTTCAGCATGGTTTGAGTGTCCCTTTCCTTACACGATTTTAGCGTGTTTGGAATTTATCTCAGGTTGCATCGTGTACACGCTTGGGCAGGTTGTTTTGGACCTCCTCTCGCGATTTCAGTGTGGTTGGAATATGTCCCCCTTTGCATCTACTTTACAGTTTATCACTCGCGCTATTTTGCGCTGTGTCCATTACTTGCATTGTGAATGTATTTTATCGCGCTATTTTGCGCATCGTGCTTTTTTTGCGCTGTGTCCATTATTTGCATTGTGCATGCATTTTATTGCGCTATTTTGCGCTGTGTCCATTACTTGCATTATGCATGCATTTTATCGCGCTATTTAGTGTATCGCACTGTTTTGTGCATTACATAGTATCATTCGTGCTATCTTGCGCGCCTTACATGCACTTGTTAGTGCACTGCATTGTTATGCGTCACACTTAGGTTGCATTGTTGTGCGTCCCTTTCCGCATTGTTATACGTCACACTTAGGTTGCATTGAAAACCTAGGTTGCATTGTTATGCACCCCTCCACTTGCGTTGTCACGCACTTTTCACTTGCATTGCTATGCATGTTTCTAACGATATTGTGTCTGTTGAGTTTCTTTCTTTTGCAGGCACGATATTGTATGTACGGTTCATTTGAAGCTGGTGCAACCAGACGAACCGGACGGTATTGTATGTACTCCGTGTGAGACGTAGCGAGAATTGTATAATTCTCTTACATCCTTTCTGCATGTAATGTAGTTTGATTTGTATTCACTTGCTTAAACTATTGCATTTATTGTGTATAATTGCTTCATTACAGCTTTCTTTACATGATCATAAGTTATGTTTGGTATCTTGCATGTCATTTTCATCTTGCCCCTGTTTGTGGGCACATCTCTTTATTATCTTGCCTGTTTGTCCAAGTCTTCGGCCTTGTCAAAAATGGGTCGTCTCTGGGCTTTGACACTCACTCCCATCACTTATGACTTTCGAGTTCTGTCATAGAGGGGCAACTGTAGACACCCCATTTTTGACCGACAATAAGACTCAGACGTCATCGATTGAGCGCTCGGTGATAGCGCATGTTGTGCTCGTTTCGAGTTTCCAGAGTTTTGGCCGAGTGCCTTGCCCCGAGCCTCTGAACTCTTTGTGCTTCGGCTCGGTTTGTGGACCAAGTCTGGTTTTCCTTCCCTAAAGGAGGGAGAGGTCTTGTAGACCACTCTTTTGTGGTCGTAGACCACTTTTTGTGGTCGTAGGCCACTTTTCCCATTTGAAGACTAGTTTTCGATTTTCGAAGCCTTCGGCCGCGCGCCTTGTCTCGGGATCGCTTAACGTTCTCCGTTTACCGTGATTTTTGAACCACACCTTGTTTCCTTGGCCTAGAGGGCCACTGTGGTTTGGGAGACCACTTTTGTGGTTGTAAACCACTTTTGGTGCTTGTCAACTAGTTTTCGAGGCTCTCGGCTGCGCACTTTGCCTCCCGAACTTTCATCTTGCATCCGTTTTGGTTTGTTTTTGGTAAAAATCTTGTTTTCCTTGTTTGGAAGGTGGTACAAGGGTGGGAGACCAGTATTTTCCCTTGGAGACCACTTTTCCTCCTGCCAGCCAGTTTTCTAGTCTGACAACTGGTCACCCTGATCTTGGGACCATCAAAAGTGGTCGGCCACCACACCATTTGTTTGTTTTCATCCTCTAGACTCTCTCCCACCTTGGCCGACCAGTTGTTGTTCTAGGAGACCACTTGAAGTGGTTGGCCGACCAGAAAAAGTAGCTGGCTGACCACTTAACTGGTCTGCCACTTTTTATCACCTTTTTGGAGATATTTTCCTCCAGCTAGCACAGCTGGAGGGCACCAGAGCCATCCTCCATACATATGGAGGGATTTCCTTGGCCCTTAGCTTCTTAGAGAAGCTTTGCTTTTGGTTCTCTATAAGAGGGAACCTCCTCCTCCCTCCTCTAGGTTCAGAAAAATTGCCTTAAGACATATAGATATAGTTTTGTATCTATCTTGCCCTTTACTTCATTTTTGTGCTTCAAAAGTGTCATTTTGTCTTACTTTAACACACAAACACACACTCAAACACTATCCATTTGCTACTGAGGTGCTTAGGAGCTGGTTTTGGTGTTCTTGGGTTGGTTTGAGCTTGAAAAATCTACTGGAGTTGCAGCCTTGAAGAAGTTCATCAAGGGTGAGTCTCTAACCCTTAAACCCCTCATTCTTGCTTAAGCTTTTAGCCTTATTTGCATACTACTTTAAGCTTAGCTCTTAACTGGAAAAATTTTTGTTTTTGCATGCTTAAAAAGTTTGTTTAAGGTTACTTTTTCGTTGGGGGTGTTCTATCCCCTCTTAGGCCTTGTTAGGTCTTGTTTTGAGCCATCCCTTTAGGCTCTTGTTGTAGCCTTTGCATGACCTTTCTACCACTGAAATCCAGAGAATTTTCAGTGGTGGAAAGGTGGTTTTGAGGTCCCAAAAAGGAGAGGGTCATCCCCTCTCCTTGTGTCTTGTTTACTTGCTTCATATGCCTCATGTTTGAGCATCTTTGTTAAGCTTATGTTGGCCATATCTTGGCTTGTATTTATGGTTATTTTGCTGAGGCTTACCACTATTTTTGCTTGGTTTAGTCATCCCTTGCATGCATACTACACTTGTAGTGTAAATCACACACACTAGTCTTGTATGCTTCATGAGGTAGCATGTCATTCTAGCTTATGTTGAGTCCATTTCAGCATGTTTTTGGGCTTGTTTTACCATGTCATACCTCTGTTAGGGTTAAGTTTGGTCACCTTTTGCATGCTCCATGCACTTGTAGTGCAATTCCATGAATAGCCTAACATCTATCATGCTTTCACATGTCATTCTAGCATGCTTTTGGCTTAACTTCATGAAGCTTTTGTCCATGTTTTAACATACTTTAGCTCTGATTTTGGTTGTTTTGGCCATGCATGACTTGCTTTGTATCGTTATAATGTATTATAGCATGTTAGTTTTGTGCTTCAAGTCCATTGGCATGCTTTACTTGGACTATTTGAATGCTTTGGCATCATTTATTATGTGATTTCAGTTTGTGTTTCATGCTCATGCACTTGCATTTATCACTCATTCAATGTGTTGGAGGGTTTGCCCCTTTATGCCTTAACATGAACCATTGCGTATGCCTTCATGTCTTAGCTTGCGAGCCATCATTTCAGTGCTTATTTGGGGTTATTATGCCATGATATAACTCTGATTTTTGTTGCTTAAGTCATTCCATGCTTGGTCTTAATAGGTGTAGTGTAATCCACCTTATTTGCCTTGTATGCATCATGCCTTATGCCCTCCATGCTAGCTTATTTTAGCTTCTTTCCATGCATGTTTTAGACTTATTTTAACATATTCTTGGACTGTTTTGGGTTGCCTTGATCATATGCTTCATGTCTTGCATACTTGTAGTATAGGTGCTCTTGCTTGCTTCAAGCTTTGAGCACCATTGCATGCTTCATTTATGTTGTGTACATGATTTGGCATCATCTAACATGACATTTCAGAGCTTATAACATTGTCATGTTCCCACTTCATTCACTCTTTAAGTGTCTTTGAGTGTTGTGCATTGTTGCCTAGTTTATGGCTTAGCTTGTATGCTTGCATGCCCAGGTCTTTGAGTCCTCATCTCAGCATGTTCAGGTCTTTGTTTTGACCTACTTGAGCTTTGTCCATGTTTGGTTTAGTCGTTTGTGCCATGTAATGCATGCCCTTTGTGTAGTCCCTTTAATGGCTTTATGCCTTAGGCCTTCTTGCATGCTTTACTTGTGTTGTTTGAATGATTTGGCATAATTTTACACTTGATTTCAATGCATTTAGTGTTGTTACACTTCCGCATTTATCACTCCTCGAGCCCTCTTGAGAGTTGTGCTCTTAGGCCTAGTTGGTTGGCCATGGCATTGTGCATGCATGTCTTGCCTTTTTGTGCCCTTTGTTTCATCATTGTGGCCACTGTCTTGGCATGGCTGAGGCCTATCCATTTTGGTTTAAGTCCATTGTGCATTATGTATGCCATGTAGTCCATAGCATTGAGTATGCCATGTTGTTTGCATGATTAATTTAGCATTGTGCATGCCATGTTCATTACATTGTGTATGCTAGTTGCCATTTGCATTGCGTATGCTCGTTATCATGAGCATTGTGTATGCCATGTAGTTCATTCGCATTGTGTATGCTAGTACTTTAATTGCATGTTTGCAAGCTTGTCCCTCGCATGTTCGTATGCCATATGCATTAGATGTTTGTATACTTAAGTTGCATTGCATGTCCATTGTGTATGCCATGTTATGTGTTCCATCTTGTTTGGAATAGGTGTTAGTCCAAACACGGGAAACAAGGGACGTTTCATACTTAAAGTGATGAAACGTGCCTCGATTCTCGGTCGCCGATGCTCTTGATCATACCTGATAGAGTTTTAGGCTTTATGTGTTTACTTGTGCATTCATTTTACATTGAATTGTGCAATTTGACTTCTCGGCCATCACGCATTAAAATGCGCGATTAGTGGCCCGAGGGTCCAGAACTGCACTCCCTTGAGTTCATGACATGATAAGGAGGGTGGTTGTGCACACATATCTTGCAAATACATTGCCATGCCCTTTCTTTCTCTCTGTTGCAGCAAATTGCAGTTCAGCAGCAACAACTGGTCGGCCAGCCAGAAAAACTAGCTGGCCGACCACTTTTTCTAGCTTTCTGCAAGAAAAGTGGTCGGCAGGTGGCTGCAGAGACCAAAACTGGTTAGCCACCCTCTCAAAAGACTCCCAAGGTGAAGTTTCAGCTTTCTGGAGCTTGGTGCAAGGTTCTGAGAACAATTGAAAACAAAGTCAAATCGGGGCATCGCATTGGATTTCCAAACGAGGCGACCGAGCTTGCATGCATTCCTCTCCCTCTGAAGCTCCTGATTTACTGCTTTCCTTAGCTGCAATGCTTAGATAACTAGCTTTTGCTTTGGTTTGTATCCTTAATAGTTAATGCGTTTAGCTATTTAAATTTGTTTTGTAATAATTAGTTAACTAGGATTAGTTAATTAATTGTGTTGTAATAATTAGTTTAATTAGCTTAGATTAGCTAGTTAGCTTCTTATTTGGTCCCTCCCTCGAGAGTGCCAACTGTTGTAATAAGCGTGCGTTTGTGTGATGCATGTCTTCCAACCCCCATTTCTTTCTCCCTTTTACTTAACCGCTTACGATGGTTAGTTTTACGGCATATTTCATTTAGCATACCTTATGCTTGCATCCGTGCATCCATTCATCTGTATTGCATGCACTGGGCTCGACGCATCATACTAACTGCATTGTATTGTCAATACACTTACTTGAATACGTGTTCAACAGCACGTTATCAAGTTGCATTTCACATGACATTCTAGAATAGCCGAGCCTATGTTAGTTGCATTCTTGCATGTGTTGCATTAGCCATCTTGACATGAACTGGGATCATGCATGATTTCTAACTAGTTCTTTGTTTTGGCTCGGAGTACACTGTGAGTGTTTATGCTTTAGCATACTGCGTGTGTTATTGACTGCCATGAAAGCATGCTTGCCATGAGGCTAACTGCTTAAGTGATACAACTGCCTGAATGCCTATGGGTGAAGGTTGAATTACTTGAATTGGAACAATTCATCAAAATCCGCATTTTAGCCTACTCGCGAGTAGCAAACTTCAAACCTTTTTTCAAACGAACATGCAATGTTTTGTTCCAACTTAGGCAATCTAGTCTATACTTGCTTGCGGTGCGTATAACATAGTAATTCTAAGTTAATAAACGGAATAAGAGCACATGTGTTTTCAAAAACAAAATATCATGCTTAGTACAGGCCGATCTTTGATCGGGCAAGCGGGGGTGCTCATTGCATGACCTTCCCCTCTCGTACCCAAGTTCCCGAGCCGAGACAACTTTGGTGATGACGGACACGTGGCCTTAGGTACAAGTCAGGGTTTCCTAAATTCCCCCAAAATAAAATATTTAGGTGGCGACTTTGTCTCTGGCAAAGCAGTCCATGTTTGGCACTTCTTTCTAAAAAATCAATTTTCCAAAAATGATTTGCTGGATTTGGACTCTTTGGTGATTTATCAGTCTTGCATCGCACATTGTAAGATTAGATTTAGAACCGTGACATTGAGTCCGAACTGTAGTAGCTCGGAACAAAACGAGATCTAGCGCCATCGCGAGCGCGGATATCGGGGAGTTCCCGGGAGCGCGTCTACAGTGAGACTTGTGTAGAAGCAATATTCTTAACAGAATATCCCATAAGAAAATGAATAGCACTCCTTATGAATTGTGGAAAGGTCGACCACCTTCCTATAAATACTTAAAAGTGTGGGGATGTTTGGCAAATATGGAAGTTCCTGTTTCGAAAAAGACTAAAATAGGACCAAAAATAATAGATTGTGTGTTTATTGGTTATACTCAAAATAGTAATGCATATCGGTTTCTAACTTATAAATCAGAAATACTTGATATATATGTGTGCACTATTATAGAGTCAAGAAATGTTGTGTTTTTTGAACATATTTTTCCTTACAAGAAAGGACAGGAATTAAGTTCACATAAAAGAACTTATGATTGTACACAAAGTCAAGAGACTAATGACAATCAAACACAAGAGCCTATTAATGGTCTCGACCAACCGGATATAACTGATGATGAGCCAAGACGAAGTAAGAGAGCAAGAATATCAAAATCCTTTGGTCCAGATTTTCTGGCATACCTGTTAGAAATGAACCTCAAAATTTTAAGGTAGCAATGACAGGTCTTGAAGTACCTTTATGGAAAGAGGCTGTTAATAATGAAATTGAATCTATTATGCAAAATCATACTTGGGAATTGGTGGATTTTCCACCCGGTTCTAAACCTCTTAGATATAAATGGGTATTCAAGAGAAAGATAAAAGCAGATGGTTCAATAGACAAGTATAAAGCAAGACTTGTGCTAAAAGGTTACAAACAAAAGGAAGGCCTGGACTATTTTGACACATATTCCCCTGTGACAAGAATAACATCCATTCACATGGTTATTGCTATAGCAGTGTTGTATAATTTAGAAATATATCAAATGGATGTTAAGACAGCTTTCTTAAATGGTGATCTAAATGAAGAGATCTATATGAAGCAACCCGAAGGGGTTATAGTGCCAGGGCAAGAAAAGAAAGTTTGTTGTCTTGTAAAATCCCTCTATGGATTAAAACAAGCTCCTAAGTAATGGCATGGAAAATTTGATCATGCTATGCTTACTAATGGGTTTAAGATAAACAAATGTGACAAATTCGTCTATGTTAAAAATACTGACAAAGTTTATGTCATCGTTTGTCTTTATGTGGATGACATGCTTATTATTGGAAGTAGTCAAAACATAATCAAATTAACTAAACAAATGCTGAACAAAAGATTTGATATGAAAGATATGGGGGTCGCAAATGTAATATTAGGAATAAAAATTACTAAAACATCTGATGGATATGCATTATCTCAATCTATTATATTGAGAAAATTCTTGGTAAATATACCAAAGATGATATGAATGTGGCAAAAACACCTGTAAACATCAGTTTTTATTTATTGAAAAATAAAGGTGATGTGGTGTCTTAGCTTAAATGCTCCGAAATCATTAGAAGCCTAATGTACCTAATCAATTGCACTCATCCTGATATAGTTTATGTTGTTAGTAAATTGAGTAGGTACACTAGTAACCCCGGAGAAGACCATTGGAAAGCGATCATTCGGGTTCTTAGATATCTAAGATTTACCCGTGATCATGGTTTGAACTCTATTCGATATCCTACAGTACTGGAAGACTATTGTGATGAAAATTGGATATTGGTTATTAAAGATTCAAAATCCACTAGTGGATATGTCATTACTCTGGGAAACGCTGTTGTTTCTTGGAAATCTACGAAACAAACAAGGATCGCACGATCTACAATGGAATCTGAGTTCATTTCTTTAGACAAAGCAGAAGAAGAATCATAATGGCTTCACCACTTCTTAGAAGATATTCTAATATGACCAAAACCTGTGTCAGCTATTTGCATTCATTGTGATAATCAATCTGCAATAGGTACGGCACAGAGTCATATGTATAATGGTAAATCACAACATATTTCGTCGTCGACATAATACCGTAAGGCAATTGCTCTCAAATGGAATAATCTCAATAGGTTATATTAAATCTAAAGAGAATATTGCGGGTCTGTTAACAAAAGGTTTATCAAAAGAGCAGGTGTATAGTTCATCGAAGGGGATAGGATTAAAACTTATTACATAAGAGTCATCATAATGGTAACCCTACTTGGATGACTGGAGATCCCAAGAACTAAGTTCAAACAAACAACTAAGTTATGTGTGGCTCGTCAGAAATCACCAAGGGATTAAAATTCCCTACCCATTCATGTGGTGAAAGTGATATTTGCAACATGTGTTATATGCAAGGGTTAAAGGATAAGCTTTGCTTTAATGATTACTTATATCTTGATTTGGGCATAAAAATCAAGACGAATATAAGAGATACTCACAATAAGAATCACCTATATTAGTGTCAACTGGGGCCGGTTTTTTGAGAATGAATAGACTAAATTCTCTAGAAGCACTCATGAACAACCAGGAGCGTTCAAGGCCAAAATTAACATAACCGTGAGAACCACGATGTGTCAGAAGATGTTTTTGTGTGAAATCTATTATCTTGGTTTACACAAATGGCTAAACAATTCAAGGCATCGTGTCCATTAGTTAGCCAGTAAGTCCCATAGGTTATCACTAGGAAAGGTTCAAGGCTGAAAGCTACCTATCTTGATGCAAAATGTTTTCGATTTATACTATTTCGACAAATTATGCATATTGTTGCATTTCCGTTGTCATCAAATTCCATTCATGTGGGGGATTGTTAGAAATGGTTTGAAAAATGGTTTTGGACAAAACATATTTTTTCCAAACTTTGGTCTCAATTTTAGGTGGGGCCTATGCGCTAAAGTTAGCGGGTCTAAGTGATAATGTGTTCTACGATGCGTTGTGGTTCACGTAGTATATTTGGTTGCTCAAAACCATTATCGGGTAAATGAGAAATTGAAGCCAAAGTAAGCTCCATAGAAATGGTTTATTGGTGAAATTTCCATAAATAATGGGTTAAGATTTGTCCCATATTGAATTGGTGGGCAAACTTTGTGTGGGTTTATAAGGCTTGGGTTTGGAACTTGGGGTAGGCCTCAAGGGGCACTCAAGTTTTGTAGAATGGGAGGTTATGGGCAAAAAAGGGATAGACCCATTGGACCCAAAACAAACACACACGCACGCGCCGCCAGCCGTCCGTCCATCCGGTCAGTCGAACGGCCTGGGCTGGGCCTGGGCTTAGGTGTAAGGTTGGGTTGGGCTTCTCCGGCCCAATGCCTAATACTAATTCTTTTTGGGCCAAAAACATTTGAATTTATTTTTAATTTTTATTTTGAAAAATAAATTCTGACCGTTTGAATTTAAATTTCGGATGGAAAATTCAAATTTTTTACACCTCTTCAACACAGATTCCAAACCTGTCCGAACAGGTTCTTGTCTGTTCAGTTCAAACCCAAACAGTTTCTTATCTATTCAAACAGTACCGAACAGGTACCATACCTGTTCGATTCAAATCTAAAAAGCCACAATTTCTCCTATAAATAGATAGACTCTCATTTGGATTTTGCATTCAGAAGTTTCGTTCTTGTCTATGTTATTACTCTCTGCATTTTGCTGCATTTAATTTTCCTGTAAGAAAGAGTTTAAATATAGAGTGTGATCGTTGTGCAAACAACTTGTAGTGTAGCTACTGTTTTTTGTAGATCATTTCATCTTGGGAGATAGACATCCATAATCTATTAGTACCCAAGAGAGGACGAATCTGTCTTAAGGAGACAGTGTTCAACAATGACAAAATAATACTGTAAGTAATTTGATTACTTTTCTGTTTTTATTATTTTTCCTTTTCAGATTCTAGTTTTATTTTTGTAACAAAATACGAATTTGTTTTTTCTTAATTTATTTATATATGTATATATACTGTGTTGATTTTTGTAATTAAACAGTCTCTCTCTATTCTTTAATCTATTCTTCGAATACAGTGAAGATTGTCCAACAGGCCTATCAGTACAGATCCAAAGGACTATGCCCATTATGCGCTTGACAGCGAGCTCGAGTGGGCTAGTGCACCTTCTATGCTCTTGCTTCAGGATTCAAGTGAGAACCCTTAAACTACAGCGAGGTGTGCTTGCTACCCTCTTGACAAGGTAGTTGAGCGAGCATGCAGAAATTGGATCACTCTGATTCTTGATTTGATTTGGACTCCCATGCATATAAAAACACTCTTTTGCGTGATTAGGATAAGAGACAATATACAATAGGTTTTGCAATCTTGAGAGTTGTACCATATCAATGATTTTAGTGGATCGACACGTTTACATTCGCAAAAATACCTAATCAATAAGCATACATAGACACAGATATATAATATCATATCAATCCATTTCGAAATAAAAAGTCGAATCCAACTTTAATAAATTATTGAACAATTCTGAATATACATCCTTACCAATACATACTTATATGTACTTGCAAAACAAAAATGGTGCTAACCTTGCCCCTATGATATCTGAATGGAAGAAAATAGAGTTTTGAACTGCAACAATGGAAAATACATGGTTTTGAACTGTTACAATGGAAGAACACAGAGTTTCGAACTACAACAATAGAAGAATGATGATGATGATGATGATGATGATGATGATGATGATGAGCTCCTTTTAGGGTTTCTTCTATTTGGTTCTTTATTTGATGATCATCACTCAATTCATCTCTTTGACTTTTTGTTGTGTTGTGATTTTTCCCAATTCTCAAATGGACAAGTTAGAGAGAGAGAAAGAGAGAGAGAGAGAGAGAGAGAGCATAAGATAGAGTCTGAGAGGAAGTTTATTTGTGCTGCAAGATTCTTTTCAATTATGTTTTCTTATCAATAATATATATTTTGTTTTTAAAGAAACATATCTCATTAATTTCAAAACAATCAAAATGGAAAAAGGAAACAAGAAGGTCACTATTGTGTGTAATACTTATTATAAAAAATAAAACAAAGGGTATATTAGTCCTAAAAATATTATAAGTAAGGAAAAAAAGATTTCTTGAGATACACATCTAAATATATGAGACTAAATAAAGTACAAATTTTTTTTATAAACTTATTAAATTATAAGTCCCTTAAATAGGATTTATAAATAAATCTCTCTATAAAGAAGGGTCATTATAAAATTAACGATTTAAATTATGAAAAGTGGATCTAGTCCACGTAATGACTGAAGACAAATCAGGCTCATTTTGGAAAGTAGGTTAAAAGCTGCATCTCAGCTATTAACCCACTTTCGCTCACACTTAAAAAAGTTAAAAAAATTAAAAAGGAAATTAAAAAAATCAATTTTTAACAATCTTTTTAAAACATTCCTTCAATCAAACACCTCGGAAGATAAACCTGGCCCAACTCCACTTAATTGATTTGATATATATACATTGATTTCTTCATTCCGTGGTTAATTCGCTTTGGATATGGTTGGATACAATAATTGTCATGAGCATGAGAAATTATACTTTGTTCTAAGGGCAAATTCAAATAGTGTTTTAATATGTATTTTGTTAATTAAAATAGCGAGTCTCATAATTTTTTGTATTTTATGTAAAAATAATATGACAATTATCATGATTTGTCACTACAACAAAAAGCAGTTTTGGCGACCAAAAATATAAATTTCGTCGCTGAAAGTAGGACAATTGGCGACTAAAATTGAATTAGTAGCCAAATGTGTACTTATTGGCAACTAAAAATCAGATTAGTCGCTGATTACATGGGTTTTCGTGACTAAAACAATTTTAGTAGCCAAAGGTGAAGGTTTTTGGCGACTAAAAAAGATTAGTAGCCAAAAGTATAGGCTCTGGCGACCAAAAAATGGTTTGGTCGCCGATTGTAGGTGTTTTACCGACAAAAAAAAATGTTGTAGCCAAATGTAAAGGTTTTTGGCTACTAAAAAATTTTTAGTAGCTAAAAGTGGACAATTGGCGACTAAAATTGAGTTTAGTCAGCAAAAGTGGCGGTTTTGGCGACTAAAAATCAGTTTAGTCGCCGAAAGTGGTTATTTTTAGACGGAAATTAAATTTTTTAGTGACTAAATTATTAGTAGTAGCCAAAACTAAGGTTTTTGGCGACTAAAAAAAACTTTAGTTGCCAAAAGTGGCTCCCTTTTTTTAATAATTAATTTATTTTTTACATAAATTAATATTGAATAAAAATAATTATATTTATATATATAGTTTTGAATTAATACGGGTCAATATACTATATAAATAATATATATTGTATATATATTCATGGGATCTTGTGGTGGCATAGTAGAGGGAGTGTGTTGGTAAAGGTGTACAAAGTAGAAGGTCCGTGGTTCGAATCTCAGAAAAAGCAAAAAAGTTGTTAATTTTTTTTTTTTCACGGAAGCACCTTTGGCGACTAAAATTATTGGTCGCCAAAAGTCTTTATTTTGGCGATTAAATGGATTAGTCGGCGATTCAGTGAGTATTGGCGACTAAAGGATTAGTCGCTAAATGTATGATTTTGAAAAGTGTAAATCACTATTGGCGACTAAAATGTTGGTCGCGAAAGAGCTACTTTTTGGCGACTAAAAAAGTTTTAGTCGCCAATACCTCTGCCGACTATCTATACGCGACAAAACCAGCGACTAAAAAAATTAGTCAGAGAAAGTAAAAAGTCGACTTTTGGCGACTAAAAATTTAGTCGCCAAATGTGCTTTTTCTTGTAGTATGTGTGGTGTGAATTAATACTCCTAAATCACTAAAAAGCTTCTGCATGAATATGGTTAGGTTGATGCCATTTTTTTAGAAATGATTCATAACTCAGCTCATTATTTATTTATTTATTTATTTGAATTATATTAATTTTTTATTATATATATATATTGTAACAAGTAAAAAAGTTCATTTATTTAACATTTTTCAAAGTAGGCCTGCTAATATGAAATACATGGGATGCCATGTGATGTGACTTTGGCTTTGTTTGGCTGGGTTAAAATAGTCATAAAAAGACAATATGAATTAAAATGTTAATAAGATAAAATGTCACATCAAAATCATAATCATTTTATTTTTTCTCTTTCACAAAAGTTAAAAAAGTCAAGAATAATACTTGGTAGCTCGAAATGCCTTTGGCCTGAATGGCTTGACTGCCCAAAACGACTTCGTTTTGGGCATTTTTTTTTTCTTCTTCTTATATCTCTGAAACAGAGGAGGGAGAAAGAGAGAGAAAAGATAAGAAGAGAAAGAAAAAGAGAGAGGAAGAGAAGAAAGAGAGAAGAGGGAGGGAGAACCACCCATCACTAGTGCTGCCATCACCGGTGCCGCCATCATCTGTGTGTATACACAAATAGATTTGTGTATGTATACACAGATCTGTATCTCTCTCTCTATCTATCTTTCTCTCTCTGTGTATAGATATGTGTGTGTATAGAGAAGAAGAAGAAGAAGAAGAAGAAGAAGAAGAAGAAGAAGAAGAAGCACAACATAGATCTAACCGAAGGAAGAACAGATACAACATAGATCTACGATTTTTTTTTTTTTTTTTTTTTGTGATTGTTGGTTGTTGATGATGATGTATTGTTGTTGATGTTGATGCTCTCTCTCTCTCTCGATTCCCTAACTACCTCTTCTCTTTTTCTTCTCTCTTCATCTTCTTCATCTTCAGAGAGAAAAGAGAAAGAAAAAAAAAGAAAAAAAAGAAATCCAAAACGACGTCGTTTTAGAATTTGAGCCATTCAGGGCAAGCCTTATTCGAGCTACGTAGCAGAATTGAAAAGTCAAAAAGATCATCCCAAATGAGACTTTTTAGCCCCAAGCTAAAATAGCCAAAAAATCATAAAACCAAAAAGCTAACACACATCCCAAACAAAGGCTTTATATTGTATGAATTGAAATTGGATAATGAATTATATATATATATATATGTAAATTATAATATTTATGAATTTGATTATCAAAAATATTACAACTCAATTTTTGGGGAGTAATTAAAAGAGAAAATATTATTTTACTCTTTAAATTATCACTCAAAAATCAATTTAACACCTATATTTTTAATTATATCAATTTTACATTTAAACAATTCAATTTTAGATCAATTTCACCCCTAGCTTCAGATGCCGCCTATAATTAGATGGAACTTGTTGATGTAGCACCAATTTTATTTAAAATATCATTTTACCCCAAACTATTCCTAAAAAATCAATTATATGCCTAACACAGAAAAAAATAAATTTAAATATTTAATAATAATTTTTCATCTAATTTTTTTAGTATTAATCATGTTGAGTATTCTTTAGAGAGTAATTGTAAACTTTTAAGTTAAACTGCCATTCATTTAATAATACGACTAAGAAGGCACTTATCTCGATTTTGTAAGCAAACCTCGGCATATTTATTTTCATCCTTAAATATAATTTTTCAAATGTCAAAAAAATATGTTATTTTCATAATAAGCGTGGTCTAAAGTTTTATCCACTCAATTTTGAAATTATTGTTACTCGATCAATTCTATTGAAATTAATTTGGAGAATAAGCTAGCTAAAATTGCGACCTTGCACGCATATAGAGTAGGTAAGAAATTTTCTAATCAATTAGTTTATCTAGGATCAACTCAACATAATTTAAGATTTAAAGAGACAATTCTAAATGAGAATTTTTTTACAAAGTATATTATTTAAAATATATTTTTTTCATTTTCAAGAAAAAATTATTAATTAAAATCTTCAATTTAAATTTTTTATATTTGGGGTCACTATAACATATAAGAGTTTTAAATGTTTTGGTTTCTAAAAATGAAAATTTTGTTACAAAAAATATTTGGGGATCAATTTCTATCGTCATGATGATAGTCACTAAAAAGTCGTCCTGAAAAATCAAAAACAAATCTTTTAGTGACAAAATTTTGAAAATGTCACTAATAAATAGACTTTTAGGGACAAAATAATTTAGTCTCAAAATGGTTTATTTTTTGAGACAAAATTTGGTCCCAAAATAATAATAATTCATCACTAATGTCTAATTTTTGTTGCTAAAAATATAATAACACTTTTCGTAACAAAAATATTTAGTCCCTAAAAAATGATTTTGTTCCTAAATTTTGGTTTCTAAAACCTTAATTTTTTGTAATGGGTCTAATTGATTTTTGAGATATAATTTGGGAGTAAATAAAGTTTCAAATGAAATTTATCACATCAATAAATTTTGTCTAGTTTAGGTGTAAAATTGATATAATTGAAATATAAGAGTTGAATTGATTTGTGAGCGATAGTTTAGAAGACAAAATGATATTTCCTCTAACTTAAAAAAAAGGAAAAAAAAAACCTTATAATCAAATACCATATAAGGTATAACCAAGTAGCTCTAGAATTATAATCAAAATAATGTGATAATTAACATCATAATTAACATCATAATAAATCATAACTAAATATCACAAAAGTCGTAATCAAAGATGCATACTATGTGGGTGTTTGGGAAGTTGTTATTTTAGTAGGTTATTTTAATAAGCTAAAATTTTTGTTTTTGGGAAGATGATTGGATTTTTTTTTTATTTTTATTTTTTTGTAGTGAGATATGATGTTTGTGAGAGAAAAAGTGAAATAATTATGGATTTAATATGACATTTTATCTTATTAGCTATTTTAACTTATTTTATCTTTTTGTGAATTTTAACCTCAAAATGACTAAAATTTTTCTTGCCAAACACCCCATATATAATTTTCCATTGAAATTCTCCCTGTTTGTTTGCCAAATTAAGTCCGATGAAGTTATTAATATAATAAAATTTAGTGTGAAAATTATTAGTATTAGGTTGGAATTGTAAGTGAAATTATGTTTGTTTATATAATGAAATTTCGAGCTGTTACTTTTTGTAAAAATTATTGTTTCACTGTTCTGACATTTTAAGATATTTTAAAATATTTTAGCACAAAATACACACAAAATTTATTTCTGCTCGCTGAGTAAAATATATATATATATATATATAACTAAGATGATCAAATATTAGAAGCTATATATCTTATAAAAAATATTTGACTACTCTTAAAATTATAATTGTTGTCTATGTAATTAAAATTTATAATTACCGGTGTCCGAACATCTTAATTTTTTTTGTGAATATTTGACACAATGAGTCCTAAAAAGTGATCAATTTAGATTACCAAGGTTGGTTCTAAAATGGACCTACCAAACCTAAATGTTCTCTCAAGCTAACTTGATAATCCAATCCCTATAATATCGAGATTGTCTATTAAAATAAAAAGAAAAAAAAAATCTCATTTATATTTTCGTAGCACATAATTTGCTCTTTTACGTATCAAATAATGATAGTGGAAAAAATACAATTTTTTTCTCACCTTAATAAAAGATCACAATTTTTGTTTTCTTCATTTTCACTCTATAAGCCAAACAGACTGTAATTACATTCAATTTTTTCCTTTTAAGGACCAAAATATGTGAGATATATTTAGCATATTTTTACAAGTATAGAAAGGTGTCGTCCATTAAAGAAAAAATGCTATATAAATAAATTGTGTATACAATTTTATTTCTTACAAATTGATATGACCTATTGTTGAAAGGAATAACTCTTATGGGTATCAGTTTGTAAACTTCATTTATAGAAATGGTAAAATGACACAAATAATACTCTCGCGACTAGAAGAATACTTAATCCAATTTTAAAATAAATTATTTGCACCTATCTATTAGTTTGGGAATTGAAATAGTAAAATTTTTAAGTGTATTTTTTATTTATGACGAACTTAAAAAAGGTAGATTTGGAGACCAAATTAAAACACTTACTATACATTGAAAATTAAATTGAAATAATTTAAATATTAGGAATCAAAATGATGGAAAATTCTATTATACATACTCTCATATCATATGAACTCTTATTTATACCATTTTCTTTTTTAGTTATGACCATTTTTTTTTAATTATGATATTATTTTGAGATATTTGATTATGACTTTTTCGTGTTTAGTTTTATTTTTTTATTTTTAAAGTTATGATTTAAAAAATTATACCATTTTTTTCTTATTGGTATAAGTTACATATAATACACACCCTTTGTGTGGCGTGTAACATATGATACAGACTCCATACTTTGATAACTAAAAAAGCAATTAGCCCTTTAAAATTTATATTTCCCTTCTTATTGTTTCAGTGGATTTCATTGAATTAGGAATAAATTGAGTTTTACAGAATTCATCCACAAAACAAATTACATAACAAAGATAAGAAGAATGGATTTCACTTGTGAGCTCTACATGGTAACATAAGGTTTCACCTTACTCCTCTTCCTTTTCCTCTTCTTCTTCTTCTTATTATTATTTTTATTTAAAAAAAAAAAACTATTATGTCATCTATTATGTAACTAGATTATGTATAAGAAGGGACAGATGAATGGGTGAGTTTGGCAACTTTATTAGCAATCTTGAATTGGTAGATATTCCAATGTTAGGTAGGCAATATACTTGGGATAATTCTCAAAGTTGGAGCAGGATTGATAGGTTTTTGGTTAACCCTTAGTGGCTGGAATGGTATAGATACAAGGTATGGGGGTTACCAAGACTTTTTTTCTGATCATAGGCCCATTTTGCTGATGGAAGATGATAGGAATTGGGGCCCAAAGCCTTTCAAGTTCATCAATGCTTGGGTTTTACACCCTAAGTTCCTTGGTGATGCAAAAAAAGTTTGGGACTCAACTAATGTACATGGTTGGGCTTGTTGTATAATTATGGAAAATTTGAGAACTCTAAAAGTAGCTCTGAAAAAATGGAATGTGGAAGTGTTTGGTGATGTAGAATCAGAATTGAAAGAAGCTGAAAGTGTGTTACATTCTATGGATTTACAATCTGAAGTGAGGGAGTTGACTGAGGAGGAAAAGGCTCGAAGAAAGGAAGTTAGGGGTTTGTTATGGAAGCTTAGTAAAAGAAAGGAGTGGATGTGGATGCAAAAATCGAGGTTGGATTGGGCTTTGAAAAGAGATAGAAATACTAGATTCTTTCACATTATGGCCACCAAAAAGCACAACAGAAACATGATTACTTCTGTTTTGGTTAATGGGGTTGAGGTGGATGAACCTATTGAGGTCAAACATGCAGCTTGCTATCATTTCCAAAATTTATTTACAGAACATTGGTGGTTTAGGCCAAGTATTGGAGGTGATTTTAAGAAAATTGTTGCTAATCAAATAGATGCTATTCTAGAGAGAGAATTCTTAGAAGAAGAAGTATGGGCTGCTGTAAAATAGTGTGATGGAAACAAAGCCCCAGGCCTGGATGGGTTTAATATGATGTTCCTTCAAAAAGGGTGGAAGTTTTTGAAAGGAGACATTATGAAGTTTATAAAGGAGTTCAATAGCAATTGTAAATTGGGGTATTGGGTAAATTGTCCTTTTGTTGCTCTTATTCCCAAAAGGGAGAATCCAACCGCACTTCTTGATTACAGACCCATTAGCTTGATAAATTCCCCATATAAGGTGTTGTCCAAAGTTTTGGCTAATAGAATGAAACAAGTCCTGCCTACTATGATTGATAAGGCCCAATCTGCTTTCGTAGGGGAAAGAAACATTCTAGTGGTGTGCTTATATCTAATGAGGTGGTGGATTGGTGGAAAACATCAAAGAATAAGGGTATTATTCTCAAACTGGATTTTCAAAAGGCATACGACATTGTTAATTAGAATTATTTGTTGCAGATGTTAGCTAGTTTTGGTTTTCGATCGATGGATGAATGAGTGTATAGAATCTGCAAGAATTTCCATACTAGTAAATGGCTCACAGACAACTGAATTTTGTCCGCAAAAAGGGTTAAGACAAGGTGATTCTCTCTCCCCGTTCTTGTTCAATGTTGTTGCTGAAGGCTTGAACATATTGTTGTCAAGAGCTAAGGAATTGAGAATTATAAAAGGAGTGGCAATAGGCAATAGTGAGGTCATCGTATCCCATCTTCAGTTCACAGATAACACTACTATATTTTGTGAGGCTGAATGGGTAGAGGTTGTGGCTATTAAACGAATCTTAAGATGTTTTGAGATGGTCTTGGGGTTGAAGATTAATTTTCATAAAAGCATGATATGTGGGGTGTGAGTTAATAATGGGTTGGTTGAGGATTTTGTAGACATACTTAACTGTCAGAGTCATAAGTTACCTTTAAAGTACCTTGGGTTGGCACTTGGAGCCAATACAAGTTGGAAGCAAACATGGCAGCCAGTAGTAGACAGGTATAAAAAGAAATTAGTTAGGTGGAAGAGAAGGTTGTTATCCTATACTGGTAGGGTCACTCTTATCAAAGCTGTGTTATCTTCCTTACCTGTTTATTATATATCCTTGTTTAAGATACCAGAGTGCGTTGCTAAGGAACTTGATAGGATTCAAGCAAGGTTTTTGTGGGGAGGGTGTGATAACCCTGGTCCGTGTTATGCTAATTAATCTTGATTATGATTGTGATTATGTGTTTGATATGATTTTGAGTACCATTTATATGAATATATGTAGTTTTGAATTTCTATCTGTTCACCGTAGGAAAATCTGTTTGATTATCTGCTTTAGAATTTAAATTGAAGGCCCTATCAGCCACAGAACCCGAAATTGATTACGCCATTGTGATTAACATAATTTTTAGAGCCTACGGTGAAATTTAATTGTAAATTTATTCGGATCAAAATAATTAGATTCAGAACGATTAATTAAGTGCTATTAATTAGCTATAATCAAATTTGATTAAGAGAGGGACTATATAAGGGTCTTATTATACTTAACTCTTCATTTGGTGAACTAAAAAATCCGGTTATGCACTCTAGAGAGAGAGAGAGAGGCCGGTTCTAGAGAGAGAAAGAGGGAGAATTGTGTATCTTGGCTCAAAGTTGTGAATTTGGAAGCTTAACTCCAAGAATTAGCTATAAATTGGAAGCTTGGAACTCTAAGGTGAGTATTTGAGCATTGATTCACAAATTGAGATTGTAATTTTGAGAATTTGAAGCTAGATTGTAAACAAAAGTGTGAATTAAGTTATATATGAAGTTAGATTGAGCATGCATGCATAGAATTACCATGACTTGCCATATAGTTGCATATTTGAAGGTAAAGCATGCTAATCATGATGAAATTGAGATCAATGTGTGCATGCATGTAACAATTTGTCATGAGTCCTCATGTTTGTGTATAAGACATGTTGATTAGGTTGAATTGAAAGTCATTTAAGACACGCATCCATGAAAATGAGACTATGGACTCAACTACATATTTTGGAGATGAATTTGGCAAGAATGATATGAGTATGAAATTGATCCATGGGAATTGAGCTTCAAAATGTTGTAATTTAGCATTTGTATCATGTTAGAAGGTTTGCATGTGAAGTATGAGTCATAATATGCAAGTTACATTAGTTTGAATGCAAGTTTGAAGCTCAAATTGGTTGCTGGAAAGCCCAGAATTCGGCATGTCTGCTCGAGCGGGGTAATGGCCGCTCAAGCGTGAAATGCTAGCTCCCAATAGTTTTGCAGACATTGGGGGTGTTTGGTGCAGCTTTTTTAAGCCAACTTATGGCTTCTGGCTTTTAAAAAGTTATTTTGGACTGTTTGGTTAAACTTATTTCAAACAGCTTCTAATTCTAACAACTTATTTTAAGTCAAAAAAGTTGATTCTGAGAAGCTGCTCACCCCTTGCTTCTGATTATCAGCTTCTGCTGTGGATATGTTAATTCACGATTATACTCTTAGATTTTTTTATTTTTTATTTTTTTAAAAATAGAAAAAGACTCAAATGGACTATTAAATATTATTATTATTATTTATGAAAAATGTAGGCAAATAGTGAATAATAAAAAATAAAAATTAATTGAAAAAGTTACTTCACAGCTTATTTAACAAACACTACTCAGCAACTTAAATCTATAATCCAACAGCTATACCAAACAGATTAACAGCTTCTGATTAAAGTCATAATCTATAATCTGTTAAGCTATAATCTATAATCTGTTTTAACAGCTACACCAAACAGCACCATTGTCATCCGCTCGAGCGGAGAGAATCACGCTCGGGTGTCCAAGGCATATGTTTGACCCTCAGCTCGAGCGTCCGAAGTCACGCTCGAGCGTAAAAATGAGGCAACCAGTACTTTTGCAGACCTACAGGGTCTGCTCGAGCGAGGAGCCCTGTTTTAGAAAGTTTGTAAAGATGTTTTGTGTTTCATTTTCCGTTTTCTTCCATTTCTGAGCACTCTTAGGCATGCATTGAACATTGTAAAAGGATTAAGAAGATAATAAAGAGGCCTAAGAGGAATGCATAAGTTAAGAACGGATTGAATCGTTTGTGAACCATATGTATTATACAATGTGTAGGGTCGAGCTCGAGGGCAAATCCACCGGCAGAACACTGTGAGTAATATCCTAGTAAATATATTTTCAAGTATGTCACTTTCCAAATGCTACTTCTGTATGAGCTTCATGGATTTGTTGATTTGAAATGTGAATGAGTATTCTACATGTCTAATTTGTATAAGGTCGTTTCATACATTTGATATATTTGAATTGGGCCTAAGGCCGTTTGCCGCTTGCCGTTTGCCATTTGTCGTTGCCGTTGATATGCTTGATATATTTGAATTGGGCCAAAGGCCATCGGGCATGAATGATTGGGCCAAAGGCCGTTGGATATGAACGATTTGGCGAAAGGCCGTTAGAAATGAATGCAAAGATGGGCCAAAGGTCGTTTGAATATGTCATTTGATATGTTGGAATACCGTGATGGGCCAAAGGCCGTTTGAATGAAAGGGATCATGATCATGAATATGAAATACGCATGGATATGAATATAAAGAGAATGGGCCCGAGGCTGTTTGATACGCCTGATATATTCGGATTGGGCCCGAGGCCGTTTGATATGTTTGAACTGGACCAAAGGTCGTTTCGTATAGATGGACCTGAGGTCACATTGTTTTATATAAGAATTGGACCTGAGGTCGTTTTGCATATGGACATGATGTGTTGGACCTAAGGTCGTTTTGCTTTGTTGAGATTTGTAAATTTGGTGTGAATGAGAATAGTGGTTCAAATATGTACATTATAAGTATGATTCATTTGTGAACGAATCTCATTCATTAACCTCTTTATTTTGATATTATTCATTGGGCGTTAGCTCACTTTCATTTATATGTATGTAGGTGAGCAAAGGGACATTCAACCCCAGCTTTAGTGGAATTTAAGAAAGGAACCCGAGTTTTCTGAAGTCAGCTCAGGTGTCTCACGCAAGAGGCTTTGTTTATGATCTTTTGTATTCTTTTTGCTATTTCTATTGGTCATGATAGACCGGTTATGTACATAAGCTTTTGGTTTAGCTAACTATGTGTTTGAATGATCCTGGGCATAGAAGATGTTAACTACTATTATGTGGTGTGAGTTATTATGAAGTATATGTGAAATGTTTTGTTATGCCATGTAAGCATAGCTCATATGGACAAAAGTTTTAAATTTGCTTCTGTTTGGCCCCTTTACTCTGTTGAGATATGTCTTTTCTGGTTTGAGGCCGTAGGTAATTCCTTGATTACTAGCCGGTTATGACCTTAATCCATAGGGGCGGGTTCGGGTCATGATAGAGGGGATGAGTCTAAAAGGAAAATTCATTTGGTAAAATGGAAAGTAGTGCAGATGAATAAGAAACAAGGAGGTCTTGGTCTTAGAGATATTAGATTGACGAATGAATGTCTACTTCTTAAGTGGTGGTGGAGATATGCCTTTGAAGATGAGGCTCTATGGAAATCTATGACTTGTGCCAAGTATGGAGTATTAGGGGGTCGCTGGTTTCCTTCAGTGCATGCTTTGGCTTCTGTTTCTGCTATCTGGAGACAAGTCCTTGTTGTGTCTTATTTAAATCCTTGGCTGTATAATTTTTTTTCTAAAAAATGTGGAGATTAGGATTGGTGATAGGAATAGGGTAAAATTCTGGCAAGATACTTGGCTGGGAACATCAAGCCTTAAATCTCAGTTTCCAAGGCTGTATCAATTGAGTTTAAATAAGGAGATCACCTTGAAGATGCAGATTGGTTGCAGAGATAATAGCAACAATTGGTGCTTTAACTTTAGAAGGCCTCTATTTGGATGAGAAGAATATAAGGTGCTAAGGTTGCAAAATCTACTAGGAGTAGGACCATGCCTTGTGGCTAGTCAAAGGGATTCAATCAGGTGGAAAGCTGACTAGTCGGGGATTTTCACAGTTGGATTTGTGTATAACCGGTGCAAACAAAGTGATGGGCGTATCCTCAGCTATCCAGATTTGGTCTAGAATAACTTTGCTCCTCCTAAGGCTAAATTCATTACTTGGCTTGCTTGGAAAGGTAGGTTGAAAACATTTGCATTCCTCAGTAGAATTGGAGTTTTGAGAGGTAATGGAAGTTGGCAGTGTGTCCTGTGCTGTCACGCCCCAATTTTTTTATTACTCGGAAACATTACCAAAGCCTATAATTTAGATCCGTTTTTTTTTTTTTTTTACAAATATCCATTACCCTTGAGTAATGGAAATACAATGATACATGTTTTTTCTCTTTCTCAATGAAACAGACTCATGGACTTTGTAACTCTTCCACTATGAATCCAAAGTTTCTTCCTGTAAAAAAGATAAAACAACAACAGGGTGAGCACTAATGCCCAGTAGAAATCTCATAGTTCTCAGTCAATAACAAACACACAGATAGAAGTGATCATGCTTACAGGGTGATACCATATAGTAGGATGACATTTTATAATTTGAAAATACCATAAGTAAGGTACCTTTTTTCTCAAAAACTATTTAAACATTTGAAAAACCTTCAGTCATTAAAATCATCCCTTAACCTTAGAAAAACATAGACCCTTGTGAAACAACCGTATTTAAAAAAACAACATCATTAAAAAGTTATTAACCAATTCCCAAAATATTTCTCATTCAGTTTCTATTTTTAATGTTCCTCTTTCTCTTTTATTCTTCCTTTCTACTCATTATATTTATTTAGAACTCCATAACTTCAAGTTGAAGTTTCCTTTTTGATTCACTAACAATTCTCCTATACTCAATTCGCACCGTTATTTACACTTTCAAATTTCATTTCAAGGTAACACAAGGTTAACAAACCCCTTTCAATTCAATCTCTTATTTATTTTACAGAACAATACTCATAATTTACCTTTATTGTCGCAACTAATTCATTAAGTTCACTATCACCAATCCATAATCCAATTACCACTTCAATTTCCATTCTTTCAATTGATTTCATATCAAATACCGAATCTAATCACAAGTCATCTCCATGAGTCACACGCTTTACCGGTCACAAGTTGGAAGGAATGCGGAACCTCACGCTTTACCGGTCACAAGCCAGAAGGAACGCGGAACCTCACACTTTACCGGTCACCAGCCAGAAGGAACGTGGAACCTCAACATACCACACGCTTTACCGGGTGCTACTCCGGAAGGAAGGCGGAACCTATCTCAAGCGCCACGCTTTGCCGGCTCAAATACGGTGGGAAACGGACCCCAAGGTAACATCACAATCCATCATTACAATTAGTGGACAATGCCAACACATCTTCCATTATTTCCGTAACACATTAATTCAATATACGTCCACCATATATTAAAATTACATTCACATAACAAGTACAAATATGTTCCACAACCTTCTTCATTATCCATTAAATCATTCATTGTTTTGTCACACAAAAATATAATAACACATCCATAAAGGCAAAGACTCATCTTTAAAGTGTTCACAATTCTTGGGTTCAAACTATTTCTTTACTTTTCCATATTATCATCAAGTCTTCAAATTTAATTTTTTTTAAACACATTGATTATCGATTACTACCCACGGTTATAAATTATATCTCCAACATTTAATTTTCTTTGATACAACTCCTTCATATAACATCGTTATATTTCACAATCTCCCATTTATCAGTATTTGCACTCATCTTAACCCAACATAAACTTAATTTCATAAATTTAATGTTGATTGAAGTATCCTCATTTTCCAAAATAAAACTTCATAACTAGAGTTAAATATAAAGTTGGGCTTTTAGTTTTGAGGTATACAATCACTTTCTAATTATACAATAAAATTCTTAAATCTTCACTTCATCATCTTATCACAAATTCCGTATCATCTTTCAACTCCCCCCCGGGTACCAACACAACACCACCCAACACAACTCATCTCAAACTTAACATGACCCAACACAACACAACTCAAACTCAACACACCCAACACAACTCAACTCAACATAATTCAACATGATTCAAACACAATTCATCATAGTCCAACATAATTCGGTTCAACATTATTCAACACAACTCAACATAATCAACACTATTCAACATAATTCAAGGTGAACTCTTAAACCTTTATTTCATCATTTCACCCCAAGGCTCATGTCATCCATATCATTAATAAATCATTTCCCCAATCTTCATTTCACATTATAGCATAATTTACAATATCCATAACAAAGGTTCAATCGCTAATTTTTAACATAATTTTCAAACACCTCCAAAATCTAATTAAACTTGTATATATATAATTCAACCTACCAATTTCATGATTCTACTTTCAATTTGGGCAAAATCATTGTTTATCATCATGACTTAACTTAGGGTTTTCAAGAAAATCAAGAATTTCAAGAAAAAGTCAAACTTCTTAAACCACTACTCTTTATTCCAATCTTCCCATTGATTAAACACCTAAGGTTCATAATCTGCCTTATTAACCCAACAATTGAACCCCCAACTGTAGACGTCCCCCGAACGCCCCGGGAGGGTGAGCTCCCGTTCTGTTCATTTTGGGGTTACTACAGTTCGGACTCTTGAAATGTCACGGTTCCTAATCTGAACCAAAGAGTCCAAATCCGGCAAATCATTTTGAGAAACTGATTTTTGAAAAAGTAGTGCCAAACATGGACTGCTTTGCCAGATATAGAGTCGCCACCTAAATATTTTATTTTGGGAAATTTAGGAAACCCTGACTCGGTGCCAAAAGGCCACGTGTCCGTCATCACCAAAGTTGCCTCGGCTCGGGAACTTGGGTACGATTGGGGAAGGTCACTTCGTGAGCACCCCCGCTCGCCCGGTCATAGACCGGCCTCTACTAACTATGATATCAATTTTTGAAAAACATTGTGAGTTCTTATTCCGGTTATTAGCCTAGGTTACTATGTGATGCTCACAGCATATAAGTATAGACCGGGTCGCCCAAATTGGAACAAAACATTTCATGCTTGTTTTTGAAAATGGTTTGCTACCCGCAGGTAGGCTTGAAACATTTGATGATTCATTCCAATTCAGATAACCCAACCTTCACCCACAGGCATTCAGGCAGTTATATCATATAAGCAATTAGCCTCATGGTAAGCATGCTATTCATGGCAGTCACTCACACGCATGCAAGGATGCTAAAGCATAGAACTTACCGAGTACTCCAAGCCAAAACAAAAACTGTATTAGAAATCATGCATGACCCTAAGTATACAGAAATGCCTAATGCAACACATGCAAAATGCAACTATAGCAGGCTCGGCTATTCTAAACATGGCATATGGAATGCTACAGCTAACATGTATTCAATTTGGGATTGAAAGTACAATGCAGTTAGTATGATGCGTCGAGTCCGGTGCATGCAAAACAGATGAATGAATGCAAACATGCTATCATACTGTATGCTAATTGAAATATGCCCTAATCTAACCATCATAAGCGGATAAATAAAAGGGAAGAAAGACGTGGGGTTGGAAGACATACATCACACTCACGCACACTTATTACAGTTGTGCCCTCGCGCAGAGGATCCGAATAAATATACAGTCCCAATATTACAGTCCCGAATAAAAGAATGTTACAGTCCAAAATATTACAGAATCCTAATTAATTAACAAATTAACTAAGAAAGCAAATAAACTGGCATGCAAGCCAGGGACTGCCTTGCTTCTGATGGATGATGCATGTCCGAATTGTCTTGCGCAGAAATCCACCGGAATGCCCCAATTAGCCTCTGTTTACACCTGTTCTTGAAATGCGTGCCAAGTCCAAAAAGTTGCTGACTCTGCGTTTTGCTGCAACAGAGAGCAGGAAAGGGGCATAGCAATGTATTTGCACAGATATATACATGTCTCGATCCTCGTGCCACCAATCACGCATACCGAGGCATGATGGCCGAGGAATCGAAATGCACAACTCAATATAGGATGAATGCACATAAAACTACAGCTAAAACCTAACTCCATCATGGATAATCCGGAGTGTCGGCGACTGGGGAATTGAGATACATTCCGTCACTCGGAGTACGAAATGTACCTCGTTTCCCGTGCCCGGGCTAACTCCTATTCCGGACATGATGTAATATGCATGACATGGATGAAATGCGACTAAGATACAATCCTAACATACACGATGCTATGGGAAATGAGATGCCTCGAAATACGTGCACGCGGGCACGCAAACTAAGAAAATGACACGTCTCAAAATGCGTGCACGCGGGCACGCAAACCGAAGCGATGATATGTGTCTCGAAATACGTGCACGCGGGCACGCAAACCGAGGTGATGATATGTGTCTCGAAATACGTGCACGCGGGCACGCAAACCAAGGCGATGATATGTGTCTCGAAATACGTGTACGCGAGCACGCAAATCGAGGCGATGATATTTGTCTCAAAATACGTGCACGCGGGCACGCAAACCGAGGCGATGATATGATGTGATGAAATGATACAGAAACATGATATGGACTTATACCAACATGAGTGAGCCTCAGCCACACTCACACGGGATGCCGTCGGATGAAAATGAAGTGCCTCGAAATGCGTGCGCACGGGCACGCAAACCGAGGCGGGGACGAAATGCGATGGAATGACATGGGAATGACAAAATGGGCTTATACCAACATGAGTGAGCCTCATCCACACTCACATGGGATGCCGTCGGGTGAAAATGAAGTGCCTCGAAATGCGTGCGCACGGACACGCAAACCGAGGCGGGGACGAAATGCGATGGAATGACATGGGAATGACAAAATGGGCTTATACCAACATGAGTGAGCCTCAGCCACACTCACATGGGATGCCGTCGGATGAAAATGAAGTGCCTCGAAATGCGTGCGCACGGGCACGCAAACCGAGGCGGGCACGAAATGCGATGGAATGTTGCAAAAATGATATGCAAGCATACTAATGGAATTTCAGCATTAAAATATGGGGGAAAACAGTCCCGAAATGAAGCGAAATGACATGAAATGCAAGGAAATGTCCTGAAATGCAACACTAGGCACCCGAAATGGCCTATAGCTATGCTAAACATGCACAATATGGGCATGCAATGCAAAGACAGAAGCTAGGCAGTCCCAAAAGATGCACTTTCACAGTTATAAACATGGCCAAACAACAAGCATAGGTATGGTAAAAATGGCATGCAAGAATAGGGGCCAAAAGAGGGATAATGAAGCAAGTGGCATAAGCAAAACCCAAACTGAAAAATTTCCTTCTACAACATTGAAGAGGGACCAAAAATATGAATATTTACAGTGTATGGAAGACCTCAAATCAGTATACAAATATGATAGAAATGTGATGCGAAATAAGGCTCAAAAGTGGCTATAACATGAGGTATGCAAAATAATCACCAAACAGCCAAATACCCTTAACAAAACATGTAGAATGGACCAAAATAAGCACTTTTCTAGAACTGTAAAATGTCCAAAAACAAAAGCATGGTAGGCTAACTAAACATGCAAGAATGGGGAATAAAAGAGGGATATAACATGAAGTGACCTATGGAGGCCCCAAACCATGAAAGGACCTAAATGAAACATGAATTATGGACCAAAATAAGAACTTTTTCAGAACTGTAAAATGGCCAAAAACAAAAGTATGATAGGTTGCCATTGCATGCAAGAATGGGGAAGAAAAGAGGAGTATAAAGGTAGGTACAACATGGAAGTCCCAAATGGTGTTGAGCCCTTCTTAAATGTTAAAGAGGGGCCCAAAATAAGCCTCATATCAGTTTACAACATGCTCGAAAATAAATTTCTCATGGGTCAAAAATAGCATGCAAAACTATGACATACAAGAGGGTCAATGAAGCAAGTGTGTCATGGAGGGCTCAAACAGGGTTGAGCCCTTAATGAAAAGTGAAGAGGAGCTCAAAAGAGGGCCCTTTTCAGTTAGGGCCGGAGCTTGAAAAAAAAAGGAAGTGGGGCTTAGAAATAGATCAAGAAAAAGGGTCAAAAGGGTAAAAGTGTTACTTACCCTTGAAGACTCAAACTTTTGTTGCTTCTTGGATGAATTTGCAGCTTCTTTAGCCTTTAAGAATCCTTCCTTGTTGCTGGAAATGAGTTGGTGATGGTAGAGCTTGGTGGTATAGAAGGAATGATGGTTAGGGACTTAGGGTTTTTTGAAGAATTGAGAGCTATGGAGATGGAGTTGAGCATGGAGACTTGAAGAGCAATTTTTCTAACCCTTGTAAGTGAAGCCACCAGCTGGTTAAAAGGGTTCAAAAGGGGGTGTAAAGGTGGGGGAAAAGGAGAGAAAAATTCCCCCACAAAATATCCCCCGGATAAATATCTTGTCTGGGGGATATTGCCCCACAGCTGTAAAGTGCACAGTGCGAGGAACACGGCCGGCCTCTCACTTTTGTTGGAGGTGGCCGGCCGGCCACACCCCCTAGCCGGCCGGCTAGGGGTCAAAAGGTTCAATGAGATTTTCTGGCCGGCCAGCTACTGGGGAGATACTCCTATGTGTGTACAACACAACCATGTGGTTAAAATTCCAAGAAAGTGGGTTTAAGGGATTCAACATTGGCTCGGAAAGAGGGGGTCAAAAGGGTCAATTTGAATTACTGGCCGGCCATGAACTTTTAGGGGCCTCCCATGTGTGTACATCACAGATATGTGGTTCAAAGTTCGAGAAAAAGGGTCCAAGGGGTTCAACATTAGCCTGGAAGAAAGGGGTCAAAAGGGTCAGGTAACCTTAATGGCCGGCCACCAACTTTTAGGGGCCTCCCATGTGTGTAGATCACAGATATGTGGTTGAAAGTTGGCAACACTAACCCTAGGGTGCTCAACATTAGCCCGGAAGTTGGAAAAAACGGGCGCCGGGAGGCTCCGGAGGAGAGATAACTGGTTGCTGCAACAATTGCTGGCCTCCCACCCTTCAGTGACCTTTCCAGTGATAAAACAGAGGTACCTGCCAAAAATGAACGGAAACCGTTGCAAAACGAATGTTCGGGAGCCAAAACACGCAGTTTGGGGTCCCGAAAATGGGCTGTTAAGCACCGAAAATGGCGTTCGACCACGAAGTGGGTTTCTCAGCCCCCAGTGTCCCTCAACAGGGAGCAAATAGGAAGTATGCCAAAAATCAGAGCGATAGGAGATGGTTAAGCGGTCCCGAACCGAGGCACACGGCCAACGGTCCCGAAAACCGGGAACCGGACTCCGAAATGGGCAAAATGGCCTACGGCCACCAAATGTAGCCTATGGACATTGAGAGACGGTCTACGGGACCTCTCCCTTTCCTCAAGAAAAGAAACAGAGAAAACCGAGTCTGGTTCGCAAACCGAGACAAGGCACGGAAGAGGGTTCGGAAGTCCGGAGGTAGGGCTTACGGCCGCCACTCTGAAACTTCTGAACAAGCACGATATGCAACATCACCAAGCGCTCAATCGGTGACGTCTGAGTCTTAAGGTCGGTCAAAAATGGGGTGTCTACAGTTGCCCCTCTTTGACAGAACTCGGAAGTCACAAGTGACGGGAGTGAATGTCAAAGCCCAGAGACGACCCATTTTTGACAAGGCCGAAGACTTAGACAAACATACAGGATAAACAGAGATGTGCCCGTAGGCATGCCCGCACACAGGGGGCGAAATGCAAATGATATGCAAGAAGCCGAAGGTAACCCAATGATCGTGCAAATGCAGCAAGCTGTAATGAAGCAAGTATTCGCAAATAGATGCAACAGTTTTAAGCAAGAATGCAAAGCAACAACTACATTTCATGCAGTTAAGAATGCGGAGGATCATCCAATCCCCGCCACGTCTCACACGGAGAAGATACAATACCTGCGCGATTCGTCTGGTCGCACCAGCCTCAATTGAACCGTACATACAATATCGTGCCTGCAAAAGAGAGAAATGCAACAAGCACAATATGCTAACAACATATATTTAATGTGATTCCGAAAGTTCAACACACGCAGTGTCGGTGAGTGAATGCATCGCAATGCAAGAATGGAACATGCGTGACAACGCATGCTCAAATCACAGAGGTATGCCAACATCAAGAAATGTACATGACAATGTGAGTATGCTCATGAGAATGCAAGTTATGCGCACGATAGTACAAAACTAGCATAAATCAGGGTGCTCATTCGTCATGAAACAACGAGTACGGAAACACGTGTTTCGGCGAAGGTAACTCAATCGCGGCCTCCGATTCACTTCCCTGAAAGGTTACAACTCATTCAAAAAGGATACACTTTGATTTTGATGAATGATGATGAGACATATGTCAGAACTTGAAGCTGAAGTCCCGACGGAGCTATTTCGCGACCGGAAGTGTACTTTTCTTGAACTTTTTCAGGTCCCGGGAACTCCGATCTTCCTCAAAATTTGCAGAGAGCTAGGTGAGCATGTGAGGAACGTGGCCGGCCATTTATCTTCCCAAGGGGAGGTGGCCAACCGATTTCCATTAAAGCTAATGGCTGGCCGGTCATTTCTGCAAAAAGCAGATAGCTGGCCGGCTATAAATAGAGGCCGGCCGACCATTTGCCTTATCCGGGGGTATTTTGGTCTTTTTCCCTCCTTTTTGCATGCTTCTTCAATCAAGGCTTAAGGCCTATAAAAGGCAGCCGAGTCCCCCTTCTTTTCTTGCATTCTACAACACTTTTCTCTCCAGATCTGAGTTTCACGTGCGTTTTCCAACGCCCCGCGCAAATCGTTTCTGCAAAAATATTCAGTTTTAAGCCCTTTGAAGCGATTAAATTCCGATTTCGGAGCTTCTTTTTGCATTTTTGCCACTCGAGGTAAGTTTGTCTCAATATTTGGAATATTTTCTCGGGAGTTGACTTTTGTTGACTTTTTCCAATTTTGGCTCATTTTACTCATTTTTGCTCCCTTTTGCAGATTCTTTGGAAATGGCAGGCAATTCTCCTCACGGCGGAGGTTTTCCAGGTGCCGGCGATGATTTCGATCCCATGACTCTACCTCCGAGGACTCGGCCTTTCATTCCCGGGAGGTACCGTCCGCCAGCACACGTTCTTCCGCGCGCTGTCTTCCGTCATTTTACCAGTTTTGACGAGGGAGCACCCGGGGATCTGCTTCTCAGAGAGCCGGAGCAGCATCTCTCTCATGAGGCCCGAGAGGTATTTACCTCATCTTCTGTATTTTTCATAGATTTTGCACCTTTGCCATGCTTGAACACACAGTTTAGCTTATGACATAGTACTTTGCTTGCATCTTGAACATGTAGTTTCAACACTTGAATTTCTGAACACTCGGCTCATTAATTAATTGCGAACACACACAGCCCACATTAGAACACACGGCTCAAACACTGATTTGTCGAACACACAGCCCACACTTTAAATTTTCTGAACACGCAGCCCAGGTAGATAGTGAACACGCGGCCCACAATTTAACTGAAAGTTGAACAAGCAGCCCAAACTTCAAATTTTCTAAACACGCAGCCCAGATAGATAGTGAACACGCAGCCCACATTTTAACTGAAAGTTGAACACGCAGCCCAAACTTCAAATTTTCTGAACACGCAGCCCAGGTAGATAGTGAACACGCAGCCCACAATTTAACTGAAAGTTGAACACGCAGCCCAAACTTCAAATTTTCTGAACACGCAGCCCAGATAGATAGTGAACACGCAGCCCACAATTTAACTGAAAGTTGAACACGCAGCCCAAAATTCAAATTTTCTGAACACGCAGCCCAGGTAGATAGTGAACACGCAGCCCACAATTTGACTGAAAGTTGAACACGCAGCCCAAAATTTAAATTTTCTGAACACGCAGCCCAAGTAGATAGTGAACACGCAGCCCACAATTTGACTGAAAGTTGAACACGCAGCCCAAAATTCAAATTTTCTGAACACACAGCCCAGGTAGATAGTGAACACGCAGCCCACAATTTAACTGAAAGTTGAACACGCAGCGCAAACTTCAAATTTTCTGAACACGCAGCCCAGATAGATAGTGAACACGCAGCCCACAACTTGACTGAAAGTTGAACACGCAGCCCAAAATTCAAATTTTCTGAACACGCAGCCCAGGTAGGTAGTGAACACGCAGCCCACACTGATAGAAAGTTGAACACGCAGCCCAAACTTCAAATTTTCTGAACACGCAGCCCAGATAGATAGTGAACACGCAGCCCACAAGTTAACTGAAAGTTGAACACGCAGCCCAGGTAGATAGTGAACACGCAGCCCACAGGTTAACTGAAAGTTGAACACGCAGCCCAAACTTCAAATTTTCTGAACACGCAGCCCATATAGATAGTGAACACGCAGCCCACACTGATAGAAAGTTGAACACGCAGCCCAAACTTCAAATTTTCTGAACACGCAGCCCAGATAGATAGTGAACACGCAGCCCACAAGTTAACTGAAAGTTGAACACGCAGCCCAAACTTCAAATTTTCTGAACACGCAGCCCAGATAGATAGTGAACACGCAGCCCACAGGTTAACTGAAAGTTGAACACGCAGCCCAAACTTCAAATTTTCTGAACACGCAGCCTAGATAGATAGAGAACACGCAGCCCACACTGATAGAAAGTTGAACACGCAGCCCAAACTTCAAATTTTCTGAACACGCAGCCCAGATAGATAGTGAACACGCAGCCCACAAGTTAACTGAAAGTTGAACACGCAGCCCAAACTTCAAATTTTCTGAACACGCAGCCCAGATAGATAGTGAACACGCAACCCACAAGTTAACTGAAGGTGCATGTAGCTTATTCCACTTCATCGGCATACAGCCCATTTCATCTCATTGGCACACAGCCCATTCCATCTCACTGGCACACAGCCCATTTCATTTCATTGGCACATAGCCCATTTCATTTCATTGGCACACAGCCCATTTCATTTCATTGGCACACAGCCCATTTCATTTCATTGGCACACAGCCCATTTCATTTCATTATTGATACATGTATTCATTTTGAATGCAGGTTTGCTCCCGCAGTGTGCGGGGGTATGGTTCCACCAGTGCGCGGGATTGGTATGCCGAGCTCCCGGAGGGTGTTCGAGACTTAGTCGACTTGGCAGGGTTCGGGCCCTTCTGCGTCGGGTTGTCACGTTGTCCTGCCAGGAGGACATTGATGGCAGCTTTGGTAGAGAGATGGTGGGACACCACCAATTCCTTTCATTTCTCTGCTACCGGGGATATGACCATGACCCCTTTTGACTTCGCTGTATTGACCGGCCTTGACGTTGGAGGTTGGTCCATCCCCTACGATGAGGATATGGGCGAGTGGGAGGCCGCCTAGGCATATCTATTGGGGGCTCACCCACCTGTTGACAGGGTTTCAGGGAGAGTCCGATACACTTGGTTCTCTTCCCATTTTCGGCGGGCGGAGATGGTGCCCGAGACTCCCGAGGAGACGGAGCAGTATGCCCGTGGTTTCTTGATGTTCCTCTTCGGGACTACCCTGTTCGCCGACAGAGGGAACACAGTTGGGCTTTATTTGCTGAGCGCTCTAGTCGACCTATCACAGGTCCATCGATATGACTGGGGTGGCGCCGGCCTGGCTACCCTTTACTTTTATATGAGCGCGACCTCCCGCGGGCGAGGCGATTTGCTTAGCGGCTACTGGAGGGCCTGGGAGGTACTTTCTGTCCCCTTGATTTACATTTCTGCTTCTCATTACTTGTACATTGCACACACAGCGCACTTTTACAGTCTGTATTTTGCTTTCAGCATTTCGTACTTACATTCTGCATTGCTTTTCTCAGTTATGGGTCTATGTATACTTCCCATCATTAGCCCCAGAGCTGGAGGTGGTAGGGATTCCCGTGACCCCATATTCATTGATATTCGAGGGCCCGCACCGGCCGAGGCCTCGAGAGACCCTCCTTCGCCTGCGACAGTATTTTGACACTGTGCGACATTCAGAGGTACTTCAGAACTTTCAGTTCTTTTCATTTTCATCTTTGATTTGCTCTGTATATTCTCGATTTTTGATTGGTTTAGGAATTCATCATCCGCAGATTACATGGCAGCCCTGGGTGACGACCTCCGACTTCAGTATACCGGAGCGTCGGGCATTTCCCAGTATAGGGTCCTGCTCGAAGGGCCGGTTGGCAGGGTATGGTTCCTGGGGGAGCGCTTTCTGCGCCAGGTATGGGGGTATCTTTCTCAGGATATTCCTGCAGTACCTCCAGCCTGTATGCGGACCGCTGACAGGCTCTCGTACTCAGAGGTAGTCGGCGCCATGCTGGGTACTGATGCTTTACTATACATTGAGGAGGGGGACTACGCCACTTACCGTCACATATATTTGATGCCTCCATTGACAGAAGCTCGTATCCCGATGATGAGGCCTGCTGGTATGTCATCCCCGGACCAGGCTCGGGCTCGGGCTGCAGACGCCCCTTCTACTAGCAGGGCCGGTACATCTAGAGGTGGGAGCAGACCGGTTCCTCCGGCTCCGTCGATTCATCCTCATCCCGGATGGCCAGATATGCCTACTGAGTTGATGGCGTGGCAGTATGGGGCTAGCTCTCCGACTCTGATTCCACTAGAGCCTCCGATGCCCAGTGATCGATACGCCATTGATCCGGACTCACCGCCGGTATGCTCCATTTGCTTTCATTCATCATTCAGATGTTTAGACACTTTTCTGTTCACTGATGATTATGAGCTCATTTTGCAGCCATCGCGAGGGTACATGGAGGAGGTGGTTGGACTGGTGGCCACACTCGAGGGCATGGTCCTGCGTAGGGAGGCACAGTTGTCTGTCGCGGGCATCCAGGTACCCTTCAGTTTTCTGGCATTTATCATACTTCTGATGACATGCTGATTTCTACTGCATCGATAGACTATTTTGTGTAGAGCACACCTGACACACACCCCACTTGTACATTGTATTTACATGCACCCACTTCATGTAGCCTTTGCTTGTATCTGCATCTGATGTATATATTTGGACTGATGTATTTGAATTGAACTCTTTGTTTTCAGATGCCTTCATGGTCCGGTCAGCCGCAGACCAGGCCACCTGGGCCTCATTGGAGAGCTGGGCCCTCTGGGCCTTTTCAGGGAGCGGGGCCATCTCGGCCTTCCCGAGGATCCGGGTCATCTAGACCTTTTCGAGGAGCTCGAGGAGGGCCCGTCCGCAGACGCAGGGCTCACGTTGTGGAGGTGGAGCCTGACGAGGAGGAGGAGGATGCTGAGGAGGAGGAGGAGGCTACCGATCGTCAGTTAGAGACATCTGCTGAGGAGGGAGGCTCCGACTCAGATGATGATGATGGTGCGGAGATTGTCCCGCAGAAGAGGATGAGGAGTGCTTCTCGTTCCCGCTCCCGAGGACTTTGATGCTGCTATTTCCTGCTTTATTTTTCTTTTTGCTAGTAGTTTATAGCACTTTGCACATTGTTAGGTAGTTTTATCTTTTGTAAAACTTGTACCTTTGTTTGTTGTAAAGCATGATGAAATGAAATAGCTTTTGAAGAGATGTTTGTATTTTAAACTTTAGCATCGTATCACATCATTTTATTTTGCACAAAAATGAAATTGAATGGTAATGCGCATTGCGTAATCACCAAGTCAGGTAGTGAACCGACGCAACAAACTAAGCAACTCAACTTACTAAGATATAACAGAATCTTTAGCAAGTTTACAACTCGATAAACAAAATACAACAACGCAAATAAACAAGACTTTAACAAAGATTGCTTAAACAGAGAGCAATGACTCAAAAACACGAAACACGTCCGCTCGACAAACAACTCGATAAGCAAAACAAAAACTCGATAAACAAAACACAACAACAACAGAGTGTTCTTCTGAAAATCTGGGCATCGGAACGCATCCGAAACGGAGGGAGATGAAGGCCTCTGACTTTCCCGTTGCATGGAAATACTTGGAACTCTCCCTCGAAGGATAAAACAGGGCCAGGGAGATATACTGCAGCATTGCCAACCATCCCTGGGAGCCGGCCGGCCATTTTTGGTGGAGAGAGACAGCTGGCCGGCCATTTCTAAAAAAGTAAATGGCTGGCCAGCCAGAAAAAGTGGCTGGCCGGCCATTCAGTCCTGCAGCCACCAGATTTTTGACACGTGTCCCCGTGAATAGTGTTTTTCCTTCTATAAAAGCCTCAACTTCGGGAACATTCATTTCATTCTTAGTTTTAGGCAAAGATGGAGGCATTTCTCGCAGAAAATATCACATCTTGGATCTCTTCTCTAGACGGCTCGGAAAAGCTGAATTTCCGGGGTTTCGGCTTGAACGCACTATTCACGCTGAGCCGTACTCCGCTACAGCTTCCTTTTCTCCATGCCGCGGCAAGGTTCTGGAATCCAGTGAAGCATGTTTTCAGCTTTGGCGGCCAAGAGATGTGTCCGACTTTCGAAGATTTTCAGGTTTTGATGGAATCTGAATGCTCTGAAGTAATCTTGCCGCAGCTCCGTTTTGGTCACGCTCAGGCTTTAGGGCGGATGTGTGGGCTCATGGCGCATGACGCTCGGTCTCTGATCTGCAGTGGGGAACTGGACATCCTCGGCTTGATCCATCGTTTTTCCGACGCCGGTGACCGCAGTAACCATTATTGGCAGGTTTTCCGGCAACACGCCCTCTACTTGTGTATGTTGTCCCACTTTCTGCTTTCCTCGGGCTTCGGCGGGGCTAGCATTCGCTTGATTGAAGTCGCCCAAGGTTTGAGGGAAGGAAAGAACTGTATTGCCATGACCTTGGCCGAGACACTGATGGGCTTAGATTCTGTCTATCGCCGGGAGGCGACTAGGTTTGCTGGGAGTCTACTGCTGCTGCAGGTAATGTTTCCCACCCGACCTCACATATATATTTGCTCACATCACTCGGCCCTCAGGCTCGGTTTTTCTCACAAAACCCTTGTCTCACTTTTCTCTCATCGTACATCTCTCTGTTCTTTATTCTCTCATTTTCCATCCCTCCCCTAGGTATGGTTAATGGACAAGTTGCAGGTTGTGGACTCTTGCCCGGCCTATTCAGCTCGAGGCTACTTCTTTCGGCAGCGCCTAGTCAATGCTCTTGACGAAAGGTGGTGGTTCGATTGGATGTGCAATTTGCCCGCAGACGGCATTGCTTGGCGTTGTCCCTGGCTCAACCTCCCGGCAATGAGCTATAGTATGTCTCGCATGATTGGGATCCAATTGGTTGGTCTGACCCACTGCGTATTCTATTTTCCGTTCCGGTTCTTGCGTCAGTTTGGTCATGATCAGACTTGTTCACCAGAGGGGATTGAGTACCCAGCCGCTTTCCCGGTCCGGGGGGCACAGCTTGCCCGATATGCCACGGCATGGAGGACTAGAGAGCTCCTGGCCCCTGCTTCCACTTTCAGTTGTACTTTGTCTGATGAGTGCATGGATTGGCTTAATGAAGAGGCACAGGTTGGGCCTAGCTTGGCATCAGATGCTCCATCCAGCTCTGGGAGGGGACGCAGAAATACTTGATTCGACTATGCCCCAAATTTATTGCTTATTTAGTATTTTCAAGTTTTCTTTATGAATGTACTACAAAGCAACCTCGATTGTAATGCAAGAGCAGGAGAACTCAGTTTTGAAATCAATGAAATTGAAAGTTATGGTACCGAAAATTTTCCGCTTTTGGTCCAAAAATGGTCTTAGTCGTAAAAAGATTAATTTGAACAAAGTCAACTTTTATTAAAACTTTTCAAAACTATTTTCTATGTGGATCAGAATTGGACACGCCGAAAAGCTGTCACTGGAATGTACATCCCCAGATCCCTGCAACTGGAAAATTGCCCCTAGTCTGAAGAACAATGCGGCACTCCACAGCAACGGAAAGTTGCCCCTAGTTTGAACAGCACTGTACCGGAGATCACGATAAATGCTGATGGATAAAGATGGCTGAGATGATCAACGTGGACAGAGTTGATCGGGGAAAAGTTTATGGCTGAACTTCAAGGCGAAGTTGCCTACGTATCCCAAAGACGGGAATCAAGCCTTACGTAGTTCAGGCTAAGGTTCACTCGAGTATTTTCACTCTCCTTTTGTGCTCTAACTTTTGCCAAGGCCGCCCTTTGCGGGTTTTCAACCTTGCGAGCTCAGTTTTTATATTTTCTAATTTTTTGTGCTCTGACTTTTGCCTAGGTCGCCCTTTCGGGTTTTCGGCCTAGCGAACCTCTCAAGGATAGTATTTCTTCAACTTGTCCATATTGATCGGTTGTGAGAACTCCAAGCCATCTAGATCCATCAGAACCACAGCCCCACCTGACCAGATAGCTTTGATGATGTAAGGACCAGTCCAATTTGGTTTGAACTTGCCCCTTGGGTCATGGATGGGAGCTCGGTTGTCTTTAAGCACCAAATCTCCTTCTTTCAGATTCCTGGACTTAACTTTCTTGTTGAAAGCCCGGGCGATTCTGCGTTGATAGCCTTGGATGTGGTACAGTGCTTTCAGTCTTCTTTCATCAAAGAGCATGAGTTCTTCGAATCTGCTTTGCTGCCAATCTGCTTCGGCTATCTGGCATTCAGCCAATACTCGTAACGACGGAACCTCAATCTCAATGGGTAGAACAGCCTCCATTCCATAGACCAATGAATATGGAGTTGCTCCAGTAGAAGTTCTGATTGACGTCCTGTAGCCCCACAGAGCAAATGGCAGCTTGTCTGGCCAATCTCGATAGGTTTCCACCATCTTCTGTAGTATATGCTTGATATTCTTGTTGGCGGCCTCAACTGCTCCATTGGTCTGCGGCCGATATGTAGATGACTTATGGAAAGCCACATTGTATTTCTCCAACAAGTCTATCACTTCTTTCTTGAAGTGGGAACCATTATCTGAAATTATCTCGTTTGGCACCCCGTAGCGACAGATGATATTGTTTCTAATGAACTTTGCGACGTGCGACGCCTTCAACATCGCGTATGATTGGGCCTTGACCCACTTTGTAAAATAATCTATCGCTACTAGGATAAACTCATGCCCGTTGGACCCCTTTGGGGTAACAGCTCCGATCACATCAATTCCCTAGACTGAAAAAGGCCATGGAGAAGTCATGTTGTACAGTTTTGACAGCGGGATGTTCATGCGATTTGCATGAATTTGACACTTGTGGCATCGCCGAACAAAGCTAATACAATCCTCCTCCATGGTTGACCAATAATAGCCCTGTCTAAGGATCTTTCTGGCCAGCATTACTCCATTCATGTGTGCACCGCACTCTCCCCCATGGATGGCTTCCATCAGGCGTCTTGACTTTTCAGCTTCTACACAGAGCTTATGCATTCCCAGATGTCCCCTTTTGTACAGTTTTCCCCCGCAGATAACGAACTGAGCAGCCATTCTTCTGACAGCCCTCTTATCCTTGGCATTTGCCCCTAGTGGATATGTCTCCTTTTCCAAGAAGTTCCAGATGTCGTAATACCAGGGGTTGCCGTCTTGAACCTCATCTATGGCGGAAATTGACTCGTATGCTGGCACGAACTTCTGATCAATAATGACTGGACGCATCCGGACTCCGGACGGAATGTCTATCATAGAAGATAGAGTTGCTAGTGAATCTGCAAACCTGTTGTTCTCTCTTACGAGGTGGGTGAAATTTAGCTTCTCAAACCGAGGAATTAGCAAATCCAAGGTTTGGTGGTAGATTATCATCCTTTCCTCCTTGACTTTCCAATCTCCTTTTGCTTGAGACACAACGAGGTTCGAGTCCCCAATGACGTCCACTCGTCTCGCCCCTAGTTCTAGGGCTACTTCCAGGCCAACAATACATGCCTCATACTCTGCTTCATTGTTGGAAACTTTGAACCGGAGCTTGAATGCTAAAGGGATACGGGAATCATCAGGCGCTATTAGCAACACCCCTATCCCATACCCATACTGGTTTGACGCTCCGTCAAAGTACATTGTCCAGGTTTCATCTTCGACGTGCAGAATGGCTTCATCTGGGAATAGATACTCAATCGCTTCATCCCCCTCAACCGGGTGGTCGGCAAGGAACTCCGCTACCGCTCTGCCTTTTACTGACTTGCGCATTACATACTTCAAATCAAATTCGGAGAGCAACAGCAGCCATCGAGCTAGCCTACCCGTAAGTGCTGGTTTCTCGAAGAGATATTTGATGGGATCCAAACGCGAAACCAACATTACAGAGTGGGCTAACAGGTAATGTCGCAGCTTCCTGGTCGCCCATACCAAGGCCAAACAAGCCTTCTCCAGCGGTGTATAGCGGGTCTCGTAATCCAGCATCGTTTTGCTCAGATAGTATATGGCCCTTTCCGCTTTGTCTCCTGACTCCTGCGCGAGCATGCAGCCCATGGTAGTCTCAGTTACCGAAAGGTACAATATCAACGGTCTCCCCGGCTCTGGCGGTGACAACACGGGTGGGTTCTGTAGATACTCTTTGATCTGCTCAAAAGCTGCTTGACATCGGCCGTCCCATTGGAATTTCTTTCCTTTCTTCAGGAGACCAAAAAGTGGTTCACAAGTCAAGGTTAATTTAGAAATAAACCGTCTTATGAATTGCACTTTACCCAGAAAGCCTCGCACCTCCTTTTCAGTCCTCGGTGGTGGCATTTCTAAGATGGCCTTGATTTTGGAAGGGTCGACCTCGATGCCCCTTTGTGTGATCAGAAACCCTAACATCTTTCCTGCTGTAACACCAAACGTGCATTTCTGGGGATTCAGTCGCAGCCGAAACTCTTTGATCCTTTGAAAGAATTTTTGTAAGGCGGTGTAGTGGCCCTCTCTATCTTTGGACTTAACAATCATATCGTCCACGTACACCTCGACCTCTTTATGGATCATATCATGCAATATTGTAGTTGCTGCCCGTTGATACGTAGCTCCAGCATTTTTCAACCCGAATGGCATCACTCTATAACAATATGTCCCCCACAGGGTAGTGAACGCAGTCTTCTCCCGGTCTTCGGGTGCCATTACTATCTGGTTATAGCCTGAGAAACCATCCATAAACGAAAGCAAGGCGTGTCCTGCCGTGAAATCCACCAATTCATCGATGTGTGGCAAGGGAAAGTCGTCCTTCGGACTGGCCCTGTTCAAATCTCTGAAGTCTACACAGACCCGAATTCTGCCGTCCTTCTTTGGCACCGGAACTATGTTGGCCAACCAAGTTGGATATTCAGATACCAGCAGGAACCCTGCATCAATTTGCTTGGTGACCTCTTCCTTAATTTTGAGAGCCCAGTCCGGGCGAATCCTTCTGAGTTTCTGTTTGACAGGACGGGCCTCGGGGTCAAGAGGGATCCGGTGCTGTACAATCTCAGGATCGATTCCAGGCATGTCTTCGTAGGACCACGCGAAAACATCTTTGAAATCTTTTAATAAAGCGACTAAGCGCTCGCGCTCCTCTGAAGACAACGTGGACCCGATCTGGACCAGCCGCGGGTCCTTCTCAGTACCAACATTCACAGTAGTGATTTCATCCATTAAAGGTTTAACAAATCTTTCCTGCTCTTGATCAATTAATCGTTGCAAAACTGGGGGAATTTCTTCCTCGCTGTTTTCATCAAAATTTTGAAAATCCTGATTTAAGCAATAAATCAAAGGCACAGAAAAATACTTGGAAACCATATCCACATCATTCTCATTAAATACTTCCAAGCCGTCAGATTCCTCTGTTACAATAGACTCAAAAGAAAATGAAAAAGACGACCTAGACAGGACTGTGGCATCCGGGTCATCACCCCCAGGAATACCGGACTCAGACTCAGTCGAGCTGGAATCTGATTCTGACGCACAAGATTCGGTAGAATCAGATTCCGGCTCACTACCTGACCCGGAACTGCTAGATAAAAAGCCTTCTTCATATTGCCAGATGGGAGAAGGTGCGATAGATGCATCCAAGATCGGCGCTGGAAAGCCCACAGCTATTTCATCTCCAATCACAGAAACCGAAGAGTTATCCCCCAAGCACTCTTGGCCGATCGGAGGATCTGATAGTAGACTCGCCAGTGCTACCCCCATTTCAAGATTTGTGCTCTCAGGATCCACTGCTTCACATTGCTCAACCTCAGTTGGTGGGTCTGTCTGCGCTTCGGCAACGTCATCCCCAGATAATTGTAAGTCGAAGAAGATTTCAAATCCAGGCACGCGCGTCCCCTCCGCGTTTAGCCATGGCTCCGGGAAGCCGCAGAATGGAAAATCTTCCCCCTCTCGGACGAAACGTCCGTTTAGGGTACCCCAGATAGGCCTGTGCATTAAATCAAATGGCTTCCCGGCCTTCTTCGCTCTGGCCCTGCCGGACATTTCCTTTCCTTTCCTTACCCAATCCTCCTTGGTGGGCAGATAACCCAGTCCAAAGGCGTGAGGGTTGTGTGGCACTTCGGCCAACACTGAGACGCCCTTCCGGCCGCTTCTCCCTAATCCCATCCCAGGGGTATGCTTTAGTTTGTTCATGAGGTATATGGATTGTGCACTAACATACATGCCCTCATTCGCAGCCATGACATTCTGCACCACTTGAGCCTCGGCCAAAGTGAACCCCGACAAAAACACATCCTCCGTGCCGTGTTCAATCTCCAAGACAGGTGTAGACACCTCCGGCGGCGGATGGATTGATGAATTCCCAAAAACGATCGCTACCCCTTTCCCGTGAGGGTACTTTAGCATTTGATGTAGAGTGGAAGAGACTGCTTTGACCTGGTGCAACCACGGTCGCCCCAAAAGTAGGTTAAAGGTTGCGGGAACGTCCAAGATATGAAATTCGATGTTGTGTTGTCCTGGACCAACCTTGGTTTGAATTTTAACAGTCCCCATCACCTCTCTGCTGGTATTATCATATGCTCTGATCACTTGGGTGGTTGGGACGAAATCTACGGGCTTCAACCCGATCGCATATGCCGTTCTGGTTGGGCAGACGTTAATCGCAGACCCGGTATCAACAAGTACCACCGGTATCCACTTATCTCTACATTCCACAGAAATATAGAGAGGTTTGTTATGATTTGTGCCCTCAGGCGGTAGCTCCTTGTCCGAAAACGTTAATGCCGGGGAACCTCCTCCCGGAAAAACCAGGCCGACCAGCTGTTCAGGCGTGGTGTCTATGGAGAGTTTGGACTTGTCCATAGCAGATAGAACAGCTTCTCTATGTACTCGTGATGCCATTAGCAGTCCCCAAATGGAGATGTTTGCTTGTATTTTCTTTAACTGTTTCAGCACAGCTTCATCTTCAATCTGCTTCTCCTTCTGTCTCTCCACTTCTCTATCCTTCCCGGATGCCTCGGGTTGATCCAGGTGTGGGGGTTTGAAGTACCGCCCACTTCTTGTCATATGATCCACTTCATCAAGATACCAAGTGTCATCCGGCTGGTTATTCCCCCAGTCTTCATCCGTGTGGGCAAGACACAAGTCGTCATCTTCCCACCACATTCCACTGGCAGCCAACAGACACCTGTCTGGCTCCGGTCCACTCGCACTCTCAGTGCTCTCTGTCCATATGCTCGCAGCATTGTCTGTCTTCGTGCGCGCAGCACTTTCAGTCCCCTCAGGGCCCTTTGCCTTCCTGGCTCTCTCAGTAGCCTCAAACTTTTCTTGCTCCAGCTGCGTCAGTACAGCTGTTTGTTCAATAATTCCCGTATCTGTAATGCCCATATCTCGAGCGGAATTCTTAACACCGGCGCTCTCCGGCGATACAACTTGGTTTTCGGCCATTCCGGCCACAACTGATATTTCTGCCCCTGCCGGGCTCTGTTCTGGTTGGGTTTCCCCCACTGCATCCGGTTGATCTTCGAGCCATCCCGTGGCCTCCTCTGATCCCTCGTAATCATACCAATTAATCGACGCATCCCCCAGCTCCTGGTCCTCGAGAAATTGCAGGTTGGCAAAATCCTCCTCGACGGTTGTCAGATTATCTGCCCATAGCTCAGATCCATCCCCCCGGATCATGCATAGCTCTCCTGTCTCTGGCAATTCTACGCCTAGCCCAATTCGGCTCATTGATAGGATGTGCTTGCTTGGATCATAGGCTCCCCCAGCAAAATTCTGCCCAGCCCCAGATTCAACAATCTCATTCTCTCCCAGAATCTACCCTGCCCTGTCTTCGACGGTCACCACCATCGGTTCTGGTCGGGTTTTGGAGATGTCCACCATGCACAAGAAATCAGTGCAATCGGGGAGGAACACCTCCGGCTTGGGTAGGTGGGTGGGAGTAATATAGATGCTAGGATCGTAAGATGTGACCCCAGTCTGGATAAAGTTAATTCTTTTGGGAGGAGGAGCTTGGTTATGTGGTGGGAGAGGGTTGGTGGTAACATTGGGTTTATCAGGGGGTGCGATCACTTGTTTGTCAATAAGATCTTGGATCTCATGACGCAATCTGTAACAACGGTCGGTGTCATGACCGTGTTGTTGGTGGTATGCACAGTATTTTGATGGGTCGTATGAGGGGAGGAGTGGATTCGGTAATGGCTTTGGTTCCAGGGGTTTTAAATGATTCTTTCTGATCAGTATCCCCAGAACTTTGGTCAGAAGCATATAGAGTGGGGTAAAGGTTCTTTGGCCTCGTGGTTGGAATCTGCTGGCTTGTGTGTTGCTTCCGGACGCGCCGGAGAAGGGTGTGGCAGTCATGGGCCTTAGAGGGGGAGGGGGAGTGGTGGTGACCATACCAACTTCCGAGGCTCTCGTATTTGCAGCGCCACTCGGGCCCGCATTGTTGTTACGGTTGAACGTCCTCCTCGGTTGTTCTCTGTCATGGTCAAACAGACCTTGTTTCATTGCGTCTTCGATTTGCACCCCCATATCATGTAAATCTGCGAAAGTAGGGAAGGGGACTACAATCATTCTCAACATCAGTTTTGGGTGGAGATTGCGCACAATCATCCGGATTTGATCTTTGTCTGTGGGCCTTAAAGTCATTGTTGACGCCTTCGCCCTCCATCGGATCACAAAGTCCGAGAAAGATTCCTTGGGTTCTTGCCTTGTCGTTTCAAGATCGCGGGTTGTGATCTCGATCTGAGTGTTGTATGAATATTGTGTGACAAAGTCCTCAGCCATTTCATCCCAATTCTTCTTCACTTCATCTTGTAATCTTGCATACCAATGGAAGGCCACACCCGACAGGGTTCGGCCGAATAGTGAGAGCTTCCGTGGTCGTGTAAGGCCCATTGGCCGCAAGACATCCGCAAACAGTCGGATATGGACCATGGGGTCGCCGGTCCCGTCAAAATGGTCGATTTGTGGCATTTTGAACCTATCGGGAAGTGTTACGGCCTCCTCGGTATATCCATCTCCGATATCCGGCATAGCCTTGACCCCTTGGGATTTCTTAAAGAGCTTCTCCAGTTTGCTCAATTTCAGAGCTGTATGATCAACCTCGACCTCGAATGGAGAGTCCGGGTGATTGGATGTATGAACCTTGGACAATTGTGGTAGAAGCGGGGGCGGAGCTGGCCCCGTTGGAAGATTCGTGTCCTCTTGTACATTTTGGACATGCGGTAGGGTATTCTGGGCATTTGGGGGGGCATTCTGAACAGTAGGTGCCTGCTCAGGTAACGGAGCCCCTGTCGGAGGAGGAATTTGTTGTGAAGCGGACGCTGTATTCTGTTGTTGCAGCCTGGTGATTAGTTCGGCCTGCTGGGCCATGATCGTGGCCTGCTGTTTGGAAAACTCCGATTGATGGGTGGCATCATCATGCATCTGTCTCATGCTCTCCTGCATCTGGCGCATTAAAGCCTCCATCCTTGACGTATTTTGCTGATCCATCTGTCTAACTGGTATGTCTATTTCTGCAGCAGTAATTGAGACCTCAGTCCTATAGTCCTCTGATGAAGTAACCCACTGCTGTGACAACCTCTGTTCTGACACACTGCGCCTTTTCGGCTTCCTTCTTGTAACAGGGGGTAGAGAATGGAACACTGGCTGTCCGTCGATTAGATCCTCAGATCGATGGAGTCGACGACCTCGTGTCCAAGGTGCTTGGGGAATGCCTGTCGGGTTGGAAGCAATCGTGCTAAAACTGACCCCTAGCAAAAGATAAATAAAGCGAAAAGGAAATAAATAAACAGATAAACGGACAGCACAACAGCTTAAAATAAAATGCAAGACACACAGTCGGGCATAATCAACACACAGTCAATAAGCTGAAATACACACTGTCCTCAAACACTGATTATTATCCCTGTATCACTGTCCCCTAAAACAGAATCTGATACCCGCAGATAGCTGATTCTCAAATACTAGCTGATGCCCGCAGGCCTGATACCCATAATACTGATCTGATGCCCGCAGGCTTGATACTGAAAATACCGAACTGATGCCTGCAGGCTTGATGTTCAAACTCATATACTGATCTGATGCCCGCAGGCTTGATACTGAAAATACCGAACTGATGCCCGCAGGCTTGATACTGAACTCATATACTGATACATGCATTCCTGTAGAGACGCACTCTAAAGCACATAACAGATAAGTGAGAGCCAAAACACCCCTATGTTGGGGTAGGATTTCCCTGTCCTATTGTGTCAGGAGCTAGGGTTTCATTACGCACACAGCGGTTTCAAACAACCTATAAACGGGTAAGCAACCTGTCCTAGTTTGGAATGGTCACTATGGATCCGAATATGCACTAGGTCGAATGGTCAAAAAAGGGTGCCCCGGTAAAACCGGGGTTTGTGTTCCCATACTGGCAGAGCCCACAACCGGTCAGCCTTATGGTCATGCCTTGACAAGACAAGCCTCCGGCAAACCGTTCAGGAATAGCAGATGGCAAACACGGTGTCCTAGGCGCACCAATGCAAATGCAATGCAAAGAAGCACACAAGTGTAGTCAAAAACAGATATCATGAGTTCGAGTCAAGTTCTCTAAATCCCCAGCGGAGTCGCCAGAAACTGTAGACGTCCCTCGAACGCCCCGGGAGGGTGAGCTCCCGTTCTGTTCATTTTGGGGTTACTACAGTTCGGACTCTTGAAATGTCACGGTTCCTAATCTGAACCAAAGAGTCCAAATCCGGCAAATCATTTTGAGAAACTGATTTTTGAAAAAGTAGTGCCAAACATGGACTGCTTTGCCAGATATAGAGTCGCCACCTAAATATTTTATTTTGGGAAATTTAGGAAACCCTGACTCGGTGCCAAAAGGCCACGTGTCCGTCATCACCAAAGTTGCCTCGGCTCGGGAACTTGGGTACGATTGGGGAAGGTCACTTCGTGAGCACCCCCGCTCGCCCGGTCATAGACCGGCCTCTACTAACCATGATATCAATTTTTGAAAAACATTGTGAGTTCTTATTCCGGTTATTAGCCTAGGTTACTATGTGATGCTCACAGCATATAAGTATAGACCGGGTCGCCCAAATTGGAACAAAACATTTCATGCTTGTTTTTGAAAATGGTTTGCTACCCGCAGGTAGGCTTGAAACATTTGATGATTCATTCCAATTCAGATAACCCAACCTTCACCCACAGGCATTCAGGCAGTTATATCATATAAGCAATTAGCCTCATGGTAAGCATGCTATTCATGGCAGTCACTCACACGCATGCAAGGATGCTAAAGCATAGAACTTACCGAGTACTCCAAGCCAAAACAAAAACTGTATTAGAAATCATGCATGACCCTAAGTGTACAGAAATGCCTAATGCAACACATGCAAAATGCAACTATAGCAGGCTCGGCTATTCTAAACATGGCATATGGAATGCTACAGCTAACATGTATTCAATTTGGGATTGAAAGTACAATGCAGTTAGTATGATGCGCCGAGTCCGGTGCATGCAAAACAGATGAATGAATGCAAACATGCTATCATACTGTATGCTAATTGAAATATGCCCTAATCTAACCATCATAAGCGGATAAATAAAAGGGAAGAAAGACGTGGGGTTGGAAGACATACATCACACTCACGCACACTTATTACAGTTGTGCCCTCGCGCAGAGGATCCGAATAAATATACAGTCCCAATATTACAGTCTCGAATAAAAGAATGTTACAGTCCAAAATATTACAGAATCCTAATTAATTAACAAATTAACTAAGAAAGCAAATAAACTGGCATGCAAGCCAGGGACTGCCTTGCTTCTGATGGATGATGCATGTCCGAATTGTCTTGCGTAGAAATCCACCGGAATGCCCCAATTAGCCTCTGTTTACACCTGTTCTTGAAATGCGTGCCAAGTCCCAAAAGTTGCTGACTCTGCGTTTTGCTGCAACAGAGAGCAGGAAAGGGGCATAGCAATGTATTTGCACAGATATATGCATGTCTCGATCCTCGTGCCACCAATCACGCATATCGAGGCATGATGGCCGAGGAATCGAAATGCACAACTCAATATAGGATGAATGCACATAAAACTACAGCTAAAACCTAACTCCATCATGGATAATCCGGAGTGTCGGCGACTGGGGAATTGAGATACATTCCGTCACTCGGAGTACGAAATGTACCTCGTTTCCCGTGCCCGGGCTAACTCCTATTCCGGACATGATGCAATATGCATGACATGGATGAAATGCGACTAAGATACAATCCTAACATACACGATGCTATGGGAAATGAGATGCCTCGAAATACGTGAACGCGGGCACGCAAACCGAGAAAATGACACGTCTCGAAATGCGTGCAGGCGGGCACGCAAACCGAAGCGATGATATGTGTCTCGAAATACGTGCACGCGGGCACGTAAACCGAGGCGATGATATGTGTCTCGAAATACGTGCACGCGGGCACGCAAACCGAGGCGATGATATGATGTGATGAAATGATACAGAAACATGATATGGACTTATACCAACATGAGTGAGCCTCAGCCACACTCACACGGGATGCCGTCGGATGAAAATGAAGTGCCTCGAAATGCGTGCGCACGGGCACGCAAACCGAGGGGGGGACGAAATGCGATGGAATGACATGGGAATGACAAAATGGGCTTATACCAACATGAGTGAGCCTCAGCCACACTCACATGGGATGCCGTCGGGTGAAAATGAAGTGCCTCGAAATGCGTGCGCACGGGCACACAAACCGAGGCGGGGACGAAATGCGATGGAATGACATGGGAATGACAAAATGGGCTTATACCAACATGAGTGAGCCTCAGCCACACTCACATGGGATGCCGTCGGGTGAAAATGAAGTGCCTCGAAATGCGTGCGCACGGGCACGCAAACCGAGGCGGGCACGAAATGCGATGGAATGTTGCAAAAATGATATGCAAGCATACTAATGGAATTTCAGCATTAAAATATGGGGGAAAACAGTCCCGAAATGAAGCGAAATGACATGAAATGCAAGGAAATGTCCCGAAATGCAACACTAGGCACCCGAAATGGCCTATAGCTATGCTAAACATGCACAATATGGGCATGCAATGCAAAGACAGAATCTAGGCAGTCCCAAAATATGCACTTTCACAGTTATAAACATGGCCAAACAACAAGCATAGGTATGGTAAAAATGGCATGCAAAAATAGGGGCCAAAAGAGGGATAATGAAGCAAGTGGCATAAGCAAAACCCAAACTGAAAAATTTCCTTCTACAACATTGAATAGGGACCAAAAATATGAATATTTACAGTGTATGGCAGACCTCAAATCAGTATACAAATATGATAGAAATGTGATGCGAAATAAGGCTCAAAAGTGGCTATAACATGAGGTATGCAAAATAATCACCAAACAGCCAAAGACCCTTAACAAAACATGTAGAATGGACCAAAATAAGCACTTTTCTAGAACTGTAAAATGGCCAAAAACAAAAGCATGGTAGGCTAACTAAACATGCAAGAATGGGGAATAAAAGAGGGATATAACATGAAGTGACCTATGGAGGCCCCAAACAATGAAAGGACCTAAATGAAACATGAAGTATGGACCAAAATAAGAACTTTTTCAGAACTTTAAAATGGCCAAAAACAAAAGTATGATAGGTTGCCATTGCATGCAAGAATGGGGAAGAAAAGAGGAGTATAAAGGTAGGTACAACATGGAAGTCCCAAATGGTGTTGAGCCCTTCTTAAATATTGAAGAGGGGCCCAAAATAAGCCTCATATCAGTTTACAACATGCTCGAAAATAAATTGCTCATGGGTCAAAAATAGCATGCAAAACTATGACATACAAGAGGGTCAATGAAGCAAGTGTGTCATGGAGGGCTCAAACAGGGTTGAGCCCTTAATGAAAAGTGAAGATGAGCTCAAAAGAGGGCCCTTTTCAGTTAGGGCCGGAGCTTGAAACAAAAAGGAAGTGGGGCTTAGAAATAGATCAAGAAAAAGGGTTAAAAGGGTAAAAGTGTTACTTACCCTTGAAGACTCAAACTTTTGTTGCTTCTTGGATGAATTTGCATCTTGTTTAGCCTTTAAGAATCCTTCCTTGTTGCTGGAAATGAGTTGGTGATGGTAGAGCTTGGTGGTATAGAAGGAATGATGGTTAGGGACTTAGGGTTTTTTGAAGAATTGAGAGCTATGGAGATGGAGTTGAGCATGGAGACTTGAAGAGCAATTTTTCTAACCCTTGTAAGTGAAGCCACCAGCTGGTTAAAAGGGTTCAAAAGGGGGTGTAAAGGTGGGGGAAAAGGAGAGCAAAATTCCCCCACAAAATATCCCCCAGATAAATATCTTGTCTGGGGGATATTGCCCCACAGCTGTAAAGTGCACAGTGCGAGGAACACGGCCGGCCTCTCACTTTTGTTGGAGGTGGCCGGCCGGCCACACCCCCTAGCCGGCCGGCTAGGGGTCAAAAGGTTCAATGAGATTTTCTGGCCGGCCAGCTACTGGGGAGGTACTCCTATGTGTGTACAACACAACTATGTGGTTAAAATTCCAAGAAAGTGGGTCTAAGGGGTTCAACATTGGCTCGGAAAGAGGGGGTCAAAAGGGTCAATTTGAATTACTGGCCGGCCATGAACTTTTAGGGGCCTCCCATGTGTGTACATCACAGATATGTGGTTCAAAGTTCGAGAAAAAAGGTCCAAGGGGTTCAACATTAGCCCGGAAGAAAGGGGTCAAAAGGGTCAGGTAACCTTAATGGCCGGCCACCAACTTTTAGGGGCCTCCCATGTGTGTAGATCACAGATATGTGGTTGAAAGTTGGCAACACTAACCCTAGGGTGTTCAACATTAGCCCGGAAGTTGGAAAAAACGGGCGCCGGGAGGCTCCGGAGGAGAGATAACTGGTTGCTGCAACAATTGCTGGCCTCCCACCCTTCAGTGACCTTTCCAGTGATAAAACAGAGGTACCTGCCAAAAATGAACGGAAACCGTTGCAAAACGAATGTTCGGGAGCCAAAACACGCAGTTCGGGGTCCCGAAAATGGGCTGTTAAGCACCGAAAATGGCGTTCGACCACGAAGTGGGTTTCTCAGTCCCCAGTGTCCCTCAACAGGGAGCAAATAGGAAGTATGCCAAAAATCAGAGCGATAGGAGATGGTTAAGCGGTCCCGAACCGAGGCACACGGCCAACGGTCCCGAAAACCGGGAACCGGACTCCGAAATGGGCAAAATGGCCTACGGCCACCAAATGTAGCCTACGGACATTGAGAGACGGTCTACGGGACCTCTCCCTTTCCTCAAGAAAAGAAACAGAGAAAATCGAGTCTGGTTCGCAAACCGAGACAAGGCACGGAAGAGGGTTCGGAAGTCCGGAGGTAGGGCTTACGGCCGTGACTCTGAAACTTCTGAACGAGCACGATATACAACATCACCAAGCGCTCAATCGGTGACGTCTGAGTCTTAAGGTCGGTCAAAAATGGGGTGTCTACACCAACACTTCAAACCCTAAACCTCCAAAAATCATGATGTACACTATATGCTCAAAAATGTGGGTTTTATATGTATATACTCAAAATACCACAGATCTATCTATTTATAGAAGTATTGAAGGAGAAGTAGGACCCCTACCTCAAGAATAAAGCAAAGCAAAGCTTTGATGAGATTCTTCTACAAATCCGAACTTCAATCGGTTGAAAAGTATGATCTTCAAGCCTTCTTCATTTCTTTGTAAGAGATCTTAGTCAATCCTTAGGGAAATGGAAGGTATTTGAGGTCAAAACCCAAGGGTTTTCGGACCTAGGATGAGAGGGATGAAGAAGGAAAAGGAAAATGCAAAGAATGAGCTACAAACCACGTCTTTAAACTGCTAAATTCGCGCAATCCACTCGAGCTCCTATTTTCCCGCTCGAGCGGACCTGCTTCCAGCACAGATTCCAAAACTTCAAACGGGCATAACTCTCTCATCTGGACTCCGTTCTAGGTCGTTCTTGTGTCCAAATCGAAGCCCCGAAAATATGATTTCTAATGGTTCTAGCCTCACATCCTAATTCAATGTGTGGAAAAAGAAAAGGGCAAAGGGTGACGGCTGGTCAAAAACTCAAACTCAAATTTGGGGCTTTTTATCTAATCTTATCTAAATACCTTGTTAAGGCTTCAATCAAGGTTCCAAACATCACCCAAGGGTCCTCAATTATAATATTTAAAGTTCACTTTCCAACCCATCAATATCAAGAGTCCGACAACCATACAAGTTTTAAGGTGACGGGCACCACTATGCATTAATCCAATGTGAATTAAAATCTGAGTCATTACATATGCAAAGTTGAGGAGGAAACCTCTAATCATATTTTTTGGTTCTGTTCATTTGTGTGGCATGTCTGGTCAAACATCATGGCCTGGTGGGGAATTCAATGGGTGTTACCTGGGTCTTTTGAAGGCTTGATGCAATGGTGGTTGGGGTGGAAGCTTAGGAAAAAGGAAAAGAAAGTGTGGAGGGTTATTTTTATTTCTGTCATTTGGTCACTGTGGATGTATAGAAATGACTGTTTATTTAATAATACTCAACCTGATATTGATGCTTTATGTGAGCTTATTACAATTCGAGTGGTCATGTGGTTGAAGTCTGTTGATGTAGGGTGTTGCTTCTCCATTCAAAGATTGTTTCAAACATAAAATGGGTGAGGCATATTATCTAAGGTCTAAAGGAGGCTCTGTTTGGGTTGCTATATGTATAATGGGTGATGCTTTGGTGATGCTGCTCTGTTGGGGTTGCTACTAGTCTATGTAGGACGTATATAATGGTGTTGCTTTATTGTGGATGCGGTTAGGTTTTGTTGTTGTTGTTGCTGATCTGCTTGGGTTGCTGCTGCTGTTGATTTTCTTTGCTGTTGTGCTGCTATGTTGTTGTTTGTTAGCTTTGGGTTGTAATTTTTATCTTAGATATGGTTAGATTATATTTGATGTTGGTGACCTGTTTTGGGTTGGTTTTGGGTTGTAAATTGCTGTTGTAGATCGGTTTCTTACAAACTTTTGATGTGGTGCTAGCATATGATTGAGTGGTCTTATCGGTGCCAACCTAATTGGGATTGATTTGGTTCACTATGATACATTTTGCACTCATCCTCCCTCTTCCTTTATTGATGTAATAATCTTTTAATTCATCAACAAAGTTCATGTTCTTTTCCTAATAATAAAATAATAATAATAAAACAAACAGAATCATAGAATTATTTAATGGGTTCTCTGCAACTGTGCTAACTCAAACAATCAATTGGTTTACACCCCAATAAAAAGTTTATTGATGCCATTCAAAGTCGTGGGCTTCTCTATTTTGTATCATTAAAAATTTGTTTTTTTGTTGACATACATTCAAAGCGTGTGAAAAAAAAAAAAATCAGACTCAATAAATCATGCTTGGTTTCAAGAGAAATAATTAAAGATGGTAAGAATTGCATAGTGACACGAAAACAACAGTTAGATACTTGTACATGGAAGGTTGAGGTGTCAACTCTTTTTAAGATCTAATTTTATAACTAATAATTGATTTTTGCCAATAAAAAAAAAAAGAAAAGAAAAAAAAAATTGTGAATACACATGTATATGTGTATTTTTGTAAAGGTACTTACGTGTAGATCCTAATAAGTGAACTTATTGTCTAATAGGTCCGATGAAAAAAATTTGTCATAAAAAAATGTTATTAATTATAAGTTTTAGTGACAATTTATAAAATTCATGACAAAAAAAAATCACTAATTGTTAATTTTTAACGACATATATAAAAAATTATCACAAAAAAATTATTTTTAACGACAATTTTACCAAGACTTATTTTCAATAAGACTTGATGGGAATTAAATCCAACTATTAGGATCTATTGGTAGTTTACCTTTTTTTTTTTTTTTTTTGTATGAGAGACAAACAAAGAGAGATAGACAGAATTCTACTAATAAAAACTTCATCACCACAAAAATTAACCAATAATTTACAATATTAACTGATACAAAAGTAGTCACAGAATAGATTATACATGTAAATTGTTAACAGCCAATTCATCTAAAAACTTAAGTTACTAAAGAGAGCATTCTAACTTACGCTTATCCCATACTCGTATATATTTGGCTACTAAATATTAGGAACTAAATACACGATATTCGTGCATTGATAATACCCTGTGCAACTTAAGCTATTAGAGGAAAGAGTTAACTTATTTATATTATATACTTATTTATTTATTTTCTCTTACACACTTACTTAGAAGTTTCACCACACTGCAATTATTAGCTGATAAGATTGACATATGACACACACATACCCAAAGCTGTCTATGACTTGAGATGGTGAGTCTCAATATCTGTGGGGGCATATTTTTGTGAATAACAACACGTAGCTAAGGTGGTACTGAAGTGCTAGTCGAGGTGCCATGTGTCCTGGTCATGGCGCCGAGGTGATCTCGGTTAGGCCGAGGTTATCTGCGGAGATACCAGAGTCCGAGATGAACGGATAAGCTAGAAGAGTCCTAGAGTGGGGGAGGACCTCAACCTGGATAAGGATAAAGCTCTTAGGGAGTTTATCTTTATCTATTAGAGAGTCCATGATAACCAATGAGCCAGAGTCCAAGAAAAGCTAGGCTTTTATAGGGACCAAGTTAGTGCAAGCTATAAAAGAAAAGCACCCTCGTGGTCTAAGGTATGCTTTCGGTATTTTAGCTAGTGAATTAAGCACTATTTGCTATCTTTGAGAGATAATTGAGTACTGACTTGATCGTCGGAGTGCCCCCGGGTGGACGAACCACTGCCGGAGTCTTATCTTTCTGTGACAGGTTGTTCGGGCGCAATCTATTCTGTCAGTGTTCTCCAGCTGAGTACCTGTTTGGCAGTGTGGTCAGAAATCAGCACCCACAATTTGGCGCTGTCTGTGGGAATCAAAGGAGAATAGATGGCCAAAGACGGACAAAAAGAGAAGATTGGGGACGACATCCCTACTGGAAGTGGCAAGCACATTGACCCTAACGTAGAGGAAGAGAACTGCAATGAAGAACTCCAGGAGCAGAATCCCAGGGAAAAAGACGTCGGTAAAGAGGGAGACATGCCAAAGAAGGCAGATCGAGGCGAGTATTACAACGAAAATGACCTCCAGGTATTGAAAGATAGATACTTGAGGAGGGACGGTGAGATGAAGGGAATGGCAAACAAATTGGTGAACTTGTAATCGGTTGTCAATTTCATGATGTAGAACAACGTCATGTAACCACCGTTCCCATTGGAGGACACGCCAATTCCAGCGGCCGAGAACGATGCCCAGAAAGGGGTGCAGAAAGCAATCCCCACAATTCCCCAGCATGACAGGGCGAGAGAGCATTCTCATCGGCCTTCACGGGAGGTCGGGTGAGGAGAATCGATGAGAAGAGAGTCTCAGAAGACACATCGTGCCAAAGAAGCCTATGCTAAGAAACATTGGCACGTTCAAGGGAATGAGTTTTGCTTTGACACGACGAATAGAGGGAGGTCCAAAAGGACTCACAATGACACCAGGAGCAACGCACCTAAAAGGCTGAAGTTCGTCGATAGCCAAGTTCCTAGATGGACTAAGGAGGATTTGAGAGACTACCTACAGAGGAAGCGACAAGATGCTGAGGTCATATCTCCGGTTAAGTCGAGAACACCGTTCTCAGTAGTGCTGGACAAGTTTGAGGCCCCGAAAAGATTCCACATGCCGAGATTCCAGATATACGACGGCAAGTCTGATCCTAACTTCCACGTCGCCTTATACCTGAACTCAATGTCACTGTACATCGGGAACGAACCACTACTGTGTAAGGTATTCCCCTCGTCCTTTGGGGAAATCGCATCAGACTGGTTTCACAAATTGCCGGAAGGAACTGTGAAGAGTTGGGAAGGCCTGGCTGAGATGTTCATGGCCAGGTTTGTGACAAACAAACTGCAGCCATTAAGGATAGACTCTCTGATGGCTCTGAGAATTAGCGAGGATGCAAACTTCAGGGCTTATGCCAAAAGGTATTATGAAGTGTTTAACCGAATACTAGGGTGCAATCAAGAATTGGCAGTCGTTTCTTTTAAGAACGGCCTGAACGATGACTACCTGCTTCAAAAGTCACTGGCAAAGACACTGCCCAAAAGTATGGAGGAACTCATGGCCACGATCGAGAAGTATGCAAAAGCCGAAGAAGACACGCCAAGGACAAAGGCATCGAAGCAAGAGAAGAGAAACAGTTCCCCGAAGCGAGGCCAAGGAAATACTAGATATAACAGGCAAAAAATAGGACTAAAGGCTGCATAGGCAGTCACTACAGTGTTTCGGATCTCGATCTACAAAGTCTTGGAGAGAATCAGGAACCAGCCTTACTATAGAGTGCCAGAGAATATCCTTAGCAAATTTATGGGAAGGAGCCTGGGGAAGCATTGTGCCTACCACAATGAGGATGGGCACCTGACTCAGGGGTGCAGAGCCCTAAAAACATACTTAGAAGACCTGGTCAGACAAGGCCACTTGAGGGACCTGGTAAATGAGGCCAGAATAAGGGAAGACCAGGCAAGGTTGCCCCGGGCACCGGCAGCACCACCCCCACCAGCACCGCGACCACAAGTAGAAGGACCTCGAGTGATCAATGTGATTCACTTGAGGGTCAATGAGAACGAGATACAAGGGGAGACTTAAAGGGTAAGACACTTACAACACATGTGTCAGGTCCAGCAAAAAACGTCTAGGGCAAGCGAGTCCCAGGAACTAATGGTATCTTTTACTGAGGCCGACCTAGACATGGTGCAGCATCCACACAATGCTCTGGTGATATCCTTGAAGATTGGAGAGTGCTAGGTAAGGCGTATTCTAATTGACCAAGGCAGCTCTTGTGATATCATGTATGTCAGATTTTATAAGGAGCTCGGCCTTCAACAAGACGATCTGGAACAGTCCAACAGTCTAATGATCGGGTTCAATGGGACGCCGACATGGCCCTTGGGGGCAATAAATTTGGAGGTACAGGCAGGCACCAGGAAAGTGAGCACAGAGTTCACAATCATTGATACCTCCTCACCTTACAACGTTATCTTAGGAAGACCGTGGTTGCATGCAATGAGGGTTGTACCCTCAACATTGCACCAATTATTGCGGTTCGCAACGGAACAGGGAATTGAGGAGATCAAAGGAGACCAGGTGCATGCAAAGAATTGCTCCATGGCAGCAATGAAATCTACCTACACCATATGAGAAGCAGGCACAACCGAGATTGAGGACGAGAACATGGAGGTCCTAGATGACGTCGGCAAAGAACCAGCTGAGAAAAGTGAAAAAGCCTTGAAGAAAGTTCTGGTCTGACAAGATGATGAGAATCGCTTCTTCCTTCTCGGCTCAGATTTAGCCGAAGAGGAAGAAAGGGAGTTGGAAGCATTCTTGCGAGCAAACATTTACCTGGACGCCGTACGAGATGCCTTGCATTGACCCTGAGGTCACTTGCCATAGACTGAATGTAGACAGGTCGGCTAAACCTATTATCTAACAAGCTAGAAAGCCGACCTTGATGCATGTTGAGGTAGTAGAAGAGAAATTGGAAAAACTACTAGAGGCCAGAGCCATTCAAGAGGTAAACTACCCGACATGGTTATCAAACACAATTGTTATGAAAAAGAAAAATAGGAAGTGGAGGGTCTGCGTGGACTTCACTAGCCTGAATAAGGCTTGTCCCAAAGATAGTTTTCCGCTCCCCAAAATCGATCAATTGGTAGATGTCACTTCAGGGCATGGAAGGATAAGCTTCTTGAACGCCTACAGGGGGTACCATCAGATAGCCATGTACCCCCCGATGAGGAGAAGACTGCATTTATCACCCCAAAAAGGCTGTATTGCTATAAAGTGATGCTTTTCGGGTTAAAAAATGCAAGAGCAACTTACCATAGATTGGTAACTAAGATGTTCAGACATCTAATAAACAAAACAGTGGAGGTATACATTGATGACATAGTCATGAAAACCAAAGAGCCTGAGGATCATCTAGCCGACCTGAAAGCAATCTTTGATATCTTGAGGACATTTCGGCTCCTACTCAATGCGTCGAAATGCGCATTTGGAGTTAGGTCAGGAAATTTCCTGGGATACTTGGTTGTCAGAAGAGGCATTGAGGCGAGCCCAGATCAAATCAAGGCCATCTTAGACTTAAAGAACCCGACATCGACAAAACAAATGCAGATGTTAACTAGAAGGGTTGTAGCCTTGAATAGGTTCATAAACAGAAGTTCTGACAAATGCAAACCTTTTTTTAGTTTAGTGAAGAAGGCCACAGATTTCTTGGGGATAGAAGAATACGAAGTCGCCTTGGCTGACTTGAAGAAATATCTGACCACAGCCCCAGTTCTCTCAAATCCTATACCAGAAGAGGAACTCTTCTTGTACTTGGTAGTTTCGGAGAATGCAGTATGTGCAGTGGTAATTAAAAAAGAAAATGGGGAACATAGGTCAGTTTACTGTGTGAGTAAAACCCTTGCAGGCGCAAAGACCAGGTATTTGCCCCTGGAGAAATTGACACTAGCTTTAGTGATGGCATCCAAGTAGTTGAATCACTATTTCCAAGCCCACAAGATTGTGGTATTGACTGAGCATCCCTTGAAATCCCTACTACAACAAAGAGATCTGACAGGCAGGGTAGCCAGGTGGGCAGTAGTATTGGGCCAATACGACTTGGAATTTAGGCCTAGAACAGCAATCAAAGGCCTGGTTTTGGCCAACTTCGTGGCCAAGTTCACACTTGGAGCCATTCCACGTCAGGCTCCGATGAGCCGCGGCTTAGCATGTCCAGGAGAACAAGAAGAAACCCAGCTGGGAATGAAAAACCCCACAGCAGAGCAAAAAAAAGAAGAGAAACTCAAGCCCTGCGATATTTACATCGGCAACTCCTTCCGCCAATTTGTTGATGGGAGTTCAAACTGACAAGGAGTGGGGGTAGGAGTAGTACTAGTATCTCCAGATGGACGAATGTTAGAGCAATCAATTCGTTTGGGGTTCAAAGCCTCCAATAATGATACAGAGTATGAAGCACTGATCGCAGGATTGAAGCTGACAGTAGTAATAGAAGCCGACGAGGTTGTGGTCTTTTGTGACTCCCAACTTATTGTGAACTAGGCAACAAGTGAGTATGCAGCCCGAGATGAAAGAATGATAGCCTACGTTAAGGAGGTTGTTAAATTACTGGCCTTGTTTCAAGACTGCGGACTACAGCAGGTAAGCCGAGATGATAACAGCCATGCCGATGCCTTGGCTAACCTAGCTAGTGCAATAAAATCAGGGGAGGCAAGGACAATAATGGTTGACTACTTGTCAGACCCAAGTGTGGAACCACTAATCACAGAGTATGAAACAATGTGCATAGAGATGGGACCAAATTGGATGGATGCAATAGTAGTGCTCCTTAGAGATGGGAAGCTACCAGAGGACAGAAAAGAGGCACACAAGACCAGACTGAAGTCGGCAAGGTTCAGTCTAACAGCAGAGGGACATCTCTATAGAAGGTCTTTTACTGGTCCCCTTTTGAGATGTGTATATCCTTTACAAGTTGAAGACTTGTTTTATGAAATACACGAAGGAGTATGTGGAAGCCATGCTGGGGGCAAGTCACTTGCTCATAGGGCCATTACTCAAGGGTACTGGTGGCCCTATATGCAGAAGGATGCTGAAGCCTATGTTAGAAAATGCGAAAAGTGTCACTGGTTCGCACCTTTGATACATCAACCAGCAGCATATTTAAATTCAGTGTCCAGTCCTTGGCCATTTGGCCAGTGAGGCATGGATCTAGTTGGGCAACTACCCCAAGCAACTGGACAGAGAAAATTCCTGCTAGTAGCAACTGACTACTTCACCAAGTGGGTAGAAGCAGAACCCCTTGCGAAGATTCGAGATGTTGATGTGAAGAACTTCATATGGAAGAACATCATGATTAGGTTTGGAATTCCAAGGGCAATAATAGCAGACAATGGCACACAGTTTGACAATAAGCTAATCAAGAGCTTCTGTGCAAAGTACAAGATCAAGAACTACTACTCCACTCCAAGCTTCCCTCAAAGCAATGGTCAAACAGAAGTATCCAACAAAACTATCTTGGATGGGATTAAGAAGAGGCTGGAAGCAGCAAAAGGAAAGTGGGTGGAAGAGTTGCCCAATGTACTTTGGGCATACCGAACTACGCCGAGAACATCAACTAGGGAATCCCCATTTGCCATGGCTTATGGCACAGAGGCAGTGATCCCATTAGAAGTCGGTATCCCAGCGATCAGAACCCAGGGAGTAGAGAATGGGACTAATGAGGCATTTTTAGCTCGAGATCTAGACTTATTGGAAGAAAGAAGGGAAAGAACAGTAATCCAGCGAGGGGCATACCAGCAGCAGTTTGCTAGGGCTTACAACAAGAAGGTTAACTCAAGAGAGTTTCAAGTTGGGGACCTCGTCCTGAGAAAGGTCGTCTGCAACAAGAAGGATCTCAAAGAGGGCAAGCTTGGCCCAAATTGGGAGGGACCTTATAAAATCATCTCGGTCGCCAGCAATGGGGCACATCGGCTTGAAGACAGTGAAGGCAAAGAGTTGCCAAGGCCCTGGAATACTTGCAACTTGAAGTTTTTCTATTATTAGATTTTTTAATTAAAATATTTTGTTATTAACCGAAGTAATAATAAAATTTTAGCTCGATTTTTTTTCAAACTTGTGTAATATGACTGACCAGTCCCTTGGCGATGTTTCTGATTGAAACATGACGAATAACTTAGACTTATTATATGGCAGAGTTGAATTATACTTGCATATAATAGAGTTGAATTAAGTTGGCGATGTTTTTGATTAGTTGAATTATACTTGCACATAATAGAGTTGAACTAAGTTGGCGATATTTCTGATTGAAACATGACGAATAACTTAGACTCATTATATGACAGAGTTGAATTATACTTGCATATAATAAAGTTGAACTAAGTTGGCAATGTTTCTGATTAAAACGTGACGAATAACTTAGACTTATTATATGACAGAGTTGAATTATACTAGCATATAATAGAGTTGAACTAAGTTGGTGATGTTTCTGATTGAAATGTGACGAATTATTATATGGCATAGTTGAAATTATACTTGCATATAATGGAGTTGAGTTAAATTGGATTAACCTAGATTTGCCATATCGGAAAATCAAACCCAAATTGGAACTAAATGCATTTGAGTAAGATTAATAGAGGAATCAAGGTTGAGAACCTCGGCTAGTCTCTGTTTGAATCTAGCTTCGGCAACAAGATCGTAGCCACATGCTTAATGAGAACCTAAGTGAGACTTAAGTTTACATTAGGGGGCAGAGAGCTGGAGAATGAAAAATTTACAAGTTGAAGTTAAGCTGAGGTAAAACTGCAAAAAATATGTACTTGCCGAGATGACCAGGTTACCAAACTTGGGGAGTATAGAAGACAATAAGTAAAATTAAAGTGACAAGTTTAAAACAACACTTGTGAAAATATTTTTATAATGTTTTCAAGTGCAGGCCAAGATAAAAAATGAAGAAGTTATGTCCGATGTATTATACTTCAAAGAGGTCATACAAATAAAAGTACACTTTGAAGACATGCAAAATATTCTAAGTATGGAAGGAGTAAAACATACAAACATACGAACACCTGAAAGAAGAAATTATACTTGCATTCAAAAGAAAAAAGGCACTTCGGCCTGCAGAAGGATCACTTGTTCTGATACAAAAAAGGCACATCGGCCAAATACAAAGCTAACATTGTTCAAAACAAAGTATTACAGTTAAGAAGGAAACATAGAAAGAATACAAGGAAAAGCAGAAATATCCTATGTGTTAGGATTGGCTTCATCGGTTGGTGGTGTTACACTCTTGTCAACCTCTACATTGGCATCAATCTCACACAGTGTGTCATCAAGGCTCTTATTGGCGGTCTCGACCTCAGCCTCAGAGGTGGTCTTTTGGACCTCGTCCTTCTCATCCTGAATTAAATCCAGGACTTGCTCATTCAGAGTTGGGGTCTTGGCCCCAACAGAACCCGCAGCATCGGCTGCCACCTCGGCCTCTTCATTATCCTTTTCTTCTTCACCTTCTTCCTCCCAAGCCTTAGCCTCAGATTGGCTTGAAGTAAGAGGGAATGGCACTGCAAGTCGGCCTTCGTCATAAAGGGGGGAATCCTCGGGGATAGCCAACTCCTTCAGAGCAACCATCCAACCAAGGGTGTAATCCTTGTTACATGCCTGTCTGACTTGTTTCTTATACTTCTCACGGACGTCGACTGCCCGCTCAGCATAGGCCTTCTCGTCCGCCACTTTGATTTTGGCGTCTTTTATGGCCAAGGCACTTCAGAGCTCTGCTTGGGTTTCGGCAGTTTTTGCTTCGGCCTCTTTTATTTCAGCTTTGAGGACCTGAGCAACAGCGTCTGCAGCACCAGCCTTTTCTTCAGCTTCATCCTGGGCTTGTTTAGCTGCCTTGGCCTGATCTATCAGGACTTTCATCTTGGCCTCAGCTTTGTTTAGGGACTTAAGCAAGCCAGCAGCCTTCTTAGTCTTGTGGACCAGCTCCTTCTTCATTCCTTCTGACTGCATCGCAAAGGAGTAGGCGTGTTGGATCGCCTAGAAGAAATGGAAAGAACGAAGTCAGTAAACTCTTTAAGTATGAAAACAGAGAATGGAGAGTACCAAGTGTTAAGAGTTTACCAGTACAGAGCGCTGCACCATCAGAGCGAAATTTTCGTATTCGCTAACTTCGGCCATATGGTTGAGGTCATTAGGGAGGAGCAATGTAGTAGAGAGGGCAACGCCGACCTCAATGTCAGTAGCGCTATGACCGGCTCTGACTGGCTTGTCCTCAATTGTGATTGATGGGACCCAGGGGTCATCAGGTCTTTGTGGACCTGAGGTGGTTGTAGATTCAAATCTTAGCCTTTTTGACTGAATATTTTTAGAAGGATTAGCCTCGGTAGGCCTTTTCTCAGGGGCAGAGAAACTTTTCTCGGCCTCGGCCAATTTCGAAATCGGCAAGGTGTCCTCAGAATCGATCTGAGTCACCGTTGCCTTTGCTTGGGCTTTCTTCAACCTCTTTGGCTTGGCCTTTGGCTGGAACTGTGATGGGGAAGATTGGACTGTCACAACACCCGGAATGTTAGCCAAAAGGTCTTTGACTACGGCCTTGTTGCGCCCCATCTCGTTGGCAGTGGCGGCGACTGTAACCTTGGTTCCAAAGCGAATTGCTGGCAGTGCGGTAGGCGGGTTTGTTGGATTGTAAGCCGATGCCTCAGAGGATTGGCGTTTTCAGCTACGAGTTCTGCCCGCAAGAGCGAGGATGGGAACTCGGCAACGGCGTTGGCGTTGGGAAGGAGGAATCAGTTGTGGAGCAGAAGTTGATGGCTGCTCTGCTGGGTTAGAGGTTGAGGCTTGGTCCTGGCCGTGGTGATGAAGTGGTAGGAGGAGTTGTAGCTGAATGAGGGAACTTTCTCTTCTTGGGGACGTCGGGCAAGGTAGATTTGTAGGTTAGGATATAGTTGAGTAGCAAAGGGGCCTTGTGCTGATTCACTGGTAAGCCGAGGAGCTTCTTTAAATCTTTGCTGGGGTAAAAGGTTTTGCCGAAGTCTTTTGGTGGCTGGGGAAGAGCTGCAAGAAAAAAAAAACAACAACAACAACAGACATTAGAACATATAAAAGGAACAAAGTAATAAAGACTTAAAAGGAAGAAAAGTGACACTTAGTTCTTACAATTACCCTCTTTAAAGACTGATCGGCTCAAGGGATAGAGGTGGAGGTCATCATCTGGTGGGAACTCCCAGTTGCCCGAGACGATGAAATAATCATCTCCAGCTCCTTTGTTGGAGTCTGGGAGGTCGGCAATAACTTTGTACTCGGTCGACCTCGACTTAAGGTAATAGATGTAGCCTTTTTCTGATTTAAGGCCACACATGGTATAGCAGTATTGGATGTCGGCTAGTGTTATCCTAGCGTTTTCTCGGCTAGCTAGGGCAATTATACCATTTATGACTCTGTAGGAGTTAATGGCTAGCTGCATTGGGTTAAGTTTGTAATAATGAAAGACTTGGTGAAAAAGGATGTGAAGAGGGAACCTAAGTCTGCACTCGATGAAAGCAACTACTAGGAAGGGCATGAGGTTGTCATTGGGCATAATGGAGTCCTCTTCCCCAGCCAACCTGAGTTGGACATCGACAGGGATAGAGAACTCCCTCCTAAAATGATCAAGTTTTCTGAGGTATCTACCCTCCACCTAAACTTACCCATGACGTCGGCAAGAGGGACAAGGTGTAAGAATTTGGAAGAAAGAGGTTTGTGTGGGTTTCAGGGACCTCGGCTAAATCCAAAACAAAAACTAGGGTAGGGTTTTTCAAGATCAGGGGAAGTTTGTTTCAGTTTTCCTAAGAATGTGGTTTCTCTACCAAAACCTAAACCTAAATCTATGTAGAAGTAGAGAAATAAATACCAGAATCTAGAAAATGCAAACAAGGAAAACAGAAAAAAGAAGAAGTGTGATTCAACCTCAAGAAAGAAATAGGAAATCAAGAACATTGTAACGAAATGTGTGCAAGTGTGCAAAGCCAAGAACGGTGGCAAAATAAACAAATGTGTGAGTGGTGTGTGTATATGTATACCCAGAAAGAGATTGGGCAGAAGCAAAATCATGAAACAAACATGCTTGATACACAAATGATGGAATTCAACACACAAGTAAATATTCAAGAACACGAACGGGTTTGCAATAGCAACAGTTGAATACAATAAAATTTTGAAATAAATTGAAGGCTGAAAAAAGGGGAACAGTGACTTACCGAAGAAGATGGCACCGATATGAAACTCGCCGGAGTCAGACGGCGTGAGTAGTCAAAGCCAGATTGCGAAATACCCACTGGATGAGATGATTGGAGCAAGTTGCAAAAGCTTTAAAGTACAAAAATGGAGGATTTTGGTTTCGTGAAACTAATGAAAGTAATCATGCAGGGTTATAACTTATACCTTTAAATGTAAAGGAGATTCTTTGCATCACTTGTGAACAGCTTTCCTGTCAAGATACGAACTGCACCAACACATTCAACTCTCCTTACAAACACTCCTATAAACCAATACAAGACATTCCCAATTTTGTCCTACGGAGATTGTTAAACTAAACATGAATGTTTGGGGGAATAAATTGGCTGCATAAAATTTGAGAAGATGCCCTTTTTTTCTTAATCGGTGAAAGTCAGTGGTTAGTTGTTAGACTAGTAGTTATAGGGAGATAAACGCACACCCACTCCATACAAGCATGTAAGTTTTGCCTCCCATTCCACTTCTAAGAGAACTCTCCTTAGGAGCAATGCTTGAAAACCTGGACTGGTCGAACCAGTGACCGGACCTAGTTCCGGTCTGGGTGACCCTCCAAACCCAAACTATGCTCAAAACTAGCATAGAATTTGAAAACCAGAAGAACTGTCGGTTCAACCGAAATAACTAGTGAACTAGTCACGGGTCGACATAAGAACCAGTCGGGTTTGAAGAATTGAAATTTCTTCTAAAAATATGTTGTGGAGAGGATTCGAACATGGAACCAAGTGTATAAAAAGCAAGCACTCAAACCACTACGCCATCAACACAATTGTTGACAATGTAACAAGTATATATACTATATATTCAATATTATATTAATTATTTTTACTAAACATCAATGTATAAAAAACATAAAATAAATTTTAAGAAATATTTTTTTTTGTAATTGTTTATTATTTATTATTTTTGTAATTTAAATATCTATATTTTTTATACTTATAAATTTTAATATATTTATGACATAATTATGATATCACGGTTCAATTCCGGTTCACTCGCAGTTGAACCAGTGACTCTGTCCGCCTGGTCACTTTCTGGTTCGCTCACCGGTCTGATTTTCAAAACATTGCTTAGGAGAGACTTGGTGGCCAAAGGGTTAGTCGCACAATCTACAACACCTTAATAAAATTTGAGAAGATGCCTTTGTTTAACACCTATATGCTCGTGTGTGCACACACACACACAATGAAAGTACAAACCTAGCCATAATAAATAAAACCAAGAGAAAACTATCATTATTTATTTATTTACCAAAAAGGAAACAGATTTGTTGTGTGGTTACATGGCTTCTCATGATTAGCTTGTAACTAAGCATGCTTACAATGTGGCTGGTATCTTTTCATGCCCTTAAGCAGTGCTTAGGATTTGTGTTTTTGGCCACTTCACATCTCATAAGGTCTATTGGAGATGATCATAATCCAATGTGTTCATGTTTATTCAACACTTGATCAATATTATTATGTGATGTTGGGTTGATTTGAGGAGTACCTATATATCCTATGAAATACAACCATACAATTGAAGGTTTCTCTCTAGGCAATCTATGAAATACAATCATACAATTGACGGCTTGTCTTCTAGGCATTTTATTAGCTCGACACTGTAGAAGGAATGATGTACTCTGTAATTAACTCTAACCAAGAGTATTGATTTGACCTTCTTTCAATAGAAAAAAGACTCCATGATATTCTCCAATGATACTCATATTTTTCGTTCTAAAAATGTCTTTTGGGTCTTTGTCCTCTAGGCGGAAGCTTAATGGTGCAGATATTTGGATCATCATCTTCCAGTTTATCTAGAGAAGGTAAAGATGGTAAGCAAGGGGATCACTTATTAGTTTCAGATAAACAAAGTGGTTTCTCTTCTTCTCCAATTGTTGTGAGCTCCAGAAAGGATGTTCCTGACATGCTGAAGAAGTAAGCTGCATCACTAGTGATGTCTGCACTCCATTGGATCTTCCTTTATGCATATACATAATATGACATGCCGATAAAAACAAATATAGACATATAGACACACACACACACATATATATATATATAGAGAGAGAGAGAGAGAGACATGGTCTTTGTAACTTGTTTGCAAATATGTAATTGTCTGTTAGGCCTTAGTCAAAATATGAACAACTAACGGCTAGAGTCCTATAGGCTTTTTGCCTTCCATGTACATTCCACGAAAATAAACATTTATATGTTTTGAAATGGAAGTTGAAGAACTTTATTGTATTCATCTTCTTTTTCTGATGAAGCTCCATAATTATTACTTACACGGCAACTAGTGGTTTGCAAGTTGAAACATTTGTTTTTGAGCTCTTTTTTCTCTTTTGGGTCTTTGGGGTTTTCCTGTTATGTGCATATATTTTGTTTTGATGCATGCCTTTGCCTTTTCAACAAGTTAGAGTCGAGTCGAGTCGAGTCAAGTCGAGCTTTCACGCATGCTCTACGTGGGGATTGTGAGTCTGTTAATCAACTTCTCATTCACTGTGACATTGCTATAGAACTTTGGGTGATGAGTTTTTTTGTTTTTTATTATAGTTGGAGGGGGAGTAGAGTTAGAAAGAGAAAGGAAGAAGCTTCTTGATTCCTGGCTTTACTCTGTTGTGTCATGTGGATTGTTTTCAAAATTAAGAGTAGATTTATTTATTTATTTATTTTTTTGATAAAGAGTAGGGACAAGGGGGTTGGTTCAATTTGTGGACTTTGTAGAGTCTTTTAAATAGCTAATGGCCAAGGCATCCATGGGGTTCTGCTCTAGCTTTCTTTGTAGAAACTAGAAGTCTTAATTTTTCCCTATTTTCATATGGCATAATGGCACCTACAACTTCATCCAGGCAATGAAGAATTTGAAGTTACCTACAGATCAGTTCATTGGTTGCACAAAACACACCTATCAAAGGAAAAATGATCAACTGTATTGCATTGAATTTTTTAGGTTATAGAGGATATGATATACCCTTGATATGATTTGAAGGGGAAATTGCTACAAGATTGAGATAGATATGTTAATCAGTTTTGATAATTTGATATTTTTATTTTGGAATATCATCAGAGAAGAGAGGATGCTTATTACAATAGACATAATAATAATAAAAAGATATGGGAATTTAACTCAAGTAATTGAGCATGAGTGCTTTCAGAAATCAACAAATTGTGAAAATTCGATAGACTCTAATACAACAAAGGGGGTCTACTAAATATTCATCTTTGTCTAGGTGTAGTCCAAACGGGGAGAGCATCACAAGCAAGTGGTGAAGCCTATTGCCTATAATCGCCACAACAATGACCAAAGAAAGTGAATCAGGCTTCTGGCTATGAGAGTGGTGAAACATATTATCATCCATCCTTTACATACAATAGAATTCAAAATGCTTTTGTTTGAGATCTAGATGAGAATGAAAGCTCGCAAGCAGTTAAGTCAGGGAGACTAGTCACATAAGCTCCTTTAGAGATAGAGGTAGTAAGAGGCACTATCAACTAGCATTTGCACAGGCAAACAGTTGGTTTAGACACCATTCTTTAGTAAGTAATGGTTATCATTTTTCAATGCCAGTGACACCGAAAACACATGGATGGAGATGAAGTAGAAGCATTTAAGGTGAAAGGGAAAGAGCTAGCAGCCAACACTCAAAAGCTTATGAATGTCCTCTAGATAGACAAGTAGTAAACACGCATACTTGGATCTTCGAAGCACCAACACTGAGAGCTTCCAAGCTCTTATTACAACAACACAAGTAGCAAATTAGAACCATTAAAGATATGATCTTTGCACATTACTATGCCATGACCAGCTTAGCATCGAGATCTTTAACTGGTTCAACTGCAAAGTTTGTGCATTTGTGTGGAGGCAGGACATCCTCATTTCGCTTCTCTGTACTCTATAGTGATTTTGTACACAGGTATTTTCCTTGGGAATGATGTGGTGGATGACGTTAAAACTTTTTTAAAGCTTCAAGCAATCTCCGTCTACTGCTGTCATCTGCACTATTTTGCTTTCCTCATCTATACTCACCTTCTCCTTTTAAGTTCTCCGCCTTCCCCTCTATTTTTGCGCATCAACATAACAACCATGTGTAAAGTCTAGCTAATATTAAAAAATGTCTAGCTAATGTTAGTTTAAAAAAAAGCCTAATTTATGGGGGAATGGTGATTTCATAAAATTATTATAGATTTATAAAAAAGTTTATGATTTTAATTATTAATATTTGAACTAAATTTTTTCTTAATTTATGTCACTGTTCTAGGAATTGGATTCCCTCCAGTCCATAATCTCGAATGGATAGTGTTGTCATGGCCTGTGAGATCTACTATAGATTTCGTTTCGATGATCTAAATTGTTTACTTTGCAAAGTTTTTCACGTACATCGTACAAGTAAGAAAAATTGAACATTTGACCTCCTAATGAGGTGCACAAACTCTTGGCTAATGGGTTAACCCAATTGGTTCTAACTCACAAGTCTCCTAACCACTATAAATAGTGAAACAAATGCGGTGACAATTATCATTAATAGTCATCGTTTGTAATTATTCCTTGCCAATTAAATAAGATCAAATGGTTCATAAGAAAAAACATAGGACTAAATGGATTAACATTTTCTAATTTGGAATTTACCGGTAATTTTTCCCTATTATTATCCCAATGAACCATGCCAAACCAATAATTGACTCATCTTTCTATGTAATTATTGTGACACTATTTAGTTGGTTTGATTTGATTTTTAGGAAAATTAAAATATTTTATTTTTCATATTTTTCGTATTTATATTGAATTTTTAAAATATTTTTAATGATTTTTTTTAATTTTTAGATGTACTTAACATAAATACACTTAAAAATATAATATTTATAAAACAAAATCTTTACAAAATTTATTAAATATCAAAAAATATATATAAAAAATATGAGAATTTAATATATTTTTCTTATTCTTATAAATTTATTAATTTTTTAAAATATATTTTTTTATTTATAAATATTTCACTTTTTAGCGATATCTAAGTTGTGAATCTAAAAAAATAAAAGAAAATTTCTTAAATTTTTTTAAAAAATCACTAAAAATTAAAAAAACACAAAAAATTAAATCCAAGAAATTAAAATTAAACACATTGATTATTATCCCAATGAACCATGCCACACCAATAATTGACTTATCTTTCTATACGTCTCATCACAATAGATATGTTCACCACGGATATTTTCAGGCTTCATTTGAGATGTGGGTTGATTTTTTAACTTTTTGATTTTATGGCTATTTTAGTCTGAGACTAAAAAGGCCTTATTTGACAAATGTTAAAATTGAGCTTTTTAGGCTAAAATTGACAAAAGATAAAATGGGCTAAAATAGTTAATAAGACATAATGTCATATCAAATCTATAATCATGTCACTTTTTTTCTCACAAATATCACATTCAATTACAAAAAAAAAAAAAAATCTGATCAACTTCCCCTAGTAATTGATATTTCTTCAAAATAAAGCCGATGGGCTGGACCCATAGGATAGGATTGGATAGTCCAATCATTTTCAATTAATTTGTGTAATGGTAGATATTTGTAATGGTATATATTTTGATTTAAAAATAAGAAAAAAGTTATATTTTAAATGGATAGTGAAAAAATAGTTTCATTTTCATGGTGCAAGTCTTTTTTGTGTATTAGAATTGTACATAAAAATTCTATTTTTAGTGAAATTATTTTTAAAATATTCCATTTATTTGTAATTTTTAAGGAAAATTAGTGATCACAAAGTTTGCATACAAATTTAAAAAGGAAAAATTACACACCAGTAGTGTGCAAAAAAATATTTAAAAAGATGATAAATATTATAAATATTAATAATTAAAATTATAAATTTTTTATTATAATAATTTTTCAAAACCTCAATAGTAGTTTTCCTTTAAAAAATAGATTAAAGCAATGCATTGAGTGCTTATTTGGCATGAAGAGTTTTGGATTTTTTTGGCTAAAATACTCAAAAATAAAATAAAATAGACTAAAAAGTCAACCATATTCAAATTTTAATCATTTCATTTTTACTTTCACAAAAGTCAAAAAAATCAAAAATCTATCCCAAACAAGACTTTGGCCTCATTTAGAAAGTTGACTATTTTAGTAGGTTAAAATTTTTATAGAGACTAATTAATGACATACCTTACTCTAAACCAACTCACTGCTTTCCCACTATATAAAGGATCAAGAACGATTCGGATCATTATCCCCAAGGCACCCAATAGCCCGTCTTAATTCTGTCCAGCCTATAGACCACACATTTATGGATACCATCACCTATCATACTATAAAAACAAATTATTTCATTACAAAGGCCTCGTTTGGCAAGAGGCTATTTTAGTCAATTAGTCAAAAAGTTACTAAATTAGTCAAAAAGCCAACAATTCATACCAAAAAGTCAAAGATTCTCTTTCTCTCTACTTTTTGCACATCTTTTCGTAATTAGCCAAAAAGTCATCCCAAACATACAAGTTTTTTTTACCTACCTTTTTAGCCAAATAGCCAAAAAGTTACTAAATTAGCCTGTTCCAAACGAGGCCAAAATATAAATTCCATCAAAGAGGGTGGCGCCGGTTGCATTTGAGGATATTGAATTGAATAAATTAAATATATATATATATAATTTATGTATGTTTTAATTTGTCATTTGTTCATGTTGAAAATTCGTCCTCGGCAACTTACATTGTCATTTGTCATCTTTAAAAAATTGTTTGAGCACGTTAAACTGATTGGATTATCATTTGTTATCTGTAGAAAAAAAATTTCAAAGAGCTTTCTCATTTCAATTTTTTTCTTTTTCTTACAATCAACTTAAACTAATTGGACAGTCATTTGTCACTTATTGAATACTTTGCTTGTTTACTTGGTCCTGTATGCTAAAATTTGAATATTTATTTTATGTCCAACTTAACTTAATCTAATTAAAGTTGATCGAATAAATTATTCATATAAAAAATTAAGTTAATTGAATAATGTTAACTATATGTTTGAATCAGTTTTGTATTAAAAATATGAATAATTATACTTTAATTATATTCATCATTCATTTTTTACATAAAAAATTGATTCCGAACATAAGATTACCATTATCCAATTAATTTAATTTTTTGTATAAATAATTCACTCGACAAACTTTAAAATATGAAGATGTTGGATCATTGAATTTGACCCAAAAAATGGGCCTACTGTTAAACTGGACTGTCCAGTCCGTATTTGTACCAAACCAGCCGAAACATGCAGAGGACAATCATAACTATAGAATGTGAAATTGATACTTGCGTGTAAAGTTTTTGTGATTACTATCATAAGAGCTTTTAATGGATTCACCTAAATTATCTATTAGAAGGGGGGTCCTTTCTGTCCAGATTTTGTATCAGAGGGTATTGTTTGAGTCTGCAGAGTTCATCATAAATCCTATTTTGATGAACCAAATTCAAGTTTAAGATAAAATTTTTTAAAATTAATATTTTTTTAAATAAATTCAAATTTCAAATTTCAAATGAATTTTGATTTATCTTTAATTGAGTCCATTATGAGAAGAGGGCAAATAATTTTATTTTTATATAGTTTAACGTGCATATATGCTTAATGAATCAAATTCAAGTTTAAGATAGAAATTTAAAAAATTACTATTTTTTTAAAATAAATTTAAATTTAATTTATTTACCAAACAAGTTCATCTCTAGCAAATTCCAATAAATTAGATACAACTGGAGCTTTGGTGACTTGGTTTATTTTATGACCCTTCAAAATATTTTCTGATGTCCATTTCGTGAGTAGATCCATTTCCAATTTTGTCACATAGATCTTCCAAAATTTTCACAATAACTATATTTCTCATAAAATATTTTTAAAAACTAGCAATTCAGGTGTAAATTTGAAAGGGGGGGGGGGGGGTGGGAAATTGAGATCAATGACAAACTTTAATAATTAAAGTTAAAATTTCTTTTTTTTATATGAATCTGTAATTAATTTGAGAAAGTATATTGATTTGTAATTTTCCAAATATTTTGAGGTTGTTCTTCCTTCAAAGTCTTAGGTTTGAAACCTTCTAGATGCACATAATTTTTTGACGTCAATCTATATGAGGCTTTGTCTCTATTTTAATTGGGTCTCTTGCTAGTGGATGATTGGAATAGTCCCCCAAATTAGTCTTTCTATTGGGTTGGTTAATAAGTTATCAAAATATAAAAAAAAAATTAAGGTGTCTCACGCAAACTTCCAATTACAGTCGCTCATGCTCTATATATATTGTAAAGGGGTTGGATTGTCTCTTGTTGGTCTATTGTGACCTCATTTAGGGTTTATTTTGATGATTCGAACTATTTTATATAGTTTGGCTTACAAGGTCATCCATGTTAGAGATCAAATAAATTGGACATCGATAATCACATGATTGGATTACATTTGCTTAAAAAATAGATTATCTACATAGTTTCAAAATCATACTATTTCGTTAATTATTTTTCAAACAAATGTCAGAAGATCAAATGACTTTTAATATCCAATCAATTTAATTTTTTTTCGCACGGATAATCATGAGCTCAACAAGTTTTACAAAACAAACAATTCAAATTATTAATATAAGCACAAAATGGACCCACAATAGACTGAACTAGATGATCTTGGCCAACTGGAGACAATTAATTAAGTCCCATGTATTATCAACGTTACATGTTAAGAGCACATTTGTTTGGGATATTAAGAAGGGGATTGAAAGTGGAGGGAATATGTGAGGTTCATTGGATTTTTAATTTGATATTTGAGTGTGGGATAAGAAGAAAAGGATTGAAGATGAAAAAAATTTAGGAATCGTAATATTATAATGATTATACCTCTTCAGATCATTTTTATTCTTTAAGGGTAAAAAATATTAAAATATTTTTATTTCATCACAACCAAAAATATTTTATTCCTTCCATCTAATGATTTATTCAATTTATTATCGTACGGCATAACTTATCCCTTATAATTTTATCTATAATTATATCATATATTTAATTATTCTTCTCATCTAATTCTATAATGTAACCTATATCTCACAATCTTATTAATAATCCATTCTATTTAACCAGCGAAAAAATAATTTCACAATCAAATATAGTCAAAAGAAGCCATTATGTGACATGTTCATGGACAAATACAAGGACCAATTAATGACATACCTACTCTAAACCAACTCACTGCCTTCCCACTATATAAAGGATCAAGAGCCAAGTATTTTTCTCCAACTCTTGCCTCCAGTTCTATCATCCATTGTTTGATAATACTTTGGGTTTGTTTGTGGGGAGGGTGATTGTTGAGATGGGTCTAACTGGTAAGTTGGTAAGGCAAGTAGAGATCAAGTCTGATGGTGATGTGAATTTTTACTCTTCGAATCTCTTCGAATCTCTCTCAGTGCGTTTTATTTCCTTGAACCTGTAAATTTCATGTTTTTAATGAAATTTTTCTTTGCCGATCAAAAAAAAAAAAAAAAAAAAAAAAAAAAGTCTGATGGTGATGTGTTCCATGAACTCTTTAGAGACAAACCACACCATATCTCCACCATGTCCCCTGCTAACATACATGGCGTTGATTTGCATGAAGGTGATTGGGGACATGTTGGCTCTGTCATCTCTTGGAACTATACTCGTGGTAAGCCTACAACAACACCAATTAACCCTAATTTAACAGTTCCCATCCCCCCCCCCCCCCCCCCCCCCCCCCCCCCCCCCCCCCCCGCGTGTATACCAAAGATAAGGGAAAATGAAAAAAAATGAATTTATACATGAATCAGCATTTTGTGTTCCTATAGACCATGATCTTGTCAATCTACTGGTGTACTCATCATCTCTCTTATACACTCTCATTTTTAGGTGTCAATCATATAATTCTTACTTAGGTTTTAAATATCAGTTGTTTTGTATTGTAACACTAGTTACATATTAGAATTTTAGATTTTTAATATTGTTATTTATATTTAGGTTAATAATGTTTGATAATGACTGATTTATGAGCGTATTGCTGATATCATGATATCCTGATAGTTATTTTAAAATCATGTTGTAGAAGTATACAAGTTGTTTTATTAATCATTTAAAAAAAACAAAAAATTCAATTACTCATATTCACATAAAACACTAATAATACAAAACGATTATAAAAAAAACCTGGTGATGGATAACATTTAGGCCTCATTTGACAATTTATTGTTTTAGCTTAAAAGTTAAAAGTCACTAAAAAAACTAAAAAATCAACAATTTATATCAAAAAGTCAAAGATTTTCTTTTCTTTTTACTTTTTACACATCTTTTCATAAAAAATTTAAAAAATAATTCCAAATAAACAAAAAAAAATTTAATCTCATACTTCAACAAAAAAAACTAAAAAATTACTAAAATAACCTATTTCCAAACTAAAAAAATAATTCCAAATATACTAATTTTTTTTATCTCATATTTTAATAATGTTTGATAATGATTGATTTATGAGCGTATTGTTGATATCAATTCAAATCCTGATAGTTATTTTAAAATCATGTTGTAGAAGTATATATGTTGCTTTATTAATAATTAAAAAAAAAACTCAATTACTCATATTCACATAAACTACTAATAATACAAGACAATTATAAAAAAAAAAAAAAAAAACCCTGATGATGGATAACATTTAGGCCTCATTTGACAACTTATTGTTTTAGCTTAAAAGTCAAAAAGTCACTAAAAAAACCAACAATCTATCAAAAAGTCAAATATTTTTTTTTTCCTTCTACTTTTTTTGCACATATTTTTTGTAAAAAACTAAAAAAATAATTCTAAATATACTAATTTTTTTATATCATATTTTAACAAAAAAACTAAAAAATTACTAAAATAATCTATTTTCAAACTAAAAAAATAATTTCAAATATATTAAGTTTTTTTATCTCATATTTTAATAATGTTTGATAATGATTGATTTTTGAGCGCATTGCTGATATCAATTCATCCTAATAGTTATTTTAAAATCATGTTGCAGAAGTATATATGTTGTTTTATTAATAATTTGAAAAAAAAATCCAATTACTCATATTCACATAAAATACTAATAATACAAAACAATTATAAATAAATAAAAAAAAAACCTGATGATGGATAACATTTAGGCCTCATTTGACAACTTATTGTTTTAGTTTAAAAGTGTAAAGGTCACTAAAAAAATTAAAAAACCAACAATTTATAAAAAAAAGTCAAAGATTTTCTTTTCTTTTCTTTCTATTTTTTCACATCTTTTCGTAAAAAATTAAAAAAAATAATTCTAAATACACTAATTTTTCTTATCTCATATTTTAAAAAAAAAAATTAAAAAATTATTAAAATAATCTATTTCCAAACGAGACTTTAATCTATTTCTTGAACTGGGTAAATTTTTGGATGATGTTGTAGATGGGAAAAAGAAGGTTGGTAAGGAGGTTGTCGAAGCAATAGATGAGGAAAACAAGTCAGTGACCTTCAGGGTTATTGAAGGAGATCTCACAGAGCTGTACAAGGCATTCAAAGTCACTGTCCATGTGGATACGAAGGGCGAAAACAACTTGGTGACATGGACGTTTGAGTATGAGAAGAAGAGTGAGAATGTTGAAGATCCAAATGCGTGGATGGATTTAATCATCAATGTCACCAAAGATATTGAGACTCACCATCTCAAGTCATAGACACCTTTGGGTGTGTGTGTGTCAAATGTTATCAACTAATAATTGCAGTGTGGTGAAACTTCTAAGTGTGCGAGATAAAATAAATAAATAAGTATATAAATAAGTTAACTCTTTTCTCTAATAGCTTAAGTTGCAGAGGGTATTATCAATGCACGAATATCGTGTATTTAGTTCCTAATATTTATTAGCCAAATATATACGAGTATGGGATAAGCTTAAGTTAGAATGCCCTCTTTAACAACTCAAGTTTTTAGATGAATTGGCTGTTAACAATTTGCATGTATAATCTATTTTGTGGCTACTTTTGTATCAGTTAATATTGTAAATTAATGGTTAACTTTCATGGTGATAAGTTTTTATTAGCAGAATTCTCTCTATCTCTCTTTGTTTGTCTCTCATACAAAAATAGACATATACATGTGTATTTACAATCTTTCTTTCTTTTTTCTTTTTTTTATTGACAAAAGTTAATTGTTAGTTATTAAATTAGTTCTTAAAAAGAGTTGAATTCTCAACCTTCCATTTACAAGTATCTAACTGTTGTTTTCACGTCACCACGGCACAAAGTCATATATTTCATTAAACATATTGACTATGCAATTCTTACCATCTTTAATTATTTCTCTTGAAACTTAACACAATTTATTGAGTCTGATTTTTTTTTTCACACGCTTTGAATGTATGTCAAAAAAAAAAAAAAAAAAAAAATTTGATGATACAAAATATAGAAGCCCACAACCTTGAATGGGATCAATAAACTTTTTATTGGCGCGTAAACCAATTGATTGCTTGAGTAGCACAGTTGCTGAGTGTTAGAAACTGGTTTTGGAAATTCTGGAAAACAAATTTTTTTTCCAAACTTTGGTATATTTTTTAAGTGGGACTCATGCACCAAAGTTGGCGGGTCTAAGTGATAACACGGTCACTACAAGAATTTTCACTTTTGGCGACTAAATTTTTAATCGCCAAAAGTCATTTTTAGTCGCCTATAGCCTTTGGCGACTAAATTTTTTGGTCGAAAAATTAGTAGCCGAAGAGTAGTCGAGAAGCTAATTGGCGACTAAACTTAATTTAGTCGCCAAATGTATTCATTTGCCGACTAAATATTTAGTCGCCAATAGGTTGAAAAATTAATTAAATAATACAATTTTGCTGACCAATTTTTTTGTCGTCAAAAGCCAATGATTAGTTGCAGAAAAATTTTTAGCTACTAAATTTTTTAGTTGCCTAAAGCAAATACTAGTGTTTTGGCTACTAAAATTTTAGTCGCCTAAAGTTAATCTTTTTTGGCTACTAAAATTTTAATCGGCAAATACTATTTCTTTGGCTATTAAAAATTTAGTCGCCTAAACTTTCACATTTTTGGCTACTAAAAATTTAGTCGCCTAAACTCCCACATTTTTGGCTAATAAATTTTTAGTCGCCAAAAGTATTTTTATTCTTCAACTTTTGTTTTTAGCTACGAAATATTTTAGTCGCCAAATGTTTGATTTTCTTTTGGCTACAAAACTTTTAGTAGCAAAAGGTTTGATTTTCTTTTGGTTACAAAACATTCAGTAGCCAAATGATTGTTTTTCTTTTGCCTATAAAAAATTTAGTAACCAAATGTTTGATTTTCTTTTGGCTACAAAACTTTTAGTAGCCAAATGTTTGTTTGTTTTTTTTTTTTCCTTTTTTTTTTGGCTACAAAATGTTTAGTCAGCAAAAACATGAAATTATGTTTTATTGCAAATATTATAATGTGTCCATAACCTGTCTGTATTCCACGCAACCTGTAATACATACATAAATAAAATGATACATAAACTATCAATCATTCTACAATCTGCATCCGTATACAAAAAATAAATTACTTTAACTGTCCAAGTACATACAAACCAACTATTGTCCAAATTAAAATAATAATTCCATACAACATATAGAATCATACAAAAAGTAAAGACCTCCATATACAAAAATTACATTTACTATACCATGTGAAATGACTATTTGGCATGGTACAAATTACCATCGTAATCTGTACCACGACAAAAAGTGATGTATGTACCAAGCCAAAAGTATATATATGTACCACGACAAAAAATCATATATCTGTACGGCGATACAAGGTGATCTATCTACCATGCCACTAATTATCTATTCGCTGGCAAAAGTTTTCTGTATCAGTAATAGTTAATTGCTCAAAAGTCGGAGACGACAAAAGTATTATATTACTTCTATACAAAAGTACAATTTTTTCTCCATACACCAAAATATCTCTAAAAGTCTACACAACAAAGTCATCTACAAAAAAAAAAAAAAAAAAAAAAAAGAAAAGAATTGGACCCAAAAATGCCAAACTTCATGAATGAATTTGGCAACAAGTGACAAATAAAAATAAGTGAGAAACAACCTTCCATGATGAATCAATTATCAGTCATTTTATAGTCTTTCTAAAGTCTTTTGTTATAAGGAACATTGTTAAATGTAGAACAATTATTACTAAATCTTTCATTAGTAACATAAAGCTAATGTAACAATCTTCCATTTGTATGCAACATGTATCCAAATTCTGTGGCTAAACCAATATTAAAGCCCAATGTAAATAGAAAGTATTCTTTTTACCAACTTCCTCATTATTTGTTTGCAAAAGGCACTTGAATCATTAGATTGGATATAAAACCATCGCTGTTTATTAATGTATGTCAGTGCCATTTCAGAAAGGATATTAGAACATGTGATAAAAATAATAACAAAAATAAATTTCGATCATAAAAGGAAATATGTTGAAATATATGTTGAGACACCTATAAATGGTTCATCAAAGAAAGAATACTTGATATCTCGTGACACACATGGCCTCAGAAACACCATGAGCATGTTTCATACTTGTATGAAAGCTTAAATATAATATAACGCACGTGTGTACGTTTAAAAAATTAGCAAGTTTAAAACAAGGCGTAAACTGAGTTCATATTGGTTTCTGAATATTTTTCCCATATTTTTCCATTACTATACATGTCCAATACATTCCGTCAGTTTTCACAAGTCCTATTTGTAATGGGAAAGCTGCCCGTGAGAGTTAGATGGAGGTTTGGGGCTGTTTTGAAGTTTCGCCCCCGAAACGCCCTTTTTCGACTAAGTTTTGGGCGTATTCGGCTCTAAATCCCAACTTACAGGTCCGAATAACATTCCGTCAGTTGTCACAAGTCATATTTGGCATGGGGAAGCTGTTCGTGTCAGCCACATGGCGGTTCAAGGGGTGTTTTGAATTTTTGCTCACGAAACGCCCTTTTTCGACAAAGTATTAGGCGTATTCGTCTCTAAATCCCAGCCTACGGGTCCGAATAATATTCCGTCAGTTGTCACAAGTCCTATTTGGCATGGGGAACGTGTTCGTGTTGGCCACACAGTGGTTCGGGAGCTGTTTTCAATTTTCGCCCTTGAAATGCCCTTTTTCGACTAAGTTTTGGGCGTATTCGACTCTAAATCCCAACATATGGGTCCGAATAACATTTCGTCAATTGTAACAAGTCCTATTTGGCATGGGGAAGCTGTTCGTCTCGGCCACACGGCAGTTCAGGGGCTGTTTTGAATTTACGCCTCCCAAACGCCGTTTATCGACTAAGTTTAGAGCGTATTCTGCTTTAAATCCCAACCTATGGGTCCGAATAACATTCCGCCCGGTGTCACAAGTCCTATTTGTAATGGGGAAGTTGCCCGTGAGAGTCAGACGAAGGTTCGGGAGCTATTTTGAATTTTCGCCCTCGAAACACCATTTTTCGACTAAGTTTTGGGCGTATTCGGCTCTAAATCCCAACCTATGGGTCCAAATAACATTCCGCCAGTTGTCAGAGGTCATATTTGACATGGGGAAGCTATTCGTTTTGGCCACATGGGTTTCGGCCACACGGCGGTTCAAGAGTTGTTTTGAATTTTCACCCCCGAAGCGCCGTTTTTCGACTAAGTTTTGGGCGTATTCGTCTCTAAATCCCAACCTACGGGTCTGAATAACATTCCGTTAGTTGTCACAAGTCCTATTTGGCAAGGGGAAGGTGTTCGTGTCGGCCTCATGGCGGTTCGGGGGCTATTTTCAATTTTCGCCCCCAAAACGCCATTTTTCGACTAAGTTTTGGGCGTATTCGGCTCTAAATCCCAACATATGGGTCCGAAGAACATTCTGTCAGTTGTACCAAGTCATATTTGGCATGGGGAAGCTGTTCGTGTCAGCCACACGGTGGTTCGAGGGTTGTTTTGAAATTTCGCCCCCGAAATGTCCTTTTTCAACTAAGTTTTGGGTGTATTCGGCTTTAAATCCCAACCTACGGGTCCGAAACAAAAAAGTTAGTAGTAAAAAAAAAATGTTATTCTTTTCTATACGTGCTAATTACATTCCGTCTGTTATTACAAGTCCTATTTGTCACAACGAAGGTGGTCGTGACATTTGTACGGTGGTTCAGGGGCTGAATAATAGAAATTGGGTTTGTTTTGATATGTGAGTGCTGTGTTGCCTTAGACAATTCAAATATCTTAAAAGGCTTATATGCATGCCAGATTTAAAGTACAGACAACAAGTAGCCAAAAAATATCGGCCGAGAATTTTCCAGTAAACAATTTATATTTTTGCAGTGAAGAGCAATCCTGGGAGAATTCCTAATGGTAATGCTCATTTTCACAAGGTTTCCATTCAGGTTTTTGAAGGATGGAAATTTGATCAAGTTGCACCAAGACAGTCTCTTTACTGAGTGTTTTCTTTGCCATATCAAGAGGGTCGTGGGCAACAAAAAAGCTAACATAAAATTGGCAAATACATTTAGGTTCATGAGGCTTCCTCTCGATAGAATTTATTTTAGCATCCACCCAGATCTACATCAGAAAAAACGTAGAAGATAATAGTCTTGCAATATGACATATGCCCTTATCAAAGCAAAGCCAATTTATACAAGAGCAAACATGTATGTCTAAACTAAACAAACCATGTTTTTCATGAACAAATAACTTGACTAAGAACAGGTTGAGCACGGAAGGAGAATCAAAGAGATGACCAGCAAAAGTAGGCTAAAAAACAAAATCACTTGTCTCGTGTATTGCAATAATGGGGGAATCTTTAAAAATTTAGACATATTTGGTCAATTGCAACATTTGTGTCACTACCTCCCTGTGCTAGCGTGAGTTATTTTATGGGGCAGAGAATTACAAAAATGGGTGCAAGTAGTGTATTAGGTAACACCACAGCACCAGAATCTGTATATTGTCCAAAGAAACAAAGCATAAAATGGTCCATATGGTACGATTACAGCAAAACAAAATCTACAACAGAGTATCAAATTAGTAAACTAAAACATAGAAACTTCAAATTCATCAAACATATGATGTACAGGGACAGAAATTGCGAGCACTCATGCATAATAAAGGCAATAGTATAAATTGTAAACTACTGCATGCCCAACCAGAAGGATTGGCACTCAATACTACTCACCCATATGAATAGTCCTTATAATGCAAGTCTAAATTTTTCAACCTTTGTTTTAGTTTTGCCACAAATTATGGCAATCATGGACTGCTAATGTGTTGCATTTGCATCTAAGCAAAGGACAATGTGGAATATCATCACCCCATGTGAGGGGTGATCCTCCATGTGCTGCATGAGCTGGCCATGTGAAGCCAGCACACAAGATAGCTGGCCATATGCAAGGCCAGCCTCTCCATCTCCATTCTGATTGAGTATAAATGGAGGCTAAGGGGAGGGTTTGAGAGAGAGAGCAAAGCAAGCCACAGAGAGTGAGATATGTGAGGCGGAGAGACCGTCTCCCTCGGTGTGAGCGAGGGAGACGGGTGAGTGGGTGAGTGAGGAGAGTGTGAGCTCCTCCTCTATTGTAATCTTTCTGTAATATCTCCATTGTTATAGTGATAACCGGCTACTCTCCCGTGGACGTAGGCATTGAGGCCGAACCACGTTAAATATTGTGTCTCCTTGAGTGTGGGTGTGTTTTTCTGCATTAAATAATTTCTATAAGGTCTTGGGCGGGATCCCAGATCCCAACAATTGGTATCAGAGCCTCGTTGGTGGCGTTTTGGAACAAAAACAGCGTGTTGTTTGAAACTGCCCAGAAATCAAGTTGCTCGAAATCAGGTTTTGAGCACACCAGGAGCAAGGGCTCGAGAAGAGGAGTCTAACCATATAAAGCAGACACCCAGAGGAGTATCCACGCGCTCTCACGCGCCGCCTGAAGAAGGCGCGTGAGGCCCAGTCTCTGCACGCGCTCTCACGCGCCGTGAAGGCTGTCGGCGCGTCGGACCAGTCTCACCCACGCGCCCCACACGCGGACGAAGGAAGAAGGTGAGTGGGAGCAGTGCGTGTCCACGACGCGCACGCCATGTGGGCCCACGTCAGCAGCGACGTGTCGGCCACGTTATCAGCCACGTCAGCAAGAGTTGCCACGTGGTTGCCACGTTCACGGCCAGGTCACCGCCACGTGGCCAGCCACGTCATCGACACGTGGCCATAGAGCATTGCCACGTCAGCATAAGGTGTGCCACGTGTCTGCCACGTCAGCAGTGGTGTTGACCAGCCAACCAGAGGCAGGTAAGGATCCAGTGCTTCGCGGCTAAGGTGCAGCCGCAGATCTGAGGCGTACAAAATGTTTTGGCTAGATCGAAGCCATTTGGAGTCCGTTTTTGGTGATCCAATAGTGGTTTTCGACTATTTGGAGTATTCCGGACACATCCGTACGGTCAGATTTTAGAGACGGAGTTTCTGTAAAAAGAAGGCAGATTAAAGAGACGAACGACATCAGGTGCAGTGGACGGAATATTCTGTTAGTACACGGAATATTCCCTGAACTTCTGAAAATTGCAATTTGGCCCAATATTTTCAGAAAAATTGTGGTGTGGCCCAGCTTTCGGGGATAGTTTTCAGTGAGGTCCCCGGAAATGCAACGAAGGTTGGTTCTAGCTAAACGGACCGCTCCGGACGCAACCGCGAGGTCAGAATAGTGAAATTTCGAACGGTTTTGAAAGATTGTCAAAACATGGGAGTTTGTCATCTTCAATAGTCGAAGAAAGGTTGCCGGATATTGTGGAACGCTGCGGATTTACTGAATAGGTTAGAATGGGCAGATTCTGACCAGATTGGACAACCAGATACAGATTGAGATAGATTATTGAAGACCAGAAGAGATCAGGCTTGATTAAATGGTAGATCGAGGGAGATCAAGATTGGTCAGGGGAGATCAGAGGATTGCAGAAATGATTATCTCCGGAGTTCGTTGGAGGATCTGGTTCAATCAAAAGAGAAGACCATTCATCGACGGATAGATGATTTGGCAACCAGTACAGGCTCAGGGAAATATTGTGGCTGTTGGAGCTACTGTATACGAGAAGGTACTAATGATATGTGGACATGTAGAACAATAGTTGCAGAGGAGCATACTAAGCGCAGAAGTACAATTGCAGACGTGCAACAGTGCAAGGGTACGCTAGAGTGTCGTACAGAGGCGCGAGAAGAGTGTGCAGCAACGGGTTGTTGACAGCTCACAGAAACTTCCAGACAGAGAAATTGAGATAGGTAAAACGCAGGAGTGCGTGCCAAGGAGTGGCAAGTCTTATTTCTCTATGGTGGTTTCTTTAGTTCCATGGCAGCAGATGATAGAGTTGATGTAGATCTCTCAAGCAAGCTTGACGCAGGGAGACTAGAAGCCATGGGTGCGAGCACTATGCACGGAGTTACATAGTGGTAACTTGTACAGACCGGTGGAAGTTGTCTTGGCAAAAGGGCTAACTGTCAAACATCAGTACGGACGTACAAGTGAGACAGAACCGAACATCAGGGATTGCAGCACAGACAACGGGTGTATGAGATCGCTGGGAAGTTGTTCTGAAGTGCAGAAAGCAAAGGCTGGTTGTTCAAAAATAAGCTCCGAGCAAGGAAAATTGAGGATGTTGATGTGTCAAACTCTGAAGTTTTCTAGTTGCTCCCGTGTTCATCATGCAAAGAGTTGCACGGTAATGCATGACATCAAGGGCATCCCAGCAGGGGGTGCAGGACATCCAATCAGGGGGTGTCGGATATCTTGGTTGCGCAAGTTCAAGCATAGCAGGTATAGACATCCGAGACAGAAGCGTGGAAGAGATCTGTGGGAGATAGGAGCAGAGGCTCTCTCCAAATCAGAGAGTGGTGTGAGTTGAGTTGAGGATGTAGGATTCCCTCCTCCTCTTATATCTCTGGTGTATTATCTCTAGCTTCAGGGGGTGCAAGCATCTCAGTGAGGAGATGCAGACTATGCTGAAGACATCCGAGACAGGAAGCGTGGAAGAGATCTGTAGGAGATAGGAGCAGCGGTTCTCTCCAAATCAGAGAATGGTGTGAGTTGAGTTGAGGATGTAGGATTCCCTCCTCCTCTTGTATCTCTGGTGTATTATCTCTAGCTTTCAAGGGATGCAGCGTCTCAGTGAGGAGATGCAAACTATGTTGAATTTGGGCGTGACAAGATTAGCAGCAATGTGTGTTGTGGATCACCTCACATGGGTTGAGGGGGTGATTTGTGGAATATCATCACCCCATGTGAGGGGTGATCCTCCATGTGCTACATGAGCTGGCCATGTGAAGCCAGCACACAAGATAGCTGGCCATATGCAAGGCCAGCCTCTCCATCTCCATTCTGATTGAGTATAAATGGAGGCTAAGGGGAGGGTTTGAGAGAGAGAGCAAAGCAAGCCACAGAGAGTGAGATATGTGAGGCGGAGAGACCGTCTCCCTCGGTGTGAGCGAGGGAGACGGGTGAGTGGGTGAGTGAGGAGAGTGTGAGCTCCTCCTCTATTGTAATCTTTCTGTAATATCTCCATTGTTATAGTGATAACCGGCTACTCTCCCATGGACGTAGGCATTGAGGTCGAACCACGTTAAATATTGTGTCTCCTTGAGTGTGGGTGTGTTTTTCTGCATTAAATAATTTCTATAAGGTCTTGGGCGGGATCCCAGATCCCAACAGACAAAGCATTCCAATCTAGTATAAACCTTCCACAACCAACCAAGAGGTTAAGTGAGATGAGACAATGCCTTTAGTAATGCAACTGACCTAGCTATTCTTAATAACATTGTAAAGCAAAGTAATAATTGTACAACACCAAATGAAGGGTCATCATCCAGAGCTGGAGACACTTTCAAAACCTAGATCACCAGTTTTGTCACTAAAAAAATAAAATAAAAAATGGCACGAATCGAAGTGTTAAGCGATTCTTTTTTTTTTCACTCACACTAAAAAAATATTTTTTTACTATTGATTATTAAAAAATTAGAAAAATCACATTTTAGCTTTACCAAAAGCTACCAAACAAGGTATAACCCACATGAATAGCTTTCAACACTAGTGGAAGAGCAAGAGTTAGTTTTTGTGGAAAGGGATGGAACGAAAACATCTTGTGTCATGGAACAAAAGAAAAGGTATTCCCCTTTTTAGGTAACACACATTCAATCACAAAGAAAAAAAAAGGGGGATGGGTATCTTTACCAAACCTTTCTTTGAATTAATAACCACTTGTATTAATTCAAGTTTTATAGATAGAAATAGAAGATATATAGATAGCCCAGTGGCCAAACAACTTTTTAGCCATGATTTGATCACTGAAGTCAATGTCACCCCCACATTATATAAGTGGCCATGCGAGCTTTCTATATGAGCTGTCAAATTGTGAAAGATATAGATAGCCTTCTTTTCATTAACCAAATTAGCCTTAATCTAGCTAATTTGTCATTTGTTTGGCAAAAATAATAATAAAAAACAAAAATTAATGCAAAAATATTTAATATGTTTAGTGAAAAAAAAAATCATTTGAATGAAAATTATTTTTCACTTTATAGTCTTACAAGTTTTACCATTACTATCACTATAGCCACCACTTCCAATCTCATCACGTTGCTGCACCGACAAAGGTGGTTTAAACTAACCTAAGTTCAATTAGATGGATAATTATTCAATAATACCATAGTATTGAGTGGTATTGCCTAAATGATGGTTTTAACTAATAACATAATGAAAAACTTTATGAATGCCACCCACCTTTATCAGATAAGTGGCTCACCTATTATGTTTTGTAATTTCTCATTTACAATAAACACTACATACACAATGACATAATATTTAGAACCATAGTATATAATAATTTTACCAATTACATTGATCTATTTCTTTTAGTTTAGTTTAGTTTTTTTTTTTTTGTTTTTTTTTTTCTTTTTCTAAAATGTTTTGTGACAAATTTGTTAGCTACTCTCAGAATATCATATAGTATTGTCTACATAATACTCCCGGTCAATGAAAAATCACAACACATTTAAATAAGTCATCATTTATCTCATGTCTACTTAATAAAAAGTGAGTTAACATGTTTCACACGTAAAATTTTCTATATGCCATTAGTTTAAGTTGTCCACATAGACAACACCGCCATAATACTCCAAACTACTGAATAATTATCCAATAAAAGTTCTCTCCCTGGTTACACTGCATTAGTCACTTGTTTGTGTCCTTTTCTTTGGGCTTTTTTCCTACAAACATCTAATCTTAACAAACCCGAAGAACACGCCACTCAAGAGTCCTCAAGTCAAGTTTAAAAAGTGGGTTTTTCAGCAAATTTTCTCGAATACAGTTTTCAGTAACAGCTCGTCAAACAAGTATTTTTGTGTCTACCCAAAAAGTAAAAATAGAAAACAGAGCTAGGACAACATGAACAAAATGAACTTCTACAAAATATTAGTTAGCATTCAAAAGCACCAGGGAAAAAAAAACAAGCATATTGTTTTGCTAGCATCTACAACTAGTCACAGTTTCTTGAACATTGTATATAGTACTAGCGTAAAACTGTTATACAGAAGGTCATATCCTCATATTATTGTTGCTTAAAGGAGTTTTGTAAAGTGCTCTCTAGGAAGTAAATTAAAAAGACTATGCAGATTCCAAAGTGACTCGCAATTTACCTTCTTCCACTTCTTCTCCTCCTCCCACTCTGTTCTTCAGCTGGGGGCTACTGCACATTGTTTCCCTAGCATTTACAACATGGTCACAATATCATCACTACCCCAAATTATCCAAAGCCGTCGCAAAAGGTCTGTCGTGACAAACTAGCGGCGGCAAGTAAGGTTTACTTGCCGGGAAAAATAGATGTAAGTTATTTGATAGAGATCGTAACGAATTGAGTAAAACTATATCATAACTGTCATTAATTACATATGGGTTGAGACAGAAATGGCAGTCACTAGTTACATTTTAAATTGCGATTTGTTGTGACTATGAAGTAGGAGTGAAAAAAAGTTCAGCCATACTAACTCGGATATTGCGAATTAGACCAATAATGAGAGCAGGAAGATCAGTGAAGAAGGTGAGAGCATGATGCACACAGTAAACATCACTGTCGCGGGCCTGTACAATTATTGCCTGGCTATCCAACACCATATACCACAACAGAAGTTCAAAATACAGACACATCTGCAAGGAGCAACACATGCTAGTTACAAACATAGCAACAGTGAAATAGTTTTCCATAATAATTTCTTTGTTCTCCTAATCCTTGTTTTTAGCGTCATTTTGTTATGTTTTGTTAGCTTCATTTTGTTGTCTTATGTGTATTAACTACATTATGCTATGTAGAAGTAAAAAAGGTGTCCCAATGCACGAAACGCCTGCTAAAGCAGAGTTTAGGGAGGACAAGATAATTCCAAAGAGTACGCATCCACAAAACATAAACTTAGTACATGTTTGGTTGTGTTTTCATTTTCTAGAAATAATTCCTTTTGACAAATGCCCACAGCAAGGAACCAGACGAAAAACCTCACAGAAAATTATCAGAAATATCATACTGAAGTTGCCAACAGAAACCAAAACCCCCATTTCAGAAATGAGCAGTAAATGCACAAATCCATTTTAGAACTCTGGTTTAGGTCCTAAGTTATGTCCTCTACAATGAAAAAATCATTGCTGAGATTACATTCTTAACTCTGGTTTGGGGGACAGTCGTCATATGGACAAACCCATCTAAAAAATGAGCGGTAAATGCACCTAAATCAAGCATATAAACCAAGACAATGATGTATTGAAATGGGTTCAACTGAGAGTGAGATTGAGAGAATAAATCAACTGAATCAAGCATATAAACCAACTAAATCGAGTATAAATTAAACATATAAAATCCTAAAGCCACAATCAGAAAAGGGGGAAACAGATGAAGAGAGAGAGAGAGACTGAGAGCGAGAGAGAGATAACAGACAGACACACCAACATCGAGAGAGCGAGCGAGGGAGAGAGAGATAAACAGACAAACACTCCAAGATCGGGAGAGCGAGCGAGGGAGAGAGAAAGAGAGGGAACCTGAGATCTGTGGTTCTGCCGATGGTGCTTTGCGGTGGTGGTGATGGTCGTGGCTGTGGCAATGCCTTCCGTACGGTGGGCTGCGGTGAGGTGTTTGTCTCTTCGATTTAGTGTCTGATTCTGAGGTTTGAATGTTGTTGTGTGTAACAGAGAAAGGGGCGGGCAGCATTAAAAGAGTCCCCGCGCGCGTCCTAAAAATTTTGAATATTTAGCGACTAAAAGAAAGTTTTGTCAGCAAAAGTGTTATTATGGGCGACTATCCTATTTGGTAGCCATAGGAAAAGAAACAGCGATTATTTTATTAGTCGCCAAATGTATATTTGGCGACTAAATCTCCATTAGGTCGGAAAAAATTTGTATTTGCCCACTAAATTTTGTAGTCACTAAAGATTAACCAAAAAAATATACCTATTTTTGGCTACTACCATTTATTTTGTAGGCAAAAATTCATATATAACGACTAAAAAAAAATTAGTAACCTAAAATTGAGACTAACAGCGACTAATAAATTTTTTAGTCGCTAAAAGAGTCACTTTTGGCGACAAAAAGGTAATTTAGTCGCCAATAAATAATATTTCCCTACTAAAAAAATTTAGTAGCTAAAAACTATACCAACGCCGACTAAGACATATTTTAGTCGCCAAAAGTGGTCGCCAAAAGTGCAAATTCTTGTAATGGTTCTATGCCACGTTGTGATTTACGTGGTATATTTGGTTGCTCAAAACCATTATCGGGTGAATGGGAAATTGAAGCCAAAATGAGCTCCATGAAAATAGAGTTTTTGGTGAAAATTCCTTAAGGTTTGAGAATTGGCTTATCCCACATTGATTTGGTAGGAAACTTTGAATGGGTTTATAAGGCTTGGAGTTGGAACTTGGAGTAGGCTCCAAGGGGCATCCAAGTTTTGTAGAGAGGGAGATTATGGGCAAAATGGGCTAGACCCATTGGAGCCAAAAAATCACCACGCTCGCGCCGTCCGTCTGGGCTGGCTGGCTTGGGCACGGGTGCATGATGTGAGGTTGGGCTTGTTCGGCCCAATACTAATCTTTTTGGGCAAAAAAAATTTGAATTTAATTTTATTTTTTGGTAATATAAAATTTTTGTCTAGAATTCAAATTAATTCCAGAAATAATTTGTTTCGATTTTTTCTCTACATCCAAACAGGTCCATACGGTTTTTATCTATTCAAAATTTGAACCCAACAGGTGTGTATCTGTTTATTCAAACTGAATAGGTTTCATACCTGTTCAAACATGTTTTGCACCTGTTTAATTCAAATCTAATAGCCATATATTCTCCTATAAATAGACAAGTTTCTCATTTGTTTCTTTCACTGAATTTTCGTCGTTAAATTTGTTACTGATCTCTACATTTTGCTGCATCTAAATTTCTGTGAGGAAGAGTATAAACACTTAGTGTGTTCGTTGTACGAATATGTTATCCCAGATAGGCAACCCAAGAGGGGGGGTGAATTGGGTTATTAAAAATTTTACAATATTAAAAATAACACAATATTCAGAATTTTAATAAATAAAAAAAAACAGAATAATAATTATCAATATAAAAGTAGAAGAGATAGAGAGAGAAAATCAAACACTGCGATTTATAGTGGTTCGGCACGCCAGGCCTACGTCCACTCCCCAAGGAACCTCCTTGAGAATTTCTTTACTATCAATTGAATAAATACACCACCAAGCTTGTGGATTTGGCACAGGACTTACTCTTATCTATTGAGCCTCACTCAACAATAAATGCCCTACCCTTACAAAATCTCTCACAAAAATAAGGAATAAGAATAAGTGGTAATTGAACCCACTTTTACAATAATTCTCTCACAAAGAGTAGATATGAAAGTGTAAGAACAAAAACTAGACTTAGATCTGAAAGTGAAAGAGCAGAATACTCAGAATTTTGGAGCTCACAGAAATATTTTCTCTTCAAGTTCTTGATTTTTTCTCCACATCCAACACCTCTATTTATACACAAAAATATACCCGTTGGACACTCCTTGCTGACGTCATGGCTTACATAAGCACGCTCCTGACGTCATCGCTTACATAAGCACGCTCCTGATGTCATCGCTTACATAAGCAGGCTCTTGATGTCATTGCTTACATAAGCACACTCCTTAAATTTAAATAGTCAGCAAATGATAAGAATTAAAAAGATAAAAATAAGATTGATTTTTTCTTCTTGTTTTTTTCAAACATGGAGCCACCGTTTTTGTAGACAATTTAATACAAAGTTCACAACTTTTAAACAAACAAATAATTTTCTCCATCTAGTTTATAATATATATATATACACATACATAACTCCATCTTGTTCTTCTTGTTTAATTATAATATGATATAATTAATGTAGTGTAAAAAATTTAATAGCGCACATGATGTATTCTGCATATAATGTTATATAAGTTCTGATCAAAATTTTGCATACAGAAAAATCTCTATAAATAATATTTATGATGGATCTGAAAATATATGTCATCTTTAAAATATTGTATATGTTGTAAAGATTTTAAACTAAATGTATTTTACCACTCCATATTAATTTTGTCAAAATAAGACAATCCATAAATATCAAATTTGTCAAAATAATACAACCAATCAATCATTTTTGTCAAAATAATATAATTAATCAATTTGTCAAAAGATGAATAGTAATTAACCATATTTTTCAAAAAGTGAATAGTAAAGTTTTTGAAAATATTTAAAATAATCATTTTTGTCAAAATAATATAATTAATCGATTTGTCAAAAGATGAATAGTAATTAACCCTATTTTTCAAAAAGTGAATAGTAAAGTTTTTGAAAATATTTAAAATAATATTTAACATATATATTTTAAAAAGATAATATTATTTTATTTAAATAATATTTAACAAATATATATATTTTAAAAAGATAATAATTTGTGTCAAATAATATGTATATTAACTAATATATTTTAGACATCATCAAAATTAAATAATATGATTAACAATCTCCCCCTTTTTGATGATGGCAATATTTGTATGGATTTGACACAAAATAAATTTGACAAAATATTTGACAACCCTGCGACATATAATTTTCAAAATCATATTTTTTCTCTCCCTTTGACATCATCAAAATAAAGATGAAGATAAGAAACAAACACAGTGGATACAATAATCTGGGGGGCCAAAAACAAAATAAGGGGCCGGCTGTCTTGTCGGAATCATTGTGGGGATTTTGTAGCATCTCGAGCGCAGGAAGTATGGACAAACAAAAGATTTGAGCAGATATAGCAGATATGCATCGAGGAATGGAGCAATGGAGTGTATAAAAAGTGACACAGATCAGAAGCAAAGATACGAAATCATCAAGTGTTTGAGAGAAAAATTTGTTTTAGCTCATTTTGTAATCATGTCATTCCTTACCTTGTCTATCAATGAGTCGGACCTGCATGAGGTGCCTGTAATGCAGGCAAATGAGAGAGTACCAGTGACGCAGGCACATGCTATGCCTGTAAATGAGGGTTCTAGTGGTATTGGCAATCGAAATGATTTCGATGCTATTAATCACACTATGGCTCTTAGTACACAGGCCATGACTGCAGTTTCCAATATGGCGCGACGATTACAAGCAAGAGTACAAGAAAATCAGCAATGGAGAGATGAGGTGTGCTTGTTAAAACAACAAGTAGTGAATATGTGTAAGGAGAAGAAAGAGCTAAAAAGAAAAAATGCACAGTTGGAGAATGCAGTGCAGTATTATGCAACGGTGATAATGCCAAGACTCACAGAAATCGAAAATAGAGAGAGGCATGTAACAGAGGCTCATGAAAAATTGTTGAGAGAAGTGAAAAAGAAAAAATCTGTGAAAGCTTCTGAAAATTTACCTGTAATCGAGTAATATTTTTTTTTCTGAAATAAAATTGTGAGCATTTCTTCCTTTATTTATTTATTATTATTATTATTTTTTATTTTTTTTTTAAATTTTGACTTTGCACAAAAAAAATTGTTTGTTGGTGCAGATAAGGAGTATGGCAAATAAGAAAAAAAATGTATATATATACTCCCCCTAAAATTATGCACAGAATATACACATGCCCTTTTTTTTTATATATATATATATTTTTATAATGATTGTTAATCTCAAAATATGAGTCTCCCCCTGAGTTAATGCACTAGAAATTTCATAAAATTGAAGAAATAAATTACCAATCTATGACACCAAAGACCCTTAAGATCTGGCCATAAACAACTACACCAAGTGCACTAGCAAAAAAGGAGAAAATAAAAATAAAAACAAATACTTCAATCAAGGTAGAAGCAACCAATATTAAATCCAAGAAAATTTGGAGCACATATAACAAGTAAAAAAATACAACACAGTGCAACAAAAATTTTGACATGTTGATCGGTGATAACCTTGATGAACGGAAGAAATTGAGACGATTGGGTAGATCGATGACGAATTTTTGTAGATCGGCAATGGATCTTGATGGATCAGTCACGGATCTTGATGGATCGGTGATGGAACTTGATGAATCGGTGAAGATGGTGATGCAGATTTCGGGTGGAGAAGTGATGGAGTTTGGAAGATTAGTGAGGGATTTGGATGGATGGTGATAGAGATGAAAGTGATCGATGATTTTGTGGATGGTGGAGTTGGTTGTAGGCTATGGTGAGGGTGGAGATGGAGTCGGCTAAGGGTAGAGGAGGAAGGGGAGAGCGAGACAGCAAGAGAAGGAGAAAAAGAGAGAGTAAGGGAGAGAGTGGGTGAGAGATAGAGACGGAACGGAAGAGAGAGAGAGAAAAATTATATATATAAATATATGTATATTATTATTTTGGTTATTATTTTTTATAATAATAATTATTATTACAATATTTATTTTATTTAATTATTAAAAAATTATTTTTAATATAAACATTATATTGGAGTATTCATCATACCAAGTTCTGTTCTAATATAACAAAATTGTTCTTCATTTAGAGGCTTGGTAAATATGTCAGCTAATTGACAATTTGTAGGCACAAATTCGAGTTCAATGTCACCTTTGAGTACATGATCTCTCAGAAAATGATGCCTTATTTCAATGTGTTTAGTGCGTGAGTGCTGAATAGGATTTTTTGAAAGGTTAATGGCACTTGTGTTGTCACATTTTATAGGAATATGATCATAGTGAAGTCCAAAATCTTGAAGTTGTTGTTTCATCCAAAGCAATTGTGCACAACACCCAGCGGCGACAATGTATTCTGCTTCAGCAGTTGACAAAGCCACTGAGTTTTGTTTTTTGCAAAACCAAGAGGTGAGTGAGTGTCCAAGAAAATGACAAGTGCCACTAGTGCTTTTTCGGTCAAGTCTACATCCCGCAAAGTCGGCATCTGAGTAACCAAAAAGTTCAAAGGTGGTTCCCTTAGGATACCATAATCCCAAATTTTGAGTGCCGACAAGATATCTGAAAATGCGTTTGACTGCGATGATGTGTGACTCTTTCGGTGCGGATTGAAAACGTGCACACATACAAACACTAAACATTATGTCGGGCCTACTTGCAGTAAGATAAAGTAAAGAACCAATCATACCTCGATATTTCTTCTCATCTACGGGTTTACCTTGCTCATCTTTGTCGATTTTTATCGATGTGCTCATTGGAGTTGCTGCAGGCTTTGATGATTCCATTTCAAACCTTTTGAGTAGATCTTTGATATATTTCGTTTGATTTAAATGGATTCCATCATTAGTTTGTTTAATTTGTAGACCAAGGAAGTAATTTAATTCCCCCATCATACTCATTTCAAACTCACCCTGCATGTCTTTAGCAAACTCTTTGCACAAATTTTCATTAGTAGCACCAAAAATGATATCATCAACATAAATTTGAACGATTAGCATATCTTCCTTTTTAATTTTTATAAAAAGTGTTGTATCAATTTTTCCTCTACAAAAACCTTTGTCAAGTAGAAAATTACTCAATCTTTCATACCATGCTCTAGGAGCTTGTTTCAAGCCATATAAGGCTTTTGAAAGTTTGAAAACATGATCCGGGTATTTATGATTTTCAAAACCGGGAGGTTGTTCAACATAAACTTCCTCCGAAATGTACCCATTTAAAAAAGCACTTTTAACATCCATTTGATATAATTTAAAATCTTTAAAACACGCAAAAGAAAGTAACATTCTAATAGCTTCAAGTCTAGCAACTGGTGCAAAAGTTTCATCAAAATCAATTCCCTCTTCTTGATTATAGCCTTGAGCTACTAATCTAGCTTTATTTCTAGTAACAACTCCAGATTCGTCCATTTTATTTCGAAAAACCCATTTTGTACCAATAACGGGATGATCCTTAGGTCGAGGGGTCAAAAACCAAACTTCATTTCTTTCAAATTGATTTAATTCTTCTTGCATTGCTAAAATCCAGTTTTCATCATTTTCAGCTTCTAAAAATGATTTTGGTTCAATTTGTGAAACAAATGCCAAGTTACCACAAATATTTCTAACAGAGGAACGGGTTTTTATACCTTCCGCCGCATCACCTATGATGAGGTCTTTGGGGTGGCCATGAGCATACTTCCATTCTTTTGGTAGATTTGAGTCATTTTCTGGAAGAGTATATATTTCTTGAAGTTTCTCCATTGTCATTTCTTCATCATGTTCGCGTAATGGATTTTCTTCATTTTCCTTTTTATAAATGCTCTCCATGCTTGGTTGATTTTCTACAATATCATTACTTAAAAGATTCTTGGAAATAATATCGTTAGATTCATCAAAAACAACATGCACAGATTCTTCAACAAGTAGAGTTCTTTTATTAAATACTCTATAAGCTTTACTAGACATAGAATAACCAAGAAATATAGCTTCATCTGATTTAACATCAAATTTTCCTAAATTATCTTTATTGTTATTTAATACAAAGCATTTACAACCAAAAGCACGCAAGTGACTAATATTTGGTTTTCTACCTTTCCAAAGTTCGTAAGGAGTTTTCTTAAGAATAGGTCTAATCATGGCACGGTTTATAACATAGCATGCAGTGTTTACAGCTTCCGCCCAAAAATATTTAGGCAAATTATTTTCACAAAGCATAGTACGAGCCATTTCTTCAAGAGTTCTATTTTTTCTTTCAACCACACCGTTTTGTTGAGGAGTCCTAGGGGCTGAGAAATTATGATCTATTCCTAAGTCATCACAAAACTTAATAAAATCATCATTTTCAAATTCTCTACCATGGTCACTTCTAATACTACAAATATTAAGATTTTTCTCATTTTGAATTCTTTTACAAAGTTTTGAGAAATTATAAAAAGCTTCATTTTTGTGTGCTAAAAATAATACCCATGTATATCTAGTGTAATCATCAACACAAACAAGGGCATAAGATTTTCCTCCTAAACTTAATGTTCTAGATGGTCCGAATAGATCAATATGCAAGAGTTGAAGCGGTCTAGTAGTTGAAACGATCTTTTTGGATTTAAAAGAAATTCTAGTTTGTTTTCCAAATTGACATGCATCACAAAGTTTATCTTTTTCAAAAACAATTTTTGGTAAACCTATGACTAACTCATTTTTTGAAAGCTTGGAAATTAAATCAAAATGAGCATGTCCTAATCTTCTATGCCAAAGCCAACCATTATCATTTATAGCAGATAAACATTTAATGTTGAAATGAGAAGATAAATCATGTAAATCAAACACATATACATTCTCATGTCTATAACCTACAAATAAAGTTTTGTTTTCTAAGGTATTTTCAATAGTGCAATGAGTTTTCTCAAAAATAACTCTATAACCTTTATAACATAATTGACTAATACTAAGCAAGTTATGTTTTAAACCTTCAACAAATAAAACATTTTCAATAATAGGAAAGGGATTTTTACCAATACTTCCTACACCAATGATTTTACCCTTGCTATTGTCGCCAAAAGTCACATATCCGCCATCCTTTGGTTGGAGTGTGGCGAACATAACTTTATTTCCAGTCATGTGCCTCGAACATGCACTGTCGAGATACCATCTATCGTTACTGGATTTTGTCTTGAAACATACCTACAAAAATTTGATTTATCTATTGGTACCCATTTTTTCTTGGGTCCATAAAAGTTAGAATTTGATATCCTTGAGATATCCTTGGGAACCCACATTTTTTTTATTTTAGCAAAAGGATTTCTTTTAATAGGACATGAAGGTGAAATATGACCTTTTGTTCCACAAAAATGACATGTGAGATGAGAGTGATTAGAAGATGCATATACAAAACCATTTTTGGCAGTTTTTACTTTTGAAAAAGGTTTATATCCAATTCCGGCTCTACCAAAAGTACGGTTTTGATTTTTAAGAATTTTATCTAAAGTCTCTCTACCTTGAGTGAACTTTGAAAGAGTAGTTTTCAAGTCTTCAATATTTTCTTTTAAAATAATTTGCTCATTTTTTAAAGACTCGTTTTCTTTTTGCAATACAACTAAATGTTTTTCAGAAATTGAAGACTCTTTTTGAGTTAAAATCTCATTTTCCTTTTTCATTTTCATGGCTTCATTTTCTAAAACATTTATCTTGGAAGTCAATGATTCATTTTCTTTTGATAAACTTGAAATTACTTTCTTTTGACAATTATTTTTCAAACTAAGTTTCTTAAATTCTGCATGTAATTCATCAAAAGCTAATTGTAATTCATCAAATGTAAAGGATTCGTCATTTACCTCATTTTCATTTCCAAGTGCCATTAAACATAGGTTAGCAACCTCGTTTTTGCAAACTTCGGTTTCTGTATCGCTTTCATCACTATCTTCTCCCCATGCTGCAATCATAGCTTTCTTTTTGTCCTTCTTGAACTTTTTCTTAAGTTCTGGACATTCTGATTTGTAGTGTCCAGGTTTGTTGCATTCATAGCAGGTTACTTCAGATTTTTTGTGATTTTCTCCTCTTTGAAAATCCCTGTTGTTGAAGTCTTTTCTGAAAAAATTTCGTACACCTTGTTTCTTTCTCACAAACCTTTGGAACTTTCTAGTGATGAATGCCATTTCCTCATCCTCATCTGAATCATCTTCCTTATCCTCTTGATGTTTCGAGGTGGATTTGAAAGCTATTCCTTTCTTCTTGTTGTTGTCCTCCTCTTCCTTTCCTTCTTGCATTATGAGCTCATGAGTTAAGAGAGATCCCATTAACTCATCTAGACTTAGCTTTGATAAATCCTTGGCTTCGGTAATGGCAATGACTTTTGTCTCCCAACTTTTTGGCAATGACCTAAGCACTTTTCTTACAATTTCAGCATTAGTATATATTTTGCCAAGAGAAGTTAAACCATTAATAATATCAGTAAAACGAGTAAACATTTGAGGAATAGTTTCATCAGGCTTCATTTTAAAAAGTTCATAATTATGGACTAGCAAACTGACTCTAGATTCTTTAACTTGTTCGGTTCCCTCATGAGTCACTATAAGCTTGTCCCAAATTTCTTTAGCGGTTTTACATGTGGAAATTCTATTGAACTCGTTGGCATCTAAAGCACAGTACAACATGCTTGTAGCTTTGACATTAATTTGGGCCATTCTAGTATCTGATTCATCCCACTCATCTTCAGGTTTTGGTACCCTAAGTCCATCTATAGTTTTGGTAGGAATTTTTGGACCATTACAAATAATTTTCCAACATTCATAATCATTAGATTGAATATGTATGGTCATCCTAGTTTTCCAATAGCTAAAATTTGTGCCGCTAAATAGAGGTGGCCTATTAGATGCTTGTCCCTCGGGTAAGGAATAACTAGGGGTTGCCATGATCTACTCTGAGACGGTTAAGTCACAAAAACTAGAGTCTAGGCTCTGATACCAATTGTTATCCCAGATAGGCAACCCAAGAGGGGGGGTGAATTGGGTTATTAAAAATTTTACAATATTAAAAATAACACAATATTCAGAATTTTAATAAATAAAAAAAAACAGAATAATAATTATCAATATAAAAGTAGAAGAGATAGAGAGAGAAAATCAAACACTGCGATTTATAGTGGTTCGGCACGCCAGGCCTACGTCCACTCCCCAAGGAACCTCCTTGAGAATTTCTTTACTATCAATTGAATAAATACACCACCAAGCTTGTGGATTTGGCACAGGACTTACTCTTATCTATTGAGCCTCACTCAACAATAAATGCCCTACCCTTACAAAATCTCTCACAAAAATAAGGAATAAGAATAAGTGGTAATTGAACCCACTTTTACAATAATTCTCTCACAAAGAGTAGATATGAAAGTGTAAGAACAAAAACTAGACTTAGATCTGAAAGTGAAAGAGCAGAATACTCAGAATTTTGGAGCTCACAGAAATATTTTCTCTTCAAGTTCTTGATTTTTTCTCCACATCCAACACCTCTATTTATACACAAAAATATACCCGTTGGACACTCCTTGCTGACGTCATGGCTTACATAAGCACGCTCCTGACGTCATCGCTTACATAAGCACGCTCCTGATGTCATCGCTTACATAAGCAGGCTCTTGATGTCATTGCTTACATAAGCACACTCCTTAAATTTAAATAGTCAGCAAATGATAAGAATTAAAAAGATAAAAATAAGATTGATTTTTTCTTCTTGTTTTTTTCAAACATGGAGCCACCGTTTTTGTAGACAATTTAATACAAAGTTCACAACTTTTAAACAAACAAATAATTTTCTCCATCTAGTTTATAATATATATATATACACATACATAACTCCATCTTGTTCTTCTTGTTTAATTATAATATGATATAATTAATGTAGTGTAAAAAATTTAATAGCGCACGTGATGTATTCTGCATATAATGTTATATAAGTTCTGATCAAAATTTTGCATACAGAAAAATCTCTATAAATAATATTTATGATGGATCTGAAAATATATGTCATCTTTAAAATATTGTATATGTTGTAAAGATTTTAAACTAAATGTATTTTACCACTCCATATTAATTTTGTCAAAATAAGACAACCCATAAATATCAAATTTGTCAAAATAATACAACCAATCAATCATTTTTGTCAAAATAATATAATTAATCAATTTGTCAAAAGATGAATAGTAATTAACCATATTTTTCAAAAAGTGAATAGTAAAGTTTTTGAAAATATTTAAAATAATCATTTTTGTCAAAATAATATAATTAATCGATTTGTCAAAAGATGAATAGTAATTAACCCTATTTTTCAAAAAGTGAATAGTAAAGTTTTTGAAAATATTTAAAATAATATTTAACATATATATTTTAAAAAGATAATATTATTTTATTTAAATAATATTTAACAAATATATATATTTTAAAAAGATAATAATTTGTGTCAAATAATATGTATATTAACTAATATATTTTAGACATCATCAAAATTAAATAATATGATTAACAGAATAAATTGTAGTGCTGCATTTATTCGTTGATTGATCATTTTATCCTAGGAGATAGACATCCATATTCTCAAAGTACTGTGGAGAAGACAAATTTGTCTTAAGGACACAGTGTCGATCACTGGACTTGATCAGAATATTGTTCAAGAAATTAATCGAGTAAGTTGTTTATTTATTTTCTGTTTTATTTATTTATTTAAATCAAATTTTGATTTTATTTTTGTAACAAAATAAAAATTTATTTTTATTTATTTTATTTTATTTTTTCTAGTTTGATTTTTGTAATCAAACAAATTCTCTAATTTCCTTTATTTCTCATGTATTCTGTTTGTTGTTAAGTACACAACATAATTTATTTTTTCAAATGCAGTGAAGATTGTCCAACAATCTTAAGGTAGAATAATTTTTGGTGTCTTCATTGTATTTTATTTTCTGTGTTTTTCACAAAGTGACATTCTGGTTGGAAAATAAATAGTAGTAATATACTGTTTGACAGATAGTAGTAATATACTGTCTATTTTGTTTGACAACTAGTTGTAATATACTGATGTCATTAACAATTACAGAATATTAATTTGTGTTACAGAAAATTATTGTGGTATTTTATTTTTCTAGTTTTAGTAACAAGAAAAATAAAATTATTTTGTGTTATAATTTATTTTCTGGTTTTAGTAACTAGAAAATTAATTTGTGTTTTGGTTTTTTTTGATATTTGTAATCAGATATTATGGCTATTGCAACTGAAACTGCAACTAGAAGTGGTGCTCCAATTGTTACACCAACTTCGGTCCCTATCCATAACCATGTTCAAGTTCCAATAAATCATGGAGAAAAATCGAAAAAATTTAACAGCACTGAGTTTAAGAAATGGCAGCAGAAAATGTTGTTTTATCTTACAACTCTAAATTTGGCCTGGTTTCTCCATGAAGAGACTCCAACACTTAAATAGGGTGAAAGTGATCGGCAAGTTGTCGCCGCTGTAGATGCTTGGAAACATTCAGATTTCCTGTGCAGAAACTACATCCTCAATGGCCTTGACAACATGTTGTATAATGTTTATAGCCCCCCGAAGTTAGCAAAAGAATTGTGGGATTCTTTGGAGAAGAAAAACAAGACAGAGGATGCAGGCAAGAAGAAATTTGTTATCGGTAAATTTTTTGACTTCGTTATGGTAGACTCCCAAACGGTAATTTCTAAAGTTCAAAATTTTCTAATAATTTTGCATGATATTCATTTAAAAGGTATGTCTCTTGGCGAGTCTTTCCAAGTCGCTGCTTTAGTGGAAAAGTTACCACCAGCTTGGAAAGATTTCAAAAATTATTTAAAATTTAAACACAAGGAGATGACCATGGATGAATTGGTTGTAAGATTGAGAATTGAGAAAGATAGCCAAAAGGCTGAAAACTGGAATGGAAAAAATCCCATTGAGTCCAAGGCTAATGTGGTTGAACAAGTTCATAAACCACATAACAAAAAGAGGAAGTTTATTGGAGATGGTCCTAAACAAGGCGACAACAATAGCAACAAGAAGTTCAAAGGAAAATGCTATAACTGTGGCAAGACTGGACATCGAGCTTCTGACTGCCGCCGCCCTAAGAAGGATCGCGGAAGTACAAGCAAGAAGACCACTAATCAGGCCAATGTGACAGAATTAGATTACATCTCTGACGGGGAGAATGACATCAACCTCTCTGCTATGGTGTCTAAGGCTAATTTGGTTAGAAATCCCAAGGAATGGTGGGTTGACACTGGAGCAATTCGTCACATATGTGTGGACAAGAATATGTTCGCTACCTACAATAAGGCTGCAAATGGTGAACAACTTTTCATGGGAAATTCTTCTACTTCTATTGTGGTTGGACAAGGAAAGGTGATCTTGAAGATGACATCAGGGAAAGAACTTACCCTCAACAACGTACTGCATGTACCTGACATCCGGAAGAATTTGGTTTCTGGCTCTTTGTTAAGTAAAAGTGATTTTAGGCTTGTATTTGAGTATGATAAATTTGTATTGTCAAAGGGTGGTATATATGTTGGTAAGGGATACATGAGTGATGGTCTCTTCAAATTAAATTAAATGACGGTTGTACCAAAAGTTGCTATTAATAAGAATAACACATCTTTTGCTTATATTCTTGAGTTGAATTTATGGCATGGTAAATTAGGACATGTGAATTTTGATGCTTTGCGTAGATTAATTGGTTTGGATTATATACCAAAGTTTGAAATTGATCCTAAACACAAATGTGAGATTTGTGTGGAAGCGAAACTAACTAAAGCTCCATTTAAATCGGTTGAAAGAAAAATCGAACCTCTAGAATTAATTCATACTAATGTATGTGATCTTAAATTTGTTCAAACTAGAGGAGGCAAAAAGTATTTTATAACATTTATCGATAATTGCACAAGATATTGTTATGTATACTTACTTAGAAGCAAAGATGAAGCCTGAGAAATGTTTAAACTCTACAAAATAGAAGTTGAAAATCAACTTGAAAAAACCATTAAAATGGTTAGAAGTGATATGGGTGGTGAATATGATGCACCATTAAATGAATTTTGTGCACAATATGACATTATTCACCAAACTACAACACTCTATTCTCTACAGCAAAATGGAATCGCTGAAAGGAAGAATAGAACCCTTAAAAAAATGATGAATGCCATGTTACTAAGTTCAGGCTTACCGCAGAACTTGTGGGGGGAAGCAATATTGTCTGCTAATTATGTTCTTAACAGAATACCCGACAAGAAAACCAATAGCACCCCTTATGAATTGTGGAAAGGTCAACCACCTTCATATAAATACTTAAAAGTGTGGGGGTGTTTGGCAAAAGTTGAGATTCTTGTTCCTAAAAAGACTATGATTAGACCAAAAACAGTAGATTGTGTGTTTATTGGTTATGCTCAGAATAGTAGTGCATATCGGTTTCTGACCTATAAATTAGAAAAACCTAATATAAATGTGAACACTATTATAGAGTCAAGGAATGCTATGTTTTTTGAACATGTCTTTCCTTACAAGAAAAGACAAGAATTAAGTTCACAGAAAAGAACTTATGATTGAACACAAAGTCAAGAGACTAATGACAATCAAACACAAGAGACTAGTAATGGTCTCGACCAACAGGATTTAACTGATGATGAACCAAGACGAAGTAAGAGAGCGAGAACATCAAAATCCTTTGGTCCAAATTTTCTAACATACCTGTTAGAAAATGAACCTCAAAGCTTTAAGGAAGCAATGACAGGTCCTGAAGCACCTTTGTGGAAAGAAGCTATTAATAATGAAATTGAATTCATTATGCAAAATCATACTTGGGAATTGGTGGATCTTCTACATGGTTCTAAACCTTTTGGGTATAAGTGGATATTCAAAAGAAAAATGAAAGCAGATGGTTCAATAAACAAGTATAAAGCAAGACTTGTAGTAAAATGTTACAGACAAAAGGAAGGTCTGGATTATTTTGACACATATTCTCCTGTAACAAAAATAACATCCATCCACATGCTTATTGCCATAGTAGCGTTGTATAATTTAGAGATACATCAAATGGATGTTAAGACAGCTTTCTTAAACGGTGATCTACATGAAGAGATCTATATGGAGCAACTTGAAGGGTTTGTAGTACCGGGACAAGAAAAGAAAGTTTGTTGGCTTGTAAAATCTCTTTATGGATTAAAACAAGCACCTAAGCAATGTCATGAAAAAATTGATCATGCTATGCTTACTAATAGGTTTAAGATAAGCGAATGTGATAAGTGCGTCTATAATAAAAACACTGACCAAGGATATGTCATAGTTTGTCTTTATGTGGATAACATGCTTATCATTGGAAGCAGTCAAAACATGATCAAATCAACTAAGCAAATGCTTAAAAAAGATTTGATATGAAAGATATGGGGGTTGCAGATGTAATATTAGAAATGAAAATTACTAAAACATCTGATGGATATGCATTATCTCAATCACATTATATTGAGAAAATTCTTGATAAATTTATCAAGGATGGTATGAATGTAGCTAGAACACCTGTAAACATCAGTCTTTATTTATCGAAAAATAAAGGTGATGCGGTGTCTCAGTTAAAATACTCCCAAATCATAGGAAGCCTAATGTATCTAATGAATTGTACTCGTCCTGACATAGCTTATGAAGTCAGTAAATTGAGTAGGTACACTAGTAACCCCGGAGAAGACCATTGGAATACGATCATTTGGGTTCTTAGATATCTAAGATTTACTCGTGATCATGGTTTGAACTTTACTCGATATCCAGCAGTACTCGAAGGTTATTGTGATGCTAATTGGATATTGGATACTAAAGATTCAAAATCCACTAATGGATATGTTTTTACTCTGGGAGGCGCTGGTGTTTCTTGGAAATCCACGAAACAAACATGCATCACATGATCCACAATAAAATCCGAGTTCATTACTTTAGACAAAGCAGGAGAAAAAGCAGAATGGCTTCGTCACTTCTTAGAAGACATTCCAATGTGGCCAAAACCTGTGCCAGCTATCTGCATTCATTATGATTGCTGATAACTAAAGGATTATTCCATAAATCACACAACATTTAACTCAATGTTTCTTTTCCCCCTTTTTATGGACTTTGTTTTCCCCCCCTCTTTGAGGTTGTTGCAGTGGGCGAACAGTCTTTGCCAAGGAGCTACTTCGAGTTGTAAATATAAAAGTGACGGATGCCGATAGAGACCAGCTCCTTGCCATTGCTTTAGATGTTGGTGCTGATGATGTCATTGAACCTCCAATATATGAGGATGACACCTAAGAAGATAGGTCTGAAAGGTATTAGCCAACTACTCCTTTGTCCTTATTATATTTCACTTCACTGTTTTCATTGCTTATTTATTGTTATATGCTAGTAGTTCTTATTGTGAAATTCTGTTACATTCCCTATTGGTGTGAAATTCTCTTACATTCACTGTTTTCATTGCTCATTATTGTTATATGCTAGTAGTTCTCATTGTAAAATTCTGTTACATTCCCTGTTGGTGTTTTTCTCCTTGTGTAGACACCCCATTTTTGACCGACCTTAAGACTCAGACGTCACCGCTGAGTCACCGATTGAGCGCTCGGTGATAGTGCATATTGCGCTCGTTCTGAGGCTGCGGAGTCTCGGCTGCGAGCCATGCCTCCGAACTTCGAGGCTCTTTTGTGCTTTGCCTCGGTTTGCGAACCAGGTCCTGTTTTCTCTATTTTCTCTTCCCAAAGGGAGGGAGAGGTCTCGTAGACCATCTCTCAGTGGCCGTAGGCTACGTTTCGTGGTCGTAGGCCATTTTTCCCGTTTGGAGACCAGTTTCCGATTTTCGGAGCCGTCGGCCGTGTGCCTCGGTTCGGGACCGCTTAACCACCTCCGTTTGCTCTGGTTTTTGGCACACACCTTGTTTCCTCCCTTTTGAGGGATACTGTGGCTCAAGAGACGATCTTCATGGTCATACGCCACTTCTGGTGCCTAACAACCTGTTTTCGGGGCCCCGGGCCGCGTTTTGGCCCTCGAACCTCCGTTTTGCATCCGTCTTGGCCCATTTTTGGTAGGAACCCTATTTTCATTGCTAGGGAGGTGGTAGGATGGTGGGAGGCCACTTTTTCCCTTGAAAATCCAGTTTTCTTATTTTTTCTCTCCAAAAGCTGATTTTTCTGACAGAAAGTTGGTTTTTCTCATTTTTGAGCCACAATTTTTGGTTTTTCACACCATCATTGTGTTGTGCTCATCTGGGAGGCCACCAATATGGGTAGGCCGACCAGTAATTCTTCTTGACCCTTTTGAACCCCTCTAAAAAGCTAGTTTTTCTCTCTCTTGGGTCACATTTTCTGGTTTTTCACCACACAGCAGTATTCTACTCATCTGGGAGGCCACCTTTCTGGGGAGGCCGGCCAGCTTTTTTGTTTGACCCTTTTGACCCTTGGTCGGCCGACCAGGGGGAGTGGCTAGCCGGCCACCTTAGCTGGTCGGCCAGCTTTCTGCTTTTTGCTCTTCTCAAGTGCAACACAGCTGTTTCAGCTGTGAAGCATTTGACCACTGTCCGAGGGTTTTGTCCTTGTTTCGGTCCTTAAAAGGGGGCTTTGACCCTTTTGCTTGGTTGGTAGGAGGAGTTTGGCCCTTTTGGTCTAGCTTCTTCAAGAAGCTTGACCCCTTTAGTCAAGTTTCCTTTAGAAGCTTTGAGCCTCTCTCTTGGCCTCTCCAAGAAGCCATGGCCTCCTCCCTCTATATAATCAACCCTTCACCTCCATTTTCAAGGGTTAGAAGCTTTTGGCTGGAAATATACATACATCCCTCTATCTCTATACTTCAAGCCTCAAAACACTCATATTCTTGGCCATTTTACCCTACACCTCTTAGCCTACCACCTCCCTCATTCATTCCAGCACCTTGGAGGTCATTTACAGAGGTTGAAAGCTCACCAACTTGGTCCAGAAGTTGCTGGAGGTCGGCTTTACAAGGGTAAGTCTTCATTTCCCCTTTTCTAGCCTTATTTTGCTTCATTACTTAGCCCCATTTGCAAGCATTTCTGGGCCTCGACCTAAACTGTAAAGTGTCTTATTTTGAGCTCCTCTTCAACTTCGTTTAAGGGCACTTTGCTGTTTGAGATCATCTACTTCCCCATACCCTCTATCTCTCTTTTAGGGCTTTTTTTTGCATCATATTTTAACCTTACTTGTGAACATTTTCGAGATTTTTCATAAACTAAAAAAGATCTTGTTTTAATCTCCTCTTCAAGTTTGGTTAAGGTCTCTTTTCTGTTTGGGGTCATCTCCCCCCTATGCATGCTTCATCTCTTCATGATTAGGGCTATGCATTAGAGCACTTGCATTGGCCATGGTTTGGCCTCTTAGCCACTAAAATCCAATGGATTTGTAGTGGCTTAGATGCATTTTTGAGAGCCAAAATCAGAGGGGAGTGACCCCCTCTCTCCTTGTCTTGTTTGGTGGTCTTGTTGGCCTTCCAAAGGGACCCCTTTTTGCATGCTTTGAAGTCATGTTCCAGGCCTCATTCTAAGGGTTTTGAGGTCTGCCTTAGCTCTGTCCAAGTCCTTTTTGGTCATATCTTATGTCCCTCATGCACGTGTGGAACAACCCTCCTCAAGGCCTTTCAAGAGGACCTTTCATTGTATGCTTTATTGATCAATTTCAGGCCCAGAGTTGGTTTTTCTATGCTAAGTGTCCATCATATATGTGTTGAGTAACCTCTTGCATGCCCTTTCAAAGGAGCTCATCATTTTCGCACATGTTGGCTGCATTTCAGTGGTTATTTGGGCATATTTTGTCATATTTTATTCACTATTTTTGGCTGGTTTGATGAGTTCCCATGTGCTTCATATACATGCCATGTAAACCATGCTTGCTAGCCAAATTTGCATGCTATTTTAGTCCATCATGTTAGCACTTTTTGGCCATGCTTTAAACTAAAAATGTGCATGTTTTGGGACTGCCTTGGCTCTGTCTTTGTACTTCATGGCCAAATAATGCTTTCTTTGCATAGTTATAATTCAATACATGTGTCTAGCTTTGAGTTTCGAGGCTTATTTCATGCATCGGGTGCCATATTTCCATGTTTTGGGACCATTTAGCATCATGTTTCAGAGCTAGAAATTACATGTTTGTATGCCATCTTTCATCTCTTGCCATGCTTTGGTAGAGTGGCATTTTATGCCTTAGGTTCGGTCCTCAGTATGCGTGCACGAGTGCACGCATTTCGGTTGTCTCTTTTTCATCTCATGGCCACTGATGTGAGTGTGGCTGAGGTCCACTCGTGTTGGTGTAAGTTCATCATGCATTGTGTATGCCATTTCAGTCCTTAGCATTGCGTGTGCTAGGTTGTATGTTAGAGCATTGTGTATGCCATGTTACATCGCGCATTGTGTATGCCATTTCATAGCATTGCCTATACTAGGTTGTATGTTAGTCACATTATGCATGCCATCTTATTTGCATCGTGTTTGGGATAGGAGTTAGCCCAAGCACGGGAAACGAGGGACGTTTCGTACTCCAAGTGACAGAACGTATCTCAATTCCCTGTCGACGACACTCTGGATTAACCATGATGGAGTTTAGGTCTTGTTGTGTTTTCATGTGCATTCATTTCATATTGAGTCGTGCAATTCGACTCCTCGACCATCATGCATCGATATGCATGATTGGTGGCACGAGGATCGAGGACTACACTCCCTGAAGAGTAGTCATGCATACATATGTGAAAATACTTTGCCATGCCCCTTTGCTGCTCTCTATTGCAGTAAATCAGAAATCAGCGGCCTTCTGGAGCGTTGCACAATATTCCAAGAACAATTGCAAACAGAGGCAAACTGGGGCATCGTAATGGATCTCTGCACAAGGCAACTCAAGCATGCATCATTCATCATTTGGAACAGAGCTGAGGTGGTCCATGGATTTGCGTGCTAATTTACCTGCTTTCCTAGATTAATTTGTTAATTAATTAGGATTTTGTATTTATTCGGATTGTACTATTTATTCGGACTGTATATTATTTATTCGGACCCTCCGAGTGAGGGCACAACTGTAATAAGTGTGCGTGCGTGTGATGTATGTCTTCCAACCCCACGTCTTTCTCCCTTTTATTTACCAGCTTATGATGGTTAGATTAGGGCATGTTTCAATTAACATATGGCATGATAGCATGTTTGCATTCAGTCATCTGTTTTGCATGCACCGGGCTCGGCGCATCATACTAACTGCATTTGTATTTCAATTCCGAGTTGAATACTTGTTAGTTGTAGCATTTCACATGCCATCTTTAGAATAGCCGAGCCTATCTTATTTACATTTTGCATGTGTTGCATTAGGCATTTCTGTATAGTTAGGACCATGCATGGATTTCTAATTAGCTTCTGTTTTGGCTTGGAGTACTCGGTAAGTGGTTATGCTTTACCATTCTTCCACGCGTGTGAGTGACTGCCATGATAGCATGCTTTACCATGAGGCTATTTGCTTATATGATATAACTGCCCGAATGCCTGTGGGTGAAGGTTGGGTTATTTGAATTGGAATAATGCATTGACTATGAGTTTTAAGCCCACTAAATAGTGGTAAAACCATCTTTTCTAAGCCCACCCGAGGGTGGCAAAATCTGCATTTCAAGCCTACTTGCGAGTAGCAAACCGCTTTCAAAAACCAACATGAGATGTTTCGTTCCAATTCAGGCGACCTAGTCTATACTTGTATGCTGTGCGCATCACATAGTAAATCTAGGCTAATAACTGGAGTAAGAATGCATAATGTTTTCAAAACTAGATTTCATGGTTAGTAGAGGCGGATCTTTGATCAGGCGAGCGGGGGTGCTCACGAAGTGGCCTTCCCCAATCGTACCCAAGTTCCCGAGCCGAGGCAACTTTGGTGATGACGGACACGTGGCCCTAGGCACGAGTCAGGGTTTCCTAAATTTCTCCCAAAATAAAATATTTAGGTGGCGACTCTGTATCTGGCAAAGCAGTCCATGTTTGACACTTCTCTCTAAAAAATCTGTTTTCCAAAACGATTGCCAAATTTTGACTCTTTGATGATTCATCGGTCTTGCATTGCACTCTGTGAGATTAGATACAGGACCGTGACACAAATTGAGTCCGAACTGTATTGAGGCTCGAGGGCGCGTCTACACCTTGGTTTGTCATTTGTGGGTGAATCATACATAGGCTTATGGAATGGCTTGCATGGATGGATATGGGTGTCAGGTGGGGGTCTAAGTGTCCGATCCATCTAATTCCCATGTTCTAGGATATGGGACACAAAAAAAAAACATTCATATTTCTTAATATACTTCTTTTAGTTTGGTAAAATGTTGTTCACATGGTGCCATAGAGCATTTTATGCACAGTTTTGTAGTTATCTCGAATTACTAAATATGCTTGCTATGTAAGTGTCCAACCACACATGTCGGACACATACAATGTTGAATATGCAACATGCATACTTATACATTTGGAAGAGCCTATGTAATGTAGGTAGGTAACTAAGTACTAATGAATTTGCTGCAAAACGAGATAAAAATATGCAGAATGCTGTGCCTGAGGTGAGGCTTAAATTAAAATAGCTTGAAGCTTCTAAGCATCAAAGAATTATTCTCGATGTTGTCAAGTGAAAACCTATTGAAATTTGATGACAATAATATGATTTACATAATTTCTTAGTTTTCTCGTAATAACTCTTCTCTTACAGAAAAAAATTATAATAATTGGTTTGGTTGGTTTTGTTAGTAGATATTATAAAATTGTGAGTTCAGCAGAGAATTACGTAGCAAAGTATCAAAGCTATGCGATGAAAGAATAATTTTTGAACCTGATAATGGATTTGAGCTACTTCCGATAACCCCTATCGAGGTATGTTGCTAGCACAAGTTGGATGCCCATAGCATTTCTCTTTCACCACAAATGGATTTGCTAAACTTAATAGTTCAACCTGTTGAAATTTTATCATAAGCATCTAATATCTTAATTATTTGTATCACCAATTGAGTTATCATAAGCTTCTAATACAACCAAACATTAGTTTTTTGGACCCATTTTCAGGGAAAAAACTGACATTTTTGTGTTGTTAGGTCTCAGGTGGATGATGGAGCTATGGACTTGAACAAGGAACTCATGTCCAAGTTACTTGAAGTTGATGATATAGATGTTGTGTACACAGACCAGAAGTGAGTAAAGTTAGGTTCTAGTAAACTCTCAGCATCTAAATTGAGGTTTAGCTGCTGTTGGACTCCTTCGTCGTATCTTTGTTATGCAAATGAAGTAGAGTGCTTGGTTAGGCATCCACCTAATGGTAGCATTGCTTCTTTGCAAAGAAGATTAAAGTTTTGGTAAGATCTTTATTGTCCGGGTATCATCTCTTATAAACAAAGTGTTTTTTGCCTCCCAAGTTTGTTTAATTGATACGGCAATAAAAATTGAAGTTCTTATCTTTCTTGCCTCCAATTTTAGTGCTTAGAGCCTAATTTTTGTTTATGAGAACTTATTCCTTACAAACCCTTTTTCTAACCGATTGACACAGTAAAATGTTCAAACGGGCTCAGATGTCAACGAAACTTGACACGCACAACATACTAGGCACACGTGACTTGTAGGAGAAGACGGGACTCAAAACCGATTCTTGGTTTTGAATCTAGAGCCTAATTTCCATTTATGAAAACTTATTCTTTACAAAAATTTTCCCGAACCGGTTGACGCAGTGAAATGCTCAAACAAGCTCAGATGTCAACGAAACTTGGCCCACACAACATACTAGGCACAAGTATCTTGTAGGAGAAGACGGGGATTCGAGACCGATTCCTAGTTTTGAATCTATAGCCTAATTTCCGTTTATGAAATTTATTCTTTACAAACTCTTTTTCGAACCGGTTGACACACTAAAATGCTCAAATAGGCTCGGATGTCAACAAAACTTGACACACATAACATACTAGGCACAAGTGACTTGTAAAAGAAGACGGAACTCGAAATTGATTCCCGGTTTTGAATATAGAGCCTAATTTCTATTTATGAAAGCTTGTTCTTTTGAAACTCTTTTTCGAACTAGTTGATTCACTAAAATAGTCAAACGGCGTCAGATATCAATGAAACTTGACACACACGACTAACTAGGCACAAATGACTTGTAGGAGAAAATGAAACTCGAAACCGTTTCTCAGTTTTGAATCTACAACCTAATTTCCATTTATGAAAACTTGTTCCTTAAAAACTCTTTTCGAACTAGTTTACTCACTAAAATGCTCACACAACGTCCGATGTCAATGAAACTTGATACATACGAATAACTAGGCACAAATGATTTGTAGGAGAACATGGAACTTAAAACCGATTCTCGGTTTTGAATCTAGAGCCTAATTTTTGTTTATGAAAACTTGTTCTTTCAAAACTTTTTTCCGAACCAGTTGACTCACAAAAATGCTCACACGGCATCTGATGTCAACGAAACTTGACACACACGACTAACTAGGCACAAATGACTTGTAGGAGAAGACGGAACTCGAAACTGATTGCTGGTTTTGAATCTAGAGTCTATTTTCTGTTTATGAAAACTTGTCTTTGAATCGGTTGACACACTAAAATGCTTAAACGACATCGGATGTCAACGAAACTTGACACAGACGAATAACTAGGCACAAATGACTTGTAGGAAAGACAGAACTCGAAATTGATTCCTGATTTTGAATCTAGAGCCTAATTTCCGTTTATGAAAACTTTTTTTTTACAAACTCTTTTCATTTTTTCTGTTTATTCGATTATTTTTAGATTATAGCACAATGTGTTCAATCACTACCGGATTTTAATTGTATTATCATCATCGTAGGATGTAATTAAAGTTTCTTTGGATAGTTCACGTATACCAATAATCTAATTGGCGTAGAGACTTCTTATTAGTGACGATCTGTTGTGTGAATTGATAGTTTTCCAATTGGCCCTGAAAATTGCAAAGTCTTTGTCTTAAAAGCAAAACGCTCTTTTGGAAACATCCCGAGATCTAAGAACAGTTGGAGAAGTTGTTGGAAGATACATTGTGTGGCGCTCGATTCATGTATATGTTACAACCTTTTTTTTTTGTATTCATTTATTTATTGAAATAACTATTAAATGTTGTTCATTTTCTGCAAGCTTGAAATTCATTATATTGTAAATGATTTTTTTTTGGTTTTCTCTTTATAGATGCAACCCTTTTGAGTACGTGATGATATTTTCACATATCGATATTGGAGCTTATCTTATTTATGTATTTATTTATTTATTGAAATAAATATCCAATGTTTTACATTTTTTGTAAGCTTGAAATTAATTATATTGTAAATGATTTTTTTTTTTTTTGGGTTTCTTTTTTTTTGCAGGTGCAACCCTTTTAAGTATGTGATGATATCTTCGCATGTCGATAGTGCAGCTTATAATCTTTTTTGTATTTATTTATTTTTTCAAATAGATATTAAATGTTTTACATTTTCTGTAAGCATGAAATTAAGTATATTTTAAATGATTTTTTTTTTTGTGCGTGTTTCTTTTTGCAGATGCAACCCCTTTTCAGTACGTGATGATATCTTCACATATCGATATTGGAGCTTATTGTTGATATTAAAACAAACTATAATATGTATGTTTTTTTATTTTTATTGTTGATATTTTTGTTTTGCTTTAGATACAAAAATTTAAGTTATTGAATATCAAAATTATTAATATTGTTGGAGAATGTTTTATAAGATATTTAGTTGACAATTGTTACATGGTACATATATATGTATGATTTTGTGAATGTGAATGTGGACGTGGATGTGGATATATTTTATTTTAGGAAATATTAATAATTTGTACAGGGAATTAATTAATAAATATATATTGATTTTATAAAAATAATTTTATTGCGACAACAATAACTGTCGCAAATGTAATCATCATTTTTTTTTACATTTTATTGGCGACGGGTTAACCTGTAGCATATACATATTAGTTTAAATATTTAGCGATGGTTTAAACTGCCGCAAATATGGTATTAATTTAGTTTTACTTTTTTGTGACGTTTCAAATCATCGCTAATAATACTTTTCGCGACGATTTAAGCTGTCACAAATACGATATTAATTTAATTTTACTGTTTTTTTTTGCGATATTTTAGACCGTCACTAATAATATTTTTCGCGACATCAAATACCGTCACTAAAAAGGTTTTGACGACGGCAACCAACATCGTCACTAAAAGTGAAGTTTCTTTTCCATTTTTTTGTGTCAGGTTAAACTGTAACGCCCTCAAAATAAACCCATAATAACCATAACATTAACATGCATTTATAAAAGAAAATGAATCATTTGAGTTATTCATCAGAGTATTCTTATTGAAAGACATCACATGTAACATCCTGCAACATCAAAATAAATGCCCTAAGGGCTTACATCTTTCCAAACTAACACTTGGACACAAAAAGGATGAGTACTAACTCATTTACAAGTTAAGCCCTAGGCTTGAATGTTTACATGAAATCTCAAAAAAAATAACAAAATAAAACATAGAACTAAAGACAAGTCTTCAAAATCTCAAACATCAAATCCTTCCAGGCTAAGTCCGTGGAGGTAGCTTATCACCTGAACCTGAAAATGATGTTCCCATAAAGGGTGAGCCACAGCCCAGTAGAAAAATACTAAACCAAATATAAGCATTGAATAAAGCTATAGCATTCAATAGATGGTTAACTAAGATAATCAATTTTATCGTTAAACAGTCCCATGACACTAATGTCTAAGACACATTTCACTTTCCATTATTATCAACATGGCTCAGAACCTGGCCAACTTACAACAGTGAATTGTATATCATATTCACATTACTTCCAATATCAACAAAACAAACGAGACTCATGCTCGTATCAAAACACTTCATACTTCCCATTTGATACACATTTTAGTGCTGTATCAATAATCATGTAAAAACACTTCAATATAATAAGCACACATAAAAATGGTGCTAATGGAGTCCATCCCCTATCTCCTCCCAAACAAAAATCCGGTTTAGAGGTCCATCCCCTATCTTCCCCTAAACCGTGGAGTACATCCCCTATCTCCTCCCAAACAATATGCATATGCAATGCTCAATCAATACATGTAATTTTCTGTATTAATTCGATAATCTAAATTTATGACTTAAACAAATTGATTAGTTTCAATTTTCCCTAATCCGCATGCAATATCTACAACAAGCACGACTATCCTCCACCGATAGCCCAAAGCAGTTATTTCTAGACTCGAAAAAAATAAATATACCAACAATTCAATAGGCGAGTGATTTATATTAACCAACCACACCATTTAATCAATATATTCCCCAATTCCATGGATTTACCCAAATTCCCCAATTCCATTAAATTAATTACTCAAATCAATTTAGCAATTCAACTAGGTTTTGTTCCCAAAATTTTCAAAGTGTCCCCAACCTATCAAAATACCAAACTTAGAACAAAACATATAAATTGGAGTAGGAAAATCCCTACCTCGAAGAAAATAACCCGTATGGAGAAGATGGAGATGAAGACCAAAGACCCACGTGCTCCAAATCCCAAGTTTCTCAGATTAAAACAAAGCTCTCGCGAAGCCTTACCTTTCTTCCAAAGGAACTAGGGTAGAAGACCACCGGAAATAGATCAAATCTTGGAGAGAAGGTAAGAGTAGAGAGAGAAACTCTCAAGGGGCGGTTTTTAAAAGTTAAGAGATGAAAAGTAGGTCAAAAAGTGATCAGAAAAGTGAAATCACGGACTGATGTAGTCGACTCTACGCTCGAGCGTAGAAAGCCCCGCTCGAGCGTAAGACACAGAATCATGCTCGAGCGTGAAGAAAGCCGCTCGAGCGTCGATTGCACCCTTTCAGAAGTTTTGCAGGCGCTGCACCCGCTCGAGCGTCAAACTCCCCGCTCGAGCGGAGGAGCAAAAACAAGGGATCACGCTCGAGCGTAAAAACTACCGCTCGAGCGGAAGAACTGCAGAGCAAAATACTGGGAGATGGAAAATCCCGCTCGAGCGTCAAAACTCCCGCTCGAGCGGAGAAGCAACAACGAAGGGCCCGCTCGAGCGTTAAAACCTCCGCTCGAGCGTGAAGGCCAAAATCTGGGCATCACCTATTGGCATCAAAATTCATCCAACCTGTACCAGACCCGTCCAACACAACCTATACTTCAAATACAAAGAGATTAAAGGACAACAACAACCAATAAATAATGACAGGATCTACGGAGCCTAAGTCCGGATACAATAATCTAAAGAGAAAAGACCGGGGTCGCTATAACCTCCCCCCCTTAAAAGAATTTCGTCCCCGAAATTAAGCACAAGGTTTTAAAAAAAACAAGTTTTCTCAAATTCCAACAATATGTTAACTCAATAATAAACAACTTGACCCAACACCGGCCATTCCATCTCTCAACTAAGAGGCATGCCACAATATGCAAAACAAACATATATTTCAACCTGCATTAACACTATGCAATTTTCTTTCAATTTCAACAATTTTCAATATATTCAATATATACAATGTTCCATTAAACTTCCATTTCGAGGTAAGTTCCAAAATATTTCCATTAACCAAAACATTCTAAATGTTTTACAGCTTAAGACATATATAAAAAGCTTTAAGGTTTGACAATATTACAAAATCTAACTACAAGATTACAAATCAATAAACATGTCCGGATATTTCTCGCGGACTTCCAACTCATGTTCCCATGTGGCTTCCTCCACCCCGTGATGTTTCCACAAAACTTTCACCAAAGGAATGGTCTTGCCTCGCAAGACTTGATCCCGTTTATCCAAGACTCGAACCGGTCTCTCCTCATACGAGACATCCTCATCAACTACTAAATCGGTCCAATCCAATACATGTGATGGATCCGGCTCATACTTCCGAAGCATACTCACATGAAACACGTCATGTACTCCGGACAACTGCGGCGGCAAAGCTAAACGATAAGCAGTCTCGCCAATCCTCTCAAGGATCTCAAAAGGACCAATGAATCGAGGGGACAACTTCCCGCTCTTCCCAAACCTCATCAATCCCCGTCTTGGTGATATCTTCAAAAAGACATGATCACTCACCTCAAATACCAAAGGTCTCCTCCTACGGTCGGCATAAGATTTCTGACGACTCTGGGCTGTAACAAGCCTCTTACGGATAAGCTCAACCTTCTCCGTCGTTTCCCTCACTAACTCCGGACCCAACATAGGTGCATCACCCACCTCGGCCCAACAAACAGGAGACCTACACGGTCGGCCGTATAAGGCCTCAAACGGTGCCATACCGATACTAGACTGGAAGCTGTTGTTGTAGGCAAACTCCACCAAAGGCAAGTGCCTCTCCCACGACCCACCAAAGTCAAGAACACAACCCCGAAGCATATCCTCAAGGATCTGAATAGTACGCTCGGACTGCCCGTCAGTCTGAGGATGATAAGCTGTGCTAAAGGTCAACTTAGTGCCTAAGGCACTCTGCAAGCTCTGCCACAACCTGGCAGTAAAACGAGGATCTCTATCTGAAACGATCGTCACTAGAACCCCGTGTAACCTCACTATGTCCCGAATATATAAATCGGCCAGATGATCAACTGAATCTCTAACACGCATAGGAATAAAATGCGCCGACTTAGTCAACCGGTCCACAACTACCCAAATAGCATCGCTACCCCGTTGAGTCCTCGGAAGACCCACAACGAAGTCCATAGTGACATGTTCCCACTTCCACTCGGCAATAGGCAAGGGTTGCAACAAACCCGCTGGCCTCTGATGTTCGGCCTTCACTTGCTGACAAGTAAGGCACTTAGATACGAAAGCTGCCACATCTCTCTTCATACCCCGCCACCAGAATTGGCGACCCAAATCCCGATACATCTTAGTGCCTCCCGGATGCACCGCAAGGCGTGAATGATGGAACTCTCGGAGTACCTCCTCTCGACAAGACTCCGGCACAAACAGACGGTCTCGGTATCTCACACTGAGGTCGGGATACACCGTCAAACCCTTCTCAACCTTCCCACCAGAAATCTTCTCACGGAGGGATTCTATCTCAAGGTCGCCCCTCTGAGCCTCTAACACTCGAGTCACAAGTGTAGGTTGTGCAACAACAGAAAACAAGGCCGCAGCCTCAACGGATTCGCCCAGAAGCAAATCAAACTCTCCAAGTGCACCTAACATCTCCCACTCTCGGATGGCTATACTAGCTATGTCACCAACAGGTTTCCTGCTAAGGGCGTCGGCCACCACATTGGCCTTTCCCGGATGATAATGCAATTCAAAGTCATAATCCTCAATAAATTCCATCCACCTCCTCTGCCTCAAGTTCAAGTCTTTCTGTGTGAACAGATATTTCAGACTCTTATGATCCGAGAATACCTCGAACCTCTCACCGTAAAGATAATGTCTCCAAATCTTCAAGGCAAATATCACAGCTGCTAACTCTAAATCATGCGTAGGGTAATTCTTCTCGTGAACTTTCAACTGACGTGAGCCATAGGCAACCACTTTCCCCTCTTGCATCAACACACAACCAAGACCCTCTCGTGAGGCGTCACAATAGACTGCATAACCCAACCCTCTCTCCGGAATAATCAAGACTGGAGCAGTGGTCAGTCTAACTTTCAACTCCTGGAACGACTTTTCACAAGTCTCACTCCAAGCAAATTTGACTCCCTTCCGAGTCAATCTAGTCAAAGGCGAAGCTAATCTGGAGAAATCTCTTACAAACCGGCGATAATACCCAGCTAATCCCAGAAAACTGCGGATCTCAAACACACTCTTAGGCTGTACCCAATCTTGCACTGCCTCTGTCTTGGATGTATCAACAGACACCCCTTCCCTAGAAACTACATGGCCTAAGAACTTCACCTCCTCTAGCCAGAACTCACACTTCCCAAACTTAGCATAAAGCTGATGGGCTCTAAGTAAATCAAGCACCACCCTCAAGTGTTCCTCGTGCTCTTTCTCTGAAGGTGAATAGATAAGGATGTCGTCCACGAAAACGACTACAAAACGATCTAAAACTTCCCGGAATATCCGGTTCATCAAATCCATAAATACTGCCGGTGCATTGGTGAGCCCAAATGGCATCACCAAAAACTCATAGTGGCCATACCGCGTACGGAATGCCGTCTTCGGAATATCCTCGTCCCTGACTCTCAACTGATGATAACCCGATCTCAAGTCTATCTTCGAGAAACAACGGGAACCCTTTAATTGATCGAACAGATCATCTATACGAGGCATAGGGTACTTATTCTTAACTGTAGCCCGATTCAATTTCCGATAATCTATACAAAGTCTCAAAGCACCACCTTTCTTTTTAACAAAGAGAGCCGGTGCCCCCCACGGTGAAACACTAGGACGTATAAAGCCCTTATCTAGCAACTCCTGGAGCTGGCTCTTCAACTCAACTAACTCGGCTGGGGCAAAACGATAAGGTGACATAGAAATCGGCGCCGTGCCGGGCATTAGGTCAATAGAGAATTCAATCTCTCGATGCGGTGGCAAACCAACAAGATCCTCGGGAAAGACGTCCGAGTACTCACAAACCACCCTTGGCAACACAATCTGGGTCTCATCATCCTCACTAATCGAAAGGTTGGCAAGTAGACCACTAAGCTCACTCCGTCCTCGCGGAACATACCCTGATGGCAACACATTACCAACCCGGTCCCCCAGAAAATGAAAATACTCTCCGCTCACGGTACAACAAGTGACCCTCTGGCGGTAGCAATCAATAACTGCCCGGTATGACGATAGCCAGTCCATACCCAAAATAACATCGAAACCTCTCATAGGCATAACTACAAAGGAAAATGGGATTCTATGGTAATCAACTTCTATATCACAACCCCTAACACCGTGTTTCAAAATCAATTCACCCCCAAGAGGCGACACTACACAAATAGGAGATGCTAACTGTGCTAACTCCAACTCCAAAACAGATGCAAATGCAGCAGACACAAAGGAATGAGATGCACCCGTATCAATCAAAACATTAGCAACCGAGTTGCAAAACAAGAAGGTACCTCTCACTACTGATGGTGCCGGCACAAGATCCTGCGCGGTAACAGCATACACGCGCCCAGACGACCTCTGATCAACCTGCTCACCCCTAGGAGCATAAGATTGTTGCACCGACTGGGACGATGAAGCCCCCTGATTGGCCCTCGAGGCCTGACCCGACTGAGCTGGCTGCTAACCCTGAATCTGCCTCAAACCAGATGCACCAGGTGTGCCACCCAACTGCGGGCAATACCTCTTCATATGCCCTGGCTGACCACACTGATAACACGAGAGTGGCTGGCCTCTCCCCTGACTCTGGCTCTGAGATCGAGCCGAAGATGATGCTGCTCTCTGCACTCCTCCCCTCTGAGGACAAACTGGAGACTTGTGGCCCAACTGGCCACACTTGAAACAGGTAATGTCTCCCTGACTGCCTTTCCCCGAACTAGCACTCGGCACAGGAAAAGTCGATCTAGAAAAGCTACTCTGAGACTGCTGAAGATTAAAACTCTTCTGCCTCCTACCATCACTCTGACCATCCTGACTCCTCTTGAAGCCCTTCTGTCCCTCCTCCTCCTCCTGCATCATGATCTCCATATGGGCTGCAGCATCAACCATACGCCCATAATCCCGAATCATAGTTCCCCCAACTCTCAGCTTGAGGCCACGCCTCAACTTCCTCTCAAACTCAATACAACGGCGTTCCTCAGACGCCACCAACTCAGGTGCAAACCTGGACAAGCTAGTAAATACAGCCTCAAACTCGGCCACTGAAGAACTCGACTGCTTAAGCTGGCAGAACTGGTCTCTCAGCTTCTCCCTAACTGCTGGAGATAAGAATTTCTCCTGGAAAGCATTCACAAAAGCCTCCCATGTACCTCCTATACGACCTTTAGTGAACTTCCACCACTGACCCGCATCCCCCTTCAACTGGAAAGATGCCAAGGTCACCTTCAACCCCTCGTCCTCGATGCCAAGCATCTCAAACGTCTTCGTTGTCTGTTCGAGCCATTCATCTGCCTTAAGCGGCTCTTTAGGATCACCCACAAATTCATCCGGATTAGACCGGAAGAACTCCCTCTTCAGAAAGGAGGGTCCTGCATCTGCAACGACATCCCGAGCTTGATTCTCAGCTCTGAGAATGCCTACTGACTCCCTGAATGCCCCTGCTATCTCTCGGGCTAGAGCGCCCATAGCCTGCTGGCCTACTGGCTCGGCCACATTGGCCTGGCCAACTCCCTCCTGAACTGCTGGAATCTCCTCTGGCACAGGCACCTCCTGCCTACCCGGCCTACCGCGCCTACCGCGTCCTCGTCCTCGTCCTGACATACTAATAAAGGAAACAAAGACGTTAGCACATTATTAAATGTGCCGAAACTAAACACTCGCGTCCTAATGCATGGGACAACAATAATTCATTCCACGTAAGCACATAATCACATAAGCACCTACGAATTTCATTCCTGGATAATGATAGTCCCAATGCGTTGCTATAGTTCCGGTTGGAAGCAGCAGTGATCAGGTGCCTTTCCAACAAGACTACTAGAAACTCAAGGGTCAAATCACCATCCTAGAAACTACATTCCATACCCACATAGTCACATAAACATGTTATCACGTAAGCATATAATATTACACTAAGTCTCTATCAAACGAGACGAACCCATTGTGATACTAATCACTTCCCACGTACCCAAAGTATTCAAACCCGGTACGCTCTGATACCAAGTTGTAACGCCCTCAAAATAAACCCATAATAACCATAACATTAACATGCATTTATAAAAGAAAATGAATCATTTGAGTTATTCATCAGAGTATTCTTATTGAAAGACATCACATGTAACATCCTGCAACATCAAAATAAATGCCCTAAGGGCTTACATCTTTCCAAACTAACACTTGGACACAAAAAGGATGAGTACTAACTCATTTACAAGTTAAGCCCTAGGCTTGAATGTTTACATGAAATCTCAAAAAAAATAACAAAATAAAACATAGAACTAAAGACAAGTCTTCAAAATCTCAAACATCAAATCCTTCCAGGCTAAGTCCGTGGAGGTAGCTTATCACCTGAACCTGAAAATGATGTTCCCATAAAGGGTGAGCCACAGCCCAGTAGAAAAATACTAAACCAAATATAAGCATTGAATAAAGCTATAGCATTCAATAGATGGTTAACTAAGATAATCAATTTTATCGTTAAACAGTCCCATGACACTAATGTCTAAGACACATTTCACTTTCCATTATTATCAACATGGCTCAGAACCTGGCCAACTTACAACAGTGAATTGTATATCATATTCACATTACTTCCAATATCAACAAAACAAACGAGACTCATGCTCGTATCAAAACACTTCATACTTCCCATTTGATACACATTTTAGTGCTGTATCAATAATCATGTAAAAACACTTCAATATAATAAGCACACATAAAAATGGTGCTAATGGAGTCCATCCCCTATCTCCTCCCAAACAAAAATCCGGTTTAGAGGTCCATCCCCTATCTTCCCCTAAACCGTGGAGTACATCCCCTATCTCCTCCCAAACAATATGCATATGCAATGCTCAATCAATACATGTAATTTTCTGTATTAATTCGATAATCTAAATTTATGACTTAAACAAATTGATTAGTTTCAATTTTCCCTAATCCGCATGCAATATCTACAACAAGCACGACTATTCTCCACCGATAGCCCAAAGCAGTTATTTCTAGACTCGAAAAAAATAAATATACCAACAATTCAATAGGCGAGTGATTTATATTAACCAACCACACCATTTAATCAATATATTCCCCAATTCCATGGATTTACCCAAATTCCCCAATTCCATTAAATTAATTACTCAAATCAATTTAGCAATTCAACTAGGTTTTGTTCCCAAAATTTTCAAAGTGTCCCCAACCTATCAAAATACCAAACTTAGAACAAAACATATAAATTGGAGTAGGAAAATCCCTACCTCGAAGAAAATAACCCGTATGGAGAAGATGGAGATGAAGACCAAAGACCCACGTGCTCCAAATCCCAAGTTTCTCAGATTAAAACAAAGCTCTCGCGAAGCCTTACCTTTCTTCCAAAGGAACTAGGGTAGAAGACCACCGGAAATAGATCAAATCTTGGAGAGAAGGTAAGAGTAGAGAGAGAAACTCTCAAGGGGCGGTTTTTAAAAGTTAAGAGATGAAAAGTAGGTCAAAAAGTGATCAGAAAAGTGAAATCACGGACTGATGTAGTCGACTCTACGCTCGAGCGTAGAAAGCCCCGCTCGAGCGTAAGACACAGAATCATGCTCGAGCGTGAAGAAAGCCGCTCGAGCGTCGATTGCACCCTTTCAGAAGTTTTGCAGGCGCTGCACCCGCTCGAGCGTCAAACTCCCCGCTCGAGTGGAGGAGCAAAAACAAGGGATCACGCTCGAGCGTAAAAACTACCGCTCGAGCGGAAGAACTGCAGAGCAAAATACTGGGAGATGGAAAATCCCGCTCGAGCGTCAAAACTCCCGCTCGAGCGGAGAAGCAACAACGAAGGGCCCGCTCGAGCGTTAAAACCTCCGCTCGAGCGTGAAGGCCAAAATCTGGGCATCACCTATTGGCATCAAAATTCATCCAACCTGTACCAGACCCGTCCAACACAACCTATACTTCAAATACAAAGAGATTAAAGGACAACAACAACCAATAAATAATGACAGGATCTACGGAGCCTAAGTCCGGATACAATAATCTAAAGAGAAAAGACCGGGGTCGCTATATAAACCATCACAAAAACCATTGATTAACCGTCGTTACAAGAACGCGATGGTTAGTAATCGTCGCAAATACTTTTTATCACGTCCCCTTCTGCCACCCCCCATTTCCCATTGTCGTTCCGTCAGAAAAAACTTTTTGTGACGATATATGGACTTTATGCGACGTTTGAGACCGTCGCAAAAAGTCTGATTTTTAGTAGTGGTTGCAGTTCAAAACTCTATTTTCTTTCATTAAGATATTGTAGGGGCAATGTTAGCACCGTTTTTGTTTTGCCAGTACATATAGGTATGTATTGGCAAGGATGTATATTCAGAATTGTTCAATAATTTATTAAAGTTGGATTGGACTTTTTATTTCGAGATGGATTGATATGGTATTATATATCTGTGTATATGTATATTTATTGATTTGGCATTTTTGTGAATGTAAACGTACAGATCCACTAAAATCATTGATATGGTACAACTCTCAAGATTGCAAAACCTGTTATATATTGTGTCTCTTATCCTAATCACGCAAAATAGTGTTTTTATATGCATGGGAGTCCAAATCAAATCAAGAATCGAAGTGATCCAATTTCTGCATGCCCGCTCAACTGTCCTGTCAAGAGGGTAGCGAGCACACCTCGCTGTAGTTTAAGGGTTCTCATTTGAATCCTGAAGCAAGAGCATAGAAGGTGAGTTAGCCCTCTCAAGCTTGCTGTCAAGCGCATAATGGGCATAGTTCTTTGGATCTCTACTGGCAGGCCTGCGCTTGAGTGCACTATCAAGCACAAAGTGAGCAGATATCTCTGGTTCTTTGCAGGTCTAGGTACTCAAGCCAGTTGGGTGGGGTTTTGAGTGGACTCCTAATTCTTCAATTTTCCTGATATTTTTTTTTTTTTTGGACAATTTAAAACCATCAAAGTAGAAAGAGACAAAAACATGTTGAGATGAGGTGCCTACCAGTTAAAATTACGTCCTAAAACTAATGAAAGTGATCATGTAGGTTATACCTTTAACTGCAAGGGAGACTCTTTGCATCAATCATGAGTAGCTCTCTAGTCAAGATACTAACTGCACCAACACATTCTACTCTCTTACGAACACTCCTATAAACCAATACAAGACCTGACCAATTTTGTTTTACGAAAATTGTTAACCTAGCCTATAGTCTAACATGAACATTTAGGAGATAAATTGGTTGCATGAAATTTGAGAAGATGCCCTTATTTCACACCTATATGCACACATAACGACGCATGCACAAAGAAAGTGCAAACTTGGTCATAATAAATAAAACCAAGAGAAAACTATAATTATTGATTTATTTACCAAAAAGAAAACAAAATTGTTTTGTGGTTACATGGCTTCTCATGATTAGCTTTTAACTAAGCATGCTTACACATACCCTTAAAAAATGTTGGGGATTTGTGTTTTTTGCCATTTCATATCTCATGAGGTCGATTAGAGGTGGTTCTAATCTAATGCGTTCATGTTTATTGAACGCTTGATAAATATTATGTCATGTTTCTCTACCAGGCAATCTATGAAATACAATCATACAATTGAAGGTTTGTCTTCTAGGCATTTTATTAGCTCGAAATTGTAGGAGTGACGTTCTTTGTAATTAACTTTAACCAAGAGTATTGATTTGACCTTCCTTCAATAGAATAGAAGCTCCATGATATTCTCTGATGATGTTTATATTTTTCATACTAAAATGTCTTTTGGGTCCGTGTCCTTTAGGTGGAAGCTTAATGGTACAAATATTTGGATCATCATCTTCTAGATAGCGATGGCAATGGGGGTTAATGGGGTGGATATTAATTCTCCATCCCCATTCCCCTATAATAAATTTTCCTCATTTCCCATTCCCCATTCCCTATGGGTACTACCCTCCCTATTTCTTAATGGGTTTGGATTTTTCCCAACCCACTTTAATCTCCATTTTTATTTTATTTTTATTTTTTATATTTAATGTTAACAATCATTTTTTTTAAAGGTTCACAACAAAAGCTAAATATACCTTCAATTTTTTTTCTTTCTTTTTAAATATATTTTAATGTTAACAACTTTTTTTTTTATTTTTTTATTTTTTTAAGGTTCACAACAAAAGCTAAATATACCTTCAATCTTTTTTCTTTCTTTTTTAATATATTTAATGTTAACAACTTTTTTTTTTTTTTAAAGGTTCACAACAAAAGCTAAATATACCTTCAATATTTTTTCTTTCTTTTATAATATATTTAATGTTAACAACTTTTCTTTTTTCCTTTTTTTCCTTTTTTTCCTTTTTTAAAGGTTTTAGCTAAACATACCTTCAATCTTTTTTCTTTCTTTTTTAATATATTTAATGTTAACAACTTGTTTTTTTATTTTTTATTTTTTTTAAGGTTCACAACAAAAACTAAATATACATTCAATCTTATTTTATTTTATTTTATAAGAACCTGTTTACAATGTTATAAGAGCTTGTTTGAAGAAATAAAATGTAAAAGAACCTGTTTGAAGAAAGTGTTATAAGACCCGTATTAAATTGCATCAGGGCATAAATAAGGAATTGTTTGTTGATCTCTTAGCCATGGACATTTTAGATATTAAACCATCTTTCTCTTAGCAAATTTGAACCATTCATTTTAATTTATCCAAAATCTAATTATACCTTTTAACAAATCTGAACCACTCATTTTAAAATATCTATGCCTTACCACATCCAATCCATCCTCCATCTTCTTCCTTTAGTCCCCCACGAATTTTGTTGTTTGTTACTTTTAAAAAACAAAAAATATTTTTTCAATTAAATTTTTACTAATTTCACAATACCATCACCACTATTCTTACCTTCACTATCACACTACCATCACCATAGCCACTACCACCATCACTGCCGCCATCACCCCACTACTATGTCACAATCTCTACTTTCACCTTCGTTCCATCACCACCACCACCAAATATAAAAATATATATTTTTAATTTTTTTTATAAAAAATATTTTCTATCTAAATAAATGAAGCATAACATTGGGAAATAAGTTGATTTCAGTTAAATCTATTCATAACTAAGAAAAATTCTTTTATTTTAAAAAAAATTATTTAGTAAGACTTTGTATCCTCTTTTTGTTTTTCCAGCAAATAAATCTTTGTATCTATGCTTTCTAACCAATCACGACTCATGCTTGTTTCGATTCTATACAATTTCCTTGTTTTCAAATACATTCATATATATATATATATATATATATATATATGTTGTATAAATTGTGTGATAACATAAACAAATAGATTTATACTCGTTACTTGAAATTTGAGAACAAGCAATCTGTGTGAGTGATTTTCCGATCGCACTGCCCAACTCAGTATTTAGCTGGAGAACACTGATAGAATAGATAACACTTGGCTAACCTGCAACAAAAAGAGAAGATTTCGGCGGTGGTTCGTCCACCCGGGGGCACTCCGACGATCAAGTCAGTATATCTCTAAAAGATAATCAATAGTGCAAATCTCACTGTTCAGAATATAAAATTGCGTACCTTAGACCCACGGGGATGCCTCTCTTTTATAGCTAACTTAATCCTTGTCCCAACAGGAGCCTAGATCTAATGGACTTAGGATTACTATTAATCTTGGACTCCTAGTAGGATTGGGATAAACTCCCTAAGAGTCTTATCCTTTCCCAACTGTAGTCTTCCCCCTTTCTAGGACTCTTGTGCCTTATCCGCTTATCTCGGATTCCGATATCTTTGGAGGTAACCTCGGCCTCGCTGAGATAACCTCGGCATCATGACCAGGACACGTGGCACCTCGACTGACACGTCGGCGTCACCTTAGCTGCGTGTTGGTACTCATAAAATATATCCCCACACAAACCATTCTGAAAATTACAATACATAACAAAATAAAAATAACATAGAAAAGCAAACCGAAACCTGCACTAGACAGTGTCCTTAATTTTTTAAAATAAATTTAAAAAATTGTAGTTATGCATAAAATTTGACAAGAATAATGTGACAATGTTAATTAATGTGTATTTTATTTTATTATTGAGCCAAATAAAATAAAATAAGATTGAATGTATATTTAGCTTTGGTTGTGAATCTTAAAAAAAAAAATGGTTGTGAACCCTAAAAAAAAATTGAAAAAAAAAAAGAAAAAAGATTGAATGTATATTTAGCTTTGGTTTTGAATCTTAAAAATTAAAAAAAAAATGGTTGCGAACCTTAAAAATAATAATAATAATAATAATAAAAAGATTGGATGTATATTTAGCTTTGGTTGTGGATCTTTTATATATATATATATATGGGAAAATTAGTGGGTACGCATCCCCAACCCACCTCCTGTGGGTATTTCAAGAATACCACTTACCCTACCCAATGGATAAGAAAAAAGGGGTAAACCCATGTATTTGGGTTGGGTCTCCATGGATACCCACGGGGTAGGTTATCCATTGCCATCCCTACTTCTATTTGATCTTGAGAAGGTGAAGATGGTAAGCAAGGGGATCACTTATTAGTTTCAGATAAACAAAGTGGTTTCTCTTCTTCTCCAATTGTTGTCAGCACTAGAAAGGATGTTCTTGACATATTTAAGAAGTAAGCCACATCACCAGTGATGTCTGTACTCCATTGACATGCCGAAAAAACACACATATATAATATAGACATTTATATGTAGAGATATGGTCTTTGTCACTTCTTTGCAAATATGTAAATGTCTGTTAAGCCTTTGTCAAAATATGAACCTAACCAATAGAGTCCTGCAGGTTTTTTTTTGCCTTTCATGTACATTCTACAAAATAAACATTTATATGTTTTGAAATGGAAGTTGAAGAACTTTTACTGTATTCATTTTCTTTTTCTTACCCAAGCTCCAAATTATTACTTACACAACAACCAATGGTTTGCAAGTTGAAACATTTGTTTTTGAGTTTTTCTTTTTTTTGGGTCTTTTGGATTTCCTGTTATGTGCATATATTCTTTAGTTTGGATAGCATGCCTTTGTCTTTTCAACAAGTCAAATTGAGTTGAACTTTCATGCATGCTCTATATGGGGATTCTGAGTCGGTTAACCAACTTCTCATTCACTGTGAAATTGCTAGAGATCTTTGGGCAATGAGTTTTTTTTTTTTTTTTTTTATTATAGTTGGAGGGGGAGTAGAGTTGGAAAGAGAATGGAAGCTTCTTAATTGCTAGCTTTACTCTGTCCTGTCCTGTCCTGTCGTATGGATTGTTTTCAAAATTAAGGGTAGATTTATTTATTTATTTCTTTTGATGAAGAGCAGGACAAGGGGGAAGGTGAATCCTTTCTTAGTTCAGTATGTGGACTTCGTAGAGTCTTTTAAATAGCTAATGACCAAGGCATCCATGGGGTTCTTGCTTTAGCTTTCTTGGAGACTAGTGGTCTTAATTTTTCCCTATTTTCATATGGCACCTACAACTTCATCCAGGCAATGAAGAATTTGAAGTTAGCTATAGATCAACTCATTGGTTGCATAAAACACACCTATCAAAGGAAAAATGATCAACTGTATTGCACTGAATTTTTAGGTTATAAAGGATATGATATTCCCTTGATATGATTTGAAGGGGAAATTGTCACAAGATTGCTATAGATATGTTAATCGGTTTTGATAATTTGATATTTTTATTTTGGAATATGATCAGAGAAAAGAGGATAGGCTTATTACAATAAACGTAATAATAAAAAAAGATGTGGGAATTTAACATAAGTAATTAAGTGTGAGTGTTTTCAAAAATCAACAAATTGTGAAAATTCGATAGACTCTAATACAACAAAAGGGGTCTACTAAATATTCATCTTTGTCTAGGCGTAGTCTAGATGGAGAGAGCATCACAAGAAAATGGTGAAGCCCATCGCCTATAATTGCCACAACAATGACCAAAGAAAGTGAATCAAGTTTCTGGCTATGAGAGTGGTGAAACATATTATCCTCCGTCCTTTACATACATACAGTAGAATTCAAAATGCATTTGTTTGAGATAGATGAGAACGAAAGCCCGTAAGCAGTTAAGTCAGGGAGACTAGTCACATAAGCTCGTTTAGAGATAGAGGCAGTAAGAGGCACTATCAACCAACATTTGCACAGGCAGACAGTTGGTCATCTACACTATTTTACTTTCCTCATCTATACGCACATTCTCCTTTTAATTTCTCCAATTTCCCCTCTATTTTTCGTATCAACATAACAATTGTGTGTATAGTCTAGCTAATATTAAAAATTGTCTAGCTAATATTAGTTTAAAAAGAGCCTAATTTATGGGGGAATGGTAATTTCATAAAATTATTATAGATTTATGAAAAAATATATGATTTTAGTTATTAATATTTGAACTAAAATTTTTCTTAATTTATGGCACTGTTCTAGGACTTGGATTCCCTCTAGTCCATAATCTCGAATGAAGAGTGTTGTCTAGGCCCGTGAGATCTGCTATGGGTTCTGTTTCGACGATACAAATTGTTTACTTTGCAGAGTTTTTCATGTACATCATACAAGTAAGAAAAATTGAATGTTTGACCTCCTAATGAGGTGCACATACTCTTGGCTAATGAGTTAACCCGATTGGTTCCAACTCACAAGTCTCCTAACCACTATAAACAGTGATACAGACACTACAAGAAAAGTAGGCTTAAAAGACGGAAGCATTTGCGACAGCACACTTGCCATCTCAAAAAGTGACTTTTTGCGACGGCGCAATTTGCTGTTGCAAAAAAAAAAAGAGTATTTGCGACGGCAGAAAATACTGTTGCTAAACTTTTGCGCCGGCAAAATTTGCTGTCGCAAAAAAATATAGTATTTGCAACGGTAGAAAATACTGTCACGAAAAAAGGAGAGTATTTACGACGGTAGAGATTGTTGTTATGAAAAAATAGAGTTTTTGCGGCGACACCAGCTGTTGTCATAAAAAAAAAGTGAGTTTTTTGCGACTGTAATAGGTACCGTTGCAAAAAAAAAAAAAAGTAAAAAAAAAATATTTTGGCTTTGAGATGGCTTCATATATATATCGTCACAAAATGGTTTGAATAAATGCAATGACATTTTTCTGTTGCAAAAAAAATTAAAAAAACGACATCGTCTTACTCTTTTGATATAATATTTCTCTTTTCACCAATTTTTTCATCTTCCTGTCTCTCTGTCTCTGTCTCTGTCTTTGTCTCTGTCTCTCTTCTCTTTCTCTCTCTCAATCATCACTCTTCTCTGTCTGTCTGTCTGTTTGTCTCTCTTTGTGTGTCTCTCGTTCATTTCTCTTCTCTCTATCTCTCTCTTCTCTCGCTCATTTCTCTTCTCTCTATCTCTCTCATCTCTTTTCTCTCTATGTCTGTCTCGCTTATCTCTCTTCTTTCTGTCTCTCTCTCTCGCTCATCTCTCTTCTCTCTCTGTCTCTCTCTTTTTCTATATCTCTCTTTCGTTCATCTTTTTTTTTCTCTCTCTCTCTCTGTTTATCTCTTACTCATCTTTTGTTTCTCTGTCTTTTTCTGTCTTTGTCTCTCTATCTCTTTCTCTCTCTTTCTCACTCATTATTCTTCTCTTTCTTTTTCTCTCTCTGTCTGCTTCTCTATTTGTCTGTCTGTCTGTCTCTCTCTCCCCCACTGTGTTCGTCTTGCTCACTTTCTCCCTCTCTTCTTCTCTATTTACCGAGCTCCCTCTCGATTTATCGATCCACTACAAGAAAATGTACTTTTAGCGACCACTTTGTCTCCCTCTTGCCACTACTTCACACCGTTATCACTCTACCACTATTATCACTACTACCACCACCTATCTTCTATCACCGCCATTACCACTCTACCACTGCCACCACTAACTCTCTTCCACCACCACTACCACCACTGCCACTTTACCACTACCACTATCAACTTTACACCACCACCACTACTACTTCACCACCACTGCTGCTACTCCACTGCCTCTGCCCCCGTCCCCATCACTATATCACCACTACTACAACCATCACCTCTCCACTACTTCCACCACTACCACCACCACCACCGCCACAACTAGTACCACTGCCTCACCACTACCATTACCACCACTGTCGCTACCATTTTTCTTTCACCACCACTACCTTACTTTACCACTATCGTTGCCGCCACTCCACTACCACTACCACTACCACTTCTCCTCCACCACCGCTTGCACTCCACCTCCATCAAACCCATTTATTAAATAGGTGAGTTTGAATCGATTTCGTTTAGTTTCAGTTTTCGAAAACTATTTTTCATGTTTCAATCCTTATTTTTTAAAATTTTTAGTGAACTTTTTTAATATTTTAATTGATTAAAATATAATTTAATTGATTAAAATATTAAAAAATTTCACTAAAAATAAAAAAAATACTAATTAAAAATTCATAAAATAATTTTCAAAAATTGAAACAAATTTATTTTGACTTGTTCAGACTAGGCCCGTTTGCCACATCTGCAAAAAAAAAAAAATAATAATAAATAAAAAATAAAAAAAACTGCTAACAAATTATTCCCAAAATTCCCCTCAAAATTTCCCCCATTTTTCTTCTTCTTAGTCACTTATCTCTCTTTCTCTCTCAATCATTTTGTACTTTTTCCCCCTTTGATTTTCAGCCTCGTTTCCTCTCTCTCATTTGTTGCGTAACCCTAACCCAACCCATCTTTGAGAGAGACGCAGAGACGAAACAAGGTGGAGACAAAGGCAATGTGACTCCGGCAGATGACTCCGACAGCTAGGCGAGGGGAGGTGGCAGCGAGGCAAGGGAAGGCGCCGATTGATAAGGTCCCTTTTGTCATCATTTTGATCTGTTACTGATATATATATATATATATATATATGATTTCTTGCCATGGTTTGATTTGTTAAACGGGTTTGATAAGTGCTTTGATTTATTTAGTTTTATGGGTTTGATGATTTAGGGTTTGTTGTGGATTATTTTTCATCATCATTCTCATTTGTTTCTATTATATATATATGATTTCTTGGGTAAAAATTGTTGTTGATTTCAAAAATGGATTTGATAAGTGGAAAAGAAGAATGAAATGGTTTTGATGATGTTTATTCTATCTAAAAAAATTTAATTTCTTGAATCTAAAATTGGAAAACCCTTAAGGGAACTCTAGGTTCTTGAGGGGTCTTACACAATGGTGTTTTGAGGTTTGCTATGTATTTTTGGTAGATTATATTTGTTTCTTGGTATTTCTTTCTCATTAGTTTTTTTTTTCATTTTTATTCTGCAATTTGGCTTACAATTTGAGCTAAAAATTAATTTGGTTGATCATATTCTGTGCTAAGGTCTTTGGGATTCTGTGCTTAATATTAGGAGTTATTTTGTCTTGTTTATTTTGAGGTAGTGCACTATTTTCTTGTATTATTATTTTGTTATTGTTTGTTTTGGGGAGAAATGGTATTAAATTTTTTTCACTATGTTCGTTGGCCATTTTTAATTGTTCTTTGTTTTGTTTTTTTGCTTTTTTTTTTTTCTTCTTCTTCTCATTTTATGCTTTTTCCCTTATGATGCGTTTTTATTTATCTGCTTGTAGAATCTTATAGCAATAGGGCTATGTAACCACCTTGTTCTCCGCAGGTAAAGAAGATTTTAGTTGTTATGTTATTATTTGGCTTTATATATTTGGTAGTTCAGCATTATTGGTGTAGATACCCCATTTTTGACCAACCTCAAGACTTAGACGTCATCGTTTGTGCACTCGATGATTATGAATCCATTTGTTCGTTTTGAGTGCCCAAAGTCCTCGGTAGGATGTCCTGTCTTTGGACCAAAAGCTTGGTGTTTCAAGTCCGGAACTTTTGGTGGCCTATTGGCCATCACCTTAGGCTGTCAGCCATGGCTCATGGTTGTCAGCCATTGGTGTGGCCGGTCGGCCATCAGTGGTGGTTGGTCGGCTACTAGTGGTGGCCGACGGCCACTAGTGTCTTTTTTAGATATTTGTTGACAACTGTGCCAGCTGTTAGCACATTGAGCTGCATTTCCCTACTCATGTATGGTAGGATGTTTCTAAGCTCAAGGCTTGTTTTTCTATATATAGGGGGGGTTCCTTCCCCATTTTGGAGGGTTAGCAATTTTGGAACAAAACACACACACTCTCTCTCTCTCTAGCAATTTTGTGCATAGTTGCTTAGATACACTCCACTTTTGTCTATCAATCCTTAACAAAAGTTGCTAGTCTTTAGGCTGAGGTAGCTTGGGACTTGTTTTGAGCTCTAGGTGGAGGTTTTGGCTTGGTTTATTGCCTCATTTGTGTCTTCCCTTCAAGAGGTATAACACTCTCCTTTTATACTTGTTTTGCACACTTGCTTTGCCATCTTTTTCAACTCTTTTGAGGCTGGTTTTGAACTTTCAAAAACTCTATTTTTGTGGCCTAAAAGTGTTGGTTTGAGGGCATTTTCAGTTAAGGGGTGGTTCACCCTTCTTGCTTATTTGTTTGTAAAGCTTTTGTACCTTTGTTCACCACTATCAAACCAATTGTTTTGGGCCTTTTAACCACCGAATTTCAGAGGTTTTTCAGTAGCAAAAAACTCATTTTAAAGTCCAAATTTGGAGGGGTTAGCCTCCCCTCATTGTGTCTTGTTTTCATGCCTAGTTAGCCCTATGTATTAGTTTAATGTTTTAGCTTTTTGTGACTCAAGTCCAGCATGTTTTGAACTCTGTTTTGAGTTGTTTTGCCACTGCTTTGGCTGTTTGGTACTTTTGAGTCTTGTATTGCATAGTTGTAGTGTAAGTCCTTTCACTAGCTTGGTGTTTTAAGGCTTTAACCACCATTGGTTTGAGTTGATTGCATGTTTTAGTGCTTTTTCTCACCTAATTTCAACACTTATAATCTCTGCAATCTCCCTCATTTCTTCACTTTTTCATTTTCTTTGAGGGTTGTTTCAACCTTAAGGTTGTTTAAGCTTGAGATTGAGACTCATGCTTAATGGTTTAATCCTCATTTGAGGGTTCATTATCAACGGCATAAAGCTTCTCTCATGACTTAAACTATCCCTTGGTTGACACTTCTTTCATCTTAGAAGACACTCACCAATGGACAAATTGATTAATGAATGATTTGGTAACTAAAATGTGTAAACAAAATTGGCAAGTAAAAGTGACAAGATAAGTATTCCTTTGTATTACATTGCATGTGTTCAAATCAGACGTTAATTTGAACACAAGGAAAATGGGACATTTCATACTCAAAAGTGATGAAATGTGCCACTTTCCTAGGTCTCCATTGCCCTTGATCATGCATGATAGGGTGATGGTCATTTTGGTCTTATTTTGCATTTATTAAACTTGCATAATTGGTTTCACAAACCATCATGCAATGAAATTGCTTGCTTGATATGAACCAAATTTTGTTCCTCCTTTGATTTCCCTATAAAAAGGAAAGGCAAAGTGTGCAAACAACCCTTGAGAAATACATTGTTTTGCTCTGTTTACTCTCTGTTGCAACAAGGAAGTCCAGGTTATCAGTGGCCGACAGCCACCACCAGTAGCTGACCGGCCCCTTGTCGGTCATTAGTAAAATTTGCATAGTGTGTTGGTAAGGTGGAGCAGAGGTGTTTTGGAAGTGGGCAGAATTGTCAGTGTTCAAATGTGCAAACAGAGGCTTGCAGCAGCAAAGCGGTGGCTTTTCGGGTGGAAATCAAGCACGTGCATGAGCCTCCCTTGCATTCCAAGCTTATTTAACGTTTAAATATCTAGCTTAAATATGTGTTGTAATTAATTAGTTGTAGCTAAGTAAGAGTTATAATTACTTAGTTTGTTTAACTAGTTATTCGATTTCTTTGTAATTAGTTAACTAGAATAGTTAATTAATTCGAGTTTTTAGCGTAGCTAGTTGGTTAGCTTATTCATTCAGACCCTCCTTCGTGAAGGCGTAATGTTGTAATAAATGTGCATGCGTGTGTGTGTGTATGTTTTCTAATCCCACATCTTTCTTCCTTTTATTTAATCGCTTTTGGTGGTTAGATTAGGGTCATGTTTTAATTAGCATGCTTTATGCCTTATGCTTGCATCCATTCATTCGTATTGCATGCATCGAGGCTTGGCTTATCATTCAAACTGTATTGCCATTTCAATAATTCTTTGCATACGTGTTTAATCGCATGTCGTTTAAATTGCTTCATATGTCATATTAGTAGCCGAGCTTATTAATTGCATTATTGCATGTGTTGCATTAGACACTTAACATAGTTAGGAATCATGCATATTTCACTAACTCATATTTTCTTGGCTTAGAGTACTAGGTGAGTTTTTACGCTTTAGCATACTTGCATGAGTGTGATTGCCATGTTGCCATGTTTTGCTTACTTGCCATAAGGCCATGTGCTTAAATGCTAAACTGCTTGAATGCCTGTGGATGAAGGCTTATGTGGACCTACCCCGAACGTCCCGGCGCTCCGCGCGCGAAAATGGCGCGAGATTCCGTTTTGTCCATTGGGCTTACTACAGTTCGGACTCAAATGTCATGGTTCTGAATCTAATCTCACAATGTGCGATGTGAGACCGATATATCACCAAAGAGTCCAAATTCGGCAAATCGTTTTGGAAAACTGATTTTTATAAAGAAGTGCCAAACATGGACTGCTTTGCCAGATACAGAGTTGCCACCTAAATATTTTATTTTGGGAGAATTTAGGAAACCCTGACTCGTGCCTAAGGCCATGTGTCCATCATCACGAAAGTTGCCTCGGCTCAGGAACTTGGGTACGATTAGGGAAGGTCATTTAATCTGCACCCCCGCTCACCCGATCAAAGATCGGCCTGTACTAAGCATGATATCTTGTTTTTGAAAACACATGTGTTCTTAATCCGGTTAATTAGCTAATCTTACTATGTGATGCGGACAGCAAACAAGTATAGACTAGATCGCCTAATTTGGAACAAAACATTGCATATTCATTTGAAAACGATTTGAAGTTTGCTACTTGCAAGTAGGCTAAAATGCGGATTTCAATGAATTGTTCCAATTCAAGTAATTTAACCTTCACCCACAGGCAAATGCAGTTAATCAACTAAGCAGTTAGCCTCATGGTAAGCATGCTTTTATGGCAACATTAACACATATGCAGTATGCTAAAGCGTAAACACTCACAGTGTACTCCGTGCCAAAACAAAAAACTAGTTAGAAATCAATACATGATCCTAGTTCATGTTAAGATGGCTAATGCAACACATGCGAGAATGTAACTAAAATAGGCTCGGCTATTCTAGAATGTCATGTGAAATGTAACTTGGTACATGTATTCAAATTGGAATTGAAATACAATGCAATTAGTATGATGCGCTGAGCCCGGTGCATGCAAGACAGATGAATGGATGCACACATGCGAACATAAAGTGTGCTAAATGAAATATGCCCAAAAACTAACCATCGTAAGTAGTTAAGTAAAAGGGAGAAATAAATGGAGGTTGGAAGACATGCATCACACACACGCACGCTTATTACAATAATGTGCCCTCTCGAGGGGAGAGGGACCAAATAAGAAGCTAACTAGCTAATCTAAGCTAATTAAACTAATTATTACACAACAAATTAATTAACTAATCCTAGTTAACTAATTATTACAGAACGAATTGCATAGCTAACGCATTAACTAATTAAAGTACAAACCAAAGCAAAAGCGAGCTATCTAAGCATGGCAGCTAAGGAAAGCAGTAAATCAAGAGCCTCAGAGGGAGAGGAATGCATGCAAGCCCCGTCGCCTCGTTCGGAAATCCAATGCGATGCCCCGATTTGCCTCTGTTTTCATCTGTCCTCAGAACTCTGCACCAAGCTCTAGAAGAAAGATGAAACTTTACCTAGGGAAACCTGTGGGAGGGTGGCCAACCACTTTTGGTTGTTGAAAAACCAGAAAAGTGGTCGGCCGGCTAGTTTTTCTGGCTGGCCGGCCAGTTGTTGCTGCTGAACTGCAATTTGCTGCAACAGAGAGCAAGAAAGGGCATGACAATGTATTTGCAAGATATGTGTGCACAACCACCCTTCCCATCATGTCATGAACTCAAAGGGGTGTGGTTCTCGACCCTCGAGCCATCAATCACGCATTTCAATGCATGATGGCTAAGAGGCAAAGTTGCATAATTCAATGTAAAATGAATGGACAAGTAAACACATAAAGCCTAGAACTCTATCATGTATGATCAAAAGCGTTGGTGACCGAGAATTGAGGCACATTTCATCGCTTGAAGTATGAAACGTCCCTCGTTCCTCGTGTTTGGACTAACACCTATTCCAAACAACAATGCAACACATAACATGGCATACACAATGCGACTCAAGCATACAAACATGGGAGGGATACGCATGCAAACATGCAATTAACATACTAGCATACACAATGCGAATGAACTATATGACATACACAATGCAATGACTAACATGGCATACACAATGTGAATCAAGAGCACGGCATGCGCAATGCAAACAACAACATAACATGCACGATGTGATGTGACATGGCATACACAATGCTCAATGGGCTTAAACCGAATGTGGATAGACCTCAGCCATGCCAAAACAGAGGCCATAATGCTAAAACGAAGACACCGAAAACACATACAAGCATGCATGCCAATTGGCTCACCAATTAAGGCACTAAGGTGCAACTCTCAAGAACAATTAAAGAGTGAAAAACATGGAAGTGTAGCAACACTAAGTGCACTGAAATGAGGTAAGAAATGATGCCAAATCATTCAAACAACACAAGTATGGCATGCTAGGGTCCTTAAAGCATGAAGCTAGTAAAGAGGACTACATAGGAGGCATGCAATACATGGCACAAATGCATGAAATAAGCATGGACAGAACTCAAGTAGGTCAAAATAAGGACCTAAACATGCTGAGACGAGGGCCCAAAGGCCTAGGCATGCAAGCACACAAGCTAAGGCATAAACTAGGCAACAATGCGTAACACTCAAAGGCACTTAAAGCATGATTGAGGTAGGAACATGGCAATGTTATAAGCTCTGAAATGTCATGTTAAGTGATGCCAAATCATGTACACAACACAAATGAAGCATGCAATGGTGCTTAAAGCTTGAGGCAAGCAAGAGCATTTGTACTACAAGTATTCAAAACATGAAGCATGTGGCCAAGGTAACCCAAAATAGTCCTAGAACATGTCAAAATGAGTCTAAAGCATGCATGGGAGGAAGCCAAAACAAGCTAGCGTGGAGGGCAAGAGGCATGGTGCATACAAGGCAAATAAGGTAGATTACACTACACCTATTAAGACCAAGGATGACTTAACCAATAAAAATCAGAGTTATATCATGGCAAAATAACCCCAAAAACACATTGAAATGATGGCTCGCGAGCTAAGGCATGAAGGCATACGCAATGATTCATGTTAAGGCATAAAGGGGCAAACCCTCCAACGCTTTGAATGAATGACAAATGTGAATGCATGGCCATGAAACATGGACTGAAATCACATAATAAATGATGCCAAATCATTAAAAATAGTCCAAGTAATGAATACTAGTGGACTTGATGCACAAAGCTAACAAGCTAGAATGAACCAAGGCTATACAAAGCAAGTCATGCATGGCCAAAACAACTAAAATCAGACCTTAAACATGGTAAAATATGAACAAAATCTTCTTTAAGTTAAGCCAAAAACATGCTAAAAAGACATGTTAAAGCATGATGCATGTTAGGCTATTTCATGGAATTGCATTACAAGTGCATGGAGCATGCAAGGGCCAACCAAACCAAACCAAAATAGAGTCATGACATGGCAAAACATTACCAAAAACATGTTGAAATGGAAAGAAAACAAGCTAGAATGACATGCTACTTCATGGAGCATACAAAGCTAGTTTGTGTGATTTACACTACAAGTGTATTAACCATGCATGGAGTGACCAAACCAAGCAAAAATAGTGGTATGCCTTAGCAAAATAACCACAAATACAAGCTAAGATATGGCCAACAAAAGCTTAACAAAGATGCTCAAACATGAGGCATGTGAAGCAAGTAAACAAAATACAAGGAGAGGGGATACCTCTCCTATTTAGGACACCAAAACCACCTTTCCACCACTAAAAATCCTCTGGATTTCAATGGTAGAAAGGTCATGCAAAGGCTTCAACAAGAGCCTAAAGGGATGGCTCAAAACAAGGCCTAACAAGGCCTAAGAGGGGGTAAATCACCCTAAACAAAAAAGTGACCTTAAACAAAGATCTTGAGCATGCAAAAAAAGAACTTTTTCTAGTTAAGACTTAAGCTTAAAAATGTATGCAAGAAGGGCTAAAAGCTTAATCAAGAATGGGGGATTTAAGGGTTAAAGACTTACCCTTGAAGACCTCCTTTATAACTGCAACTTCAGCAAGTTTTCCAAGCTCAAACTAATCCAAGAATACCAAAAACAACTTCAAGAAGCCTCAGCAACACAATCAAGGTGTTTGAGTGTGTGTTTGTGTACAAAAGTGGGACAAATCTACACTTTAAGGCACAACACAAGAGAGAAATGAAGATGTATAGATATAGATTATATGTATGGCTCAAAGAAGTTTTTCTGACCCTAGAGGAGGGAGGAGGAGCCTCCCTCTTATAGAAACCAAAAGGCAAAGCTTCTTGGAGAAGCTAAGCTTCAAACAATTCCCTCTATACACGTGTATGGAGGATAGCTCTAATGCCCTCCAACTGTGCCAGCTAGAGGAAAATATCTCTAAAAAGGTGCCAAAAAGCAGCCGACCACTTGAAGTGGTCAGCCTTCTACTTAAAGTGGTCGGTCGACCACTTTAAGGGGTCTTCCAGAGCAACAACTGGTCGGCCATAGATGGGAGAGGTCTAGAGCATGAAAGAAGACTAATGGTGTGGTGGCCGACCAGAAAATGTGGCCCAAAGGTCAATCAAGCCAGTTATCCGACCAGAAAACTGGCTAGCAGAAGGAAAAGTGGTCTCCCACCCTTGTACCACCTTCCAAACAAGGAAAACAAGGTTTGTACCAAAAACAAACCAAAATGGATGCAAGACGAGAGATTGTGAGGCAAAGCAAGCGGCCGAAAGCCCCGAAAACTAGCTGACGAGCATCAAAAGTGGTATGCCACCACAAAAGTGGTTTCCCGGACCACAGTGTTCCTCTAGGCAGAGGCAACAAGGTGTGGTTCAAAAACCACGCCAAACGGAGAACGTTAAAGGGTCTCGAACCAAGGCGCGCGGCCGAAGGCTCTAAAATCGGAAACTAGTCTCCAAACGGGAAAAGTGGCCTATGACCACAAAAAGTGGTCTACAACCACAAAGAGATGGTCTACAAGACCACTCCCTCCCTCCAGGAAGAGAAAACAAGATTCGGTCCACAAACCGAGCCGAAGCACAAAAGAGTTCAGAGGCCTGGAGGCAAGGCTCTCAGCCAAAACTCCAGAGACTCGAAACGAGCACAACATGCACCATCACCGAGCGCTCAATCGATGACGTCTGAGTCTTAAGGTTGGTCAAAAATGGGGTGTCTACAGTTTGTTGTTTGAATTGGAACAATTCAACGAATGTATGTTTTAAGCCCACTTTGTTGAGTGGCAAATCATGTTGTAGCACGTCCGCGAGGGACCCCGCTACTACAGTTCGGACTCGATTTTGTTTGCGGTTCTTAGTCTGAACCAAAGAGTCCAAATCCGGCAAATCGTTTTGAGAAAACAAATTTTTGAAAAGAAGTGCCAAACATGGACTGCTTTTCCAGATACAGAGTCGCCACCTAAATATTTTTATGGGGGAATTTAGGAAACCCCGACTCGGTGCCGAAGGCCACATGTCCGTCATCACCGGAGTTGTCTCGGCTCGGGAGCTAGGGTACGATTGGGGAAGGTCAGCTATGAGCACCCCCTCTCGCCCGATCCGAAGATCGGCCTCTACTAACCGTGATATCCATTTTTGAAAACGTTATGTGTTCTTATTCCATTTATTAGCCTAGAATTACTACGTTATGCGCGCAGAAAACAAGTATAGACTAGATTGCCTAATTTGGAAACAAGCATTGCATATCCGTTTGTTTTGGAAAAATGTTTTGGAATTTGCTACTCGCAAGTAGGCTAAAATACGGATTTCAACGAGTTTTTCCAACTCAAACAATCCAACCTTCACCCACAGGCATTCGAACAGTTTATAACACATAAGCATCTAGCCACATGGTAAACATGCTATCATGTTAACATTCACACGCATGCGATGATGCTAAAGCGTAAATACTTACATCGTACTCCAAGCCAAAACAATAAACTGGTTAGCAAACATGCGTGATCCTAGTTCATGTTAAATTGACTAATGCAGCACATACATGATGCAATTAGATAGGCTCGGCTAACCTAAACATGGTATGCGAAATGCTACAACTATCACGTATTCAATTTGAAATTGAAATACAAATGCAGTTAGCGTGATGCGCCGAGCCCGGTGCATGCAAGGCAAATGTATGAATGCACGCATGCATTGCATAAGGTATGCTAATTTTAGAGATGCCCTAGTCTACCATCATAAGCAGGTAAATAAAAGGGAAGAAAGAAGTGGGGGTTGGAAGACTTTCACACACTCACCCACACTTATTACAGAATTGCCCTCACTCGGAGGGTCCAAATAAATATTACAGTCCGAATAAATAATACTAAATTAATTATTACAAAATTTCTAATCTAATTAACAAATTAAATGCAAAGAGAGGATGGCCGTAGCCCCCGCCTCGGGATGCGTGAATGATGCATGCTCGGATTTATCTTCCCCCGAAAGCCCGGAAACCCATACCATGCCACTGCTGCCTCTGTTAATGCTGCCCTGCTCCTCTGAAAATTGCCAAAGTCTCAGGGTGTCTTCAATGAGAACTGCATAACACCACCGGCTAAGTGAAATGACCACCGGCCATGGGAAATTTCCATCGGCTGCTTTCAAGTCCATCGGCCTCATATCCTTTGCCAGTCGGCATTCTTCAGTGCCGGTCGGCAGAAACTTCCTGCAGAAGCTGGTTTTTGATAGCAACAAGGACAGACAGTGCATGGCATAGAATTTCAAGCACATGTATGCGCAGGCACACTCCCTATCATGCAAGGGACTCAAGGGAGCTTGACCCTCGACCCTCGGGCCATCAATTACGCATGATGGCCTAAGAAGCCAAGTTTTGCAACTTTGATATCAAATGAAATGCAAGCACAAAACACATCAAAGGGCCCCAACCCCTATCATGATTGATCAAGAGGCAAGGGATGCATGCTCAATGAAATGCAACCTAGGCATGGAGGCTAAGTATGCAACATGAACATGCAAATGAGCAATGTATACTAGGCGCGCAACCTAAACATGTAAGTAAACATGGCATGCAACAACATGCGATGATGGACTAAAACTAACATGGCTAGCTCGCAAGCGTGCCAAAATCGGTGGCCATTAGATGAAAATGAGACTCTCGAAACGCGTGCACGCATGCACGCAAACTGAGGACCAAACCTAAGGCATAGTATGAAACTCTAACAAGGCATGGCGAGGCATGAAATATGGCATACAAGCATGTAATTTCAGCACTGAAATGTGGTATAAAACAGCCCCGAATCACGGAAAAATAGAACCCGATGCATGAAATGAAACCGAAATGCAAAACTAGGCCCATGCATTGGCCTATAGCTATATAAAACATGCATTATTCGATTATGACATGTGAAGACAGATTCTAGGTAGCCCCAAAACAAGAATTTTTGCAGTTTTAAACAAGGCCAAACAGCAAGCACACATAGGGCAAAACTAGCATGCAAAAATGGCCCTAAATGTGAGATAAAGAAGCAACTCACAGCTGCTAACCCCAAACAGATTAGGGCCCTTCAACAATGTTGAAGAGGGGCCCAAAATATGACCTTTTACAGTTGATGGCCAAGCCCAAAACAGTATACAAGTATGCTGAAAATACTATGCAAGATTAAGGCCAAAAAAGAGCTACAACATAAAGTATACAAAGGGTGTCTCAAACAGCCATGGACCCTTAATAAAACATTAAGAGGGGGTCAAAATAGGGCCATTTTCAGTTCAGACCAAAGTCCAAAAACAGAGACACAATAGGCTAATAAATCATGCAAAAATGGGGACCAAAGAGGGGTATAATGACAAGTGTCACATGGAGGTCCCAAACAGTGATGAGCCCTTCTTCAATGTTGAAGAAGGGCTCAAAATAAGCCTATCTACAGTTTATATCATGCTCCAAAACAGATCACACATAGGCCAAAAATACTATGTAAGATTATGGCATACAAAGGGGTAATGAAGCAAGTGCAAGATGGGGGTCCCAAACAGGGTAAGACCCTTAATGAAACAGAAAAATGAGCTCAAAAAAATGATATTTTCAGTTATGGTCGGAGCTCAAAACAGCAAGCAAAAGGGGCTAAGAAAACTTGCAAAAATGAGCTAGAAAGAGGGAGAAATCAACTCACCCTTGAAGACCAATCCTTTGCTACCTCTTGGACCAAGAAAAGCTGCCTCCTAGCCTCTGAGAAGGCCCTCCAAGCTGTTGGAATGGAGTGGTGGTGTGGTGCTATAGGGTGTAGTGCAAATAGGCCAAGAACAAGGGTCGTTGAACACTCTAACACACCCAAATGTAGAGAGAGAGGGAGATATAGAGAGAGAGGGTGATATATATGTTATATGTATGTATTAGGTCTGATTTTTCTGAACCAAAACAATGGAGGAGGATGGGTTTCTTTTATAGAGCAAGGAAATGGCATAAAGCTTCTCAAAGAAGCTATACAAAAGGGTCAAAGGGACCAAGCTTCTAAGAGAAGCTAATGCAAAGGTGCAAGCTTCTTGAGGAAGCCAAGACAAGGGGTCAAATCTTCCTCAAGAAGCTTTGAGCAAAGGGTGCAAAAAAAAGGGGTCAAAAGGGGTGCAAAGGGTGCAAAATAGCCACACACGTGCATGGGGAGGAGAGCCTGTGCATTCCAGTTGGCACAGCTGGCATCCATTCAATCTGTACAATACTCCAGAAGGTAGTCAGCTAGCAAACTTGGTCGGTCAGCCATCTTTTCTAGCCGGTCGGCCATCTATTTGGTCGGTCGGCCATTTGTTTTGGCCGATCGGTAGGAAAAATCTGCTCTGCAGGTCCAACTTCAAACGGGCATAACGTCTTCATATGAACTCCTTTTCGGGTCATTATTGTGTCAAAATTGAAGCCCCGGAAGTAAGCTTTCCAATGGAACCAGCCTTGCATCAAAATTCCAACTGTGCAAAAAGTTATGCTTGTTTTAGTGAAGGCTGCTCAGTTTCGGTCCAACCAGGATGATGCCCAACTTCAACCAATCATATCTCCGCCCTCCGGTCTCGGATTCAAGAGATCCTTGAATGAAAAATGAAGCCACAGAAGTCTTCTTTCCAACGGTGGTGGCCTCATATCTTAACTCAAAGTGTATAGAAAAATAAGCTTGATTTAGCGAGGACTGGTCGTCCATTTCTTAGCAATTCTTAACTATCTTCTTCTCCAACTTGGCTTCTCCCCTCTTCTCCGCTTTTCTTCAACTTCAAACCCCTAAGCAAGGTGTTTTGAAATAATTTTCAAATATTTCATCTCTATTTCATTCATTTCCACTTTGTCCTTGCTCGGTTTATCGAAAAGCGCATTTTTGACAAAATGTGAGCCTCGGAACATCGTAGAAACTTTATTTCAAAAATGTTTTGAAAGAGAGGGTTTTAAGGTCTAAAAACCATTCAAAATAGCTTTGGTCCAAAATGGGGTGTGAAGTTGGGATTTGACCCTCTCATTGCCGAAGAAATTGAACCTTTGCCCTGCACACATTTCATCATCGAGCAAACCATCAGTAGCGCCCAAGTCTTAAGGGAGGTCAAAAATGGGGTGTCTACACATGTTTTAAGCCCTCTATGTTTGGTGGCAAATTCGCATACTTTAAACCCACTTGAGGTGGAAAATTCAAACCATTTTTGCAAAAAACAAACATGAAGTTGAATTGTTCCAACTTAAGCAAACTAGTCTATACTTGCTTGTGCGCATCACATAATAAAGCTAGCATAATAACCTAAATAAGAGCACATAATGTTTATAAAAAATCATACAATGATTAGTAGAGGCCGATCTTTGATCAGGCGAGCGGGGGTGCTCAATCCATGACCTTTCCCTCTCGTACCTAAGTTCCTGAGCTGAGGCACTTTGGTGATAACGAACACGTGGCCTTTTGGCACGAGTCATGGGTTCCCTAAATTTTCTCGAAAATAAAATATTTAGGTGGCGACTCTGTATCTGGCAAAGCAGTCCAATTTTGGCATTTTTTATTCTAAAATCAATTTTCCAAAACGATTTGCCGGATTTCGATTCTTGGGTGTTTATCGATTTCATATTGCACTTGTGAGATTAGATTCAGAACCACAGGAGTCTGAACTGTAGGGCTTTCTTTCAAACCTTTCGAAAGGAGGCACGAAAAAGTCGAGCTACAATTGGTCCTATTTTGTTCTTAATTAGTTAATTTTAAATTTTAAGTTGTTTTGGGATAGTTTTTAAAATTTTCATTATGTGTACATACTTAGTTAATTTTTCATTATGTGTACATGCTTATAATTGTTCTCTGCACATTCTTCTTTTTCAATCCAGATGTTAAATTAAAAAAAAAACTGCTACTACATTTTGCTTGTCCTTGTAGAACATGTCTTCCGAATTTCATTCAATGATGACAAGTTGTGTGTTTGAAAAGTGGTTCTCGAATTTAGAAGCTCACATTTTAGAACTAGCAGTTTATCTTTGCTTTTGAGCATGAGCTAGTTGACAGAAAGTTTGTAGTCTTTGTTCTTTTTGGGTGTTTACTTCCATGAATTCCTATCTATGTTATTTAAAAATTCCATTTTTCTGTCTTTTTTTTCCCACTTATGGTTGACCTTTACCATGTTGTCTATATGTCTGTTTCGTTTGCTTTTTTGGTATCTTTTACTTTCATGTATTTGTATTTCTTTGCTTTAAGCTTATGTTTGGTGCATGTAGCACCACTGGCTATTGATGTTGCTTATTTGAAACAGGGTACTACTTGTCATATGGCTACCATAGATTTTCTGCTACTGTAGTTCTTTGATACAAAAGAGAGATTATTTTGCTTTGTTTGGATGTTGGGAGGGTCATCTTATGCTAGGAGTGAAAAATCGCTTGACTACTTTGTTACACTTATTTTTTAGAATTACCAATTATGTTTATCTCTGCGATATATTGAAATTTACAGATAAATTCTCTTGCAATTCTCTTGTAGCAGTGAGAGAGGTGGCTGTTATTCTTGATGAGTTGGCAGTAGAGAGAAATGTAGAAAAATGGCTGTTGTTGAAGATGAAGGAAGCACAAGTCCACTTCCTGAAAGGGTATGATTCAAATTGTTTTATTTTAATATCTAGCATTAGCTTTTCTTTTTTACCTCATCTTACTCTATTTAATTTATACTTGCTGATATTTTTTCCTTTGATTTGGCTTATTTATATATATCTTATTTTTAGTGCACTACCTACATCTTTCTACTACAATGATGTTAGAGAATTTCAGCATAGCCCTCTTTATCGGTTCATATACTAACCTCTCATCAGAAATAATGACATTGAAATCACCCTATTGTCATCCCGGGCAATTCCAACTTGCCTTCACTGCTGAAAACTCTGCCCGCATAAGTTTTTTATCTTCCTCATCTTGGTGTTCAAAAACACCTGAAAAGGTCCACTGAGAGCCATCCTATATGCTTCTAAACAAATAAGGAACAAACATCCTCCTTGATCAAACCCATGTCCCACAACATTAGAATACCACCTACAGTCTCCACTGCCCCAAGAAAAACTCAGTCCTGTTGATCAACTTTTCTTGTATCTCATTTTCTTAATATCGAAGCTGATATACTTTGGATGTGTTCATATTTTTAACTCTTTGAGTGAACTATATATACATGCATATGTATATTTAGTACTTTATTGTCTTTATTGGTGGTATATATTTTAATTGCTGGTAGTCATGCTTATGCTTGTCTGCTATATTTAGTAAATAGCAATGTCTCTGTACAAAGTTAATGACTTATGGTTCATATGCTTCTCTAACGGGGTAAAGTTACACCGTAATTAAAATAAAGATTGTTTGATACCTTACATTTAACAGTTATTTCCTCTTTCCTACTCCACAGCTTTATGGTGAAAATCTTGTAGCAATGGTTATTGTGATGATTGTGGAACCTGGATTTGGTGAACAGAAGTTCATGTTAGAAATGATGGATAAGGTGCGTAAACCATTGTTATTTATATTGATGTTATTATTCCATCCTTCTCATTTCCACAGTCCATAAATGTGGTTTTCAGGTACACACACTTAGAAAGAAGTACCCATCACTTGATATAGAGGTTAGCCCATTTCTATCGGTGATGCTTTAGTTATCTTCTATGTGCTTGCATTCATTATCCATGTCGCTATTTCTCTAGTCTGCACCAAAGTTACCCAAAACTCTCTTTCCAAACAACAAATGCAATGTAGGATTTTTTACCCTCAATGTTATTGGCAAATTTCTAGGGATGGATTCTTGAAACCCATAAGAGATGTTTTGGAAACACTTGACACATTGTGTTGCAGTTATAATTTTTATGAATCCAGAAAAAATGTTATGAAGTTGTTTATAAGGAGAAAAGGCCTATCTCAATACATGAAAGTGGGCCTCAACTAGATTTTCTTATATATGCTATATGAAATAGTTCAAGGATTTAAAGAAGACGGGAATTGAATCGGGTTCCCGGTTTGGAAGTTAGAGCAGATTTAACTCTAGGCAAACTAGTTCCTTAAGAAACTTAAAATTCGAGGTGTTGACGCCCCAAAATCACCAAATGACATTAGATTAGCACGAAACTTGGCACACAGAACCGCCTTGGCACGAAAGACTTGTGGGAGAAGACGAGACTCAAATCGGGTTTTCGGTTTGGGAGTTAGAGCCAGATTTCACTCTAGGCAAACTAATTTTTTTCACTCTAGGTAAACTAGTTCCCTAAGAAACTTAGAATTCGAGGTGTTGATGCCCCAAAATCACCAAACGACGTTGGATTAACACGAAACTTGGCACACACGACCGCTTTGGTGTAGCTCAGCTTTTTCGCGCCCCCTTTTAGAAGACGAATAAGCCCTACAGTATTAGACTTCTGTGGTTCTAAATTTGATTTCACAAGTGCAATGCGAAATAGATAATCACCAAAGAGTCCAAATCTGGCAAATCTTTTGAAAAATCAATTTTGAATCAAATTGCAAAAAATAGACTAATTTGCCAGATACAGAGTTGCCACCTAAATATTTTTTAGAAATTTAGGAAACCCATGACTCGTGCCAAAGGCCATGTGTCCGTCATCACCAAGATTATCTCGATTCGAGAATTTAGGTACGAGAGGGGAAGGTCGTGAATGCATTTGAGCGCCCCCGCTCACCTGATCAAAGATCGACCTCTACTAATCATGATATAATTCTTATTTACATTATATGCTCTTGTTCCAATTTATTAGGCTAGTATTACTATGTGATGTGCACACAAAAGTATAGACTAAATCGCAAGAATTGAAACATCTCGAGTCATGTTCGTTTGCAAAATTGTTTCGAATATGTACCACTTGAAAAAGTGATCACATATGAACATTACTCAAATTATTCCAATTCAAACAACAAGACTTCATCCACAGGCATTCAAGTAGTTTATCACTTAAGCATGAAGCCTTATGAAAAGCATGCTAAACATGTCAACAATCACACAAATGCGATTATGCTAAAGAGAGTAAGGGCTTACCTAGTAATCCAAGCCAAAATAAACAAAATAGTTAGAAAAATGCATGATCCTAACTTTATGTAATATAACTAATGCAATACATGAGATATGCAACTAAATAGGCTTGGCTTCTAATATGGCATATGAATCAATTTGATAACATACGGTCTAAGCACGTATTCAAAGAAGTATTTGAAACAACAATGCAATTAGAATGATGAACCGAGCTTCGGTGAATGCAATACAAATAGATGCAAACATGAAGAATGCTAATTGAAACATAATGTCCCTATACTAACCATCATAAGATAGTAAATAAAAGGGAGAAAGACATGAGGTTAGAAGACATATAAATTATTACAACATTGCGCTCTCACGAAGGAGAGTCTGAATGAATAAACTACCTAACTAGCTAACTAATTAAAGCTAAGCTAATTATTACACAACAAATGAAATTAGCTAAATTACTTAACTAATTATTACAACACTTGAATTAACTAACTAGTTAACTAACTAATTAAGTAATTACAACGCAAGTGCAATTAAAATAAGTAATTAAACTAAACAACTAACTACTACGTCTCGGGAAATGAGGGATGTTCATGCGCATGCTCGGTTTCCACCTGAAAAGACCACCGTTTTGCTTCCGGAGAGCCTCTGTTGCACAATAGAACACCAACACTGCTACTCACTCTACTCTACCATAAAAACTCACTGTTGAAATTTATACCTGTGGTCGGTCGGCTAGTGATGAGGACTGCTGGCCACCAATGGTGGCCGGCCAGCCATCAAAGGTGGTCTACCGGCCATGGAAAGTGGCCTACCGGCCACTGCTGCCCAGTTCTCTTTGCTACAACAAAGGACAAACAAAGCATATATAGGGTATTTTCAAGGGTTGTCTACATAACTCACCCCTCCTTTTCGTGAGCAAATCCAAGGAGTGGTGAACTTAAGTCACAAACCACTAACTCAAGCAATTTCATTGCATGATGGCTTGTGACTCAAGATGTGCAATTTCAGTAAATGCAACAAAAAGAGACTCTAAAGACCACCTCCCTATCATGGAAGATCAAGGGAAGTGGTGACCTTAAAGCCTTGAATCATTTCATCACTAATGAGTATGAAATGGCTAAAGCTTCCATGTGTTCAATTAACGTCCAATTGAACACAACACCAATTATTATCTTGCACTATTTTTTTGCCTTAATTTTAGTTACTCAATTTTAGATTACCAACCATCCTTTAATTCATTAAGTCCAATAATGAATTTAAGTCATCTAATGGAGTGAAGTACCAAACCAAGAGTTAACTTAAGACATGAAAGAGATGTCGTGCCGTTGATAATGAACCCGTAAAAGGGATTAAACCATTAAGCACAACAACCTCAGTCTCACGATTAAAAGAACAAAAGGCTTGAAACAACTCTCGAAGCAAAACAAAAGCTAAGAAAGGAGAGTGGTTGCAGAGCTTATTAGTGTTGAAAATAAGTGAGAAAAGCATAAATAAATACTATTAACTCAAACAAGATGGTGTCTAAGGCCTAGAACACCAAACTCATGAGGACTATTACACTATAAGCATGCAATGTAAAGCTCAAATGCAACTAAAAGCCCAAAACAATGCTAAAATAGGTTAAAAGCAATCCTAAAACATGCTGGACTTGAGCTAAAAATAGCTAGATTAACATGCTAAAACATGGCACTAACTAGGTTAGTAAGCAAGACACAAGGAGGGGAGGCTAACCCCTCCAAATTTGGACTTTAAAACATGATTTTGGCCACTGAAAAAGCTCTGAAAATCAATATTTAAAAGCTTGGAAAAAGCTAGTAAAAGGGTGGGAAACACAAGGGCACAAGCCTCTAAAACAAGGTATAAAGAAAGGCTATCAACCCCTCAACCTTTAATGGCCTTAAACCTAAGTTTCAGCCCAAAAAACACAGAGTTTTGACAGTCCAAAACAATGGAAAAATAGTAGGAAAAATAGTAGAGAAAGCAAGCAAATAGGTGAAGCCTTATACCTCTTGAAGAGAAGAAGCAATTCAAGCAACAAAACCAAGCAAATAACACCCTCAAGAACTCAAACCAAGCTCAAGAATACCTCAGCTCAAAGATGAGAAGATTTGGTTAAGGTTGTATAGGCAAAGGTTAAGGAATTGTAGGCTAAAGTGTAGAGATTTGGTAGAGAAAGAGAGAGAGAATTGTAGAGATAGAGAGAGGGAAATTTTTTTATCTCAAAATTTTCTAACCTTAAAACATGAGAGAGGGGCCTCCTATATATAGAAAACATGAAATTCCCTCAAGGAGATCCAGCCCTACACGTGGGGATAGATGCATACATCTGTGCAAATAGCTGGCACAACTAGCATAAAATATTTCCAAAATATATTGGTGGCTGACAGCTCAAAAGTGATGGCCGACAGCCTCTAAAAGTGTCCGGCAGGCCACCAAAAGCTGCAGGTTTGAAGAACCAAGGCTTGGTCCAAAATTGGGACAACAAAGGTACGGGGTTTGAAAGGCTCAAAGTTGTGGCATTCTGCTGAGGACTTCGAGCACTTGGCGAGCATATAAACTCATCATTGGGTGTGCATGCAATGGTGTCCAAGCCGTAAGGCCTTCAAAAATGGGGTGTCTACAGTTGCCCCTCTTCGACATAACTCGGAGTCATGAAATGACGTAAGTGAATGTCAAAGCCCATAGACGACCCATTTTGACAAGGTCATAAGACTTGGACAAACAACCAAGACAAAAATAAATGGTTGCGCTCGCAGGCTACCTATGTATCCCTTTACAAGGAATCAAACCAGCGTAGTTCTGGGAAAAAATGCAAATGATATGCACTATGCAACTTTGAAAGCTAGACTCACACGTTTTGTGACGCTGATAGTTTAAAAAAACTCATGATTATGCGAGATGATGCAATAGGCAATAACAAATGCGATAAGCAAGAATGAACACAATAAGCAAGATAACAACACATGGATGAAATAAAATGCACTCTAACCACACCTAAACAAGAGACGAGGAAAGAAAACACTGCTCAGGGTTGTGTCTGATGCATCTTGAGAAACTGAGAACAAAAATAGCTTGGGATCGCGTCTCACACATCTCAAGAAATTAAAGAATGAAAACCACTCGGGGTCGCGTTTCACGCGTCCCGAGATACAACATACCCAGGGCTGCGCGTCGCACGCCTCGAGATAGGAGAAAACAGTTCAAGCTCGTGTTTCACGCGTCCCGAGATAAAACCCGCCAAGGCTACGCGTCTCGTGCCCTGAGATACAAAAAAACTGCTCGGGCTCGTTGTAACGATCCTGACCCATGATTAACGTATAATTCACGACTAAAAAGGCTTAATAAGTAATTATAAGCAATTAAAGTGAAATTTTGTGTTAATTGCCTGTGTTGTATTATTTGTGTTTATATCTGTTTATCATAGAAAGATCTGTTCATGTTTATGTTTTGTTCTGCGAATTGAAGGCCTTATCGGCATTCGATTCAGAAATTGACTTGGTTTTTATGTTAATTAAAATTTTTAGAATTTTATAGTAGGTTTAATTGAAATTAAATTCTGAACAATTAAATTAGATTAATTAATGCCACTTTGCTTAGCTTAAGCCAAATTAATTAATTACCACTAAGCAAGCCTATATAAGGCCACTTCTACATCTTCCTACACATTTTGACACCCTCATTCCCTCATATTTTGTCCTCAATGTGAGAGAGAGTGAGAGACTAAAGAACTTGGGACCAAACTTGAGGTAGAGAAGGCCATTGCTAGAAGATTTGGAGAATTACTCAAGATTTTGACTAATTGAAGCTCAATTGGGTAGCTGTAGACTGCCCGAACTTCCTCCGCGCGCCCTCCTTTTCGGAGAGGGTGCGGATATGGGTTCTAGCTACTATAGTTCGGACTCCTGTCACAGTTCTGAATCTAATCTCACAAAGTGCAATGTAAGACTGATAAATCACCAAAGAGTCCAAATCCGACAAATCGTTTTGGAAAACTGACTTTAATAAAAAAGCACCAAAACATCGGCTGTTTTGCCAGATTACAGAGTCGCCACCTAAATGTTTTGTTTTTGGGAAATTTAGGAATCCCTGACTCATGCCAAAGGCCACGTGTCCATCATTACCAAAGTTGCCTCAGCTCGGGAACTTGGGTACAAGAGGGGAAGGTCCTGAAATGAGCACCCCCGCTCGTCCGATCAAAGATCGACCTCTACTAAATATGATATGTTGTTTTGAAAACACATGTGTTCTTGTTCCGGTTATTTAGCTAATTTACTACATGATGTGCACAGCATACAAGTATAAACTAGATCGCCTAAATTGGAACAAAACAATTCAATGTTTGTTTTCGAAAATGGTTTGAATTTGCCACCCTCAAGTGAGCTTAGAAATGAGGATTTGCCACCAAACAAGGTGGGCTTAAAACATGATGATTTGCCACTCCAGTTGGGCTTAAAACTCACATTTTGATAAATTGTTCCAATTCAAGTAATCAAGCCTTCATCCACAGGCATTCATGCAGTTATAGCAATTAAGCACATAGCCTTGTGGCAAGCATGCTATCATGGTAATCACTTACACATATGTAAGGATGCTAAAGCATAAACACTTACAATGTACTCCGAACCAAAACAGAAAACTAGTTAGAAATCAATGCATGATCCTAGCTATGTTAAGATGCCTAATGCAACACATGCAAAATGAAACTAAATAGGCTCATCTATCTACTTATGGCATATGAATGCAACACTTTGATATATGTATTCGAATAAGTATTGAAATACAATACAGTTTGAATGATGCGCCGAGCCTGGTGCATGCAAGGCAAATGAATGATGCACGCATGCAAGCATAAGGTATGCTGATTGAAATATGCCCTAATCTAACTATCAAAAGTGGTTAAATAAAAGGGAGAAAGAAATGAGGTTGGAAGACATGCACACACACACGCACACACACACGCACGCTTATTACAACATTGTGCCCTCTCGCAGGAGGGTCCGAATGAATAAGAGCTAAGCTAAGCTACTTATTACAAACCAACTAATTAACTAACTCTAGCTAATTAATTACAAACCGAATTGAAACTAGCTATTCTAAGCTAATTAGAATTTTACAAAGATGAAACAAATTAGCTAAGCACATTAACTAATTAATTGCAAAACCGGTAAATTAACAAGCTAAATAAAGCAGTAAAATGGCCTCGAGGGGAGGGAGACATACATGCTCAGTTTGCTTCGCCCGAAAATGCATTGCCCTGCCATAAGTTGTCTCTGTTTGCACTCGCAGTGACCTCAGAGCATCAAACACACTTTCAGGTTGCATCTGTCCCAAAACAGGAACATTTTGGAAAATTTTGCTGCAAGTGGCTGGCCGGCCACCTCAACTGGTCGGCCGGCTAGTACAAGTGGTCAGCAGGCTAGTGCAAGTGGCCGGCCGGCCACTTTTCCTTCCAAAATCTCAACTTAGCTGCAACAGAGATCAACAAAGGCATATCAATGCATTTGCAAGGAAATGTGTGTGCAACTACTCTCCTTATAATTTCTCAAGCTCGAAGGAGCATAATACTCGGCTCCCAAGCCACCAATCACACATCTCAATGCATGATGGCCAAAGAGCCAAGCTTGCCCAATGTTATTGAATGCACAAACAAGACTTGAAGTGTCGTCGCCCTATCATGCATGATCAAGGGTGACAACGACCAAGAAACGCAACACGTTTTATCATTTTGAGTATGAAACATTCCTTGTGTTCGGATTAGCGTCCGATCCAAACTCAATGCAATGCAAACAACATGCTTATCTTTCAATACTAAAGTGGCATACACAAGACTCTATCGTGTAAGCAATGCATGTAAGAAATGTTAAGGGGCCAAGAGCACTAAAGCAAGTAAAGAACATTATACATGAGGCATGCACTATCAATCTCAAATGGTCAAACTGGTTATGGATAGACCTAAGATACTCCAGAACAGTGGCCAACACACACTAAAACTTAGGCACAACAAGGCGAGAAATGCATGCTCATTCGTTTGCTCGCAAGCAAGGCACGAAGCTTAACTTTCAAACACATTGAAAGAGTGACATATATGAGAGCATGACAGAGGTACAGGCACTGAAATCATATGCCAAATGATGACATATCATGCAAACAACACAAGTATAGCGTGTTAAGGGCCCTTAAACATTAAAACTAGTGAAGGACACAGCACAAGAACCATGCAATGCAATGTTCAATGGACTAAACCAGCCCTAAACAGACCTCATGCATGCCAAGACAGTGGCCAAAATGACCTGAAATGATAGCATGAAAGGCAAGATAATGATGTTCATGCATTGGCTCATCAACTAGGCATGAGGCACAACTCTTTAACACAATTAAAGGGTGATATTCATGAGAGTATGACAAGGCTATGTGCTCTGAAATTATGTGTTAAATGATGCCATATCACATAAACATCACAAATAAGGCATGCTAGAAGGCCTAAAGCACAAGGCTAGTAAAGGACACCACATAAGAGGCATGCAATACATAGCCTAAACAACCAAACCAGCTCTGGACAGAGCTCAATTAGGCCAAGACAAAGGCCAAAACATGCTGAAATGGAAGCCCAAAAGCTTAGACAAGCATGCATGCATATTGGCTCACAAACAAGGCATAAGGCACAACTCACAAAAGCTATGAAAGAGTGGAATATGTGAGAGTGTGACTACGCCATATACACTAAAATCATATGAGAAATGAGGCTAAGGCATGCAATCATCACAAGTAAAGCATGCAAGAGGCTTTGAAACTCAAAGCCAGTCAAGGCCAAGACCACCCAAAATAGAGCTAAGGCATGCTAAAATAATAGCAAATACATGCTGAGATAAAGCTAACATAAGCTAGGATTAGAGGCATAAAGCATGATGCATGTTAGGCCTACAAGTAGGATTGCACTACAAGTACAAAAACAAAGCAAGAAGTGACCCCGCCAACCAAAGTCAGAGCTAAGGCATGCTAAAATAACACCAAAAACATGATTGAACTAAGCCATAAAAGAGTAGAAAAGCATGCTCAAGTATGAGGCCAACAAGGCATGCAAGCAAGACAAAAGGAGAAGGGGGCCACCCCTTCCTATTTTGGACCACAAGAGCAACTTTTGACCACTGAAATTCCTCTGGTTTTCAGTGGTAAAAAGGCCAAGCAAGGGGATATTCAAAAGCTTAGAGAGTTGGCTCAAGAGGCTTAACAAGCCAAAGAGCAAAAGAGGGGGACCACCCCTCTAAACCCACAAGGTTCAAACCAACATTATAAAGCCTTAAAATTAGAGTTATTGAGAGGCTAAAATCAGCCTCAAAGTAGCATGCAAAGGTGGTATAACACTTAATCAAAACAAAGCTTTAAAAGGAGTATATGCTTACCCATGAAGAACAATGGCAAGGCAGCAACTTCAGCAACAATTTTGGACCAAAACCAATGCTAGGACCTCAAAACAAGCTCCAATGGACTTCAGCTCCAAAGTGAAGGTGCTTAACTAGGTGTCTTAGTGCAAAAGTGTGAAGAAAATTCACTTTTAGACTCAATATAGCACAAATATAGAGAGTGGGGGAGAATTCTAGATAGAGAGGGATATTTTAGCTCTAAAAATTCTGAACCCTCAATTAGGGGGAGGAAGCTCCCCTTATATAGAGAAAACAAGCCAAAAGACTTGCTCCATCCCTCCATGCATATGGAGGATGAGTTCAGTGAGCCACAATTGGCTCAAAAGATCTGAAAATATCCAAAAAGGAGAAAAAGTGGCTGTCGACCAGTTAAGGTGGCCGGCCGACCACCTCCCCTAGCTGGCCAACCACTCCAAGTGGCCTACAAGGGAGCAAAGTGGCAGGCAGCCCTTCCCCTCCCTCAAGCAAAGGGGCAACAAGGTTTGCCCCAAAAACCAAGGCCAAAACATAAAGTGTTAAGAGGCTCAAAGACAAGACAGTCAGTCGAGACCTTCGGGCACTCGAAACAAGCACAAACATGCACAATTATCGCGTGCACAAACGATGACGTCGTAGTTTTAGGGTCGGTCAAAAATGGGGTGTCTACAGTAGCCTAAGTAAGAGCTCAAGCTTGCAACTTTGGAATTGAGTCATTTAGCACATGAATACAAGTGAAATAGGTGAATTCATATGGGAATTGAGCTAGAATTGAAGAAAGCTAAGTCATTCCATATATGCATGCATGTTTCATAGCATTTTAAAGTTGTTTTCAAAGCATTTCTCACATGCATGTTGTAATTCTAGCATGGTTTGAAGAATTCATAACATTTCTCAACATTAGACCTCATTTGATCATGTTTTGGAAGCTAAGAACTTAAGTCAATATATGCATGACAAGTTCATATCATGTTCTTACATTTCAAGTTGAATTTTGTATATTTGACATATTTTTGGACCTTGATTTCATGAAATGATCTTCAAATCATAATATTTTACAAGTTCCTACATGTTTTCCAGAATTTTGGCCCAAGAAGATGAGTTTTGAGGTGTGGAATTTGAGTTTTGACCTTGGGAACAAATCTGGAAATTCTAGAATTCTGTTCTTACGCTCAAGCGAAGGAATCTACGCTTGAGCGACCACTTTGAGTGCATACACTTCCGCTCAAGCGACCAAAAGTCCGCTCGAGCGTGAAATGCATGCTCCCAGAAGTTCTTATATTTTGCAGGCCACTCGAGCTATGAAAGTTGCGCTCGAGCGATGGCATGTCTCTCACGCTTGAGCGAGCATCGAGCGAAAAAGCCATGCAACCAGCACTTTTGCAAAAGTTTACAAACCGCTTGAGCGACAGATTTTGAGTTCGAACGGCCACTCACATTTTGCATGCCCGCTCGAGTATAGGAAGTTGCGCTCGAGCGAGGACCCCTATTTCCAACATTTTGACCAAATGTGCTCAAGAACATTTTGGCATCCTCATTGCATCCTAGGCATTCCTAGGCCAAGATTAAGGCATAATAATGAGGGTAAATTGTAGAAACACACTAAGAATGGAACGTAATGAGTTAGATAAAATCCTAACGTGTGTTTCAAATGTGTATTTACTATGTGTTAATGTAGGTCACGTGTCGTAAATCGTTTGATTAGTCTGCTCTGTCTGTCTGCACCCGGAGCCATCTGTGAGTAATAACTTAATAAAGCTATGTTCCACTTTATTTATTTTCTATATGATGAAATAAGATCTATTTTTTGAAATGTTATATTCTGTACAATGAATGATTGTCCGATTTTTTACAATGTATTCGTGGCATCCTTAGCATCATGTGATATCTGTTAACTGTTACTCGGATTCGAAGGTTCCTCTATGGAATTGGTTACTCATAACCACCATATGTTATGTATCTATTATGTTAGCGCTAATGGATGTACCACGTATGATTAAGCATGAACTCCGATTTCTGTATATGATCTGAACATGAATATGTATTTGATTTCTAAATCTGGTATGGACTTCATTCATTAAATCTTTTACTTTGTTGTTATTCACTGGGCTCTTATTCACCATTTATATTATGTATGTAGGTGATCAGGCACGTGACCAGGTTCAGAGTTGAGGACCTGGCGTGTCATTTTTTGGTCAGCCAGTCTTTGTGCCTCCCGAGGAGGTTCCAGATCAAGTCAAGTTTAGTGGCTGATTTTGTGAATATATTAAGCTTTGTTTTCTTTGATTTTCGGACAAGATTTTTGTACATGGATCGACGTGTAAATATTGCATCTTTTAATTTCTGTACATGGAGTGACAAGATTTCCTACAATGGAAGATGTATATTTTATATATTTGCTTCCGTAGCCCCAAATTATATGTTAATTAGTTAAGAGGCCTTTGATAATCCAAGGGTTACTGGCCGATTATGACGCTAAACCTATAGGGCCGGGTTTAAGTCGTGACAGAGTGGTATAAAAGCAAGTGTTATACTGCACACACGAGTCCATATGAGCTATAGGATGTCCTAGAAAAGTGTTAGGGACATTTTATCTGCATGTTTGAGTGTGTGATAATCCTTATAATGTGAAAACTGAATTTGAACCTGAATAAATAAAATTGAAAAAATAAACGAGATTATTCCTATGTTTATTATTACCTTGTCTCTCTATATCATCATGGAAAATGCAAGGAGTAATGAAACAAGTGAATCCTCAAAGGCTTGCATGAGCCGAATGGAACAAATGCTTGTAGCACTGACCGAAGCAATGACACAATAGCAGAGGCAACAACCTTTGCCCCCTCCGCCTCTGCCGGTACAAGTTGAATCCGATAATAATGACATCATCAACCTAACTAAAAAAATCATGAAGATGAAACCACCAACCTTCTTCGGTGGTATTGAACCGTTGAAAGTGGAGACATGGTTGCTTGAAATAGAGAAGTTGTTTGAAGTTTTTCCCTGTACCGAGACTCAGAAGGTTTTATTGGCTACCTATACTCTCAAAGACGAAGCTTGGAGATGGTGGTTACTGATTCGGAACACCAATGGAAACATGACATGGGCTCGATTTAATGAAATCTTTTATGACAAGTACTTCCCTCAATGTTTTCGAGACCAAAAAGTGTCTAAATTTCAAGAACTCAAGCGAGGCAGAATGTCCATAGCTAAGTATGAGGCTAAGTTCACTGAGTTAGCCAGATTTGCCCTTCACATGGTGGATATGGACTATAAGAAAGCCCGCAAATTTGAAGGAGGATTGGATTTAGACATATTCGACCGGGTAGGCATATTGAAGTTGCCAACATACGTAGAAGTCTTTGACAGATCCTTAATGGCTGAAGCTACCCTAGCTGCTATGAAGCAAAGTAAGGCCCCAATAGCAATAGCAATAAAATGAAGAGGAAAAAGGTTTGGGTACGGTTTCAAAAAGAGGCGTTCTTATGTGAGTAAAAAGAAGAACACGGAATCTACAAGTAACTTAAGTCAAAGCAGTGGGTCTATTCCAGTTTTCCCTGATTGTGGTAGAAGGCATAGGGGCGTGTGTTACCGAGCAATGGGTGCTTGTTTCCGATGTGGCAAGACAGGTCATGTAGTGAAAGATTGCCCGCTTGGGTCTAATAATGCCAACCGTCCTATAGCGAGTTCAGCTGGATTCATTTCTACAGTTAAGACAAATGCAAGAGCTAATACTGGGAAAGAACCTCTGAGACAAGGTCGAGTGTTTGCCTTAGTGCCTGGTGACGTGCAGAACACCGAAGCTGTGGTGTCAGGTATACTCCCTATATGTTCTCAAAATGCATGTGTACTGATAGATTCTAGTTCTACGCATTCTTTCATATCATATGCTTTCTCTCGGAAATTGACTAGACCACTAGAACCTATAAATTATTTGTTATCTATATCTACGCCATCTGGAAGCCCTATGATAAACACCAAAGAGTCCAATCCGGCAAATCATTTTGGAAAATCGATTTGGAATCAAATAATGCCAAAACTGGACTGCTTTGCCAGATTACAGAGTCGCCACCTAAATATTTTATTTTTGGAAAATTTAGGAAACCCTGACTCGTGCTAAAGGCCACGTGTCCGTCATCACCAAAGTTGCCTTGGGTCGGGAACTTGGGTACGAGAGGGGAAGGTCCTGAAATGAGCACCCCCGCTCGCTCGATCAAAGATCGGCCTCTACTAACATGATATATTGTTTTTATAAATCTCATGTGTTTTTATCCGGTTATTAGCTAACTTTACTATGTGGCGCACACATACAAGTATAGACTAAGTTGCAAGACTTAGAACAAATCAACTCATGTTTGTTTTCGAAAATGGTTTGAAAGTGCCACTCGCAAGAGGGCAAAAGTGCAGATTTTGTGACCCTCAAGTGGGCTTTAAAACATGATTTGCCACTTCGCAAAGTGGGCTTAAAACTTATATTTATCGAATTGTTCCAATTCAGGCAATCAAGCCTTCACCCACAGGTATTCATACAATTTATCACTTAAGCAAGAAGCCTCATGGCAAGCATGCTATCATGGCAACACTCACACTCATGCAAGTATGCTAAAGCGTAACACTTACAGTGTACTCCGAGCCAAAACAAAAACTAGTTAGAAATATGCATGATTCTTAACTATGTTAAGATGCCTAATGCAACACATGCAATATGCAATTAAATAGGCTCGGCTATCTAAGATGGCATACGATAAAACAATTGATACACATATTCAAATATGTATTGAAATACGATGTAGTTTGAATGATGCGCCGAGCCCGGTACATGCAATACAAATGGATGAATGCAAACATGCAAAGCATAAGGTATGCTAATCAAAACGTGCCCTAAACTAACCATCGAAAGCGATTAAGTAAAAGGGAGAAAGAAGTGGGGTTGGAAGACATGCATACACACACCCACACTTATTACAACATTGTGCCCTCTTGAAGGAAGGTCCGAATGAATAAGCTAACCTAATCTAAGCTAAGCTAATCTAACTAATCTAATTAAACTAATTAGACTAATTATTACACAACCAATCGAATAACTATTAAACTAATTACTAATTATTACAAAACAATAAAGAAATAGCTAAACTAAGCTACTTAATTATTACAACACTTAATCAATTAGCAAACTAATTAATCAAATTACAAAACCAACTAAACATGCATGATATTTAAATTAGGTTGCCTCCGCTCTGCCTTGGGAATTAGAAGATGCATGCGCTCGGTTGCTGCCTCGAAACACCTTCCGGTTTGCTCTTGAGAGGCTCTGTTTGCAGGGTTACTTCAGGAACTTTCTGCTCCACCTTACCAATTCACTGCTGAGGACTGCACCAGTGGCCTGCTAGCCATGAGAGCTTGCTGCTGGTCACCTGTCGGCCAAAGATGTGCACTGCCAGCTAAGGATAAAGCAGTGCCGGCCACTGATGAAGCACTGCCGACCACTGGTGTGCTACATCACCATTCTGCAATAGAGCTCAAACCAGAGGAAAATTGAGGGTTTCCCAAGGGTATGTGTGTACTGTGCCCCTCCTTATCATCTCAAAACATCAAGGGAGAGGCACTATGGGATCCAAAACCAACAATCAAGCATTCACAACGCATGATGGCCAAAGATCCAACTTGTACACATTCAATAAATGCATAAATACAAGACTCTAGACCATTACCTTATCATGGATGATCAAAGGCAATGGAGATAAAGGGAATTGGCTCATTTTTACCACTTTGAGTATGAAATGGACCAATCCACCTTGTGTTCAATATAACATCTGATTGAACACAATGCAATGCAAATACAACATGCTTATCTTGGCATGTTTTACTTGATTCAATTCTTGCTTACACATTTTAAGTTACCAAACCATTCTTTAATTGATTTGTCCAATGTGAAAGTCCTCTAATGAGAGAGAGGTCAATCAAAAGATGATTTAAGACATGAGAGAGACTTTCCATTTGACTAGGAGGAACCATCAAAAGAGGGTTAAAGCCATTTAAGCACAAGTCTCAATCCCAAGCTTAAACACAACGTTAACCAACCCTCAAAACAAATAAAAAATGAAGAAATGTGGGAGGTGGTAGAATTTCAGTGCTGAAATAGCTTGGAACACAAGACTCTAACACGCAAACAACTCATGTACAACATGTTAGAGGACTTAAGCATTAAAACTAGTGAAGAGCTTTACACTAGAACCATGCAATATCAATCTAAAATGGCCAAACCAGCCCTAGACAGACCTCAAACATGCCAAAACAAGGGTTAAAATGTGCATAGATGATAGCATGAAAAACAAGAAAATCATGTTCATATATTGGCACACAAACAAGGCATCAAACACAACTTTCAAAAGTAATGAAAGAGTGGAATATGTGAGAGTGTGACAAAGTTATAAGCACTGAAACATGCTAAATGATGCCAAAACATGCAAACAACTCAAGCAAAACATGTTAGAGGCCTTAAAACTCAAAGCTAGTAAGGGCCTTTGCACTACAACCATGCATAACAAGTCTCATATGACCAAGACCACTCAAAATAGAGTTAAAGCATGCTAAATCAGTGGCAAAAACATGCTGAAGCTAGAATGATAGGCTAAAACATCAAGTAAACTAGACTAGTAAGCATGATTGCACTACAAGTGTAAGAAGCAAGCAACAAGTGACCCAACCAGCCAAAAACAAAGCTAAAGCAGGTCAAAAAAGTCACAAAAACATGCTGAAATCAAGCCATGAGATGGTAGAAAAATATACTCAACTATTAGGCTATCTACACAAGCAAACAAGATACAAGCATGGAGGGCCACCCCCTCCTATTTTGGACCTCAAAACCAAGTTTCTACCACTGAAATTCCTTTGATTTTCAGTGGTTAAAAGGCCAAGCAAAGGGTGTTTCAAAAGCTTAGAAAGATGGCTCAAAAGGCTTTACAAGCCAAAGAGCAAAGAGAGGGAACCACCCCCTAACCACACAAGGCTTAAACCACCATTTTAAGACCTTAAAAATAGAACTTTTTTGAGGATAAACCAGCTTCAAAGTAGCATGCAAAGATGGCCAAGCAATGAACTAAAACAAAGTTTAATACAGTGAAAATCTTTCCCTTGAAGCACAACACTACAATAACAAGAAAACAACCAAACTTCTGAGCCAAAACCACTCCAAAGAGCTCAAACAAGGCCTCCAAGAACCTCAACTCTAAGGTGAAGGTGTTTGGCTAAGGGTGCTAGTGCAAATATGTAGAGAAAGCTCACTTTCAAGCACAAAATATAGAGAGAGATAATTCTAGAGAGAGAGAGAGAGAGAGAGAATTCTTGCTCAGCTCAAACTTTATAACCCTTTGCATGCATATAGATGAGCTCTATATATAGAAGATACAAAAGTCCCTTGAAGAGATCCAGTCATCCATGTGCAAGCATATGGGCTCATTTGTGCAAACAGCTGTCAAAATATCTGGAAAAATATCTACTGATGCATTGGTGGCCGGCCGGCCAGTAGTGGTGGCCGGTAATGCCTCATTGATGGCCGGTAGGCCTCATCAATGGCTGGAAAGCCAAGATGCATGGCCGGCAGAGCCCAATCATGGCTGGCATTGCACCACAAACAACAAGATAGAAGGACCAAGACATGGTCCAAAAATGAGAAAGAATGGATGCAGGGTTTGGAAAGATCAAACCTGAAGCATTCCACCACGAAGTTCGAGTGCTCGACAAGCAATTAGACTCATCACTGGATGTACCTGTAAGAATATCCAAGTCTTGAGGACGGTCAAAAATGGGGTGTTTATAGTTGCCCCTCTTTGACAGAACTTAGAAGTCATGAAAAGACGGAAGTGAATGTCGAAGCCCAGAGACGACCCATTTTTGACAAGGCCGAAGACTCAGACAGATAAACAAGATAACAATATAGATAAGCCCGTACGTTCGTGCAAAATGCAAATGATATACACGTTGTCGAACATAACTTATGATCATTCAATGTGGGTTGTAATGAAACATCTAGATGCAAATGTTATGCAAAGAAATGCTACAGCAAACTCGTACATAAGCAAGTTAATGCAAACCAAACTACATTCCATGCAGAAAGGATGTAACAAAATTATGCAATCTCAACTGCGCCTCACGTAGAAAATTCAAAGAAACAACAACTGTCGGGCGCACCCGAGGCGGCAAACAAAATCCCAATGCGTGGCATACGCGAGGAAAGAAATGGTGCGAACCTAAGGACACACCCTAAGGTTCCAAATTAAAGAGAGCACATAATAATAATTGAAACACATCCAACTATCATGCAGTCAAAGTAAAGAGCGATATAAGCATCGGAGCCCATCCAAATGCATTTAACCAAAGCATCCTAACACACCACACGCGAGAGGGAAAAAGGTGCGGTGTAAACACCAGAGGGTGGTATAAACATCAGAACACGTCCCAATGTTCCTAACCAACAAAAGAGGTATAAGTGTCAAAACTCGTTCCAAACGCTTCTAACCGGGAGAGGGGGTATAAGCGTCGGGCACACAGACCCAAACGCTTCTAACCAAAGCAGAGTATAAACATCGGGCACACAACCCAATGCTTCTAACCAATGAGAGGTATAAGCGTCGGGCATACGCCCCAAACGCTTCTAACCAAAGGGGAGGTATAAGCGTTGGGCACACGCCCCAAATGCTTCTAACCAAAGCAGAGAGTTATAAGCATCGGGTACATGGTCCAAACGTTTCTAACCAAAGGGGAGGTATAAGCGTTGGGCATACGCCCCAAACGCTTCTAACCAAAGGAGAGGTATAAGCGTCAGGCACACGCCCCAAATGCTTCTAACCAAAGCAACATGTCGGTGTAAACACTGGGCGTGCCTGAATGTTTCTAACCATCGAGGTGTGATGTAAGCATCGAGCGTACCCGAGTACTTCTAACCAAAACAAGTGTTCATCGGATAGGAATGATCTTACCCGGAATCCCCCTGAATAAACCGTACATACAATATCGTTTGATTACATCAGCTTCAAATGAACCATACATACAATATTGTGCCTGCACAAGAAAGAAACTTAACAGGTACAATATAATACAAATGCATATTCCATGCAAGATGAATACTCGTAATCCAAATGTTAGAAGCATGCTTCATGCACAACATGCAAAAGACAAAACAGAGGCATACTTAAGGAAAAATAATCAATGATGCATATGCTAGGCAATATGCATACTCTATGCAAACATGATAATGCATGTTCTATGTAACAATTCAAAACGCACGCTTTGTGCAACGATAAAAGCAATACACATTCTATGCAACGACAAAAGCGAGTGTGCTAAAGACGACACAAAGGCAACTTCCGATTTACCTTTCGGAAGAGTTTCCACATGATAAAAAGGATACACCTCGTTCATGTTGATGAGCGATGATCGCCGTGTATTGGAAATGTGCTTCTAAGCTTTCGCGGAGGCATCCTGAGTCAAACAGTGAGCATACTTTGCATTTCTCCGGATCCAAGGACACAAATCAAAGGAAAAGAGGCAGAGGGAGCTTGTGGAAGCATGCTGACCATCAGGGGAGGCTTGGGCAGTTTGATCTTTTGACCCACGGGTCTTTAAATATAAGTGGAGACACTTCATTTCCTTACAAACCCTTACACGAAATTCCCTTCTCTTGCTCTCTAAATGTGCCTTCTCTCTAGATCCACGCATTCCACGCGTTTTCCAACACCCTAAACAAACTTTATTCGCTAAAATCCTCTAGTTCTCTTCACTTTGAACCGATCAGAATTTGATTTCGATGCTTCTTCCATGATTTCCACCATTCTAGGTCGATTCCCCTCGAGCTTCTTCCAAGGTTAGTACACTTTCTTGGGTTTTGACTTTCCTGGACTTTTCTCTCTCCTAGGGTTTGACTTTTTCAAACTTTCATCATTTTCTTCATTTTTCCTCATTTTTGCTTCTCTTGCACCTGTTTCAAATGGCTGATGATGTCCCACATGACGGGGCCCTCCCCGCACTTCCTCTGCTAGAGTTTGAAGCAAACTTTGCGGCCAAGGCCAAGGTCGAGGCCAAGGCCGAGCCTGAGCCTTTACTACCAAGCATACGCCCCTTTGACCTAACGAGGTATCATTCTGACACCCATATAGTACCTACCGCGGGAGGCATCAAGGCCTTCACTGACTTCGCTGAGGATGCACCAGACGACCTTCTATTGAGAGAGTCGGCATGTCATTTGTCGGCCATTGCCGTGGAGGTACAAACACTGCTTTCTACAGTCTTACCTTTAACTGTTTGCATTTCTTGCACTGTTGTGATCTAACTGCATAGACTGCATTGATCTAACTACATCTCATACATTACTGCCTCATATTCAACTGTACTTTCAACAGTGCTTTTAGTACTTGATTAGATTTCATTTCCTGCATTTCTGTAGGACGGATCCCGCTCTTTCAGAGGCTATGGCATGACAACAGTTTGAGACATGTACAGCGAGCTCCGAGCTAGGGTCTGCGATATTATCGATGAGACAGGCTTTGGTCTGTTCTACTTTAGCCTGACGCGGATTATAGCGAGCCGTCCTCTCTTAGGGGCTTTGGTGGAGAGGTGGTGGGACACCAAAAACTCCTTCCATTTCTCCACCACGGGAGAGATGACGATGACTCTTTACGACTTCACCATGTTCACTGGCTTAGGCGTAGGGGGTGATCTGATCCCTCTCGACCCTGACATGGGAGAGTGGGAGGCAGCATGGACCGCACTGCTTGGGGCATACCCACCGATACTCCAGGCAGGCATGGTCCGATATAGTTGGTTTGAGGAGCAGTACAGGGGGTTTGAGCCCGAGACATTCAGGGAGGCAAAGTAGTACACGTGGGGCTTCCTCATGTTCCTTTTTGGTACCACCTTGTTTTCAAATAGGTGGAATACCGTAGGCCTATACTTTCTGAGCGCATTGGTAGTACTCCAGAGAGTTCAGTTCTACGACTGGGGCGGAGCCAGCCTCACCACTCTGTATGGATACATGAGCTCGACCTCTCGCATGAGCAGGACCTTGATAGGCGGCTACTGGCGGGCTTGGGAGGTACACAGCTTAGTTCCCCCTTTTCTCTACATATTTTTTGCTTAGCATTTCTTTCTTTACATTTGTTTAACACATGTACTTTTTGCTTTGCATTCTGTATCTGCTCATACACTGTATGCTTTCTGCTTTGCATTTTCTATATCTGCTCATACATTGCATTGATCACATGTTCCTTGCAGCTGTGGGTGTACGCATACTTCCTGGCTCTTGTTCCAGAGCCTGTAAAGGAGACCGCAATGATAGTTCCGTTTTCTCGGGTATACGACGATCAATTCCGCCGTAGGACCCAGAAGAACTTCATGTTTTTCCGTCAGTACTTCGACACGGTCACGGCACATGAGGTAAGCCAAAACAAAGTCATCCCACTTTTCAAGCAACTTGATAGAAACATTAATCAATTAACAATGACTGATCATCTGTTCCTTCTCTCATTTCAAATCACATGGCAGCCATGGGATGCGATACCATCAGGGCTCCGAGCCTAGTATGAGACAGCCAGGGTCATCGCTCGCTATCATATTCTTCTCGAGGGCCCGATCTGCCGTGCTTGGTTCTTGAGCGAGCATTTCACACGCCAGACTTTAGGACTACCTGCCCCGTTCGTACCGACGGCACCTCCAGTATCGATGAGAGAGACACAGAGACTTTTTGCTGATGAGGTGATCCAGTTTATGGTAGGGCTAGAGATGGATTACTTCCGTGCAGAGGGCGACTACGCGACCTTTGTCCAAACTCATATGATGCCGCCTCTGACTGGCGTTTGCGGAGGTGAGGGAGCGAGAGCTCCAGTTGCGAGAGAGAGAGGCAGAGGGGCCAGAGCAACCAGGTCTTGTAAGAGGAGAGATTCTGGGGAGAGGCAGAGAGCGGGATGGTTAGAGCTGCCTACTACATTGACTTGCTGGGGACGTTCTAGAGAGACCTATCAGATTCCCATAGAGCCCGCACCTGCTGGCCACGAGCTTGTCAGAGTTCGAGGCTCGACCCCGATATGTCCCATACTTTACCTTTTGTACATTCAATTCATTTCGATTATGCTTTATAAACCACTGATCATTTCAACATATTCACAGGCATCCAGTAAGTACACCGGGCAGGTTCTCGAGCTAGCGGCTTCTTTGATGGGGATAGTTCAGATGAGCATGAACTTGCTCAGCCTTTCCAGGATTCCGGTAAGTTTATTCAATTTGTACTTCATGCCATGAAAGTCTCTGCCACTGCATTAGCATTTCAATTGTTCCACACTACACTGATCTGATTCGTCACATCAAAACACGGCATATATACACTGCTCCCATACACTGTACACATACACTGCATCGATACATCATCTGATATACACCATCTGATATACATCACAACTAACATATTCTGACAAACTGCCCTTTTCAGATCCCTTTCCAGACCCCAGCTCCACCGGATGCCCCAGTAGGAGCCACAGCAGGACCTTTTGTTCTTCCCCCAGTAGTCGAGAGGAGAGGGAGACAGACTCAGACATGTAGCCGAGGTAGAGCTAGAGGCATCCGCAGCGAGAGTGGCTCTTTAGAGCCGATTCTGGGTGATGATGATAACGAGACGAGCGAGGAGGCTGAGGCAGCGAGTCCCCAGTTCGAGTCATCTGATGGGGGAGACGACGACGCCGGCTCGGATTCTGCCAGTAGTGAGGCTAGAGAGGCTGAGGAGGGTTCCAGTTCAGGCTCTAATCCATCTTCAGACAGCGGTGCTGATGGTGATAGTGCTCCAGAGTCTGCTCCGCCGAGGAAGAGGACAAAAAGGGTCTCTCGAGCTTGAGATAGTTGGCACTGATTTAGATGTTTTTTTGCTTTGTTTTATTTTTGCTAGAAATGTTAGCACATTGTACAGCCTTAGGCAGTTTTATTTTCTTAAAACTTGTACTCTTTTGCAAAAGGTAACCATGATGGAAATGAAAACTCAGCTTTTGCTTGAAAAGTGTTGCATTTGATATTCTGAGCATCGCAAAACATCGCACAACATGAAAATGAGATTGAGTTTTTTGTTGAAAACTGCACATTCAAACTACATTGTCTTAATGAGGTAGTGAACCAACTAACAACTGAAAGAACAAAACAACTCGATAAACAACACGAGGCCTTAACAGGCTAATCAATGTAAGTACAACTCGATAAGCAAATTGCAACAACTCGATAAACAAAATGAAGACTATTACGTCTTAAACAAAACCCAGTCAAGTCCGAAAGGACCAAAACAAGACCTCAAAAGGTACAAATAACAGACTCCACTGCAGCAAACAACTGAATCTTCACAGAGGAGGTCAGGGAGCCTGAGGGAGGGGCTGCCAACCATGGAAGATTGCCTGTCGGCCATCAATGTGCCCCTGCCGGCCATTGATAAGCCACTGCCAGCCATCAATGAGCCACTGCCAGCCATCGATGGCAGAACCTCCTAAACATTGACACCTAGCCTCCACTCACTGCCTTATCTTCTACAAAAGTTCCAGCTTTGTGATCTCTCCATTCTAGCTCTATTTTTGCGCCAAATGGAGCCATTCTTTACTGAAAAACTCTCAAATTGGATTGCAACTTTGGATGGCTCAAAAAATTTAAATTTTTAGGGTTTCGAGATAAACGCACCATTCCCGCTGAGCCGCACTCCGCTGTGTTTTTCACTCCTCCATGTCGTGGCCAAATGTTGGAATCCGGTTACACATGTTTTTAGCTTTGGCGGACAAGCGATATGTCCCACAATTGAAGAATTCCAAGCTTCGATGGAATCTCGGCGCGACGAGGAGATTTTGCCTCAGTCTCGTTTTGGCCACATCTAAGCCTTAGAAAGGATGTGTGGGCTCACTTTGCATGACGCTCGATCATTGGTTCTCAACGAGGAGTTGGATATCCCAAGCTTGATTCATCGGTTTTCTGATGCCGGTGACCGTGGTGACCGTGTTTGGCAGGGCTTTCGGTAGCATGCCCTCTGTTTATGTATGTTGGCCAATTTTCTACTTGTCCCTGGCTTTCGAGGATCTGGCATTCTCCTGATCGAAGTTGCCCAAGGCTTGAAAGAGGGCAAAAGCTACATTGGTTTGACATTAGCCGAGACTTTGATGGGTGTAGACACCCCATTTTTTACTGACCTTAAGACTCAAGAAGGCACCAGTTAAGCGCTTGGTGATATTGCATTTTGTGCTCATTCAGAAGTTTCAGAGTCTCGGCTGCGAGCCTTGCCTCTGGACTTCCGGACTCTTTCATGCCTTGCCTCGGTTTGCGAACCAGGCTCTGTTTTCTCTGTTTTCTCTTCCCAAAGGGAGAGAGAGGTCTCGTAGATCATCTCTCAGTGGCCGTAGGCTATGTTTCGTGGTCGTAGGCCATTTTTCCCGTTTGGAGCCCGGTTTTCGATTTTTCAGAGCCGACGGCCGTGTGCCTTGGTTCGGGACCGCCTAACCATCTTCGTTTGCTCCGGTTTTTGGCATACATCTTATTTCCTCCCTTTTGAGGGACACTGGGGTCCGAGAGACCAACTTCGTGGCCGAATGCCACCTCCGGTGCTTAACAGCCCATTTTCGGGGCCCTAGGTCGCGCGTTTCGGTCCCCGAACCTCCGTTTTGGTTCATTTTTGGTGGAGACCTTGTTTTCATAGTTAGGAAGCTTGTAGGAGGGTGGGAGGCCAGCCATTGTTCTGAAAATCCAGCTTTATTTCTTCATTGCTCTCCGACGCCCGTTTTCCTCACTTGAAAGCCAATGTTGACCACCCCGAGGCCACTTTCTTAAACCCTAAACCCCATATTTGTTTTGTACACACCTGGGAGGCCACCAATATTTGGTGGCTGACCAGTAATTGTGCCTGAACCTTTTGACCCCCTCTAAAAAATGGTCTTTTCTCTCTCCTGGTTCATTTTTTCTGGATTTCAACCACATAGTTGTGTTGTGCACACATGGGAGACCACCTTTTTGAGGTGGCCGACCAGTAATTTTGCTTGACCTTTTTGACCCTTGGTCGGCCGGCCATGGGAGGTGGTCGGCCGACCACCTAAACCCTCAAAACCTGGCCGGCCATGACCCCCTCACTTGGTTCCTTACAGATGTGACCTCTTTTTTCCCCAGATCCTGTATCCGATGGGGTCTCTTTTGGGGGGGAAACTTGAATTTGATTTTTCCCCTCCCCCCCATTCTTCCTCTCTCTCCCTCTATATAACCAGTCCCTCCGCTGCATTTTGAGGGGTTACAAATTCTTGCTTAAGAACTTTGCATTAAATCTCCCTCTCTCTCTACTCCAAGCCTCAAAACCACCTTGCTCCTACACCATTTCTACACCAACCCATAGCATAACACCACCATCATCCATTCCAACCATTTGAAGCTAATTTCTAGAGGTTGAGAGCTCACAAACCTAGTCCAAAGCCTGCTGAAGTTTGGTTCTTCAAAGGTAAACAAACTTTTCCCCTAAACTAGTCTCTTCTTGCTTCATTTATAAGCCTTACTTGTAAGCATTTTTGGGCTTCATCCTAAACTAGAAATAGTCTTATTTTGAGCTAATATTCATGTTTGATTAAGGGTTTTTCTCAGATTGAGGCCATCTGCTGTCCATTTCCCTTTTATCTCTCTTTTGGCCCTTTTCTTGCATAATATGTTAGCCATGTTTTTAAGAATTTTTGGGCTTCAAGCCAAACTAGAAAGTGCCTTAGTTTGAGCCCCTCTTCAACTTTGTAGAAGGGATCCTCACTTTTTAAGGCCAGCTACTGCCTCTTTCTTCTCAAACTCTCTTTTAGGCCAATTTTTGCATAGTATCTTAGGCCTATTTGTGAGCTGCTTTGGACTTTGACATAAACTGTAAAATAACTTTTTTTGAGACCCTTTTCATGTTTATTGAAGGGATCTCCTCTGTTTGAGGCCTCCTGCTATCACTTGCTTCTTTATCTCTCTTTTAGGCCAACTTTTGCATAGTATTTTAGGCCTATTTGTGAGCTGTTTTGGAAATTTTCATAAACCGTAAAATATCTTTTTTTGAGCCCCTCTTCAACATTGTTGAAGGGATCTCCTCTGTTTGGGAACAGCAGCTGCCACTTGTCTCTTTACCCCTCTTTTAGGCCTTTTCTTGCATGATAGTTTGGCCTTATTTGTGATTATTTTCGTGGCTTGATGTAAACTGTAAAGTGCCCTTTTTTGAGCCCCTCTTCAACTTTGTTGAAGGGATCTTTTCCATTTGGGGCCATCTGCTGTCGCTTTGTGTTTAATCTCTATTTTGGGGCCATTTTTGCATGATAGGATAGCCGTATTTGTGTTTATTTTTAGGACTTGTTATAAGCTGGAAATATGCATGTTTTGGGACTGTATTGCATCGTTCTTCATGCTTCATGATCAAATAATGCATGCTTCGTATAGCTGTAAGTCATTCCATGCGCCTAGTTTCGAATTTCGGGTTTCATCTCGTGCATCGGGTGCCATATTGCCATGTTTTAGGGCTGTTTAGCATCATATTTTAGTGCTGAAATTTGCATGTTTGCTTACCATATTCCATGCCTTGCCATGCTTTGGTAGAGTGGCATTTGATGCCTTAGGTTTGGTCCTCGGTTTGCGTGCATGCGTGCGCGTACTTCGAGAGTCTCATTTTCATCTCATGGCTACTGATGTGAGTGTGGCTGAGGTCCACTCATGTTGGTGTAAGTCCATTATGCATTGTGCATGCCATTTCATTTCATGTCATGCATATTGCATTGTGTTTGGGATAGGAGTTGGCCTAAGCAAGAGAAACGAGGGACGTTTCGTACTTCGAGTGACGGAACATGTCTCAATTCCCAATCACCGACATTTCGGATTATCCATGATGGAGTTTAGGTCTTGTTGTGTTTATATGTGAATTCATTTCATATTGAGTCATGCAATTCGACTCCTCGGCCATCATGCATCGATATGCGTGATTGGTGGCACGAGGATGGAGGACTACACTCCCCGAAGAGTAGTCATGCATACATATGTGAAAATACTTTGCCATGCCCCTTTGTTGCTCTCTGTTGCAGCAAATCAGAAATCGGCAGCCTTCTGGAGCTTGGCATGCATTCCAAGAACAATTGCAAACAGAGGCAAATCGGGGCATCACAAGGGATTTTCCGACAAAGGCAACTGGAGCATGCATCATTCATCATCCGGAGCAGATTTAAGGAAATCCCTGGCTTGCATGCCAATTTATTGCTTTCCTAATTTAATTTGTTAATTAATTAGGATTTTGTACATATTTGGATTGTAATTATTCATTCGGGACTGTATATTATTTATTCGGACCCTCTGCGCGAGGGCAATGTTGTAATAAGTGTGCGTGTGTGTGATGTATGTCTTCCAACCCCACGTCTTTCTCCCTTTCATTTACCCGCTTATGATGGTTAGATTAGGGCATGTTTCAATTAGCATACAATATGATAGCATGTTTGCATTCATTTCATCTGTCTTGCATGCACCGGGCTCGGCGCATCATACTAACTGCATTGTATTTTCAATTCCAAGTTGAATACATGTTAGCTGTAGCATTTCATATGCCATGTCTAGAATAGCCGAGCCTGCTATAGTTGCACTTTTGCGTGTGTTGCATTAGGCATTTCTGTATAATTAGGATCATGCATGGATTTCTAATTAGCTTCTGTTTTGGCTTGGAGTACTCGGTAAGTTTTATGCTTTAGCATCCTTGCATGCGTGTGAGTGACTGCCATGATAGCATGCTTACCATGAGGCTAATTGTTTATGTTATATATCTGCCTGAATGCCTGTGGGTGAAGGTTGGGTTATTTGGATTGGAACAATTCATCAAATGCGTGTTTTAAGCCCACTAGATAGTGGCAAAATCATGTTTTTCTAAGCCCACCCGAGGGTGGCAAATCCACGTCTTAGCCTACTTACGGGTAGCACCATCAAACCATTTTCAAATAAACAAACATGAAATGTTTTGTTCCAATTCAGGCGACCCAGTCTATACTTGTATGCTGTGCGCATCACATAGTAAATCTAGGCTAATAACCGGAATAAGAACGCATAAAGTTTTCAAAACTAGATATCATGGTTAGTAGAGACCGATCTTTGATCGGGCAAGCGGGGGTGCTCACGATGTGACCTTCCCCAATCGTACCCAAGTTCCCGAGCCGAGGCAACTTTGGTGATGGCGGACTTGTGACCTTAGGCAACGAGTCAGGGTTTCCTAAATTTCCCAAAAATAAAATATTTAGGTGGCGACTCTGTATCTGGCAAAGCAGTCCATGTTTGGCACTTCTTTCAAAAAATCTGTTTTCTCAAAGCGATTTGCCGGATTTGGACTCTTTGGTTCAGATTAAGAACCGTGACAATTTGAGTCCGAACTTGTAGTGAACCCCAAAGCAAACAGAACGAGACCCATCCCTCCCAGGGCGTTCGGGGACGTCTACAGTTTCTAGCGACTCTGCTGGGGATTTAGAGAACTTGACTCGAACTCATGATATTTAGTTTTGACTACACTTATGTGTCTCTTTGTATTGCATTTGCATTGGTGCGCCTAGGACACTGTGTTTGCCATCTGCTATTCCTGAACGGTTTGCCGGAGGCTTGTCTTGTCAAGGCATGACCATAAGGTTGACCGGTTATGGGCTCTGCCAGTATGGGAACACAAACCCTGGTTTTACCGGGGCACCCTTTTCGACCATTCGACCTAGTGCATATTCGGATCCATAGTGACCATTCCAAACAAGGACAGGCTGCTTACCCGATATAGGTTGTTTGAAACCGCTGCGTGCGTAGTGAAACCCTAGCTCCTGACAAAATAGGATAGGGAAACCCTCCCCCAACATAGGGGTGTTTTGGCTCTCACTTATCTGCTATGTGCTTTTAGAGTGCGTCTCTACAGGGAAATGCATGTATCAGTTTATGAGTTTGGGCAGCAGGCCTGCGGGCATCAGTTAGCATTTGAGAATTAGTTATCCGTGGGTAGCAGATTCAGTCTTGGGGAACAGTGATTCAGGGACAATGATCAGTGTTTGAGGACAATGTGTATTCAACTTATCGACCGTGTGTTGTTATGCCCAGCTGTGTGTTGTGTATTTATTTTAAGCTGTTATGTTGTTCATTTATCTGGTTATTTATTTCCTTATTTCTTTATTTACCTTTTTACTAGGGCAGGTTTTAGCGCAATTGCTTCCAACCCAGTAGATATTCCCCAAGCACTCTGGATAAGAGGTCACCGACTCAATCGATCCGAGGATCTGGTTGACGGACAGCCAGTGTTTCACTCTCTATCCCCAGTTGTTAGAAGAAGGCCAAGAAAACGCAGTGTGTCTGAGCAGAGGTTACCGGAACAGTGGTCCACCCTAGCAGTGAACAGTTGGGCTAAGGTTTTAGTTTCTGCCATAGAAATACACATACCAGTCAATCAGCAGGATCAGCAGAGTGTAGCCGGAATGGAGGAAATGATGCGTCAGCTCCAAGAGAGCATGAAGCAAATGCAGGACGACGCTGTCCACCAAGCGGAATTCTCTAAACAGCAGGCCACAATCATGGCCCAGCAGGCGGAGCTAATTACCCGACTCCAGCAGTAAGCCGGAGCGTCAGCCTCACTTCTAGTTCCTCCCCCACCAGGGATCCCGTTACCAGTGCAGACACCAACTATCCAGAATGTCTTGCCAAATGCCCGGAACACCTTGCTAAATGTCCAGAACGTCCAGGAGGACACAGACCTTCCAACGGGGCCGGCTCCGCCCCTACTTCTGCCTCAACTGTCCAAGGCGCCTACGCTTATCAACCAACCGGACTCTCCCTTCGAGTTCGAAATAGACCCAACAGCACTGAAACTAAGCAAGCTCGAGAAACTTTTTAAAAAATCACAAGGGGTAAAGGCTATTCCGGATATCGAAGATGGATATACCGATGTGGCCGTGACACTACCAGATAGATTTAAAATGCCGCAGATCGATCGCTTCGACGGGTCTGGGGATCCCATGGTCCACCTCTGGTTATTCTTAGATATACTGCGGCCAATGGGCCTAACAAGACCCCAGAAGCTTTCACTATTTGGCCGGACCCTGTCGGGTGTAGCCACCATCTGGTATGCAAAATTGGAGGATGATGTCAAACGGAGTTGGGATGAAATGGCTGAAGCCTTTGTTGCATAATACTCTTACAACACCCAAATTGAGATTACAACTCGTGATCTCGAAACAACAAGGCAGGAGCCTAAGGAGAGTTTCTCGGATTTCCTAACCCGGTGGAGGGCGAAGGCCTCGATGATGACTTTAAGGCCCACCGATAAAGACTAGATCAGGATGATTGTGCGCAATCTCCAACCAAAATTGATGCAAAAGATGATTGTACTCCCCTTTCCCACTTTTTCAGATCTGCACGAGATGGGGGTACAGATTGAAGATGCAATGAAACAGGGTCTGATCGACCAAGATAGGGAGCAACCAAGGAAGACTTTCAACCGTAACAGCAATGCAGGCCCGAGTGGCGCTGCAACTGCAAGAGCTTCAGAGGTGAGCATGGTCACCACCATTCCCCCTCCCCTTCCAAGACCCACGGGAGCCACGCCCTTCTCCGGTGCATCCGGAAGTAACACCCAAACCACCAAATACCAACCCAGAGGCCAAAGAACCTTCACACCCTTATACATGCCCCTGTCCAAAGCTCTAGGGGTATTAATCAGGAAAAAGCATTTGAAGCCCCTGGAGCCGAGGCCACTACGAAATCCACTCCCTCCCTCTCATGACCCAGCAAAATACTGCGCGTATCACCAACAACACGGTCACGACACCGACCGTTGTTTTAGATTGCGTCCTGAGATCCAGGATCTTATTGAGAAGCAGGTGATTGCATCTCCCGACAAACCCAATGTCACAACCAATCCTCTTCCACCACATAACCAAGCTTCCCCTCCCAATAGAATCAATTTCATCCAAACTGGGGTCGCATCTTATGATCCTAGTATCTATATCACCCCATCCCACCTACCCAAGCCGGAGGTGCTCCTTCCTGACTGCACCGACTCTTTGTGCATGATGGACATCTCCACAACCCAACCAGAGCCGATGGTGGTGACCATCGAAGATGGGGCAGTACAAACTTCAGAAAAGAATGGAATTGTTAAGTCCGGGATTGAACAGTCTGAGAGTTTTGCTGGGGAAGTCTATGATCCGAGTGAGTACATCTTGTCAACAGGCCAGATTGGGCTGGGTATAGAATTTCTAGAGGAAGAAGAGTTGTGTGTGATCCAGGAGGACGGATTTGAGCAAGGGGCAAATGATTTGACGGCTGTGGAGGAGGACTTTGCCAACCTACAGTTTTTCGATGACCAAGAATCAGGGGGCGCGACAATCAACTGGTTTGATTATGAGGAATCAGCAGAGGCCCCTGGGTGGCTGGATGATCAACCGGATATGGCGGAAGAGTCCCAACCAGAGCAGGGCCCGGCAGGGGCGAGAGTATCAACTGTGGCCGGAAGGGCCGGAAGTCAGATTACATTGCCGGAGAGCGCCGGTACGAAGAATTTCGCTCAGAACAGGAGCATTGTGAATGCAGGGAAAGCTGAACAACAAATTGCACTAACGCATGTAGAACAAGAAAAGATCTGGGATTCTAAGAGGATCCGAAAAGCCAAAGTCCATGAGGGGACCGAAAGTGCTGTGTGCACAAAGATAGAAGATGCTGTGGGCATATGGGCTGAAAGTACTGAGAGTACAAACATACCAGGGCTGGACAGGTGTCTGTCGGCCACCGACGGAATGTGGTGGGAAGACGATGATTTATGTCTTGCCCACACAGATGAAGATTGGGGGAGTAACCAGCCAGATGATACCTGGTATATCGGCGAGGTCGATCACATGACAAGAAGTGGGCGGTATTTCAAACCCCCGCACCTGGACCAGCCAGAGGCATCTGGGAAGGATAAAGAAGCTGAGAAACAGAAGGAGAAACAGCTTGAAGAGGAGGCTGTAATCAAACAGTTAAAGAAGATACAAGCAGACATCTCCATCTGGGGACTGCTTATAGCTTCACGAGTGCACAGACAGGCTGTCCTATTTGCTATGGACAAGGCCAAACTCTCTATAGACACCACGCCGGAGCAGCTGGTTGGATTGGTTTTTCCGGGAGGAGGTTCCCCGACGTTGACCTTTTCAGATAAAGAACTGCCGCCTGAGGGCGCAAATTATAACAAACCCCTTTACATCTCCGTGGAATGTAGAGGCAAGTGGGTGCCAGTGGTTCTTATCGACACGAGATCCGCCATTAATGTATGCCCGTCAAGGACGGCATATGCGATCGGGTTGAAGCCCGCGAACTTCGTGCCGACTACTCAAGTGATCAGAGCCTATGATAACACTAGCAGGGAGGTGATGGGGACTGTCAAAATTCAGACCCAGGTTGGTCCAGGACAACACAACATTGAATTCCATATCTTGGACGTTCCCGCAACCTTTAACCTACTTTTGGGGCGACCGTGGTTGCACCAGGTCAAGGCAGTCTCTTCCACTTTACATCAAATGCTGAAGTACCCCCACGGGAAGGGGGTGGCCATTGTTTTCAGGAATTCATCAATCCACCCACCGCCAGAAGTGTCTACACCAATCTTGGAAATCGAGCACGGCATGGAGGATGTGTTCTTATCAGGGTTTACTCTGGCCGAGGCCCGGGTTGTGCAGAATATCATGGCCGTTAATGAGGGAGTATATGTCAGTGCTCAATCTGTATACCTCATGAACAAGATACAACACATCCCTAGGCTGGGATTGGGAAAGAGCGGTCGGAAGGGCGCCGCAGCATTGGCCAAAGTGCCGCACAATCCACATACCTTTGGCTTGGGTTATCTGCCCACCAAAGAGGACTGGGTGAGGAAGGGTAAAGAAATGGCTGGGAGAGCCAGAGCAAAGCAGGTTGAGAAGCCTTTTGAGCTGATGCATTGGCCCATTCAGGGTACCCTGAACGGACGCTTCGTCTGGGAGGGGGAGGACTTCCCATTTTGTGGCTTCCCAGAGCCATGGCTGAACGCGGAGAGGAAGCGCGTGCCTGGTTTCGAGATCTTCTTCGACCTACAGTTATCCGGGGATGACGTTGCCGAAGAGCAGACAGACCCATCAGCTGAGGTTCAACAGAGTAAGAAAGTGCAGTCTGAGGACACAAAACTTGAAATGGGGATAGCACTAGTATGTCTACTTTCAGATCCTCCGATCGACCAGGAGTGCTTGGGGGATAGCTTCTCGGTATGCGTGATCGGGAATGGAACGGCTGCGGACCCGCCAGCAACTATTTTGGACGCATCTATCGCACTCTCTCTCATTTGGCAGTATGAAGAGGGATTTTTGTCCAGCAGTACCGAGTCAGGTAGTGAGCCGGAATCTGATTCCACCGAATCTTGTGAGTCGGAATCAGGTTCCAGCTCGACTGAGTCTGAGTCTGGTAATCCTGGGGATGATAACCCGGATGCCACAGTCTTGTTCAGGTCGTCTTTTTCTTTCTCTTTTGAGTCTGTTGTAACCGAGGAATCGGACGATTTGGATGTGCTTAATGAGAATCAAGTAGCTGTGGTTTCTGAGTACTTTTCTGTGCCCTTGATTTATTGCATTAACTCAGACTTTCAAAATTTTGATGAAAACGACGAGGATGAAGTTCCTCCGGTTTTGCAACGCTTAATTGAACAAGAGCAGGAAAGATTTGTTAAACCCTTGGTTGATGAAATCACTACAGTAAATATTGGTACTGAGGAGGACCCGCGGTTGGTCCAGATCGGGTCCACGTTGTCTTCAGAGGAACGCGAGCGCTTAGTCGCTTTATTAAAAGATTTCAAAGATGTTTTCTCGTGGTCCTACGAAGACATGCCTGGAATCGATCCTGAGATTGTACAGCACCGGATCCCTCTTGACCCCGAGGCCCGACCTGTTAAGCAGAAACTCAGGAGGATCCGCCCCGACTGGGCTCTCAAGATTAAGGAAGAAGTCACCAAGCAAATCGATGCAGGCTTCCTGCTGGTATCCGAGTACTCGACTTGGTTGGCCAACATCGTCCCAATACCGAAGAAGGATGGCAGGATCCGAGTGTGTGTAGATTTCAGGGATTTGAACAGAGCTAGTCCGAAGGATGACTTTCCCTTGCCGCATATTGATGAGTTGGTGGATTTCACAATGGGGCATGCTTTGCTTTCGTTCATGGATGGCTTCTCAGGTTACAATCAGATAGTGATGGCACTAGAAGATAGGGAAAAGACTGCTTTCACCACCCTGTGGGGGACTTACTGCTACAGAGTGATGCCGTTTGGGTTAAAGAATGCTGGAGCTACATATCAACGGGACGCAACTACAATATTGCATGATATGATCCACAGAGAGGTTGAGGTGTACGTGGACGACATGATTGTCAAGTCCAAAGAAAGAGAGGGCCACTACACCACCTTGCAAAAGTTCTTTCAAAGGATCAGAGAATTTCGGTTGCGGCTAAATCCTCAGAAGTGTACGTTTGGTGTTACAGCGGGAAAAATACTGGGATTTCTGATTACACAAAGGGGCATCGAGGTCAACCCTTCAAAGATCAAGGCCATCTTAGAAATGCCACCACCAAGGACTGAAAAGGAGGTGCGAGGCTTTCTGGGTAAAGTGTAATTCATAAGACGGTGTATCTCAAAATTAACCTTGACTTGTGAACCACTTTTAGGTCTCCTGAAGAAAGGCAAGAAATTCCAATGGGACGGCCGATGCCAAGCTTCTTTTGAATAAATCAGGAATATTTACAGAACCCGCCCGTGTTCTCACCGCTAGAGTCGGGAAAACCGTTGATATTATACCTATCAGTGACCGAGACCACAATGGGCTATATGCTCGCGCAAGAGCTAGAGGACAAGGTGAAGAGAGCCATCTACTATTTGAGCAAAAAGATGCTAGAGTATGAGACTCGCTATACGCCGTTGGAAAAGGCTTGCTTAGCTTTGGTATGGGCTACCAGGAAGCTGCAGCACTACCTGTTAGCTCACTCCGTAATGTTGGTTTCACGACTCGATCCCATCAAATATCTTTTCGAGAAACCGGCACTTACGGGTAGGCTAGCTCATTGGTTGTTGTTGCTCTCCGAATTCGACCTGAAATATGTGACACGCAAGTCAGTCAAGGGAAGAGCAGTATCGGAATTCTTAGCCGATCATCCAGTGGAAGGAGGTGAAGCAGTTGAATACTTATTCCCAGATGAAGCCATTTTGCACATCGACGACGAGTATTGGATGATGTACTTTGACGGGGCGTCAAATCAGTACGGGTATGGGATAGGAGTGTTGCTAATAGCACTTGACAATTCCCGTATCCCTCTAGCCTTTAAACTCTGGTTCAAAGTCTCGAACGACGAATCAGAATATGAGGCATGCATTGCCGGTCTAGAAGCAGCACTGGAACTAGGAGCAAGATGGTTGGACGTCATCGGGGATTCAAACCTTGTTGTGTCTCAAGCAAAAGGAGACTGGAAAGTCAAAGAAGAAAAGATGATAATGTATCACCAGACCTTGGACTTGTTAATTCCTAAGTTTGAGAAGCTAAACTTTGCTCATCTTCCAAGAGAGAACAACAGGTTCGCAGATTCTTTAGCAACTCTATCTTCCATGATAGACATCGCGTTTGGAATCCGGATGCGTCCAGTCGTCATTGACCAGAAATTTGCACCAGCCTATGAGTCGATCGCTGCTATAGATGAGGTTCAGGATGAAAACCCCTGGTATTATGACATTTGGAATTTCTTGGAGAAGGAAGCATATCCGCCAGAGGTAAATGCCAAGGATAAAAGGGCAATCAGAAGAATGGCCGTTCAGTTCATCATCTGTAGGGGTAAGCTGTATAAGAGAGGTCATCTGAGAATGCATAAGCTGTGTGTTGAAGCCGAGGAATCGAAGCGCCTGATGGAGGCCATCCATGGAGGAGAATGCGGTGCACATATGAACGGAGTAATGCTAGCAAGGAAGATCCTCAGACAGGGTTACTACTGGTCCACCATGGAGGAGGATTGTATCGATTTTGTTCGGCGATGCCACAAGTGTCAGTTTCATGCAAATCGCATGAATATCCCGCCGTCAAAGCTGTACAACATGACTTCGCCATGGCCGTTTTCAGTTTGGGAAATTGACGTGATCGGGGTTGTCACTCCGAAGGGGCATGAGTTCATCCTGGTCGCGATAGATTACTTTACAAAGTGGGTCGAGGCCCAATCGTATGCGGTGTTGAAGGCGTCGCACGTTGCAAAATTTATCAGAAACAACATCATCTGACGCTACGGGGTCCCAAACGAGGTCATTTCAGATAATGGTTCCCACTTTAAGAAGGAAGTGATTGACTTGTTGGAGAAATACAACGTGGCTTTCCATAAGTCATCCACATACCGGCCGCAAACCAACGGAGCGGTCGAGGCCGCCAACAAGAATATCAAACACATACTGTAGAAGATGGTGGAAACCTACCAGGATTGGCCAGATAAGCTGCCATTTGCTCTGTGGGGCTACAGGACTTCAATTAGAACTTCTACCGGAGCGATGCCGTATTCATTGGTTTATGGGATGGAGGCCATTCTACCTATCGAGAATGAGGTTCCGTCATTGCAAGTATTGGCTAAGTGTCAAATAGCCGAAGCAGATTGGCAGCAGAGCAAGTTTGAGGAACTCATGCTCTTTGATAAGAGAAGACTGAAAGCACTGTACCATGTTCAAGGTTATCAGCGCAGAATTGCCCAGGCTTTCAACAAGAAAGTTAAGTCCAGGAATCTAAATGAAGGAGATTTGGTGCTCAAGGACAACCGAGCACCCATCTACGACCCAAGGGGCAAGTTCAGACCCAATTGGACTAGTCCCTACATCATTAAAGCTATCTAGTCAGGTGGAGCTGTGATCCTGATGGACCTAGATGGCCTAGAATTTTCACAACCGATCAACATGGACAAGTTGAAGAAATATTACCCCTGAGAAGCTCACTGGGCCGAAAACCCAAAAGGGCGACCTAGGCAAAAGTTAGAGCATTGAAAAATTGGAAAACATAAAAACTGAGCTCGCAAGGTTGAAAACCCACAAAGGGCGGCCTTGGCAAAAGTTAGAGCGTAAAAGGAGAGTGAAAATACTCGAGTGAACCTAAGCCTGAACTATGTAAGGCTTGATTCCCATCTTCGGGATACGTAGGCAACTTCACCCAGAAGTTCAGCCATAAAATTTTCCCCGATCAACTTTGTCCATTTGATCATCTCAGTCATCTTTGTCTATTAGCTTCCATTTGAATCTTCGGTGCAGTGCTATTTAGACTAGGGACAACTTTCCGTTGCCATACAGTGCCGCGATACTCTTCAGACTAGGGGCAACTTTCCAGTTGCAGGGATCCGGGGTTGTGCATCTCAGTGACAGATCTCAGGCGTGTCCAGTTTTGATTCATATCGAAAATGGTTTTGAAAAGTTTTAATAAAAGTTGACTTTGTTCAAATTAATCTTTCTACAACTAAGACCATTTTTGGACCAAAGCGAAAAAATTTCAGTACCACAACCTTCAATTTCATTGATTTCAAAACAGAGTTCTCATGTTCTTGCATACAATCGAAGTTGCTTTTTATTACATTCATAAAGAAAACTTAAAAGTACTAATAAAGCAATAAGTCCGGGGCATAGTCAAGTCAGGTGTCCCTGCGCTCCCTTCCAGAGCTGGTCGAAGCTTCTGATACCGAGCTGGGCCCAATCTGTGCCTCTTCATTGAGCCAATCCAGGCACTCGTCAGACAAAGTATAACTGAAAGTGGGAGCGGGGGCCAGGAGTTCTCTCGTCCTCCATGCTGTGGCATATCGGGCAAGCTGTGTGCCTCGAACTGGGAAGGCAGCCGGATACTCTATCCCCTCTGGCGGGCAAGTCTGATCATGACCAAACTGGCGTTGGAACCAAAACGGAAAGTAGAATACACAGTGAGTCAGACCAACCAACTGGATCCCGGTCTGCCGGAACATACTATAGCTCATTGCCGGGAGATTGAGCCAAGGGCAGCGCCAGGCGATGTGATCTGCAGACAAATTGCACATCCAATCGAACCACCATCCCTCATCAAAGGCATCGACGAGGCGTTGTCGAAAGAAGTAGCCGCAAGCTGAGTAGGCTGGGCAAGAGTCCACAACTTGAAATTTATCCATCAACCATACCTGGGGAGGGATGGAAAATGAGAGAATAAAGAATAGAGAGATGTACGATGAGAGAAAAGTAAGACAAGGGTTTTGTGAGAAAAACCGAGCCTGAGGGCCGAGTGATGTGAGCATTACATATGTGAGATTGGGTGGGAAACATTACCTGCAGCAGTAGTGGACTCCCCGCAAATCTGGTCGTCTCCCGGCGATGGAAAACATCCAAGGCCATCAGCGTCTCAGCCAGTGTCATCGCAATACAACTCTTTCCATCCTTCAAGCCTTGAGCAACTTCAATCAGGCGAATGCTAGATCCACCAAAGCCCGACACAAGCAGAAAGTGAGATAGCATACACAAGCAAAGGGCATGTTGTCGAAAACCTTGCCAATAATGGTTGCCACGATCACCAGCGTCAGAAAAGCGATAAATCAATCCGAGGATGTCCAGTTCCCCATTATAGGTCAGAGACCGAGCATCATGCGTGGTGAGTCCACACATCCGCCCTAAAGCTTGGGCGTGGCCAAAGCGAAACTGAGGCAAGATCTCTTCACAACTTTCGGATTCCATCAAAGCTTGAAAATCTTCAAAAGTTGGACATACCTCTTGCCTGCCGAAGCTAAAGACATGCGTTACCGGGTTCCAAAATCTTGCCGCGGCAAGAAGGAAAGGAAGGTGTAGCGGAGTGCGGCTCAGCGTGAATAGTGCATTCAAGCCAAAGCCCCGGAAGTTCAACTTTTTCGAGCCGTCTAAAGAAGCAATCCAAGCTGTGAGATTTTCGACGAGAAACACCTCCATTTTGGTGCAAAACTGAGATGAAATAAATGAGCCACGGAGCTAGGACTTTTAAAGAGGATAAGGCACTGTTCGGGGGGACACGTGTCGAAAATTTGGTGGTGGCTGGACTAGGTGGCCGGCCGGCCACCTTTTCTAGCAGGCCGGCCACCTCTCCCTTCCCCAAATGCAAAAAGCTGGTCGGCCAGCTCCCAAAAGTGGCTGGCAATGCTGCAATATGCGTATTTGGCCCTGTTTTACTCTCCAGAAGAAGGTTCCTAGCATTTCCATGCATCGGGAGTGTCAAAAGCCTCTATTTCTCTCTGTTTCGGATGCGCTTCGTAGCCCAAATTGTCCGAAATACACTTTGTTTATAGAGTTGTTGTTTTGCTTATCGAGTTGTTGTTTTGTGGGTCGAGCTGTTTCGTTTACCGAGTCTTGTTTAATCGAGTCGCCGAGTTTTGTGCATTTGAGTTGTTACTCTTTGTTTATCAATTTTGTTGTGTTTTGCTTATCGAGTTGTAAACTTGCTGAGGTTGTTGTTGTTTCTTAGTAAGATTAGGTTGCTTTGTTGGTAGTGTCGGTTCGCTACCTGACTTGGTACGTACACAATGCACATTTACCGTTCAATCTCATTTTTGTGCAAAATGACGCGATGCGATGCTGAGAATATAAAGTACAACACTTTTTCAAAAAGCTGTTTCATTCCATCATGCTTCCTTTGTTACAACATTTTACAATAAAGGTACAAGTTTTACAGAAAATAAAACTGCCTAATAATATACAATGTGCTACAACTACTAGTAAAAAAGGTAAATAAAGCAGGAAATAGCTGCACCAATGCTCTCAAGAGCAAGAATAAGAGGCCCTTTTCGTCCTCTTCTGTGGAACAGGCTCTGCACCACCGGCACCATCTAAGTCGGAACTGTCATCCTCAGGATCCTCCTCAACCTCCCCTCCACTCCCGGAACCAGGATCGGAACCCTCCTCTCTGTCAGCAGATGTCTCGGACTGACGATCTGCAGCCTCCTCCTCCTCCTCGTCCTCATTGGGCTCCTCCTCTACGACATGTGCTCTGCGTCTGCGGGACGACTCCCCTCTCCCGGGCCCACGAGAAGGCTGAGATGGCCCGACTCCCCGAGAAGGTCGAGATGGCCCGGTCTGTGGCGGATATACTGGAGGCATCTGAAAATAAAAAGTGCAATTTGAATACATCAGCTCAAAATGTGTGTATCAGATACAGATGCAAGCAAACTACATGAAGTGAGGGTGCACGCAGATACAGTATGTGAATGTGGTGTGTCAGATGTGCTCTACACATACAATTAATCAAAGCAGTAAAATGTTCAGGGTCAACATGTCGCCAGAAGTACGATAAATGTGAGAAATACTAAAGAGTACCTGGAAACCCATGATGGACAGCTGCGCCTCTCTCCGCATGACCATGCCCTCGAGTGAGGCCACCAATCCGATCACCCCCTCCATGTACTCTCTGGGTGGCTGCAGATACAAGCTCAAATCATCAATGAATAAAGGAATGATTAAGTATTTGAATGATAGATGAAGAGCAGTGGGGCATACCGGCGGTGAGTCGGGATCAATGACATATCGATGATCAGGCATGGGAGGCTTTATCGAAATCCGGTAGGAGGTCCTGTATCACCATCCTGTCAACTCGATCGGCATGTCTGGCCATCCGGCATGATGATGAGTCGGAGGAATCGGGGGGACCAGTCCAACCCCTCCTCTCAATGTGCTAGCCCTGCTGGTAGAAGGGGCGCCTGCAGCCCGAGCTCGACTCAAAGATGGCATGTCAGTAGACCTACTCGAGGGAGCTTGGACACCTGTCAACGGAGGCATCAAGTAGGTGTGATGGTAGGTCGCGTACTCCCCGTCCTCTATATGCAGCAGTGCATCAGTGCCCAGTCTAGTGTCAATGACACTCTGGGGAGTAAGCTTATCAGCGAGCCGCATATCGTCCGGAGGTGCTGAGGGAACACTCGGCTTATGAAAGCCCATAGTCTGACGAAGGAAGCGTTCCCCCAGGAACCAGGCCCTACCAACTGGCCCCTCGAACAAGATCCTATACCGGGAAGTGCCCCATCCTCCGGCAAACTGAAATCGAAGGTCCCCACCCAAAGGCAACCAAGGCTGCCAGGTAATCTGCAGGTAACCAATGCATAGGCTGATCAGAAATCGTAGATGTACGGAATAAACCAAAGATGAAAACATTGGGAATTGGGAGTTTTGGATTACCTCTGACGGCCGCACCGTGTTAAAGTACTGTCGTAGGTAGAGAAGAGTCTCCCGAGGCCGCGACCGGTACTGGCCCTCGAAAACAAGCGAGTAAGGGGTCACAATGGGTGCCTCCACCTCCAGCTCTAGCGCTAGTATGGGAAAATATGCAAAAACCCATAACTGCGGAAAACAGGGCAAAAGCCATCAGAATACAGAATGCTGAGTGCAGGATGTTAGGACAGAGTATAAAGTGTGTCGTGTGTGCAATATACATACATTGAAAAGCATAAATGTAAATCGAGAGGGCAGAAGGTACCTCCCAGGCTCTCCAGTAGCCGCCGACTATGTTCCCCCGTCCGCGGGAGGTCGCGCTCATATAGTAATAAAGGGTAGCCAAGCTGGCGCCACCCCAATCATACCGACTAACCTGTGTGAGGTCTGCCAAGGCGCCCAACAGATATAGCTCAACAATGTTCCCCCTGTCGGCGAACAGAGTGGTCCCAAAGAGGAACATCAGAAACCCGCGGGCGTACTGTGTAATCTCCTCCAGAGTCTCGGGCTTAGTATGCCTAAAATGTGAAGAAAACCAAGTATACCGGACTCAGCCCAAGGATCGGTCGACCGGTGGGCGAGCTCCCAGTAAGTAGATCCAAGCGGCCTCCCACTGGCCCATATCCTCGTCATATGGGATCGCCAAGCCTCCCACGTCAAGGCCGGTCAATACGGCAAAGTCAAATGGGGTCATGGTCATATCCCTGGCAGGTGAGAAATGAAAGGAGTTGGTGGTGTCCCACCACCTCTCCACTAGGGCGCCCATCAACGTCCTGCTAGCTGGAAAATGAGATATCCCAACACAAAAGGGGCCGAATCCTGCTAGATCAACCCAATCGCGGACGGTCTCTGGGAGCTCCGCGTACCAATCTCTCGCAATAATGGAGCCGTATCCCCGTGTAACACGGGAGGACACCGGGATTCACGATGAATACATATATTCAGTTTCAGAATGAAATAAACAAAGCTACATGCAAACAAGATATACAAGCTGCGTGCAAATGAAATGTATAAGCTATATGCAAAATCAAGTCAGAATTCAAGTGTTTGGGCTGTGTGTTCAATTCTCAACCAGTGGACTGTGTGTTCACCTCGAAGTTCGAGCCGAGTGTTCAACATCAAAATATTTGGGTTGTGTGTTCAGATCTCACAACCAGTGTGTGCTATGTGTTCACCTTCAACTTGGGCTGCGTGTTCAGAAGTTCAGAGTTTGGGCTGTGTGTTCTACTCTCACAACCAGTGTGTGCTGTGTGTTCACCTTCAACTTGGGCTGCATGTTCAGAAATTCAGAGTTTGGGCTGTGTGTTCAGATCTCACAACCAGTGTGTGCTGTGTGTTCACCTTCAACTTGGGCTGCGTGTTCAGAAATTCAGAGTTTGGGCTGTGTGTTCTACTCTCACAACCAGTGTGTGTTGTGTGTTCACCTTTAACTTGGGCTGCGTGTTCAGAAATTCAGAGTTTTGGCTGTGTGTTCTACTCTCAACCAGTGTGTGCTGTGTGTTCACCTTCAACTTGGGCTGCGTGTTCAAAAATTCAGAGTTTGGGCTGTGTGTTCTACTCTCAACAAGTGCGTGCTGTGTGTTCACCTTCAACTTGGGCTGCGTGTTCAGAAATTCAGAGTTTGGGCTGTGTGTTCTACTCTCAACAAGTGTGTGCTGTGTGTTCACCTTCAACTTGGGCAGCGTGTTCAAAAAAATTCAGAGTTTGGGCTGTGTGTTCTACTCTCAACAAGTATGTGTTGTGTGTTCACCTTCAACTTGGGCTGCGTGTTCAGCAATTCAGAGTTTGGGCTGTGTGTTCAACTGTCAACATATATGTGTGCTGTGTGTTCACCATCAGGTTATGGGCTACGTAATCAAGAATTCAAGCGTTCAAAACGCAAACAGAATACTGTACTATGGGCTAAGCATCAGAACAAGCTACGTGCTAAAAGGAGCAGATATGCATAGCAAGAGGCATGAAACGTGCAAAAATGCGGAATACGTTGCAGAAATGTAAAAAAAGGGGAGCGAAGTAAATACCTCTCGCGCCTCATGAGAAAGGTGAGACTCCGGCTCTCGCAGAAGCAGATCCCCAGGCACTCGATCGTCAAAATCAGTGAAGTGATAAAAAATAGCCCGCGGGAGCACATGTGTTGGAGGGTCGTACCTCTCGGGTATGAAGGGTCGAACCCTTGGAGGCAGAGCCATAATATCGGGATCATCCCCAGCGCCCGGAGGACCTCCACCATGAGGAAAATGACCGGCCATTTCTGCAAAAAGGAGCAAAAATGAGCAAAATGAGCCAAAATTGGAAAAAGTCAATAAAAGTCAACTCTCGGGAAAGGAAAAAGTCAACAAAAGTCAACCCTCGAGAAAATCTTCCAAATGATGAGACAAACTTACCTCAAGTGGTGAAAATGAGAAAAGAAGCACCGAAATCAAAATTTAATCGGTCCAAAGTGATGAAAATTGAAAGATTTCGCGAAAACAACTTGCGTGGGGCGTTGGAAAACGCGTATAGAGCTCAGATCTGAAGGGGAAAATGGTCTAGGAAGGTAGTGAAAGTGTTTTCGGAGCTGAGGTTGTGAGAAATGAGGCTTTGACCGAGTGTATTTAAAAAAATGAGAGTGAAAGGACCGAGCTGCCCCGGATTTGGGCTAAGTGGTCGGCCGATCACCTTTTGTGGCAGGCCGACCACCCCCTTTGCAAAATGGTGGTCGGTGGCCTCTCCCTGGGACGAGACCTGGTCGGTGGTGTTCCCCAAGTGCCTACCAAGCTCTCTGCAAATTTTGGGAAGGATTGGAGTCCCCGAGACCTGAAAAAGTACAAGAGAAGTGCACTTTCCGGCGCGAAATCGCTCTGCCGGAACTTCAACTCCAACTTTCGATGCGTTTTTCATCGTTACTCATCAAAAGTGAGGTGAATCCTTTTCGAACATGTTGTGACCCCTCCGGGAGGTAAACCGGAGGTCGCAATTGAGTCACCCTCATCGAAAACTCGCGTTTCTTTGCTCGTCGTTTTACGACGAATTCGCATTCGAATTCACATTTATTCTGCATCGTTATGCACGTCACTTGCACTCTCATACACACCACTCATACTATTGTGCACATTTCATAGGTATTGTCAAATCCATGTGCTTAACCCGCGTTGTCACACGTGTTACTCCTCGCATTGCGATGCACTTTTCTATCGACGCCGCGATTGTCTGCATTCAATATCGCTTTGAACATGTGTTGCTGATTATGTTGTGCTTGTCGAGTTTCTTTCTTTTGCAGGTACGATATTGTATGTACGGTTCATTTGAAGCTGGTGCGACCAGACGAACCGCGCAGGTATTGCATCTTCTCCGTGTGTGACGTGGCGAGAATTGAATAATTCTCCGCATTCTTAAACTGCATGAAATGTAGTTGTTGCTTTGCATTCTTGCTTAAAACTGTTGCATCTATTGTGAATATGTCCTTCATTACAGCTTGCTGCATTTGCATGATCATTGAGATACCTTCGGCTTCTTGCATTGTCGGTTGCATTTTGCCCCTGCCTGCGGGCATGCCTGCAGGCACATCTCTGTTTGTCTTGCCTGTTTGTCTATGTCTTCGGCCTTGTCAAAAATGGGTTGTCTCTAGGCTTTGACATTCACTCCCGTCACATATGACTTCCGAGTTCTGTCAAAGAGGGGCAACTGTAGACACCCCATTTTTGACCGACCTTAAGACTCAAGACGTCACCAGTTGAGCGCTCGGTGATATTGCATTTTGTGCTCATTTAGAAGTTTCAGAGTCTCGGCTGCGAGCCTTGCCTCCGGACTTTCGGACTCTTTCGTGCCTTGCCTCGGTTTACGAACCAGGCTCTGTTTTCTCTGTTTTCTCTTCCCGAAGGGAGGGAGAGGTCTCGTAGATCATCTCTCAGTGGCCGTAGGCTATGTTTCGTGGTCGTACGCCATTTTTCCCGTTTGGAGCCTAGTTTCCGATTTTTCAGAGCCGATTACCGTGTGCCTCGGTTTGGGACCGCCTAACCATCTTTGTTTGCTCCGGTTTTTGGCATACATCTTATTTCCTCCCTTTTGAGGGACACTGGGGTCCAAGAGACCAACTTGGTGGTCGAATGCCACCTCTGGTGCTTAACAGCCCATTTCTGGGGCCTCGAGCCGCGCGTTTCGGTCCCCGAACCTCCGTTTTGCATCCGTTTTGGTTCATTTTTGGTGGAGACCTTATTTTCATAGTTAGAAAGCTTGTAGGAGGGTGGGAGGCCAGCCATTGTTCTGAAAAGCCAACTTTATTTCTTCATCGCTCTCCGACGCCCGTTTTCCTCACTTGAAAGCCAATGTTGACCACCCCGGGGCCACTTTCTTGAACCCTAAACCCCATATTTGTGTTGTACACACCTGGGAGGCCACTAATATTTGGTGGCCAACCAGTAATTGTGCCTGACCCTTTTGACCCCCTCTAAAAAATGGTCTTTTCTCTCTCCTGGTTCACTTTTTCTGGGTTTCAACCACATAGTTGTGTTGTGCACACATGGGAGACCACCTTTTTGAGGTGACCGACCAGTAATTTTGCTTGACCTTTTTGACCCTTGGTCGGCCGGCCATGGGAGGTGGTCGGCCAACCACCTGAACCCTCAAAACCTAGCCGGCCATGACCCCCTCACTTGGTTCCTTACAGATGTGACCTCTTTTTCCCCCCAGATCCTGTATCCGAGGGGGACTCTTTTGGGAGGGAAACTTGAATTTGATTTTTCTCCCCCCCCCCCATTCCTCCTCTCTCTCCCTCTATATAACCAGCCCCTCAGCTGCATTTTGAGGGGTTACAAATTCTTGCTTAAGAACTTTGCATTAAATCTCCCTCTCTCTCTACTCCAAGCCTCAAAACCACCTTGCTCCTACACCAGCCCATAGCATAACACCACCATCATCCATTCCAACCATTTGAAGCTGATTTCCAGAGGTTGAGAGCTCACAAACCTAGTCTAAAGGCTGCTGAAGTTTGGTTCTTCAAGGGTAAACAAACTTTTCCCCTAAACTAGTCTCTTCTTGCTTCATTAATAAGCCTTACTTGTAAGCATTTTTGGGCTTCAACCTAAACTATAAATAGTCTTATTTTGAGCTAATATTCATGTTTTATTAAGGGTTTTTCTCAGATGGAGGCCATCTGCGGTCCCTTTCCCTTTTATCTCTCTTTTGGCCCTTTTCTTGCATAATACGTTAGCCCTGTTTGTAAGCATTTCTGGGCTTCGAGACAAACTGGAAAGTGCCTTATTTTGAGCCCCTCTTCAACTTTGTAGAAGGGCTCCTCTCTGTTTAAGGCCAGCTACTGCCTCTTGCTTCTTAAACTCTCTTTTAGGCCAATTTTTACATAGTATTTTAGGCCTATTTGTGAGCTGTTTTGGACTTTTCCATAAACTGTAAAATAACTTTTTTTGAGCCTCTTTTCATGTTTGTTGAAGGGCTCTCCTCTGTTTGAGGCCTCCTGCTATCACTTTCTTCTTTATCTCTCTTTTAGGCGAACTTTTGCATAGTATTTTAGGCCTATTTGTGAGCTGTTTTGGACTATTCCATAAACTGTAAAATATCCTTTTTAGAGCCTCTCTTCAACATTGTTAAAGGGCTCTCCTCTGTTTGGGAATAGAAGCTGCCACTTGTCTCTTTACCCCTCTTTTAGGCCTTTTCTTGCATGATAGTTTGGCCTTATTTGTGATTATTTTCGTGGCTTGATGTAAACTGTAAAGTGCCCTGTTTTGAGCCCCTATTCAACTTTGCTGAAGGGCTCTTTTCCATTTGGGGCCAGCTGCTGTCCCTTTGTGTTTAATCTCTATTTTGGGGCCATTTTTGCATGATAGGATAGCCCTATTTGTGTTTATTTTTAGGACTTGTTATAAACTGGAAATATGCATGTTTTGGGACTATATTGCATCTGTCTTCATGCTTCATGATCAAATAATGCATGCTTCGTATAGCTATAAGTCATTCCATGCGCCTAGTTTCGAATTTCGGGTTTCATCTCGTGCATCGGGTGCCATATTGCCATGTTTCGGGGATGTTTAGCATCATATTTTAGTGCTGAAATTTGCATATTTGCATACCATATTCCATGCCTTGCCATGCTTTGGTAGAGTGGCATTTGATGGCTTAGGTTTGGTCCTCAGTTTGCGTGCATGCGTGCGCGTACTTCAAGAGTCTCATTTTCATCTCATGGTTACTGATGTGAGTGTGGCTGAGGTCCACTCATGTTGGTGTAAGTCCATTATGCATTGTGTATGCCATTTCATTTCATAGCATTGTGTATGCTAGGTGGTATGTTAGCGCATCGTGTATGCCGTGTTACCTCGTGCATCGTGTATGCCATTTCATGGCATTGTGCATGCTAGGTTGTATATTAGTCGCATTCATACATGTCATGCATATTGCATTGTGTTTGGGATAGGAGTTGGCCCGAGCACGGGAAACGAGGGACGTTTCGTACTTCGAGTGACGGAACGTGTCTCAATTCCCAGTCACCAACACTACGGATTATCCATGATGGAGTTTAGGTCTTGTTGTGTTTATATGTGCATTCATTTCATATTGAGTCATGCAATTTGACTCCTCGGCCATCATGCATCGATATACGTGATTGGTGGCACGAGGATCGAGGACTACACAACCCGAAGAGTAGTCATGCATACATATGTGAAAATACTTTGCCATGCCCCTTTGTTGCTCTCTGTTGCAGCAAATCAGAAATCGGCAGCCTTCCGGAGCTTGGCACGTATTCCAAGAACAATTGCAAACAAAGGCAAACCGGTGCATCACAAGGAATTTTCTGACAAAGGCAACCGGAGCATGCATCATTCATCATCCGGAGCAGATTTGAGGCAATCCCTGGCTTGCATGCCAATTTATTGCTTTCCTAACTTAATTTGTTAATTAATTACGGTTTTGTACATATTTGGACTGTAATTATTCATTCGGGACTGTATATTATTTATTCGGACCCTCTGCGCGAGGGCAATGTTGTAACAAGTGTGCGTGTGTGTGATGTATGTCTTCTAACCCCACGTCTTTCTCCCTTTCATTTACCCGCTTATGATGGTTAGATTAGGGCATGTTTCAATTAGCATACAGTATGATAGCATGTTTGCATTCATTTCATCTGTCTTGCATGCACCGGGCTCGGCGCATGATACTAACTGCATTGTATTTTCAATTCCAAGTTGAATACATGTTAGCTGTAGCATTTCATATGCCATGTCTAGAATAGCCGAGCCTGCTATAGTTGCACTTTTGCGTGTGTTGCATTAGGCATTTCTGTATAATTAGGATCATGCATGGATTTCTAATTAGCTTCTGTTTTGGCTTGGAGTACTTGGTAAGTTTTATGCTTTAGCATCCTTGCATGCGTGTGAGTGACTGCCATGATAACATGCTTACCATGAGGCTAATTGCTTATGTGATATATCTGCCTGAATGTCTGTGGGTGAAGGTTGGGTTATTTGGATTGGAACAATTCATCAAATGCGTGTTTTAAGCCCACTAGATAGTGGCAAAATCATGTTTTTCTAAGCCCACCCGAGAGTGACAAATCCATGTCTTAGCCTACTTGCGGGTAGCACCATCAAACCATTTTCGAATAAACAAACATGAAATGTTTTGTTCCAATTCAGGCGACCCAGTCTATACTTGTATGCTGTGTGCATCACATAGTAAATCTAGGCTAATAACCGGAATAAGAACGCATAAAGTTTTCAAAACTAGATATCATGGTTAGTAGAAGCCGATCTTTGATCGAGCGAGCGGGGGTGCTCACGAAGTGACCTTCCCCAATCGTACCCAAGTTCCCGAGCCGAAGTAACTTTGGTGATGACGGACACGTGGCCTTAGGCAACGAGTCAGGGTTTCATAAATTTCCCAGAAATAAAATATTTAGATGGCGACTCTGTATCTGGCAAAGCAGTCCATGTTTGGCACTTCTTTCAAAAAATGTGTTTTCTCAAAATGATTTGCCGGATTTGGACTCTTTGGTTCAAATTAAGAACCGTGACAATTTGAGTCCGAACTTATAGTGAACCCCAAAACGAATAGAACGGGACCCATCCCTCCGGGGCGTTCGGGGACGTCTACAATGGGCTTGGATGCTTTCCATCACCGGGAGACAACCAAGTTATTGAGAAGTCCACTACTCTTGCAGGTAATGCTTCCCACCCTTCTCGTATGTGTTTCTAACATCACTCGGCCCTCAGGCTCTGTTTTTCTCTCAAAACCCTTTTCTCACTTTTCTCTCCACGTACACCTCTCTATTCTTTAATCTCTCTTATTTTTCATCCCTCTCCAGGTATGGCTCATGGAGAAGTTGAAAGTAGTGGACTCTTGCCCCGCATATTTGACGCGCAGCTATATCTTTCACCCACGGCTAGTCAATTTCCTGAATGAGGGATGGTGGTGCCACTAGATGTGTAGCAGGTCTGCTGCTGACATCACTTGGCATTGCCCCTGGTTTGATCTGCCTGAGATGAGCTACAGCATGTCCTGGCAGCCCGGTATTCAGTTGGTTGGCTTGACGCACTATGTCTTCTATTTCCCATTTCGTTTTAGGCGTCAGTTCGGTCACAACTAGACTTTCCCAGAAGAGGGGATAGAATACCTAATTTCATTTCCAGTCTGAGGCCCACAGCTAGCTCGGTATTCCACTACATGAAGGACAAGAGAACTTTTGGCCCTCGCTCCCAATTTCAGTTGTGCTCTTTCCGACGAATGCATAGCTTGGCTTGAAAATGAGGCACAAACTGGGCCCACTTTGGCATCCGCAGCTTCCACAAGCTCTAAGAGGGGGGGCAGGAACACCTGACTTGACTATGCCCCAAGTTTATTGCTTTAATCTATACTTTCAAGTTTTCTTTTTGAATATAATGAAAAAGCAACTTCAATTTGTATCGAGAGTCGGAGAACTCTGTATTGAGATCAATGGAATTGAAGATTGTGGGTACTGAAAATTTTCCGTTTGGTCCAAAAATGGTCTAAGTTGTAAAAAGATTAATTTGAACAAAATCAACTTTTATTAACACTTTTTAAAACCATTTTCGATATGGATCACAAACTGGACGCACTCGGAATCTGTCACTGAGATGTACAACCCCGAATCCAACAACTGAAAAGTTGCCCCTTATCTAAATAGCACTACACTGTAGCTCAAAGCTGAACTCTTGGATGCAAAAAAAACAAAGATGACCAAAACGATCACATGGACAAAGTTGATTTGGAATTGTTTATGGCTGGACTTCAGGATGAAGTTGCCTATGTATCCTAAATATGGGAATCAAGCCTTATGTAGTTCGGTTCAGGTTCGCTCGGGTGTTAACACCCTCCTTTTGCGCTCTAACTTTTGCCAAGGCCACCCTTTCTGGGTTTTCGACCTTGCGAGCTTAGTTTTTCTTATTTCAAATTTTTTGTGCTCTAACTTTTGCCTAAGTCGCCCTTTCGGGTTTTCGACCTAGCGAGCCACTCAAGGATAGTATTTCTTCTGCTTTTCCATGTTGATATAGGTTGGGAAAACTCAAGGCCATCTAAATCTATCAGAATGACAGCTCCACCCAACCAGATAGATTTGATGATATAAGGGCCAGTCCAATTGGGTCTGAACTTGCCCTTACGGTCGTGGATGGGAGCTCGGTTGTCTTTGAGCACCAAATCCCCCTTCTTTTAGATTCTTGGACTTAACTTTCTTATTGAAAGCCCTGGCAATCCTGTGTTGATAACCTTAAATGTGGTACAGTGCTTTCAGCCTCCTCTCGTTGAACAACATAAGTTCTTCAAACCTACTCTGCTGCCAATCTGCTTCCGTTATTTGGCACTCAGCCATCACCTGCAACGATGGAACCTCAACTTTGATTGGCAGAACAGCCTCCATCCCATAAACCAGAGAATACAGAGTTGCCCCAGTAGAAGTTTGAATTGATGTCCTGTAACCCCAAAGAGCAAATGGCAGCTTATCTGGCTAGTCCTTGTAGATTTCCACCATCTTCTGTAGAATGTACTTGATGTTCTTGTTGGCGGCCTCAACTGCTCCGTTGGTTTACGGCCGATATGTGGATAACTTGGGAAAAGCCACAGTGTATTTCTTTAATAAGTCGATCACTTCCTTCTTGAAGTGGGAACCATTATCTGAGATGATCTCATTCGGGACCCCATACCGGTAAATAATGTTATTCCTGATGAACTTAGCTACATGCGACGCCTTCAGCACTGCATAGGATTGGGCCTCGACCCACTTTGTAAAGTAGTCTGTCTCCACCAGGATGTACTCATGCCCGTTCGACCCTTTTGGAGTAACTGCCCCAATCACATCAATTCCCCAGACTGAAAACGGCCACGGTGAAGTCATGTTGTACAGCTTTGACGGCGGGATGTTTATGTGATTTGCATGGATCTGGCATTTGTGGGATCGCCGAACAAAACCAATACGATCCTCCTCCATGGTTGACCAGTAGTAACCCTGTTTGAGAATTTTTTGAGCTAGCATCACTCTGCTCATGTGCAATCCGCACTCACCTCCGTGGATGGCCTCCATCAAGCGCTTCGACTCTTCAGCATCAACACACAGTTTATGCATTCCCAGATGACCCTGTTTGTACAATTTACCCCCGCTGATGATGAACTGAGCAGCCATTCTTCATATTGCCCTCTTATCTTTGGGATTTGCTCCTGGTGGATAAGCCTCATTTTCCAAGAAGTTCCAGATGTCATGATACTAGGGGTTCTAATCTTGTACTTCATCTATCGCGGCAATCAGCTCGTAGGCCGGCACATACCTTTGTTCAATGATGATCGGACACATCCAAACTCCCAAAGGGATGTCTAGCATGGAAGATAGAGTTGATAAAGCATCAGCGAACCTGTTGCTCTCTCTTAACAGATGCGTGGAGGTTAACTTCTCAAACCTGGGAATTAGAATGTCCAGGGTTTGGTGATAGATTTTCAGCCTCTCTTCCATAACCTTCCAGCCTCCTTTCGCTTGAGACATAACCAGCTTCGAGTCCCCAATGACGTCCAATCGTTTTGCCCCTAGTTCCAGGGCGACTTCTAAGCCAGCAATACATACCTCATACTCTGCTTCGTTGTTTGATACCTTGAACCGGAGTTTGAAAGCTACGGATATATGGGAATTGTCGGGTGCCATCAGCAACACCCCTATCCCATACCTATACTGATTAGACGCTTCGTCAAAGTACATAGTCCAAACCTCTTCTTCAAGCTACAGAATGGCCTCATCTGGGAACAAATACTCTACTGCTTCATCTCCCTTCACTAGGTGATCAGCTAAGAACTCCGCTACCGCTCTCCCTTTCACAGACTTGCAAGCCATGTACTTCAAATCAAATTTGGAGAGAAGAAGCAATCAGTGGGCCAGCCTACCCATAAGAACTGGTTTCTCGAAAAGATATTTGATGGGATCTAATATCGAAACCAGAATTACAGAGTGAGCTAACAGGTAGTGCTTCAACTTCTTGGTAGCCCATACCAAGGCCAAACAAGCCTTCTCTAGCGAAGTGTAGCGGGTCTCATATTCCAGCATCTTCTCGCTCAGGTAATAAATAGCTTTCTCCACTTTGTCCTCAGACTCCTATGCAAGCATGCAGCCCATTGTCGTGTCGGTTACTGACAGATACAATATCAACTGTTTCCTTGGCTCTGGTAGTGACAACACGGGTGGGTTCTGTAGATACTGCTTGATCTGCTCAAAAATAACTTGGCATTGGTCATCCCACTGGAATTTCTTTCCTTTCTTCAAGAGACCAAATAGTGGTTCACAAGTCAAGGTTAATTTTACAATAAACTATCTTATGAATTGCACTTTACCCAAAAAGCCTCGCACCTCATTTTCAGTCCTTGGTGGTGGCATTTCTAAGATGAACTTAATCTTGGAAGGATCAACCTCAATGCCCCTTTGTGTAATCAAGAACCCCAGTATTTTCCCTGCTGTAACACCAAAAGTACATTTCTGAGGATTCAATTACAACCGATACTCTTTGATCCTTGGAAAAATTTCTTCAAGGCGGTGTAGTGGCCCTCTCTTTCCTTGGACTTGACAATCATGTGTTCACATACGCCTCAACCTCTTTGTGGATCATATCATGCAAGATCGTAGTTGCAGCCCATTGATAAGTAGCCCCAACATTCTTTAGACCGAACGACATCACCCTATAGCAGTAGGTTCCCCACGAGGTGGTGACGACAGTCTTCTCCCTGTCTTTGGGTGCCATCAAAATCTGGTTGTACCCCGAAAACCCGTCCATAAATGAGAGCAATGCATGCCCTGCAGTGAAGTCCACAAATTCGTCGATGTGCGGTAAAGGAAAGTCGTCCTTCGGATTGGCTTTGTTCAGATCTCTGAAATCCACACACACCCGAATTCTGCCTTCTTTCTTCAGCACCGGAACGATGTTAGCCAACCAAGTAGGATACTCAGACACTAACAGGAACCCTACATCAATCTGCTTAGTAGCCTCTTCCTTGATTTTCAGAGCCCAGTCCAGGCGTATTCTCCGAAGCTTCTGCTTGACGAGTCGGGCCTCAGGGTCAAGAGGGATCCAATGCTGTACAATCTCAAGATCGATTCCAGGCATGTCTTCGTAGGACCATGTGAAAACATCTTTGAAATCTTTTAATAAAGCTACTAAGCGCTCGCGTTCCTCTGAAGACAACATGGACCCGATCTGGACCAGACGCGGATCATTCTCAGTACCAACATTAATAAAAGTGATTTCATCAACCAAAGGTTTTACAAACCTCTCCTGCTCTCGATCAATCAAATGTTTCAAAACTGGAGTAATTTATTCCTCATCGTTTTCATCAAAGTTTTGAAATCCTGATTAATGCAGTAAATGAGCGACACAGAAAAGTACTCAAAAGCCACAGCGGTACCATTCTCATTAATAACTCCTAGTTTGTCCGATTCTTCGGTTACAACCGACTCAAAAGAAAATAAAAAAGACGACCTGGACAACACAACGGCATCTGGGTTATCACCCCCAGGAATACCGAACTCTGACTCAGAAGAACTGGAATCTGATTCTGACTCCACAGACTTTGTGGAATCAGATTCTGGTTCACTACCTGACCCAGAACTGCTAGATAAAAAGCCTTCCTCGTAGTGCTAGAAGAGGGAATGTGCGATAGATGCATCCAGAATGCCAGAAGAAGGGCCCACATCCGAGTTATCTCCAATCATGGAAATTGAGAAATCATCCCCCGGGCACTCTGGTAAGATCTGAGGATCTGAGAGGAGACAAGCCAGCGCTGCTCCCATTTCAAAATCTGTGCCACTGGACTCATTCTCTTTGCACTGCTTAGCCTTAGCTATTGGGTCAGTTTGCTCTTCAGCAACTTCATCCCCTGGCAACTGTAAATCAAAAAAGATCTCAAAACTTGGCAAGCACCGCCTCTCTGAATTCAGCCATGGCTCCAGAAAGCCACAAAATGGGAAGTCTTCCCCCTCCTGGACAAAGCGTCCGCTTAGGGTCCCTTGGATAGGTCTATGCACTAACTCATAGTGCTTCCCAACTTGTTTAGCCTTGGCTCTTCCAGCCATCTTCTTTCCTTTTCTCACTCAATTCTCTTTGGTAGACCTATAACCTAAGCCAAAGGTATGGGGGTTGTGTGGCACTTCGGCCAATTCAGCGACACCCTTCCTGCCACTCCTTCCTAATCCCATCCCAGGCACATGTTGAAGCTTATTTATGAGGTAAACAGATTACGCACTGACATACAGCCCCTCATCAATAGCTAGAAGATCTTGTACTACTCAAGCCTCAGCCAAGGTGAACCCAGACAGGAAGACATCCTCATCGCCGTGTGAAATCTCCAAGATTGGAGTTGTAACCTCTAGTGGTGAATGGAAGGAAGTGTTCCCAAAAACAATTGCTACCCCCTTCCCATAGGGGTATTTCAACATCTAGTGTAGGGTGGAAGAGACAACCTTCACTTGGTGCAGCCACGGCTGTCCAAAGAGTAAGGTAAAGGTGGCTAGAACATCCAAAACATGAAATTTGATGTCCTGTTAGGCCGGGCCAACTTGAGTTCTAATCCGCACTGTCCCCATCACCCCCCGACTGGTGTTGTCGTAAGCCTGAATTATTTGGGCTGTTGGTACGAAATCTGCAGGCTTCAACCTGATGGCATAGGCCATATGCGACGGACACACATTTATGGAAGATCCTGTATCAACTAAGACAACTGGTATCCACTTATCCTTACACTCCATACAGATGTATAACGGTTTGTTGTGCTCGGAGCCCTCATACGGTAATTCTTTGTCTGTGAATGTCAAAGTCGGTGAAGTGCCACCCGGGAACACCAGTCCCACCAACTGTTCGGGGGTTGTATCAATAAAAAGCTTAGCCTTGTCCATGGCTGATAGGACAGCTTGTCTATGCACCTGCGAGGCCATGAGCAGTCCCCAAATGGAGATGTTACTTGAATCTTTTTTAGCTGCTTTAGTATAGCTTCCTCCTCTAACAGTCTATCCTTCTGTTTCTCGGTTTCTTTGTCTTTCCCAGATGCCTCTGGCTAGTCCAGGTGTGGGGGTTTAAAATACTACCCACTCTGAGTCATGTGGTCGACTTCTTCGGTGTGTGTAGACGTCCCCCGAACACCCCGGGGAGGAACGAGTCCCCCGTTCCGTTCGTATTGGGCTCACTACAGCTCAGGACTCTCACATGTCACGGTTCATAATCTGAACCAAAGAGTCCAAATCCGGCAAATCGTTTTGAGAAAACAGAATTTTAGAAAAGAAGTGCCAAACATGGACTGCTTTGCCAGATACAGAATCGCCACCTAAATATTTTATTTTAGAAAATTTAGGAAACCCTGACTCGTTGCCTAAGGCCACATGTCCGTCATCACCAAAGTGGCCTCGGCTCGGGAACTTAGGTACGATTGAGGAAGGTCACTTCGTGAGCACCCCCGCTCGCCCGATCAAAGATCGGCCTCTACTAACCATGATATCTATTTTTGAAAACATTATGTGTTCTTATTCCGGTTATTAGCCTAGATTACTATGTGATGCGCACAGCATACAAGTATAAACTGGTTCGTCTGAATTGGAACAAAACATTTCATGTTTGTTTTTGAAAGATGGTTTGCTACTCGCAAGTAGGCTTAAAATGCAGATTTTGCCACCCTCAGGTGGGCTTAAGAAAAGATAGTTTTTCCTGGGCTTAAAACTCACAGTTGATGATTTGTTCGAATCCAAATAACCCAACCTTCACCCACAGGCATTCAGGCAATTATATCACATAAGCAATTAGCCTCATGGTAAGCATGCTATCATGGCAGTCACTCACACGCATGCAAGGATGCTAAAGCATAAAACTCACCGAGTACTCCAAGCCAATAACAGAAGCTTATTAGAAATCCATGCATGATTCTAATTATACAGAAATGCCTAATGCAACACATGCAAAAATGCAACTATAGCAGGCTCGGCTATTCTAAACATGGCATATGAAATGCTACAGCTAACATGTATTCAACTTTGAATTGAAAATACGATGCAGTTAGTATGATGCACCGAGCCCGGTGCATGCAATACAGATGAATGAATGCAAACATGCTATCATACTGTATGCTAATTGAAATATGCCCTAATCTAACCATCATAAGCAGGTAAATAAAAGGGAGAAAGACGTGGGGTTGGAAGACATACATCACACACACGCACACTTATTACAGCTGTGCCCTCGCGCAGAGGGTCCGAATAAATAGTACAGTCCAAATAATACAGTCCAAATATATACAAATTCCTAATTAATTTACAAATTAACTAAGAAAAAAATAATAAACTTGCATGCAAGCCAGGGACTGCCTTGACTCTGATGAATGATGTATGTCTGGACTGCCTTGCGCGGAAATCCACTGGGATGCCCCAATTAGCCTCTGTTTTGCAATTATCCTTGGAAAGCGCGCCAAGCTCTGGAAGGTTGCTGATTCTTAATTTGCTGCAACAGAGAGCAGGAAATGGGCATAGCAATGTATTTTCACAAATGTATGCATACCTCGATCCTCGTGCCATCAATCACGCATATTGATGCATGATGGCCGAAGAGTCGAATTGTGCAACTCAATATAGAATGAATGCACATGAAAACTCAACTAAAACCTAACTCCATCATGGATAATCCGGAGTGTCGGTGACTGGGGAATTGAGACACGTTCCGTCAGTCGGAGTACGAAACGTACCTCGATTCCCGTGCTCGGGCTAACTCCTATCCCAAGCACAATGCAATATGCATGATATGCATGAAATGCGACTAATATACAACCTAGCATGCACGATGCTATGAAATGGCATACACGATGCACGAGGTAACATGGCATACACAATGCGCTAACATACAACCTAGCATACGCAATGCTATGGAATGAAATGGCATACACAATGCATAATGGACTTACACCAACATGAGTGGACCTCAGCCACACTCACATAAGAGGCCATTAGATGAAAATGAGACAACTCGGAATGCGTGCACACATGCACGCAAACCGAGGACCGAACCTAAGGCACGAAATGCCACTCTAACAAGACATGGCAAGGCATGTAATATGGCATACTAGCATGAAAATTTCAGTACTAAAATATGCCCCAAAACAGTCCCAAATCATAAAAGCATGGCTCCCGATGCATGGAATGAAACCGAAATGCAAAACTAGGCCTATACATTGGCCTATAGCTATACAAAACATGCATTATTTGATTATGACATGTGAAGAAAGATTCAAGGCAGCCCCAAAACAAGCATGTTTACAGTTTTAACCAAGGCCAAACAGCAAACACAAATAGGGCAAAACTAGCATGCAAAAATGGCCCTAAATGTGAGATAAAGAAGCAAGTCATGGCTTCCGGCTCTAAACAGATGAGGGCCTTTCAACAATGTTGAAGAGGGGCCCAAAATATGACCTTTTACAGTTTACAACAAACTAAAAAAAACCAACACAGGTATGGCTAAGCTCTCATGCAAGAAATGGGCCAAAAGATGGACAAAGAAGCAAGTGGTGGTTGTTGGCCTCAAACACAAAGGGGCCCTTTAACAATGTTGAAGAGGGCCCAAAAAATATGACCTTTTACAGTTGATGGCCGGACCCAAAACAGTATGCATGCAAGCCTAAAATACTACTGAAGATAAGGCCAAAAAAGAGAGATATAACACAAAGTATATAAAGAATGCCTCAAACAGTGAAATACCCTTAACGAAACATGAAGAGGGAGTCAAAATAATTTCATTTTCAGTTCAGACCAGAGTCCAAAAACAGAAGCACAAGAGGGTAATAAATCATGCAAAAATATGGCCAAAAGAGAGATATAAAGGAAAGTAGCAAATGGAAGCCACAAACAGTGATGAGCCCTTCAACAACGTTGAAGACGGGCTCAAAATAAGCAACTTTACAATTTATTACATGCCTCAAAATAGTCTACACGTAGGCCAAAAATACTACACAAGGAATAGGCATACAAGAGGGATAATGAAGGAAGTGCAACAAGGAGGCCTCAAACAGTGAGAGGCCCTTAAAAAAACATGAAAAATGGCTCAAAATAATCCTAGTTCCAGTTAGGGTCGGAGCCCAAAACAGCAATCAAATATGACTTAGAAAGGATACAAAAACAAGCTAAAAAGAGAGAAAATGGTGCTTACCCTTGAAGACCAAACTTTAGGCAACTCTTGGCTTGAGTTTGGTGACTCTTTAGCTCTAGAAAACAACTTCAAGTGGCTGTAATGGAGGTTGGAGGTATGGTGCTAGGTGGTGGTGTAGAGAAAGGTGTTGGACTTGAGAGGTTTTGAGCTTGGAAGTATGGAGAAAGAGAGATACAAAGCAAGAGCTTAGGGGGGATTTTTTGTAACCCTAAAATCAGAGCTGGGGCTGCTGTTATATATACAGAAAGGGGGGAAAAGGGGGGAAAATGGAGGGAAAACCATCAAGTTTCCCCCCCAAAAATGCACCCCCCCGGATACACAATCTGGGGGGAAAAACAATATACAGCTGCACTGTACTTGATGCAAGCAGCATGGCCAGCTGCTTATCTAGGTTGCAGGTGGCTAGCCGGCTACCTCCCATGGCCAGCCGGCCAAGGGTCAAAAGGTTCAAGAAACACTAGTGGCCGGCCACCCCAAAAAGAGAGCCTCTGATGTGTGCACAACACAACCCTGTGGTTAAACACTGGAAAAAGTGAACCAGGAGAGAGAACAACACACTTTTCAAAGGGGTTCAAAAGGGTCAACAACAATTACTAGCCGGCCACCAAATATTGGTGGCCTCCCAGATGTGTACATCACAAATATGAGGTTTGGGGTTCAAGAAAAAGGCCCAAGGATGGTCAACATTGGCTCTGAAGTGAGGAAAATCGGGCGACAGAGGGCGATGAAGGGATAAAGCTGGCTGACAGAACAATTACTGGCCTCCCACCCTTCTACGGCCTTTTTACCAATGAAACAGAGGCCCCTGCCAAAAATGAACCAAAACCGATGCAAAACGATGGTTCGGGGGCCGAAACGCGCAGGTCGGGGCCCCGAAAACTGGCTGTTAGGCACTGGGAGTGGTGTTCGACCACGAAGTCGGTTTCTCGGACCACAGTGTCCCTCAAAAGGGATTAAATAAGATGCATGCCAAAAATCGGGGCAAACGGAGGTGGTTAAGCGGTCCCGAACCGAGGCACACGGCCAACGATTCCGAAAAACCGGAAACCGGACTCCAAATGGGCAAAAATGGCCTACGACCACGAAACGTAGCCTACGACCACTGAGAGATGGTCTACGAGACCTCTCCCTCCCTTTAGGAAGAGAAACAGAGAAAACCGAGCCTGGTTTACAAACCGAGGCAAAGCATGAAAGAGTCCGGAAGTCCGGAGGCAAGGCTTGCAGCCAAGACTCCGAAACCTCTGAACGAGCACGATATGCAACATCACCAAGCGCTCAACTGGTGACGTCTGAGTCTTAAGGTCGGTCAAAAATGGGGTGTCTACAGTGTGCCACGTATCATCCGAGATATTCTGTCCCTAGTCCTCATCAGTATGGGCCAGACGCAAATCATCGTCTTCCCACCATATGCCCTCAGCAACCAACAAACAGCTGTCTAGTTCCACTATAGTCGTTTCCGTGCTCACAGCACATTATGTTCCCACAGGGGCCTTGGATTTTCTAGCTCTCTTATCTGTCTCAATCCTTTCTTGTTCAAACTACTTCAGCACAGCCTTTTATTCTGTGTCTGCTATACAAATGCTGCCCAATTCCCGAGCAAAATTCTTCGTACCGGTGCTCTCTGGCAACTCCCATGTGTCATCGACCATTCCGGCCATTGCAGATGTTCCTGTTTCTGTCTGTCCCTGTTTTAGCTGAGACCCTTCATCAATATCTGGCTCATCACTAAGCCACCCTACATTATCTGTTGCTCCATTCAGGTCAAACCAGTTGATGCTCGCATCCCCCGGATCCTGCCCATTGAAAAATTACAGACTAGCGATGTCCTCCTCAAGTTCTGCTAAATCATCCAGCCCCTAACTTGGCCCATTTCCTCGGAGTATGTTTACCTTTGTTCCCTCCGGTAATTCTACCCTCGGCTTGGCCTGATCAATTGGCGCAATGAAGCGGCAAGGGTTGTATGCTTCCTCAGTTAAGCTTGCAGAGCCCGCGGGCGTTCCCTCTTCTGTCATGGCTACCACCATGGGTTCAGGTTGGGATATTGACATGCTCATCATGCATAATTCCATGTACTCTGGGATGAACAACGCCGACTTAGGTAGGTGGGAGGGAGTGATGTATATGCTGGGGTCGTACGGGACGACCATTGTTTGGATTAGGTTTATTTGCCTGGGTAGAGGAGGGGAGTTGTTATATGGTAGAAGAGGGTTAGTGGTGGTGACATTTGGCTTCTCAAGAGGCACTATCACTTTATTGTCGATGAGATCTTGAATCTCATGACGTAATCTGAAGCACAAATTAGTATCATGCCCATGCTGCTGATGGAAGGCACAATACTTGGTTGCGTTGTGTGTAGGAGGAAGGGGATTCGGTAATGGGCGGGGTTCTAGGGGCTTCAGATGTCCTTTTCTAATCAGGACCCTCAAGGTCGCTGACAGAGACATGTAAAGTGGGGTGAAATTCCTCTGGCCTCTAGGTGGGTACTTTGCAGGCTGTGAAGTGGCTCTAGATGAACTGGTAAAGGGTGTGGCTGTTTTTGGTGTGGTGGTAACCATCCCAACGTCAGAAGTCCTTACGACTACATTGCTACTTGTAACTGCATTCGAACCGTGAGTAAAGGCCCTCTTGGGCTGCTCTTTCTCCTGGTCAATCAGACCCTGTTTCATAGCGTCTTCTATCTGTACCCCAATCTTATAAAGATCAGAAAAGGTGGGGAGGGGTAAGACAATCATCTTCTGCAGCAGCTTCAGATGCAGATTCCGTACGACCATCCTTATTTGGTCTTTCTCTACTCGCCTGGTGGTCATCATGGAGGCCTTGGCCCTCTATCGAGAGACAAAGTCAGAAAAGCCCTCCTTCGGTTCTTGCTTGGTTGCCTCGAGATCACGGGTTGTGACCTTGATTTGAGTATTGTAAGAATATTGGGCGATGAAAGCCTCGACCATTTCTTCCCAACTCCTCTTTACTGAATCCTCCAATTTGGCATACTAGATGGCCGCAATACCTGACAAGGTCTGACCAAAAAGGGATAGCTTCTATATTCTAGTCAAGCCTATCGGCCGTAGAATATCCGAAAACAGCCTCAAGTGGACCATAGGATCGCCTGAGCCGTCGAAGCGATCTATGTGAGGCATTTTAAATCTGTCCGGCAATGTCATCGTCGAATCTGTGTAGCCGTCCTCCATGTATAGGATCGAGTTAACTCCGTGAGCTCGCTTAAACCGTTTTTTGAGCTTGCTCATTTTTCAGAGCAGTTGGATCGACTTCAAATTCGAACGGCGTGTCCGTTGGGTAAGCCGGTGCTTTAGATGTCTGAGGTGGGACTGGCCCTGCTGGGATGTCCGTATTTTCCTGGACATTTATTGTTTCCCTAAGTATTGGAACCCTTGGTGGGAGTGAGTGCGAAGCAGATGTTGCTGCTTGTTGTGGCTGTTGATGTTATTGCTGTTGAAGCCTGGCAATTACCTCAACCTGCTGGGCTACAACCTCTGTTTGACGAGCGGTAACCTCCGCTTGGCAAGCAGCGTCCCGCTGCATGGCCTCAATAGTTTACTGGAGTTGACGTATCATTTCCTCCATACTGACTGAAAGATACTAATTTATCTGACTCTATGTACCCTCTGAAGTAGAAGCAGAAAACTGATTTTCACTGAGCACAGGTGACTGACGAACTGGTGAATTATGCCGAACTCTCCTCCGTCTTGTAACCGGGGGAAGCGAAACAAACACGGGTTGTCCCCTCACAAGATCCCCAGATCGATAAAGCCTCTTTACTCTGGTCCAGAGTGCTTGGGGGGTAAACTGCCTCGTCGGAAGTAATGATAAAAATACTACCTTGCAAAATAGAAAATAAACAAAAATAAACAAAAATCAGAAAAATGCACAGCACCTCAATTTAGATAAAGACAACACACAGTTGAACTCATAAGTTGGATAATCTGTACTCGAACACTGATTTCTGCTCCCCCAAATTTTCTGCCACAATACTGATACCCTTAAACATTGATGTCCTCAGACTGACACCCAGACTTGCAATTGATACATCATTCCCTGTAGAGACACACCCTAACAACACATATTAAGCAAGTAAGAGCCAAAACACCTCTATGGTGGGGTAGGGTTTCCCTGTCCTAGCTCATTTCACTACGCACGCATGCGGTTTCAAACAATCCTTCATTTGGGTGAGCAACCTGTCCTAGTTTGGAACATTCTTTATGGCTTTCGATATGCAACTTGGTCAAATGGTCAAAAAAGATGCCTCAGCAAGACCACCTCATATACATCTCGCTCTTAACATCGAGAAGTGACAGGAGGATCAAACAGTACAGTGGTGATCTAGATCCAAGGTTTGTGTTCCCATCGTGGCAGAGCCCGCAACCGGTCAGCCTTATGGCAAGCTTTTCCAAGCAAGCCTCCGGCAAACCGTTCAGGAATAGCAAATGGCAAACACTGTGACTTAGGTGCACCAATGCAAATGCAATGCAAAGAAACACATAAATATAGATAAAACAACATATCATGAGTTCGAGTAAAGTTCTCTAAATCCTCAGCAAAGTCGCCAAAAACTGTAGACTCGACTTTCTTCGCGTGCCCCTCTTTTGGAGAGGCGCAAATTGGTCTTACTACAGTTCGGACTCCTGTCACGATTCTAAATCTAATCTCACAAATTGCAATGCGAGACTGATAAACACCAAAGAGTCCAATTTGGAAATCATTTTGGAAAATCGATTTGGAATCAAATAATGCCAAAACTGAACTACTTTGCCAGATTACAAAGTCGCCACCTAAATATTTTATTTTTGGGAAATTTAGGAAACCCTAACTCATGCCAAAGGCCACGTGTCCGTCATCACCAAAGTTGCCTTGGCTCGGGAACTTGGGTACGAGAGGGGAAAGTCCTGAAATGAGCACCCTCGCTCGCCCGATCAAAGATCGGCCTCTACTAGCATGATACGTTGTTTTATAAATCTCATGTGTTCTTATCCGGTTATTAGCTAACTTTACTATGTGGCGCACACATACAAGTATAGACTAAGTCGCAAGACTTGGAGCAAATTGACTCATGTTTGTTTTCGAAAATGGTTTGAAAATGTCACTCGCAAGCAGGCTAAAGCGTGGATTTTGCCACCTTCAAATGGGCTTTAAAACATGATTTTCCACTTCGCAAAGTGCACTTAAAACTTACATTTATCGAATTGTTGCAATTCAGGCAATCAAACCTTAACCCACAGGCATCCATACAGTTTGTCACTTAAGCAAGCAGCCTCATGGAAAACATGCTATCATGGCAACACTCACACTCATACAGGTATGCTAAAGCGTAACACTTACAGTGTACTCCAAGCCAAAACAAATGCTAGTTAGAAATATGCATGATTCCTAACTATGTTAAGATGCTTAATGCAAGACATGTAATATGCAATTAAATAGGCTCAGTTATCTAAGATGGCATACGATACAATAATTGATACACGTATTCAAATAGGTGTTGAAATACGATGCAGTTTGAATGATGCGCCAAGCCCGGTGCATGCAATACAAATGGATGAATGCAAACATGCAAAGCATAAGGTATGCTAATCAAAATGTGCCCTAAACTAACCATCGAAAGCGATTAAGTAAAAGGGAGAAAGAAGTGGAGTTAGAAGACATGCATACACACACGCACACTTATTACAACATTGTGCTCTCTCGAACGAGGGTCCGAATGAATAAGCTAAGCTAATCTAACTAATCTAATTAAACTAATTAGATTAATTATTACACAACTAATTGAATAACTAGTAAACTAATTACTAATTATTACAAAACAATAAAGAAATAGCTAAACTAAGCTACTTAATTATTACAACACTTAATCAATTAGCAAACTAATTAATCAAATTACAAAACCAATTAAACATGCATGATATTTAAATTAGGCCGCCTCAGCTCTGCCTTGGGAATTAGAAGATGCATGCGCTCGGTTGCCGCCTCAAAACACCTTCTGGTTTGCTCTTGAGAGGCTCTGTTTGCAGGGTTACTTTAGGAACTTTCCGCTCCACCTTACCAATTCACTGCTGAGGATTGTACCAATGGCCTGCCGGCCATTAGAGCTTGCTGCCGGCCACCTGCCGGCCAATGATGTGCACTGTTGGCCAAGGATGAAGCAATGACGGCGACTGATGAAGCACTGCCGACCACTGGTGTGCTGCATCACCATTCTGCAATAGAGCTCAAACCAGAGGAAAATGAAGGGCCTCCCAAGGGTATGTGTGTACTGTGCCCCTCCTTATCATCTCAAAACATCAAGGGAGAGGCACTATGGGATCCAAAACCATCAATCAAGCATTCACAATGCATGATGGACAAAGATCCAACTTGTACACATTCAATAAATGCACAAATACAAGACTCTAGACCATTACCTTATCATGGATGATCAAAGGCAATGGAGATAAAGGGGATTGACTCATTTTCATCACTTTCAGTATGAAATGGACCAATCCACCTTGTGTTCAATATAACGTCCGATTGAACACAATGCAATGCAAATACAACATGCTTATCTTGGCATGTTTTACTTGATTGAATTCTTGTTTACACATTTTAAGTTACCAAACCATTCTTTAATTGATTTGTCCAATGTGAAAGTCCTCTAATGAGAGAGAGATCAATCAAAAGATGATTTAAGACATGAGAGAGACTATGCCTTTGACTAGGAGGAACCCTCAAAAGAGGGTTAAAGCCATTTAAGCACAAGTCTCAATCCCAAGCTTAAACACAACGTTAAGACTAACCAACCCTCAAAACAAATCGAAAAATGAAGAAATGAGGGAGGTGGTAGAATTTCAGTGCTAAAATAGCTTGGAACACAAGACTCTAACATGCAAACAACTCATGTACAACATGTTAGGGGACTTAAGCATTAAAACTAGTGAAGAGCTTTACACTAGAACCATGCAATATCAAACTCAAATGGCCAAACCGGCCCTAGAAAGACCTCAAACATGCCAAAATAGGGGTTAAAATGTGCTGAGATGGTAGCATGAAAAGCAAGAAAATCATGTTCATGTATTGGCTCACAAACAAGGCATAAAACATAACTTTCAAAAGTAATGAAAGAGTGGAATTTGTGAGATTGTGACAAAGTTATAAGCACTGAAATTGCATGCTAAATGATGCCAAAACATGCAAACAACTCAAGCAAAGCATGTTAGAGGCCTTAAAACTCAAAGATAGTAAGGGCCTTTGAACTACAACCATGCATAACAAGTACCATATGATCAAGACCACTCAAAACAAAGTTAAAGCATGCTAAATCAGTGGAAAAAACAAGCTGGAATCAAACTAACATAAGCTAGAATGATAGGCTAAAACATCAAGTAAACTAGGCTAAAAAGCATGATAGCACTACAAGTGTAAGAAGCAAGCAACAAGTGACCCAACCAGCCAAAAACAGAGCTAAAGCAGGTCAAAAAAGTGACAAAAACATGCTAAAATCAAGCCATGAGATGGTAGAAAAACATGGTCAACTATTAGGCTATCTACACAAGCAAACAAGACACAAGGAGGGAGGGCCACCCCTTCCAATTTTGGACCTCAAAACCAAGTTTCTACCACTGAAATTCCTCTGAGTTTCAGTGGTTAAAAGGCCAGGCAAAGGGTGTTGGAAAAGCTTAGAAGGATGGCTCAAAATGCTTTACAAGCCAAAGAGCAAAGGGAAGGAACCATCCCTTAACCACACAAGGCTTAAACCACCATTTTAAGACCTTAAAAATAGAACTTTTTTTAGGCTAAAACCAGCTACAAAGTAGCATGCAAAGGTGGCCAAGCAATGAACTAAAACAAAGCTTAAAAGAGTGAAATTTTTACCCTTGAAGCACAACACTAAAACAGCAAGAAAACAGCCAAACTTCTGAGCCAAAACCACTCTAAGGAGCTCAAACAAGGCCTCCAAGAACCTCAACTCTAGGGTGAAGGTGTTTGGCTAAGGGTGCTAGTGCAAATATGTAGAGAAAGCTCACTTTCAAGCACAAAATATAGAGAGAGAGGATTCTAGAGAGAGAAAGAGAGAGCTAATTCTTGCTCAGCTCAAACTTTATAACCCTTTGCATGCATATAGATGAGCTATATATATAGAAGATACAAAAGCCTATTGAAGAGATCCAGCCATCCACGTGCAAGCAGATGGGCTCATCTGTCCAAAGAGCTGTCAAAATATCTGTAAATATATCTACTGATGCATTGGTGGTCGACCGGCCATCAGTGGTCGACCGGCCATCAGTGGTGGCCGGCAGTGCCCCATTAATGGCCGGCAGGCCAAGATGCATGACCGGCAGAGCCCAATCATGGGCGGCAGTGCACCACAAACAACAAGATTGAAGGACCAAGACGTGGTCCAAAAATGAGAAAGAATGGATGCAGGGTTTGGAAAGATCAAACCTGAAGCATTCCACCGCGAAGTTCGAGCACTCGACGAGCAATCAAACTCATCACTGGATGTACTTGCGAGAACATCCAAGTCTTGAAGATGGTCAAAAATGGGGTGTCTACAGATGCATCCTACAAAGGTTTGGGTAATGTATTAATGCAAAATGGTAAGGTGATTGCTTATGCTTCTTGACAACTCTGACCACATGAAAAGAATTACCCGACTCATGATCTTGAACTGGCAGTTGTGGTGTTTGCTCTAAAAATCTGGCAACACTATCTGTATGCTGTGACTTGCAAGTTGTTTACCAACCATAAAAGTTTGAAATATTTCTTTACGCAGAAAGAATTGAACATGAGATAGAGACAGTGGCTTGAACTGATAAAAGACTATGATTTGTATATTTTGTATCATCCGGGGAAAGCCAATACCGTTGCAGATGCTTTGAGCCGAAAATTCATTGCCAATTTGAGCCAAAAATCCATTGCCAATGTATCATGTTTGCTCACCGGCCAGAGAGAGTTGTTATATGACTTGGAAAAGCATGAGATTGAAATAGTGTTACGAGAACAAGGTGGAATCTTAGCCGCTATCTCCGCGCAGCCTGCAATCATTGAAAAAATTAGGGAGAAACAACTACAAGATGAGTTTTTGAAAAAGATTATAGAAGAATTTGACTCAAAACCGAGGCCGGGGTATGTGTTTGAGAATAATGTGGTGAAATTTCAGAATAGACTTTGTGTACCAGATTCCTCTGATTTGAGAAAGCGTGTTATGACTGAAGCTCGCAACTCCAAATTTGCCATGAATCCGAGGAGCACAAAGATGTATCATGACTTAAGACAGAACTTCTGGTGGCCTGGAATGATGAAAAGTATTGCCGACTTTGTGGCTAAATGTTTGCGTTGCCAACAAGTTAAAGCTGAACATCAACGACCTACTGGATTACTTCAGCCGCTTCCAATATCAAAATAAAAGTGGGAGCATATTACTATGGATTTCATTGTCAGATTGCCTCGTTCTTCTCGAGGTATGGACTCTATTTGGGTCATTGTTGACTGTTTAACTAAATCTGCTCACTTTTTACCTGTCAAATCTTTGTATAATGCGGATAAGTTGGTGATTTGTATATCAATGATATTGTGAAAGTACATGGAGTTCCAGTGTCCATAATATCTGGCTGAGACCCTTACTTCGAGATTCTGGCAGAGTTTGCAACAATCTTTGGGGACTGAGCTGAGATTAAGCAATGCTTATCACCCATCGACAGATGGCGAATCTGAACGGACCATTCAAACATTGGAGGACATGTTACGGAAGCGTGTGTTAGACTTTCAAGGCAATTGAGAGACTTATCTACCTCTGGCCGAATTTGTGTATAACAACAACTATCATTCAAGCATTGGAATGGCTTCTTATGAAGCTCTGTATGGAAGGAAATGTCGTTCTCCTATCTGTTGGGTTGAGGTAGGTGACAGACCATTGTTGGGACCAGAACTTGTGTAAGTAACAACAAAAAATGTGAAATTGATCCAACAACGCTTGAAAACTGCACAAAGTCGCCAAAAGAGTTATGCAGATGTTCGAAGAAGAGACAGGGAATACGAAGTCGGGGATTACGTATTTATTAAAGTGACTCCAATGAAAAGACAAACGCAATTTGATGTTAAGGACAAGTTAGCACTGAGATATGATGGGCCATATGAAGTTCTGGAGAAGATCAACCCAGTGACGTATCAGGTAGCCTTACCTCCGGTCATGGAGTATATGTATAATTTTTTTCACATATCTATGCTTTGAGAGTATTTGAGAGATCCATTCCATGTCATTGAACCAACATATGTGCTCTTGAAAGATGACTACACCTATGAGAAGAAGCCAATACAGATTGTTAATCACCGAATCAAAAGACTAAGGAACAAAGAAATTCCGTTGGTGAAGGTTGATTGGCAAAACCATGCAGGGACTTATGCAACTTGGGAGACCGAAGAAGATACGATGAGGAGATACCCAGATTTGTTCCCTCTAGACCCAACATTCTTCCAAAACGAAGGTAATTCGAGTTTGGAGGATCAAACTCTTTAAGGGGGGAAGATTGTAACGATTCCGATCCATGACTAATGTATAATTTACGACTAAGAAGGCTTAATAAGTAATTATAAGATATTAAAGTGAAATTTTGCGTTAATTGCATGTGTGTTGCATCATTTGTGTTTATATCTGTTTATCATAGAAAGACCTGTTCATGTGTTACGTTTTGTCCTGCGAATTGAAGGCCTTATCGGCATCTGATTCAGAAATTGACTTGGTTTTTGTGTTAATTAGAATTTTTAGAATTTTATCGTTGGTTTAATTGAAATTCGATTCTGAACGATTAAATTAGATTAATTAATGCCACTTTGCTTAGCTTAAGCCAAATTAATTAATTACCACTAAGCAAGCCTATATAAGGCCACTTCTACATCTTCCTACACATTTTGACACCCTCATTCCCTCATTTTTTGAGCTCAATGTGAGAGAGAGTAAGAGACTAAAGAAATTGGTACCAAACTTGAGGTAGAAAAGGCCATTGCTAGGAGATTTGGAGAATTATTCAAGATTTTGACTAATTGAAGCTCAATTGGGTAGCCTAAGTAAGAGCTCAACCTTGCAACTTTGGAATTGAGTCATTTAGCACATGAATACAAGTGAAATAGGTGAATTCATATGGAAATTGAGCTAGAATTGAAGAAAGCTAAGTCATTCCATACATGCATGCATGTTTCATAGCATTTTAAAGTTGTTTTCAAAGCTTTTCTCACATGCATGTTGTAATTCTAGCATGGTTTGAAAAATTCGTAACATTTCTCACCATTGGACCTCATTTGATCATGTTTTGGATGCTAAGAACTCAAGTGAATATATGTATGACAAGTTCATATCATGTTCTTACATTTCACGTTGAATTTTGCATATTTAACATACTTTTGGGCCTTGATTTCATGAAATGATCTTCAAATCATAATATTTTACAAGTTCCTACATGTTTTCCAGAATTTTGGCCCAAGAAGATGAGTTTTGAGGTGTGGAGTTCAAGTTTTGACCTTGGGAGCAAATCTGGAAATTCCAGAATTCCGTTCCTATGCTCGAGCGAATGAATCCACGCTCAAACGACCACTTTGAGTGCGTGCACTTCCGCTCAAGCGACCAAAAGTTCACTCGAGCGTGAAATGCATGCTCCCAGAAGTTCTTATGTTTTGCAGGCTGCTCGAGCGACAAAAGTTGCACTCAAGCGATGGCATGTCTCTCACGGTCGAGCGAGCATCGAGCGAAAAAGACCTGCAACCAACACTTTTGCAAAAGTTTACAGACCACTCGAGCGACAGATTTTGCGCTCGAATGGCCACTCACATTTTGCATGTCCGCTCGAGCGTAGGAAGTTACGCTCGAGCGAGGACCCCTGTTTCCAGCATTTTGACCAAATGTGTTCAAAAACATTTTGGAATCCTATAGCTCGCCTTTTTCGCGCCCCATTTCGGAAGGTTTGAAAGAAAGGCCTACAATTCGGACTTCCCATGATTCTGAATCTAATCTCACAAGTGCAATGTGAAATAAACACTAAAGAGCCCAAATCTGGCAAATCGTTTTGGAAAACTGATTTTGAATCAAAATAAGAAAATTGGACTGCTTTGCCAGATACAGAGTCGCTACCTAAATATTTTGTTTTGGGACAAATTTTGGAAACCCAAACTTGTGTCGAAGGCCACGTGTCCGTCATCACCGAAGTTGCCTCGGCTCGGGGAACTTGGGTACGAGAGGGGAAGGTTATGAATTGAGCACCCCCGCTCGCCCGATCAAATATCAGCCTCTACTAATCATGATATGATTTTTATAAACATTGTGTGCTCTTATTCCGATTATTAAGATAGCTTTACTATGTGATACGCACAGGTAAATATAGACTAATTTGCTCAATTTGGAACAATTCAACTCATGTTTGTTTGTAAAAATGGTTTGAATTTGCCACCTCAAGTGGGCTTAAAGGTTTGCGGATTTGCCACCAAACATAGTGGGCTTAAAACATGATTTGCCACTCAACAAAGTGGGCTTAAAACTTACATTTGTTGAATTGTTCCAATTCAAACAACAAGCCTTCATCCACAGGCATTCATGTAGTTTAGCATTTAAGCACATATCCTCATAGCAAGCATGCGAAATATGGCAACATGGTAATCACACTCATGCAAGTATGCTAAAGCGTAAAAACTTACCGAGTATTCCAAGTCAAAACAAAAACTAGTTAAAAAGATACATGATCCTAACTATACAAGATGCCTAATGCAACACATGCAATATGCAATTAATAGGCTCAGCTACTAAGCATGGCATATGGATTGATTTGAACAACATGCGGTTAAACATGTATTCAAATAAGATATTGAAACAACAACGCAATTTGAATGATGCGCCAAGCCTTAGTGCATGCAAGACAAGATAAATAGATGCAAGCATGCGATATGCTAATTAAAACATGACCCTAGTCTAACCATTAAAAGCGGTTAAGTAAAATGGAGAAAGGCGTAGGGTTGGAAAAACATACACACATGCACGCACACTTATTACAACATTACGCCCTCGCGAAGAAGGGTCCGAATGAATAAACTAAGTAGTTAGCTACGCTAATTAAGCTAACTAATTATTACAAAAAAAATTAATTAACTATTCTAGTTAACTAATTATTACAAACATAAATTGAATAACTAACTAAACTAACTAATTATTTACAACACTTAACTAGCTACAACTAATTAATTACAACATGTATTTGATCTAATACTAATTAAACTAATTAGCTAATCTTGGGAAGTGAGGGACGAATGCATGCTCGATTCTTTACCCGAAAAGCCACTGCCTTGCTGCTAAAAGCCTCTGTTTGCACATATGAACACCAACAAAGCTGTCCATTTCCAAAACACCTCTGCTCTACCTTACCAATACGCAGTGCAAATTTCATTGGTGGCCGACAGGGGGCCGATCAGCTACCAATAGTGGCCAGTCAGCTACCATTGGTGGCCGGTCGACCGCCGGTGATGGCTGTTGGCCACTGTTGGTTTGAACTTCCTTGCTGCAACAGAGAGCAAAACAGTGTATTTCTCAAGGTTTATTTGTACACTTTGCCTCTCCTTTTCAAGGGGAAATCAAAGGAGGGACAAAATTTGGTTCACAAACCATCAATTAAGAAATTTCATTGCATGATGGCTTGTGAAACCAATTGTGCAAGTTTAATAAATGCACAATAAGACCAAAATGTCCATCACCCTATCATGCATGATCAAGGGCAATGGAGACCAAGGGAAATGACACATTTCATCACTTTTGAGTATAAAATGTCCCATTTTTCTTGTGTTCAAATTAACGTCTGATTTGAACACATGCAATGCAACACAAAGAGATGCTTATCATGCCTTTTTTACTTGCCAATTTTGTTTACTCATTTTAATTACAAAATAATCCTTTAATCCATTTGTGCATTGGTGAGTGTCCTCTAATGATAAGAGGGCTCAAACCCCAAGTTTCTTTGGGCATGAAAGAGGCATTACACTGTTGGTAATGAACCCCCTGAGGGATTAAACCATTAGGTGTAGCACCCTTTATTTCACACTTAGGAAAACAAGTGTTTTGAAACCACTTTCAAAGAAAAATCAAAAATTGAAGAAATGAGGGAAATTACAGAGATTATATGTGCTGAAATGAAGTGGAAAAAGTACTAAAACATGCAACCAACTCAAACCAATGATGGTTAAAGCATTAAACATTAAGCTAGTGAAAAGGATTACACTACAACTATGCAAAACAAGATTCAAACAAATTAACCAGCTCAAAGCAGAGCTAAAACGGGTTATTTCAGAGGCTAAAAAATGCTGGACTTGAGCTAAGTTAAGCTAGAAAAACATGCTAACATGTGAAGCTAACTAGGCATGAAAACAAGACACAAGGAGGGGAGGTTAACCCCTCCAAATTTGGACCTCAAAAGAAGTTTTTTGCCACTGAAAAACCTTTGAAATTCAATATTAAAAGGCCCAAAAAAGTTGATTTGAAAGTGATGAATAAAAGCACAAAAGCTTTACAAACTAATAAGCAAGGAGGGTGAACCACTCCCTAACTAAAGGGGTCAAACCACCACTTTTAAGCCACAAAAACATAGCATTTCTCAGCTCAAAATCAGCCCCAAAATAGTAAGAAATGATGGTAAAACAAGCTTGCAAAACAAAGTAAACAAGGCAAGTAAACTACCTCTTGAAGCAAAGGGTAATTTTAGGCACAAAACCAAGTTAAAACCACCTTCTAGAGCTCAAAGAAGGTCCCAAGTTACCTCAGCTCAAAGACTAGCAACTTTGGTTAAGGTAGTGTATGTAAAAGTGTAGAGAAACAAGCACTTAGGCACAAAATTGTAAGAGAGAGAGAGAAATCTAGAGAGAGAGAGATTTTTGCTCTAAATTTTTTAACCCTCAAAAATGAGGGAGGAACCCCCCTATTTATAGAAAAAAACCCCTCAAGCTTAGAAACATCCCACCATACACGTGTAGGGAGATGCAGCTCAATGTGCTAACAGCTGGCACAGCTGTCAACAAATATCTAAAATATCTAGAAAAAGAGACTGGTGGCCGTCGGCCACCACTGATAGCTAACCGGCCATCACTGGTGTTCGACCGGCCACACCAATGGCCGACAAGCACAAGCCATGGCCAACAGCCTCTGATGGTGGCCAACAGGTCACCACAAGTTCCAGGCACCAAGTTTTGATCCAAAAGAAGGCACGAAAAGGACAAGGTCTATAGGCTCAAAGACAGGGCATTCCGCCAAGGACTTCGAGCACTCAAAACGAACACAAACAAGCACAATCATCAAATGCACAAGTGATGATGTCCAAGTCATGAAGACGGTCAAAAATGGGGTGTCTACACATCCTCATTGCATCCTAGGCATTCATAGGCCAAGATTTAGGCATAATAATGAGGGTAAAATGTACAAACACACTAAGAACGGAACGTAATGAGTTAGATAAAATCCCAACTTGTGCTTAAAATGTGTATTTACTATGTGTTTATGTAGGTCAAGTGCCATAAACTATTTGATTAGTCTGCCCTATCTGTCTGCACCCGGAGCCATCTGTGGGTAATAACTTTGTAAAGCTATGTTCCACTTTATTTATTTTCTGCATGATGAAATAAGATCTGTTTTCTGAAATGTTATGTTCTGTATAATGAATGATTGTCCGATTTTTGACAATGTATTCGTGGCATCCTTAGCATCATGTGATATCTGTTAGCTATTACCCGGTATCGGAGGCTCCATTATGGAGCTCAACATATCTGTTATTTGTTACCCAGATCCAGAGGTTCCTTTATGGAACTGGTTACTCATAACAACCATATGTTCTGTATCTATTCTATTAGCGCTAATGGATGTACCACGTATGATTAAGCATGAACTCTAATTTCTGTATATGATCTGAATATGAATATGTATCTGATTTCTGAATCTGGTATGGACTTCATTCATTAAATCCTTTACTCCGTTATTATTCACTAGGCTCCCGCTCACAATTTATATTATGTATGTAGGTGATCAGGCACGTGACTAGGCTCAGAGTTAAGGACCTGGCATGTTATGTTTTGGTCAGCCAGCCTTTGTGCCTCCCGAGGATGTTCCAAATCAAATCAAGTTTAGTGGCTGATTTTGTGAACGTATTAAGCTTTGTTTCCTTTGATTTTTGGACAAGATTTCATTAGTATGTACATGGAGTGATGTGTAAATACTGCATCTTTTAACGTCACTCGTAAGTTTATAAAAGTTTAAAATTATCTGTCCTATGTATGTCTTTACAACTCAATGGACGATGTATATTTCATAATTTGCTTCCGCAGCCCCTAATTATATGTTAATTAGTTAAGAAGCCTTTGGTAGTCGAAGGATTATTGGCTGGTTACGACACTAAACCTATAGGGGCAGGTTTGGGTCATGACAGTCGTGCTTCACACATCCCGTGATAAAACCCACGCAAGGTCGCGTTTCACACGTCCTGAGAAACAAAAAACCACTCAGGGCCATGTTTCACACGTCCCGAGGTAAAATCCACCCAGGGCCGCGTTTTTACTCGTCCTAAGAAATAAAAACTGCTCGGGGCTGTGTTTCACACGTCTTGAGGTAAAACCTGCCCATGGCTACTTTTCATGCGTCCTGAGAAACAAAAACAGCTCTGGGCCGTGTTTCACACATCCCAAGGTAAAACCTGCCCAAGGTTGCTTTTCACGCGTCCTAAGAAACAAAAATTGATTGGGGTCATGTTTCATACGTCCCGAGAAACAAGAGAGTGGTGTGCAACAGATGTATGAAGGTAAACAAGTGCGATAGATGCACAAAGTGAATATGTAAGTTCCCGTACCGAGACACAAAACTGACTTCATCTGGAACTCCTCCGAATAAGCCATACATACAATATCGTTTGCCGATGCTGGCAAAGGATGAAAGTAATGAACTCAACAAGTGTGATACAGTGACAATGCATGTTCTATGCGAGATAAACAACCCAGATACAATGTCAATTGAAGGCATGTTCTATGCGTGAAACGAGATGCATATTTTATGCGAGGAACAAAAGCGTAATTCGACAAAAACGAATTCAGTCACAACTTTCGATTTACCTCTCGGAAGAGTTACAATATGTTTAAAAAGGATACACCTCATTCATGTTGACAAGCGATGAACATCGTGCACCGAAACACAGTTTTGAGCTTCCGTAGAGGCAATCTGGACCCAACAGTGAATCTCACTTGCGCTTCTTGGGAAACAAGGACACAAAACAGCATTAGGACTCAAAAGGAAGCCGTCGGCCACCTGTCGGCCACAGAATAAGGGTGTCGGCCACCTGCCAGCCATGGAAAGGCCTTGCCGGCCACCTGCCGACCGTCAATGGCAATTCTGGGCAAATTTATCTTTTCTTGCACGGGTCTTTAAGTATAAGTTGCAACACTTCATTTCCTCACTTCTCTAGGGCCAAAATCCTTCCCTCTCTCTGTAGACACTTTCCCTATCTGGATCTGAGCTTTATACATGTTTTCCAATGCCCCATGTAAACTTTATTCGCTAAACCCTCTTGATTTCCTTCCTTTTGAACCGATTGGAATTTGATTTTGACACACTTTTCCTCATTTTCACCCTTCTAGGCTTATTCCCTTCGAGTTTCTCTTGGGTTCTGTGTACTTTTCCCGACTTTGGCTTTTTCTTCTATTTTCTCTCCTAGGGTTGACTTTTTCTAAGCTTACCCTCTTTTCTCCATTATTCTTCGTTTTTCACCTACTTTTCACCCATTCTTCAGATGGCGGATGGTTCACCACACGATAAGGCCCCTCCAGAGGTTCCCCATGTATTTTCACCTATTCCTGAGGCGGATACGCCGATTGTTGCTGAGGTAGCTGGAGGTATTGAGTTTGACCTCGAGGCAGAGTTTGAGCCAGAGCCAAAGCCAAAGCCACTACCAGTCAGGGGTACGACCATTTGATCCGGAGAAGTATCATCCTCGCATACATAACTTGCTAGCCGGTGGCATTAGGCGGTTTAATTACTTCGTTCTCAGTGTGCCGGAGGACCTCCTACTGAGGAAGCTGGCTTCTCACCTATCATCCATCGCTGTTGAGGTATAAACTCTGTTTTCATGCATTCCTACCTTTCTTTACTTGCATTTCTTGCACTACCTTTTATCTGACTGTACTTTCATCATTGCCTTATCTGATGTATCTATTCTTTTCCACAGGATGAGTCTCGTGCCTTCCAAGGGTACAGAGCCACAACTGCACGAGACTGGTACGACAAGCTCCCCGCAAGAGTTTGCGACATTGTAAACAAGACCGGCTTCGGCCTATTCTGCTCCGGCCTGACTCAGGTTATCACCAGCCATCCTCTTCTGGGCGTACTTGTGGAGAGGTGGTAGGACACCACCAACTCTTTCCACTTCTCCACCACTGGGGAGATGACGATGACTCCCTATGACTTCGCCATGATCTCGGGCTTAGGAGTAGAGGGTGATCTGATTCCTTTCGATTCAGATATGGAGGAGTGGGAGGCGACTTGGGTTGAGCTATTGGGAGTGCGCCCACCTATATACCGGACAGGCATGGTCAGATATACCTGGTTCACTGAGCCGTTCAGAGGGAGCGAGATCGAGATAGTAGAGGAGATGGAATAGTACGCCAGAGGCTTTCTAATGTTTGTCTTCGATACCACCTTGTTTTCAAAATGATGGAACACCGTAGGCCTATATCAGCTGAGCACCTTGGTGATCCTTCCCTGGGTGCACTTTTATGATTAAGGTGGAGCCGGCCTTGCTACCCTATATGGATACATGAGCTAGACCTCCCGTCTAAGTAGAGGCTTGATCGGAGGCTACTGGCGAGCCTAAGAGGTATGCATATCAATTCCCTCTTTGCACTTTACATTTTCTGCTTTACATCTGTTCAATACTTATGCTTTCTGCTCTACACTTTCTGTATTTGTTCATATTGTATTAATAACAATCACTGTATTTTCTCTGCAGTTGTGGGTGTATGCTTATTTTTCAACTCTGGCTTCAGACCCCATAGAGGAGTTCTGATTGGCAGTCCCTTACTTATGGAGGTTTGACAACCGGCTCCAGCGTAGGACCCGCGAGACCTTCGTATTCTTCCGCCATTACTTCGACACAATAGCTGCCCATAAGGTAACCCAAAAGACAGTCAATTTCTCTTTACAACTGTTCTGATTCACATGTTGCAACTGACAGCAACTAATAATCTGTACAACCTCTATTTGTAGATTATGTAGCAACTATGGGCCATGATGCCGGCTGGGATTCGGAACCAGTATGCCGAGGCCTGGACCACTTCTAATTTCTGCATTCTACTTAAGGGCCCAGTCTACCGGGCCTGGTTTCTGAGTGAGCGATTCATGCACCAAACTGTGGGCCTGCCTGAACTGATTATCCTGATAGCGCTGCCAGAGTCCATGTGATCAGTAGACAGCCTATCCATTGATAAGGTCACTCAGTTTATGGTGGGCTTGGATGGAGATTACTTTCGAGCAGAGGGCAACTATGCAACCTTCATTCAAACACACCTTATGCCACCTCTGACCAGTGCTCATGGAGGTGAGGGAGCGAGAGCTCCTGCTGCGAGAGAGGCGCCCAGAGTGACCAGGGAGACCAGGGCTTGTGCTAGAGGGGCTTCCTGGGCGAGGCAGGGGACTAGTTAGCCAGAGCTTCCCACTACACTGACATGCTGATGGCATATTGGGGATGCTTACCAGGTCCCGATTGAGTCTGTCGCGGCTGGGCATGAGCTTGTCGGGATTAGAGGCCCGACTAAGGTATAGACTGCACGTTAGAATTTGCACCCCACATTTTAATTCAGATATATTCACTACAAACACTAATCATCCAAATGCATTTGCAAGCATCCATTGAGTACACAGGGAGCACTCTTAAGTTGATAGCCTCCTTGATGGGTATGATACAGAGGAGGGAGACGCTGTTCGGTCTCCACGGCATTCCAGTAATTTCTTCAGTTTGTACTTTATGCTATCAACTTTCCACTGATGCACTAGCATTTCAACTGTAGTCTGTTTCAAACTGCACTGATATACTGCATTCACACACTGTACTTACACACTATATCTAACTTCTGCATACATGCTTTCTGCATTGCACGCTTGCATCTGATACACACACTAAAACTGATATATGACAACTGTCATTTTTAGATCCCAGCTATACTGACTGCTCTAGCAGCGGGACCATCGGTAGTGGCAGTAACTCCTCCAACAGTAGGAAGGAGAGGCAGAGACAGAAGTACCCTAGCCAGGAGCAGTCCTCCGGAGCCCATCTTGAGGGACGACGATGCTGAGACTAGTGGCTCGAAGGAGGCAACGAGTCAGCACTCTAGGTTAATTGAGAGCAGAGATGATGATGCTGGCTCGGGTTCCGAGAGCAGAGGTAATGATGCTGATGAGGGTTCTAGAGCAGAGAGCGGAGACGATACCGATTCTGGTTTTGGTTCAAATATCGCTTCAGATAGCGAGGTCGATGGAGCCAGTGCCCCAGAGTCCTTTCCTTCGAGGAAGAGGACGAAGGGGGCCTCTAGAGCATGAGGTGACTGGCTCTGATTTTCTGATTTTTTTTGCTTAGTTTCTTTTTGTTTGGTAGCATTACCACATGTATAGCTCTAGATACCTCACAGCTTGGAGGACGAAAGAGCTTTTGACCCCTGTCCCTAGTTTCAGTTGCGCCCTTTCTGGCGAGTGCTTGGCTTGGCTCAAGGATAAGGCACAAACTAGGTCTACTTTGGTGTCAGAAGCTTCCACAAGCATGAGCGGGGGACGCAGGAGCACCTGACTCATCTATGCCGCTAGTTTATTGCTTTGACCTTTCTTTTCATGTTTTTGATGTAATAAAAGCAACTTTGATTTGTATCAGAGAATTGGAGAACTTTAAGTTGAAATCAATGAAATTAAAGCTGTGAGTACTGAAAATTTTCTCTCTTGGTCTAAAAATGGTCTAAGTTGTAAAAGGTAAAATTTGAACAAAAATCAACTTTAAAACTTTGCAAAAATTTTTTGAAAAGGATCACCACTTGACACGTACAGAATCAATCGTCAAGATGTACAACTCTGAATCCAAAGATCGTAACTGCTCTTTTATTGAACACCACTGCTCAACATTGTAACCAGCTCTTCTCGCAGAGTAGAGATCATAACCGAACTCAGGTAAAGAACAGACAAAGATAACTTGATCAGACACATGGACAGGACAGTTGCGTTGGAGGTGTTTACAACTGAACTTCAAGATGAAGTTGCCTACATATCCCGAAGATGGAAATCAGGCCGTACGTAGTTCGGTTCAGGTTCACTCGAGTATTAACCCTCTCATTTTGCGGTCTAACTTTTGCCAAGGCTGCCCTTTAGGGTTTTCATCCTTGCGAGCTTTGTTTTTCTTTATTTCAAATTTTTCAATGCTCTACCTTTTACCTAGGTTGCCCATCTAGGTTTTCGGCCTAGCAAGCCTCTCAAGGATAGTATTTCTTCAACTTGTTCATGTTGATTGGTTGGAAAAATTCTAGACCATCCAAGTCCATGAGAATAACAGCTCTACCCGACCCGATAGTTTTGATGATGTAAGGACCAATCCAATTAGGTCTGAACTTGCCCCTAGGGTCATGAATGAGAGCTCGGTTGTCTTTTAACACCATATCTCCCTATTTGAGATTCTCAGACTTAACCTTCTTGTTAAAAGCCTTAGGAATTCTGCTTTGATAGCCCTGAACATGATACAATGCTTTTAGCCTTCTCTCATCGAACAGCATCAGCTCTTCGAATCTGCTCTGTTGCAAGTCCGCCTCTGCTATCTGACACTCAGGCATAACTCGCAGTGACGGGACTTCTATTTCAATTGGCAGAATAACTTTCATCCCGTAGATGAGAGAATAAGGAGTTGCCCCTGTAGACGTCCGGATTGAAGTTCTATAACCCCAGAGTGCGAATGGCAATTTATCTGGCCAGTCCCTGTAGGTCTCAACCATCTTCTGCAAGATATGCTTGATATTCTTGTTGGTAGCCTCAATAGCTCTGTTGGTTTGCGACCAATATGTAGATGACTTGTGAAAAGTCACGTTGTATTTTCTAAAAAGTATATCACTTCCTTCTTGAAGTGGGAGCCATTATCTAAAATGATCTCGTTTGGGACTCCGTATCGGCAAATGATATTGTTTCTGATGAACTTAGCCACATGCACTGCTTTCAACACTACGTAAGACTGAACTTCCACCCATTTCGTAAAGTAATCAATTGCCACCAGAATGTATTCATACCCATTCGACCCCTTTCGGTGTGACTGCGCCAATGACGTTAATTCCCCAGACCGAGAAAGGCCATGGTGAAGTCATGTTGTACAGTTTTGACGGCGGGATGTTCATGCGATTTGCATGAATTTGGCATTTGTGGCATCGTTGAACAAAACTAATACAATCCTCCTCCATGGTAGATCAGTAGTAACCTTGCCTGAGAATCTTCCGGGCCAGTATCACTCCATTCATGTGTTTTCCGCACTCTCCCCCATGGATAGCCTCCATCAGGCACTTTAACTCCTCTTCTTCACAACTTGTGCATCCCCAGATGACCTCTTTTGTACAGTTTACCTCCGCAGATGATAAATATGATGGCCATTCACCGTATTTCCCTTTTGTCCTTGGCATTTTCCCCTAGTGGATAAATCTCCTTTCCCAAGATATTCTAGATATCGTAGTACCAAGGGTTTTGGTTTTGCGCTTCATTGATTGCGGTGATAGTCTCATAGGTTGGCGTGTATCTCTGCTCAATGATGATCGGATGCATCCGAACTCCAAGCGGGATGTCTATCATAGAAGATAGAGTTGATAAAGCATTAGCGAACCTGTTGTTCTTGCATAGTAGATGCGTGAAAGTCAGCTTTTCAAACCTACGAATCAGAACATCCATGGTCTGGTGATAAATTTTCATATTTTTTTCTTTGACTTTCCAGTCTCCATTGGCTTGAGAAACAACTAAGTTCGAGTCCCTGATAACATCAACCTTTTTGCCCCTAGTTCCAGGGTGACTTCTAAACCAGTGATTCACGCCTCATATTCTGCTTCGTTATTGGACACCTTGAACGGGAGTTTGAAGGCTAAAGGTATATGGGAGTCGGCGGGTGCAATTAGCAACACACATATCCCATAATCATATTGATTAGACGCTCCATCAAAGTACAATGTCCAAGTATCCTCCTTAACTTGCAGAACGGCTTCATCTGGGAACAGGCATTCTACCGCTTCATCCCCTTCCACTAGCCAATCTACCAGGAACTCCGCTATTGTTCTCCCCTTGACCGACTTGCAAGTTACATACTTAAGATCAAATTTGAAGAGAAGAAGCAACCAACAGGCTAGCCTACTCGTAAGCGCTGGTTTCTCAAAGAGGTATTTAATGGGATCTAATTTCAAAACTAGAATTACGGAGTGAGCTAACAAGTAGTGCCTCAGCTTTCTGGTGGCCCATACCAAGGCTAGGCAAGCTTTCTTTAACGGAGTGTAGCGGGTCTCATATTCCAGCATTTTCTTGCTCAAGTAATAGATGGCTTTCTCCATCCTATCCTCAAATTCCTGACCAAACGTGCATCCCATTGTGGCGTCTATTACTGACAGATACAAAATCAAAGGCTTCCTCTGCTCTGGTGCACGACAACATAGGCGGATTCTGAAGGTACTGCTTGATCTGCTCAAAAACAAATTGACATCGATCATCCCATCGGAATTTCTTTCCTTTCTTCAAAAGACCAATTAGTGGTTCACAAGTCAAGGTTAATTCAGAAATAAAACGTCTTATGAATTGCACTTTACCCAGAAAGCCTCCTCCTTTTTAGTTCTTGGTGGTGGCATTTTTAGGATGGCTTTAATTTTGTAAGGATCCACCTCGATGCCCCTCTCTGTGATCAAGAAACCCAACATCTTCCTTGCTGTTATGCTGAAAGTACACTTCTGCGGATTCAACCTTAGTCTGTATTCTCTGATCCATTGAAAGAATTTCTTCAAGGCGGTGTAGTGGCTCTCTCTTTCTTTGGACTTGATAATCATGTCCTCCACGTACACCTCGACCTCTTTGTGGATCATATCATGCAGAATTGTGGTTGCAACCCTTTGATATGTAGCCCCAACATTCTTCAGACCAAACGGCATCACCCGGTAGTAGTAGGTACCCCACGGCATAGTAAATGAAGTTTTCTCTCTGTCCTCAGGCGCCATCAGAATTTGGTTATACCCAAAAAATCCATCCATGAAGGAGAGCAACGCATGACACGTGGTAAAGTCCACTAACTCATCAATATGCGGCAGGGGGAAGTCGTCCTTTGGACTAGCCTTATTCAGATCCCTGAAGTCGAAACAAACTCTGATTCTGCCATCCTTCTTTGAGACTGGAACAATGTTGTCCAACCAAGTTGGATACTCAGACATAAGCAAGAACCCTGCCTCAATCTGTTTGGTAACTTCTTCCTTAATTTTCAAAGCCCAATCCAGACGTATTCTTCGCAACTTCTGCTTGATAGGTCGGGCCTCAGGGTCAAGAGGGATCTGATGCTGTACAATCTCAAGATCGATTCCAGGCATGTCTTCGTAGGACCACGCGAAAATATCTTTGAAATCTTTTAATAAAGCGACTAAGCGCTCACGCTTCTACGAAAACAACGTGGACCTGATCTGGACCAGATATGGATCCTTCTCAGTACCCATGTTAATAGCAATGATTTCATTAGCAATGGGTTTTGCAAACCTCTCCTCTTCTCGATTAATCAAAAATTTCAAAACCAGAGGAATTCTTTCCACATCATTTTCATTAAATTTTTGAAAATCGTGGTCAGTGCAATAAACAAGCGGCATAGAGAAATACTCAAAATCAGCAGCGTTCTCATTCATAAAGTCCAGTTTATCCAGTTCTTCAATTACAACCGACTCAAAAGCAAAAGAAAAAGAGGACCTGGACAAGACCTTGGCATCCAGGTTATCACCCCCAGGAATACCGAACTCAAACTCAGAAGAACCAGAATCTAATTCCGACTCCACAAACTCTGTGGAGTCAGATTCTAGCTCACTACCCGACTCACAACTAGATAGGTAGCCCTTCTCTAGCTACCACACAAGATATGGCATTTCAGATGCATCCAAAATGCTATTAGATGGGTTCACACCTGGTTGGTCCTCGATCGTGGAGATGGTCAGGTTATCCCCCAAGCTTTTTAAGCCGGCCGGAGGATCTGCAAGGAGACATACCAGTGCTGCCCTTATTCCCAGCTCGATACTATCTAAGTTATTTTCCACGCTTTGTTCAGCTTTGGCACTTGGTTCAACCTTTTCTTCAGCATCACTATCTTGCAACTGCAGGTCGAAGAAAATTTTAAAACCAGGAACACGCTGCTTTGTAGAATTTATCCAGGGCTTGGGAAAATTGCAAAAAGGGAAATCTTCTTCCTCTCGAACAAAGTGGCCATTCAGCGTTCCCTAAATCAGCTTGTGAGCGAGCTCATAGTGTTTTCCAGCCTGCTTAGCTCTAGCTCTACCTACCATCTCTTCTCTTTTCCTAACCCAATCCTCTTTGGTGGGTACATATCCCAGACCAAAGGCATGTGGATTATACGGCACATCGGCCAATGCTATGACGCCTTTCCGGCCACTTCTTTCCAGTCCCATTCCTGGCACGTGTTGCAGTTTGTCCATGAAATAAATTGATTGGGCACTGACATACATGCCTTCATCAGCTGCCAATATGTTCTGCATCGCCCGGGCCTCAACCAATGTAAACGCTGAGAGGAATACATCCTTCTCGCCATGGTCGATTTCTAGCACTAGTGTAGTTACCTCTGGCAGAGGATGAATGGATGAATTCCTAAACACAATCGCCACTCCGTTCCCATGAGGGTATTTTAACATTTGGTGGAGGGTAGAGGAGATTGCTTTCACTAGATGCAACCAAGGTCTCCCTAGCAATAAGTTGAAAGTGGTCAGCATATCCAGGACATGGAACTCAACATCCTGTTAAGCTGGGCTGACTTGAACTTGGATTTATACTGTGTCCATCACTTTCCTGTTGATATTATCATATGCCTAGATCACTTGGGTTATGGGCACGAAGTCTGCTAGTTTAGGCCGATGGCATAAGCTGTGCGAGAAGGATAGACATTGATAGTTGACCCAGTATCGACCAACACCACTGACACACATTTTTCTCTGCACTTAACGGATATGTACAAGGGTTTGTTGTGTGCTGAGCCTTCCAGCAAGAGTTCTTTCTCAGAGAAGGTTAGGGTTGGACTGGCACCACCTAGGAAAACTAATCCCACAAGCTGTTCAGGAGTGGTGTCAATGGACAGTTTGGCTTTGTCCATTGCTGATAGTACAGCCTGTCGATGCATGCGAGAGGCTATGAGCAAACCCCAAATTGAGATGTCGGCTTGGATCTTTTTCAGTTGCTTCAATACCGCCTCTTCCTCCAACTGCTTTTCTTTCTGTTTTTTAACCTCTCTATCTTTTCCAGAGGCCTCAGCTTGGTCTAAGTGCGGTGGCTTGAAATACCGCCCACTTCTCGTCATGTGGTCAATCTCTTTAGCATACCATGTATTATCTGGGAGGGATTCACCCCAGTCTTCATCAGTGTGAGCCAAATGTAGATCGTCATCCTCCCACCATACACCTTTGGCGACCAACAAATAATTGTTTGGCACCGTTCTGATCATACTCTCATCACGAAGGTGTTAGGCTATTCCAACTTTCTGGTTGTCTTCAATCCTCCCTTGTTCATATTGCTTCAATGTAGCTTCATGTTCTGTGTCCACGGTACTCACAGTGCCCAAGTCTTAAGCTGAATCATTCACATCGGTATTCTTCAGTAGTTTTCCCTTTTCATCGGCCATTCCGGCCACTATAGCAATTCTTACTTCCTTTTCCTCCAATTTTGTTTCACTTCCTTCCTCCCTATCGAGTTTATCACTCAACCACCCAAAGTTGTCCGTCGACCCATTCAAATTGAACTAGTAATCTACGCATTCCCTTGATCTTGTTCATCAAAGAACTGCAGGTTGTCTAAATCCACCTCCAGCTCCGCCAGATCATCCAAACCTTGGCTCGGGCTATGCTCTCTAACCACACTAACATCCACTGTCGTTGGCAATACCACTTCCGACTTAACTTGATCAATCAGCACAATGTAGCAACACAGATCATACTTCCGCTCAGCCAAATCCTCAGAGCACTCAGGTAGCAGACTCGTACTCTCTTCTACGGCTAACCTCCCTTCTACTGCAACTATTGCCACTACAGGTTCAAGTTGGAGTATGGACATGTCCATCATGCACAAGTCCATGCTTTCAGGAATGAGCATCGTTGGTCTGGGTATGTGGGAAAGGGTAATATATACGCTGGGCTCATAAGGGATAGCCAGTGTATGGATTGGGTTTAGGTTTCGAGGTAAAAGAACTTGATTGTGGGCCAGGAGAAGATTGGTAGTTACATTTGGTTTTTGGGGTGGTGCGATCACCTTGTTGTCGATGAGATCTTGAATCTCATGACGCAGCCTAAAGCATTGGTCGGTGTCGTGACCGTGTTGCTGGTGAAATGCACAGTACTCGGCCAAATTGTGTTTAGGTGGGAGGGGATCAGGTAGTGGGCGAGTCTCTAACGGCTTAAGGTGCCCCTTTTTTATCAACACCTTCATGGCTTGGGATAAAGGCGTGTAGAGTGGGATAAAGGTCCTCTAGGATCGGGCCTGGTCGTTTAAAGTTTGCAGGGTTGTGTTGGCAAAGGGATTGGCGGTCTTGGTTGTAGTGGTGACAACACTCACATCAGAAGGCCATGTAGCTGTGCTACCACTAGTGGTTGCATTGGAACTGAGCACAAAAGGCCTATTGGCTTGCTCTTTCTCATCAGTTATCAACCCCTATTTCATAGCTTCTTCAATCTGAACTCCCATCTCATGAAGCTTGGTGAATGTGAACAAGGGTAGGACGATCATTTTCTGTAACAGCTTCCCGTGCAGATTGTAGACTACCATCCTTATCTAATCGTTCTCTGAAGGTCGTGTAGTCATCATTGAAGCCTTGGTCCTCCACCTTGTCATGAATTCTGAGAAGCCCTCATTTGGCTCCTAATGTGTTGCTTTGAGATCACGAGTTGTGACCTCGATTTGTGTGTTGTAGGAGTATTGTCTAACAAAGGCCTCAACCATTTCCTTCCAACTCTGCTTCACAGAATCCTCCAGCTTCGCATACCATATAACAGTTATTACAGACAGGGTCTAGCCAAAGAGTGAGACCTTCTGTAATCTGGTTAGGCCCATTGGCCGCAGAATATCTGAAAACAGCCGAAGATGAACCATAGATTCTTCGGAATTGTCGAATCTATCAATATGCGACATTTTGAACCGATCTGGAAATGTCACCGTAGAATCAATATACCCATCTTCTATGTCGGGAATAGAATTCACACCCAGAGCTTTTTTGAAGAGCTTCTCCAGCTTGTTGACTTTAAGTACGGTCGGGTTAACTTCAAACTCAAATGGAGCCTCGGTTTGATACACGAGTGATTTGGAGGCCTGTGGTGGGATCAGCTCTGCCGGATTGCCCTAATTCTTAGCCTGGGCATTAGCAGTATGGACTATGGCTGCAGGTGCTGGCATGCCCGTATGGGGGCATGAGATGCAGAAGCCGCTACTGGCTGTGGTTGTTGTTGTTGCTGCAGCCTATTTATTACCTCTGCCTGGCGAGCAACATCTTGCTACATATTTCAACTATTTGTTGAAGGTGGTGGATTAGGTCCTCCATGCTAACCGGGGGATATTGTGCCATTGGAATTGGCGAGTAATCTCTTATTGGACTGGATGTAGAAAAATGTCCCTGACTAGGTGTAGGTGATTGCTGGACTAATGAATTATGCCTAACTCTTCTCCGTCTAGTAACCGGTGGGAGCAAAGCAAACACAGGTTGTCCCCTAACAAGATCTCTGAATCTGTAAAGCCTCTTGACACGGGTCCAGAGCGTTTGGGGAATATCTGAACTGCTCGAAGCTACAATTTTATACTACCTAGCAAAGAGAAATAAAGAAAGTAGAAATCAGAAACTGCACAGTACCTCAGCTCAGATTTTAATAACACACAGATGTAATCAAAGCTATAAGACTACACTCAACACTGAATTCTGTCCCCAAAACTAATACCCAACTTGTAACTGATACGCACGTTCCTATACAGTTTCACTGTAAAGCACATACCAGTTAAGTGAAAGCCAAAACACCCCTATGAGGGGGTAAGGTTACCCTGTCCTAGTTTCATCAGCAACTAGGGTTCACTATTCAAACAAAGTGGTTTCACGCAATCCTACATTCGGGTAAGCATCTTGTCCTAGTTTGGAACAATCTCTATGGCTTTTCGATATGCAACTAGGCTGAATGGTCAAAAAGGGTACCTTGGCAAGACTACCTAATATACCTCTTGCACCTAACAACGAGAAGTGAAAGGAGGATCAAACAGTACAACGGATCCAAGGGTTGTGTTCCCATCATGGTAGAGCTTGTGACCGGTCAACCTTTTGGCAAGCTTTTCAGGCAAGCCTCTGGCAAAACATCCAGGAATAGAAAATGGCAAACACAGTGACTTAGGCGCACCAATGCAAATGTAAATGCAAAGAAACATATAAGTGTAGATAAAATTTCATATCATGAGTTCGAGTTAAGTTCTCTAAGTTCCCCAACAGAGTCGCGAGAAACTGTAGCTCGGTTTTTTCATGTCCCCTTCAGGGAGATGAATAAACCTTACAGTATCGGACTCCTGCAGTTCTGAATATGATTTCACAAGTGCAATGCGAAATAGATAATCACCAAAGAGTCCAAATCTGACAAATCTTTTGGAAAATCAATTTTGAATCAAATTGCCAAAAATGGACTGCTTTTCCAGATACAGAATCACCACCTAAATAGTTTTAGAAAATTTAGGAAACCCATGACTCGTGCCAAAGGCCACATGTCCGTCATCACCAAGATTGTCTCAGCTCGGGAACTTAGGTACGAGAGGGGAAGGTCATGAATGCATTTGAGCACCCATGCTCACCCGATCAAAGATCGGTCTCTACTAATCGTGATATGATTCTTATCTACATTATATGCTCTTGTTCTAGTTTATTAGGCTAGCATTACTATGTGATGTGCACACACAAGTATAGACTAGATCGCAAGAATTGGAACATTTGGTGTCATGTTCGTTTGCAAAATTGTTTTGAATATGTACCACTTGAAAAAGTGATCATATATGAACATTACTCAAATTATTCCAATTCAAGCAACAAGTCTTCATCCAGAGGCATTCAAGCAGCTTATAACTTAAGCATTTAGCCTCATGGCAAGCATGCTAAACATGTCAACAATTACACACATATGATTATGCTAAAGCGAGTAAGGGCTTACCTAATACTCCAAGCCAATATAAACAAAAGAGTTAGAAAATGCATGATCCTAATTTTATGCAATATGACTAATGCAACATATGCAATATGCAACTAAATAGGCTCGGCTACTAATATGGCATATGAATTAATTTGATAACATGCAGTCTAAGCACATACTCAACGAAGTATTTGAAACGACAATGCAGTTAGAATGATGAACCGAGCCTCAGTGCATGCAATACAAATGGATGCACACATGGAGAATGCTAATTGAAACACGATGTTCCTATACTAACCATCATAAGCTAGTAAATAAAAGGGAGAAAGACGTGGGGTTAGAAGACATACACAATATTACAATATTCTGCTCTCATGAAGGAGAGTCCAAATGAATAATCTAGCTAACTAGCTAACTAATTAAAGCTAAACTAATTATTACAAAACAAATGAAATTAGCTAAACTACTTAACTAATTATTACAACACTTGAATTAACTAACTAGTTAACTAACTAATTAAATAATTACAACGCAAGTGCAATTAAAATAAGTAATTAAACTAAACAACTAGCTACTATGCCTCAGGAAACGAGGGATGTTCATGCGCATGCTCGGTTTTCACCCAAAAAGACCACCGTTTTGCTTTCGGAGAGCCTCTGTTGCACAATAGAACACCAACACTACTGCTCACTCTGCTCTACCTTACAAACTCACTGCTGAAATTTTGTACCAGTGGCCGGCTGGCCAGTGATGAGACCAGCCATCAAAGGTGGTCTGTCGGCCACCTATCGGCCATAAAAAGTGGCCTGCTGGCCACTACTGCCCAGTTCTCCTTACTGCAACAGAGGACAAACAAAGCATATACAGGGTATTTTCAAGGATTGTCTGCACAACTCACCCCTCATTTTCATGAGCAAATCTAAGGAGTGGTGAACTTAAATCATAAACCACCAACTCAAGCAATTTCACTGCATGATGGCTTGTGACTCAAGATGTGCAGTTTTAGTAAATGCAACAAAAAGAGACTCTAAAGACCACATCCCTATCATGGAAGATCAAGGGAAGTGGTGACCTTGGAGCCTTGAATCATTTCATCACTAATGAGTATGAAATGGTTCAAGCTTCCATGTGTTCAATTAACGCTCGATTGAACACAACACCAATTATTATTTTGCACCATTTTTTATGCTCAATTTTAGTTACTCAATTTTAGATTACTAACCATCCTTTAATTCATTAAGTCCAACAATGAATTTAAGTCCTCTAATGGAGTGAAGTACCAAACCAAGAGTTAACTTAAGAGATGAAAAAGATATCATGTCGTTGATAATGAACCCCTAAAAGGGATTAAACCATTAAGCATGAAAACCTCAATCTCATGCTTAAAAGAACAAGAGGCTTGAAACAACTCTCAAAGAAAAAGAAAAGCCACAAAAGGAGGGAGGTTGCAGAGATTATTAGTGCTGAAAACAAGTGAGAAAAACAAAAATAAATGCTATCAAATCAAACAAGATGGTGTCTAAGGCCTAGAATACCAAACTCATGAGGACTATTACACTATAAGCCTGCAATGTAAAGCTCAAATGCAACTAAAAGCCCAAAACGGTGCTAAAACAGGTTAAAAGCAGTCCTAAAACATTTTGGACTTGAGCACTAGATTAACATGCTAAGACATGGCACCAACTAGGCTAGTAAGCAAGACACAAGGAGGGGAGGCTAACCCCTCCAAATTTGGACTTCAAAACATGATTTTGGCCACTGAAAAGGCTCTGAAAATCAGTTTTTAAAACCTTGGAAAAAGATAGTAGAAGGGTGGGAAACACAAGGGCAAAGGCCTCCAAAACAAGGTACAAAGAAGGGCTATCAACCCCTCAACCTTTAATAGCCTTAAACCCAAGCTTCAGCCCAAAAAACACAGAGTTTTGACTGCCCAAAACAATGGAAAAATAGTAGGAAAAATAGTAAAGAAAGCAAGCAAATATGTGAAGCCTTATACCTTTGGAAGAGAAGAAACAATTCAAGCAACAAAACCAAGCAAATAACACCCTCAAGAGCTCAAACCAAGCTCAAGAATACGTCATCTCAAAGATGAGAAGATTTGGTTAAGGTTGTATAGGCAAAGGTTAAGGAATTGTAGGCTAAAGTGTAGAGATTTGGTAGAGAGAGAGAGAGAGAGAGAGAGAATTATTGAGAGAGGAAAATTTTTGATCTCAAAATTTTCCAACCTTAAAACATGAGAGAGGGGCCTCCTATATATAGAAAACATGAAATTCCCACAAAGAGATCCAGTCCTACACGTGGGGATAGGTGCATGCATCTATGCAAACAGCTGGCATAAAATATCTGCAAAATACACTGGTGGCCGGCAGCCCAAAACTGATGGCTGGCAGCCTTTAAAAGTGGCCAGTAGGCCACCAAAAGTTACAAGATTGAAGAACCAAGGCTCGGTCCAAAACTGGGACAACAAAGGTGCAGGGTTTGAAAGGCTCAATGTTATGGCATTCCGCTGAGGACTTCGAGCACTTCGCGAGCATATAAACTCATCATTGGGTGTGCATGCAATGGTGTCCAAGTCGTAAGGGCCATCAAAAATGGGGTGTCTACACTTGGCACAGGAGACTTGTGAGAGAAGATGGGAGTTGAATCGGGTTCCCGATTTGGGAGTTAGAGCCGAATTTCGGTCTAGGGAAACTAGTTTCTTAAGAAACTTTGAATTCGAGGTGTTGACACCCCAAAATCACCAAACGGCGTCGGATTAGCATGAAACTTGACACACACGACTGCCTAGGCACGAGAGACTTGAGAAGATGAGACTCGAATCAGGTTCCCGATTTGGGAGTTAGAGCCGGATGTCACTCTAGGCAAACTAGTTTCTTAAGAAACTTAGAATTCGAGATGTTGATGCCCCAAAATCACCAAACGACATCGGATTAGCATGAAACTTGGCACACACGACCGCCTAGGCATGAGAGACTTGTGTGGAGAAGACGGGACTCAAATCGGGTTCCCGATTTGGGAGTTAGAGCTGGATTTCACTCTAGGCAAACTAGTTCTTTAGAAACTTAGAATTTGAGGTGTTGACGTCCCAAAATCACCAAACAGCGTCAGATTAGCACGAAACTTGGAACACACGACTGCCTTGGCACGAGAGACTTGTGGGAGAAGATGAGAGTCGAATCGGGTTCTCGATTTGGGAGATAGAGCTGGATTTTGGTCTAAGCAAACTAATTCCTTAAGAAACTTAGAATTTGATGTGTTGATGCCCCAAAATCACCAAACGTCATCGGATTAGCACGAAACTTAGGACAAACAATTGCCTAGGCATGAGAGACTTGTCGAAGAAGATGGGAGTCGAATCGGATTCTCGGTTTGGGAGTTAGAGCTGGATTTCGGTCTAGGCAAAATTATTTACTGAATTATTTTTGTAATTGTATAGTAGTTAAACTTTTATGTTTTTTTGTAATTAACATATTAACACATAATTATATTATCATTAATTATTTTTATTTTTTGTTTTCAGATATTTCCCGAGTAGGAGTTTGCTTCTTGTGGAATGCATGCCTGTGAAGAATGCGACTAACTTTTGTTTTTGTTCCCCACGGCGATTGATGAGGAAAACTTTTGTTTTTGGTTTATGTTATTTTGAATTGTGAACAACATTATGTATTTAAACATTATATATGTATTATGCAACATTATGTAGCGGGGTAATTTTGTTGATGTGTAGTTATGAATGCAAAAATATTTTTATTATGGAGAAATTGTTATTTCTATACAGAAATTTTATATTATTTAGAAATTATTGGTTTCTTTTTCAATTTTTTTCATTTAATACAGGTAATTTTAATATTTTAAATAATTTTATTGCAGTTATTTTTTTTTTTGCGACTTTTTTTTTTTTTTGCGACATAGGCAATGCCATCGTAAAAGAAATTGGCAACAGCACGTATCCCGTCGCAATAAAAAAACATTTTGTAGTGGCATTTTTTGTCATCTCAAATAACACTTTTAGTGACCATACAATAGTGTCATCGTAAAACGTCTCAATTTTTTACACATTATAGGCGATAGGAAAACGCCATCGCAAAAGGCAATATTTGTTGTCGCAAAAAAAAGGTTGTCGTCGCTAAAACGTTTTTGCAACGCTCTCTATTGTGACCCCTCCTTTGCCGTTGCTAAAAGTCATTTGCCGTCGCAAAAAATTGAAATTTTTGTAGTGAAATGCGGTGACAAATATCATTTATCTTCTCAATTCTTTTCTATAATGTGCAACAATTTTAGTAATATGCTCATGGATGCGTACCTGTTTTTGTACATGGACATGTTAAATGGAGGAGACCAATAGAGATATATTTGTGTAATAAACAATACTAATGCTATACATAAACAAGTACTCAACATACAAACTAGGGTTTTTGAAGCACCAAAGTTGGTGCTTCCAAACTCTCATTACAACACAAGGATTAAGTCATAACCCGTTTATTCATGTTGCAATACAATTCAACCAAATTATACATGCATACACACACACACACACATATATATATATGTATACTTTGCATATTATTATGCCATGACAAGTTTAGCATCGAGATCTTTAACCAAATCAATTATGAAGTACGTATATTTTTGTGGAGGGACATCCTCATTTTGGTTTCTTGTACTCTATAGTGATTTTGAGGACATTGGTCTCTCCTTTAGGAATGATCTGGTAAATGATGTTATAGCTCTTGAAAAGATCCAAGCAATGTCCCTCCACTGCTGTCAAATGAACTGTTTTGTTTTCCTCATCTATGATGACCTTCTCCTTAAAAGTCTCCACCTTTCCCTCAATTGCGGATGAACATATGAGAACAAAGTGAAATCATAGTTAATAGTTGTTAAAAGATTGCCTCATTTTTTAGGAAATTTTGGTGCTAGGAGGGAAGATGCCACATGGTACCTTCATCTATTGCAATTGGATTTGACAGTAGGGTCTATTACATATGTGTTTAATGTTTAGAAAATTGTAGGGGATATATGTATTTGTAATTGGTGGAAAGTATCACTTGGCAATACCACAGGTATCCTCCCAGCATAGAAAATTTCTCCTCATTTTTGCTGAGGGAAATTACTTTACAGTGAAGCAAAAAAGAATAATTTACACAAACATGGAGGGGTGTAAGTTAGACTTGCACCCTCACAAATTTTCCCTTATACCCCATCATAGAACAACTTGCACCCTCACAAATTTTCACTTATACCCCATCACAGAACAATTTGCACTCTCTTTGTTTTGACAATCTTTTTTGTCTTAAGCAATTCCCCTTTCTTACTTTGTGCATGAGAAAGAGTAATTGGAATAAGACTAGTTTCTGGTACTGAAAAATATTTTCTAGTAGGTGGTGAAAAATATTTTCCACTTTGAAAAACATTTTAATAGGGCGGTGTCATTTGACACAACAAAAAAAAAAAAAAAAAGAGGCAACGAAAAATAAGTCTATTTGGATATAAAATATTTTTTTTATTGGTGAAAAATGTTTTCTAAACTAACGTTTTATCAATGTCACCACATTACTATCACTATCATCACCTCCACCACCACACAACCACTACCACAATTACAATCGCCATCACCGTTTGTGCCGCTACTACCAACCACCACCACCACCACCACTACCGCTACCACCGATGTCACCACTATTGTCACACCACTATCGTCATAGCTCAACACCTCCACCCATCTCCACCTGTTGCCACCACAACCATCATCACTAATAGAACAATTAATACATTACTTTTAAGAACACGACTAAATATAAGAAAATATTTTTTTATTAAATTGTACTTTTTGAAAAAAAAAATTCTATAAAGAAAACTATTTTCTGTCCGAATAAACAGAGGTTTAGTGAACATTTCAGTAACATAAGTCCAGACCTTGATGGATCAATGATCTCCCCATTCACCTTCATATAAGTCTAGTTTGGATACTTTATCAGGGCTCAAGTATGGTACTGTATGTGCTTTTTTACCTGAACATATTTGGAAAAGTTCATCAGCATCACACTTGATCTCTACTTCACCCTCCATCTTACCACCAAGACCCATTTTTACGTACGCACTTCCATCATCACTAATACAACCATTAATACAGTACTTTCAATTAACGCAACTAAATATAAGAAAATGTTTTTCTACGAAATAGTATTTTTTGAAAAAAAAAAATTCTATGAAGAAAAATATTTTCTGTCCGAATAAACAGAGTTTTAGTGAACATACCTGCAACATAAATCAAGACCTTGACGGATCCATGATCTTCCCATTCACCTTCATGTAAGTCTAGTTTGGATACTTTATCAGGGCTCAAGTTTGGTACTGTATGTGCTTTTTTACCTGAACATATTTGGAAAAGTTTATCAACATCACACTTGATCTCTACTTCACAGTCCATCTTACCACCAAGACCCATTTTTACATACATACACCCCAAGTAATACTCCCAACTCTCAAATAAAAATAGAGAACACTCACTCACTCACACACAGGTTGAAGAAAATCCCTCGACCAGTTGGCCCTTATTATAGAGGTACTAATGGTGAATAATTTGCTACGTGCCCTTCTTCTCCTCGTAGAACTAGCAAAAGTGATGAATTAATTTAAAGAAAAAATTCACCTTGTCCCACCGAAACTATCAAATTTGTCTTGTTTAATCTTTCAACTATCAATTTGAATAATTGTAGGTTCAGCTATTGATATTGTTTAGTCTTTTTTAATCTTTGCCTTCGATCAATTTGAATAATTGTACGTTGAAACCATTGACGTTAATCTACTTTATTTATTACTGATGAGCAGAGTGAAACATTTTCTAAATTTAATTAAAAATTATGAAAACATGCCATTTACATAATTTGTTTGTGTAATAATAATGGATTGTTTGGTACAACTTATTATAATGAGAAAGTAAAAGTCAAAAGCATTTTTTTTTCTTTCTAACTTCTAGATAATTAAATTTTTTAACTTATTTAAATTAAAGAAAATTATTGAAAAGTCCAAGTTAAGGAGGGTATAAGAGTTTAAATCCAATAGATATTTTTTGTTGATGAAAGATCTATTAGTTGTGAAATAGTTTAGTGAGAAGTCCTTTTGTTAGTTTTAGAGGACATCTTATTTCCAATTTTACCTTTAATTTATCTGTTGACTTTTTTTGACTATCTGTTCAAATTTATATCTATCTATTCAAATTTTTTTCTATCTGTTCAATTTTTTTAACTATTTGTTTTTTTTTCCCTTATCTATTTAAAATTTTATTATTGGTTGAAATTTACCCCTGTCCATGATTTATTGAATTTTTACATCTCTGTTTTCTCTCTCTCTCTTGAAATTCTCGTTTTTAGCTTATCTATATGTTGAAATGCTAAATTCCTTATCTGTTCAATTTTTTTGCTTACATATTTAAATCTATTTGGCCAAATTTTATTATCTATTTTTTCACTTATTAGTTTAAATCTATTTGTTCAAATTTTCTTATCTGTACAATTTTTTCCCTGAATTTTATTTGTTAATTTTTTTATCTGTTCAGATCTGTTTTTTTTATCTATAGCACCACCATAGATTTTTTTTAATTTTTTGAAATATGCTTCTCAACAACATTTTTTTATCTATTACATCACAGATTCATATACACCACAGATTTTTATTTATTTTTTATTTTTTATCTATTCCAATATGCTTCTCAACAACATCAACAAGAAGAAATATCAACAACAACAAAAATTACACACATAAGGACAAGCGAAATAATTAAGTAACATAAGGAAAAACAAAATAATTTAGATAAAATCACATCAAACAACCCTAATGTTACTTATACAGAAAAAAAACTTAGAAAAAATAAATATAAATCACTAAAAACTTTTTTCAAGTTGCTTCTCTAAATCACTAAAATTATTAGTTCGTAAAATCTAAAATTACTCCACCCATTACAAAATGATTTTTGATTATTTTCAATAAATATAACATGATACGAGAGGTAGGTTCAATAAACCAAGCCTCCATTGAGTCCATTTCTCCCATAGATTTGTTCCATTACAATTTAAATATATAAGAGTTTTAAAGATTGAATTTTTTACTTTTAAAATTAAAAGTTTTGTTATAAAAAATATTTGGACTAATTTCTGTTATTGCAAGGATAGTTGCTGAAATATTATCTCGAATAGTAAAAAACAAGGTATTTAGCGACAATTTTTTTAAAATGTCACCAATTTGTCCCAGAAAAGGGTTTTTTTGTAGAGAAAACTTTTGATTCCTAAAAGAAAATAATTCATCATTAATGTCTAAATTTTGTTACTAAAAATATAATAGTGACACTTTTGGAAATAAATATATTTGGTCTCTAAAAAGTGATTTTATACCTAATTTTTGTCTCTAAAAATTTAAATTTGTTGTAGTGTTAATTTTCAAGGATAAAGGGTGAAATTAGATTAATAGTGAGGTCAGATTTATCAAAATCATGTTTAAAAGAATAGTTGGAGGGGGAGTAGAGTTGGAAAGAGAAAGGAAACTTCTTGATTGCTAGCTTTACTCTGTCGTGTCGTGTGGATTGTTTTCAAAATTAAGAGTAGATTTATTTATTTATTTATTTTGGTGAAGAGCAGGACAAAGAGGAAGGTGAATCCTTCCTAGGTTCAATTTGTAGACTTTGTAGAGTCTTTTAAATAGCTAATGGCCAAGGCATCAGTGGGGTTCTTGCTCTAGCTTTCTTCAAGACTAGTGGTCTCAATATTTCCCCATTTTCATATGACACCTACAACTTCATCTAGGCAATGAAGAATTTGAAGTTAGCTATAGATCAGCTCATTGGTTGCACAAAACACACCTATCAAAGGAAAAATGATCAACTATATTGCACTAAATTTTTAGATTATAGAGGATATGATATACCCTTGCTATGACTTGAAGGGAAAATTGCCCCAAGATTGAGATAGATATGTTGATCAGTTTTGATAATTTGATATTTTTATTTTGGAATTTGGTGGGAGAAGAGAAGATAGGCTTATTACAATAAACGTAATAATAAAAACAAGATGTGGGAATTTAACATAAGTAATTGAGCATGAGTGCTTTTAGAAATCAACAAATTATGAAAATTCGATAGGCTATAATACAGCAAAGGGGGTCTATTAAATATTCATTTTTGTCTAGGTATAGTCTGAAGAGGGAGAGCATCACAAGCAAATGGTAAAGCCTATATCCTCGATGATCAATGAAGTACAAAGCTAACAAGTCTGTAATCTACAACAATAACCAAAGAAAGTGAATCAGGCTTCCGACTGTGAAAGTGGTGAAACATATTATCATTCGTCCTTTACATACAGTAGAATTCAAAATGCATTTGTTTGAGATCTCGATGAGAATGAAAGCCTGTAAGTGGTTAAGTCAGGGAGACTAGTCACATAAGCTCCTTTAGAGATAGAGGTAGTAATAAGCACTATTAACCAACATTTATTTGCACAGGCAAACAGTTGATTCAGACACCTTGTAGACACCCCATTTTTGACCGTCCTCAAGACTTGGACGTCACCGTTTGAACACTCGGTGATCATCCATGTATGTGTTCGTTTAGAGTTCCCGGAGGTCTCGGCTCGCGTGCCCTGCCTCAGGATCTTCGAACTCAACCGTTTAGTGTCTGGTTTCACACCGAACACTTGTGTTTTGCCTTGGAAGGGCAGGGAATTCCTTATGAGGCATCCCCACACACCACCGGCAGTGGCTGGAGGCCACCGGATGGCCTTTTTCTTCCATTGGCACTTTTGTTTGCCGGTCGGCACACTTTATTGCCGGTCGGCATAATTTTTGCCGGTCGGCACTGTTTTTTGCCGAAATGGCATTTTTGGGCAGCCGACCACTGTTCATTCACTTTATGGAGATATTTTGTGCCAGCTGTGATAGCTGGCACCAACTCTTCCCCCCTCCATACACGTGTATGGAGGGATCTCCCTCTAAGCAAGCTTGTTGAATAAGCTTTGCAAGAGGGAGACTTATAAGAGGAGAGTCTTCCTCTTTGATCTAGGTTAGCTTCTTGCAACCAAAACCCAGACCTTTGAGATATAGATACATATTATCTCTATACCTCCCCCTCTCTCCTCCTTTGTGTGTGTTTCTTAGCTCAAAAGGTGGTTTTTACATTACTTTTGCACCGTTACACACACCATTACACCTTACTCCGAGATTGAGGGATTTGGGGGGTTATTTCTTGAGTTTTTGGACTGGTTTTGATCCAAAGAAGGAGGCTAGACCATTTGTTCTTCAAAGGTTCTTCAAGGGTGAGCATTTTGATTTATATTCCCCAAACTTGCAATAGTTTTTTACCTATCTAGCTTGCTGTTTTAGCTCTTGTGTATAACATAAAAAGGGCTTGTATTTTCCTGCTCTAGCACTTTCATTAAGGTCATTTTATGGTTTGGGTGCAAACTCCCCCTTCCAAGCCTTGTTTGATCCATTTTGGTGCCTCTTTCATAAGGTTTTGTCCACTTCAGTGTTTTGGTCCTTTGACCACTGAAAATCAGTGTATTTTAGTGTCAAAAAAAATGGTTTGAAGTCTTGCATAGGGGAGGGACACCCCTCTCCCTTCATGGTTTGTTTCCATGCTTTTTTTTGGGCTCAAAAGGGTAGCATGTGTGCTTGATGATCCTTGGCCTCATTTCAGATTTTTTTTTTTTAGGTATTTTAGGTCATATGTAACCTCTGTTTTTGGCCGGATTTGTGCCTCCTTGTATGCTTATAATACTTGCTTTGTATTGCTCCATTTTGCTTAGAAATACACCTCATGATTAGGCCATGATTCTTGTGTATGTTGGCTTAGTTCCATGAAGCTTTTAGTATTGTTTTTCCATGCTTAAAGTTTGTTGGTTATCCTTTTGATCATGCTTGACATGTTTGTTAGGGTTGCTTTGTATTTTGGCTTGAAAGCTTTGAGCATGTTGGCTTCTAGCATGCATGTTTGTGATTACCCTCATGATTTTAACATCATCAAGGGCCACATTTTAGCCCAAGAATCATGTTTGTATGTGTGCATGCATGACCTCTTTCATGCCTTGAGGGTGTGTCCTCTTATGCCTAGGAGTGGCCCTTAGTGCATTTGTTTCATGGGAGGTACTTTAGCTGTCATATTAGGAGGTTTTGGGGTCCCATTTTGCATGTAAAAATTCTGTTTTTACTTGTTTTAATCATGCCATGAGTGGTCATGTTGATGAGTGTGAAATGTTTCCCTTTTTGTGCCTTAACCATAGGACTTTTGGCTTGCATGTTGGCATGAATATTGGTCTATCTATCGGACACTTTTGGCCACTTTTTTGAGGAGGGTGAGGGTCTGCCCCCTTGCCATTTTAAGCCATCTTTGCATGATTGCTTCATGATTGATGCATGGTTGCTTCATATGTTGTTGTAGCATGATAATTCTATTGCTCAAAGTTTCCGTGTTTACATCACATTTGTGTCTTGTATGTCTAACATTGCATGCTTGCCATACTAGTTGCATGATTCTTGGCATACCTTGCACGTTGATATCATGTTGCATTTTGAGCCATGTTTTGCATAACATGCGTTGCATTACTTGGTTTGGGGTGTCAAACCAAGTGTGAGAGTTGAGGGGCGTTCATACCACAAGTGATGTAACGCGTCTTAACTTTCGGTCCCCGAGGCCTTTGACTTCGCCATGATAAGGTTTCGGAGTTCATTGTGCTTGTTGCATACATCTTTACATTAAATGGCAAATTTGATCCCTTGAGTCATCATGCACCATTGATGGCTCAAAGATTGAAGGTCATGCTTCTTTGAGTTCAAAACATGATAGGAAGTATGACCATGCTTACATGTGCCCGAAAACTCCATGTCATGCACTGCCTGTTCTCTGTTTGCTGTCAAATTGTCTTCTGCAGGAAGTTTCTGCCGACCGACAGAATTTAGTGCCGACCGGCAATATATGGAGTGCCGATGAATCCAAAAAGTGCCGATGGGAATTGTGAAGTGCCGGTGGTAATTCTGTCCGGCCGGTGGTGCTCTGCAGGATGCAAGGAACTTGCTCCAGTACTTTGGCAATTTTCAGAAAGACAAGGCAGTACAAACAGAGGCGGCAGGAGTACAGTACGGGTTTTTCGGGCGAGACGGATTCGAGCATGCACCATTCGCGCATCCCGAGGAAGAGGCTGCGGCTGCCCTCTTCTTTCCTTTGCCATATTTTCTTTTAAATTAAATTTGAAATCTTGTAATAATTTTATTCATTTATTATTTTGGGACTGTAATATTTATTTGATCCCTCCGAGTGAGGGTAAAGATGTAATAAGTGTGGGTGTGTGTGTGCATGTCTTTCAACCCCCACTTCTTTCTCCCTTTTATTTACCTGCTTATGATGGTAGATTAGGGCACGTCTAAATTAGCATACCTTATGCTATGCATTTGTGCATCCGTTTGTATTGCATGCATTAGGCTCGGTACATCACGCTAACTGCATTTGTACTTCAATTCAAAAAATTGAATACGTGATAGTTGATCGCATTTCATATGCCATGTTTAGGGTTAGCCGAGCCTGCCTAGATTGCATTTTTGCATGTGATGCATTAGCCATTTTTAACATGAACTAGGACATGCATGTTTGCTAACTAGCTTATTATTTTGGCACGGAGTACGATGTAAGTGTTTATGCTTTAGCATCCTGCATGCGTGTGAGTGTTGCCATGACAGTATGCTTAACATGTGGCTAGATGCTTATGTGTTATAAATTGTTTGAATGCCTGTGGATGGAGGTTGAATTACTTAAATTGGAATAATGCATTAAAACTGTGAGTTTTAAGCCCACTAGATAGTGGCAAAATCATCTTCTCTAAAAGCCCACTTGAGGGTGGCAAAATCTGCATTTTAGCCTACTTGCGAGTAGCAAACCATTTTCAAAACGAACATGAAATGTTTTGTTCCAATTTGGGTGATTTGGTCTATACTTGTTTGCTGCGCGCATAACATAGTAATTCTAGGCTAATAATTGGAATAAGAACACATAAAGTTTTCAAATACGGATATCACGGTTAGTAGAGGCCGGTCTTCGGACGGGGCGAAAGGGGGTGCTCATAGCTGACCTTCCCCGATCGTACCCAAGCTCCCGAGCCGAGACAACTCCGGCGATGACGGACATGTGGCCTCCGGCACCGAGTCAGGGTTTCCTAAATTCTCCCATAAAAAATATTTAGGTGGCGACTCTGTATCTGGCAAAGCAGTCCATGTTTGGCACTACTTTTTCAAAAATCTGTTTCTCAAAACGATTTGCCAAATTTGGACTCTTTGGTTCAGATTAAGAACCGTGACACAAATCGAGAGTCCGAACTGTAGCGAGGTCCCCCCCCCGGCGGGCTTGTTACAGTTTCTGGCGACTCTGCTGGGGAATTTTAGAGAGCTTGACTCGAACTCGTGATATCCCGTTTTGATTTCATTTATGTGTTTCTTTGCATTGCATGTGCATTGGTGCGCCTAGGAACACGGTGTTTGCTATCTGCCATTCCTGAACGGTTTGCCGGAGGCTTGTCTTGTCAAGGCATGTCCATAAGGCTGACCGGCTATGGGCTCTGACAGCATGGGAACACAAACCCCGGTTTACCGGGGTACCCTTTTGGCCATTCGACCTAGTGCATATTCGGAATCCATAGTGGCCATTCCAAACTAGGACAGGTTGCTTACCCGATGCTAAGTTGTTTGAAACCGCTGTGTACGTAGTGAAACCCTAGCTCCTGACAAAATAGGACAGGGAAACCCTACCCCAACATAGGGGTGTTTTGGCTCTCACTTATCTGCTATGTGCTTTAGAGTGCGTCTCTACAGGGAATGCATATACCAGTTTACAAGTCTGGGCATCAGGCCTGTGGGCATCAGCATCAGTATTTGGGGAATCAGTTTTACTTGAGGGTATCAGTTTACAGGCAGATATTTGGGAAACAGTGATCAGTATTGGGTACATTCATCCTAGTATGCTCAAATCTGTTCCAGTGAAATTAGGCTGAGATGCTCTCTGTTTTCCCTTTTGCAAGGTAGTCCTGGAACCATAGCTTCAGAAGGCTCCGATATCCCCGGGGTACATTGGACTAGTGTTGATAGACTTTGTCAGGTCAGAGACTCAGTTCAAGGGTAATCAGGGCTAGAGAAGGCTAGTCAGGCACAGACCACCAGTACAACAGCTACCAGATCAGTGATCTTTGAGCAGTCAGGCTGAGATTTCCGAACCTATTGCCGACACAGATATACCGGTTGCTCAGTTAGATTAGAACAGTATGTCGAGTCTGGAAGAGATGGTGCGCCAACTCCAGGATAGTATGAAAGCCATGCAGCAAGACGCTGTCCGTCAAGCGGAATTCGCCAAACAACAGGCTGTGGCCATAACCCAACAGGCAGAGACAATTGCCAGATTGGAGCAGCAAACTGGAGTATCTACTTCGCACCAGGCTCCTCCCCCACCAAGAGTTCCCATACTCGAGGAGGCAACCCATGTCTAGGATGATACAGACATTCCAGTCGGGCCAGCTCCACCCCCGATTCTGCCTCAACTATCCAAGGCACCCACTCCTATCAACCAATCAGATTCTCCCTTCGAGCCCGAGGTGGAGCCCGTGGCATTTAAAATGCACAAGCTTGAAAAGCTGTTCAAGAAATCTCAAGTTGTGAAGTCCATTCCGGACATTGGAGACGGATACACTGACGCAGCCGTGACGCTACCAGATCGGTTTAAGATGCCACAAATTGATCGTTTTGACGGGTCTGGGGATCCCATGGTGCACCTACGACTATTTTCAGACGTCCTAAGGCCAATGGGCCTCACTAGACTGCAGAAGCTATCTTTATTTGGCCGGACCCTGTCAGGTGTAGCGGCCGCATGGTATGCCAAATTGGAGGATGACGTCAAGAGAAGTTGGGACGAGATGGCTGAGGCCTTCGTCGCACAATATTCATACAATACACAAATCGAGATTACGACCCGTGATCTTGAGACGACTAGGTAGGAGCCTAAGGAGAGCTTCTCAGAATTCGTGGCCCGGTGGAGGGCCAAGGCCTCAATGATGACCATTAGGCCAACAGATAAGGATCAGATACGGATGGTTGTGCGCAACCTCCAGCCCAAACTAATGCAGAAAATGATCGTGCTCCCCTTCCTTACCTTTTCAGATTTGCATGAGATGGGAGTACAGATCGAGGATGCTATGAAGCAGGGCCTCATTGACCAGGAGAAGGAGCAGCCCAGGAAGGTGTTTACCCGCAGTTCGAATGCGACCACCAGCGGTGACGCAGCTGCAAGATCTTCTGAGGTGGGCATGGTTGCCACCACCACACCAAGAACAGCTACCCCATTCACCGGTGCATCCGGAAGTAGCTCACAAAAAACCAAATATCCACCTCGAGTCAAGAGGGTTTTCACCCCACTTCATATGCCTTTGTCAAAGGCTCTGGAGGTCTTACTTCGGAAAGGACATCTGAAACCGTTGGAACAACGGCCCCTACCCGATCCTATCCCTGCAAAGCATGACCAGACTAAGTACTGTGCGTACCACCAACAAACCGGTCATGAGACCGATAGCTGCTTTCGTCTGCGCCATGATGTACAGGATTTGTTTGACAACAAGGTCATTGCCGCACCAGCTCAGTAAAGTCTATCACCACTGGATCAGTGAACTCGGGGGATAGTACGAATATGTGATCAGGGGATGAACCACCTGTGGGCGGCACTCAGTTTACTCTAGATGTGGCGTTTGGCACGCACTGTTTCGAGCATTTTACGAATGCTAGTTTTTGTGTTTTCTGACTTGGGTATTGGGTCATTCTTCTCAATTTGTATTGAGTCAGTCTTTTCATACTGAGTCAGTCGGGTCTGTCTTGTTGTATCGAGTCAGTCCTGTTTTGTTAAAGTCGGGTGATTCCGGGGGTGTTACTTCAGATATCACTATTTTGCTTTGTGTTTGTCCTTTTGAGTCTGTTTCTGCCAGGGAGCCAGTTGTGCCAACAGATTTGAATGAACAGCAGTGATTTTCACACTTTTGTGTTTGCTTCTGCCGTGTGCCAGTTGTGCCAGAAGTATTGAATGGAATGACAGTGCTTTTCGCCTGCCTTTTCTATGCCTTGAAATCATTGCATCGACCTAAGTTTTTTCAAAACTTTTTTGAACACTGCGGTGAAAACGAAGAGGAAAGAATTCCTCGGGATTTGCAAAATTTTGATCATTTGAGAGAAAGAGAGGCATGCTAAGCCCTTAATGAATGAAATCATGCTTGTTAGCGTGAGTACTGAGAAGGACCCTGGCTTGATCCAGACTGGTTTCACACTATCTTTAGCGCGAGCGATTTGTCGCTTTCTTAAAAACTTTCAAAAGCAAAATGTTTTGCGCTGTCCTGCGAAGACCTGTGTGGAATCGCTCTTGAGATTGTGCAGCCAAGGATCGCTCTCAGCCTCGAGACTCAACCCCTTCGCTTCCAAACCTTGAACTTGAATTCAGAAGGTTCAACGGTCAACTACGATGTGAGGCCTGTGTGGCCGAATTTGAAGCAGCCCTCGGACAAGAGGCAAGAAAGTCAGATCAAGAAGATTAGACCTTATCAGAAGAAGCTTGCAAAGCTAGAACAGAAGTACCCTTCAAACTAGGGGCAAAGATGTCAGACGTGCTCGAAGAGCCGAAGATGAGTCCTCTTGCAAATCAACAGCCACTTTCCTGGATACGGATGGCTTCAAAATCCTACAACCATTTGTCATGGACCAAACTACGCTTTTACCCTTTGAGAGGCTCGCTGGGCCGAAAACCCGGAAGGGCGACCTAGGCAAAAGTTAGAGCAAAAGAAAAATACAAAAAAAGAAAAAAATGCAAAGAAAAGAACAAAAAAAAAAGAAAATAAAAAAAAGAAATGAAATGAAAAGAAATGAAAAGAAAAGAAATAAAAAGAATTGAAAAGAAAAGAAAAACAAAGCTCGCAAGGTCGAAAACCCGCATTGGGCGCCTTGGCAAAAGTTAGAGCCTAAAAAGGAGAGGTTAAATACCCGAGTATACCTTAACCCCGAACTACGTAAGGCTTGATTCCCATCTTTGGGATACGTAGGCAACTTCATTCTGAAGTCCAGCCCTAAAACACTTCAAATTCAACTGTGTCCATGTGATAGTTCTAGTCATCTTTGTCTTTTCTGTATCCGGGAGTTCGGTTGCAATCATCGCTCTGAGGACTGATTACAATGCGCTACGGTGCCATTCAGACAAGGGGCAACTTTCCGTTGCCATTCAATGCGCTGCGGTGCCGTGCAAACAAGGGGCAACTTTCCATTGCCATCCAGCTCTCTTCGAGCAAGGGGAAATTTTCCTCTAAATCCGAGGTTGTGCGTCTCAAGAGTGGGTTCCGTGCTTGTTAAGCATTGGCCGTTTGCAAAAATAGTTTTTGAGAATTTTTACTAAAGTTGACTAATTTTCTTGAAAATTGTTCCATCTTTTCCAAAAACTGAACCATTTCTTGGACCCAAAAAAGGAAAATTTTCAGTGCTCATAGCCTGACTTGCATGATTTTCAAATCAAAAATCGAACAAGTATGTTAATCTAACTCTCATATTGGTCAAAATTGTTTTAGTAGAAAAACAAAACAAAAAATGGTCAAAATGATGAACTAGGGGCACAATTGAGTCAGGCTTCCTGTCTTTTCCCCCATTTTCAACATACTTGCCAAGAAGGGCACTTTACTTGCCAGAAAGGGCACAACTGAAGTCAACAACAAAGGGCTGAAAAGCTCTTCCATCCTCCAAGCAACGAGGTATCAAGCTAAGTGCGAAGCACAAACTGGAAAGGATCAAGATATTCCACTCCCTCATCTGGACAGATCTAACCACGTCCAAACTCCCCAGTAGGGCATCATCAACCGATGTTAGCTGCAGATTTGCTACACACCCAGTTGTAGCACAACCCCTCTGTGGGAGAAACTTACTGTTGTGAACAAGAGTCTGGTAGAATACCAGGGGCAAGAGCCCACAATTTCCAGCTTATCCATCAACCACCCAGGGGAGGGATGAAAAATGAGAGATTAAAGAATAGAGAGATGGGCGCTGAGAGAAAAAGCGAGAAAAGGGTTTTGAGAGAAAAACCGAGCTTGAAAGCCGAGTGATGTGAGAATCACAAATAAGAAAGGGCGGGAATAATACCCGGTGAAACAGGCTCCCTGTGCACGTCTGTGTGTCGTGTCTTTTGTTTTGTTTGTCTCGATTCTTGCTTTGAGTCGTTCCGAGCGTGTCTCGACGTGTTTAGGTTGTTTACCTTTTGTTTTCCGTTGTTGAGTCTTTCTCGTTGTGTTCAGTCGTAGGCTCAATACCTGGTCGAAAACTCATCTCTCAATTTCAAAAATAAATCGTTTTGTGCTCAGAGTGCTGTGCCATCCTTCACGTTTGTGCAAAACAAGATTCTTTTTTCCATAAAATTGTAGGGTCCACCCCCGATAAGTGTGAACGGTGAAACCAGGACCTATCTGAAGCTATGATGGTTCCAGACTGCAAAGCAAAGACAAAAGAGCGAAAATCGAAGTATCTGAGTTTGTGTCAACTTCAGAAAATTCCGTGATTGTACTCCGGACGTACCTCTTCAGGGCCTTGTCAATGCTCCGAAATATGAGTGTACCTCTACCTCAAGCGCAAGATCAATCCTGCTTCAAGGTTATACACTCTTCCACTTACATTGTTATGCACCCACTTCACTTGCATTGTAATGCATTATACCTATCAAGTTTCTTCATCAGTCATGCACGATATTGTATGCACGGTTCATTCAAAGAAGTTCCGTTTTAAGGTCATTCACTTTTGTGTATCAATCACACACACTCACTTTAGTGTATCAATCACACTTCATTCGCTGAGTGTATCAATCACACTTCATTCTCATTTAGTGTATCAATCACACTCTCTTCACTAAGTGTATCAATCACACTTCTTTCATTTTGTGTATCTATCACACACATTCTCGTTTTCTGTATCACACTTCATTGATTTAGTATATCAATCATACTTGTTCACTAAGTGCATCTATCACACTTTGTGTTCACTTTTAGTATATCAATCATACTTGTTCACTAAGTGCGTCTATCACACTTCGTGTTCACTTTTAGTGTATCAATCACACTCTGTTCACATAGTGCATCTATCACACTTTGTGTTCATTTTCAGTATATCAATCACACTCTGTTCACTAAGTGCATCTATCACACTTTGTGTTCATTTTCAGTATATCAATCATACTTGTTCACTAAGTGCATCTATCACACTTCGTGTTCACCTTTAGTGTATCAATCACACTCTGTTCACATAGTGCATCTATCACACTTTGTGTTCATTTTCAATATATCAATCATACTTTGTTCACACTGTGCATCTATCACACTTTGTGTTCGCTTTTAGTGTATCAATCACACTCTGTTCACATAGTGCATCTATCACACTTTGTGTTCCCTTTTAGTATATCTATCATACTTGCTCACTAAGTGCATCTATCACACTTCGTGTTCGCTTTCAGTATATCTATCATACTTGTTCACCAGGTGCATCTACCACACTTTGTGTTCACCTTTTGTGTATCCATCACACTTGTTCACTTAGTGCATCTATCACACTTTGTGCACACCTTTTGTGTATCTATCACACGCTCACACTTTGCTTCATATAGTGTATCCATCACACTCGCTTCACCTTTTATGTATCTATCACACTATGCTCACTTTGTGTATCTATCACACGTTCACTTTGTGTATCCATCACACGCTCCCTTTGTGCATCCACCACACACGGTTGCTTAGTGTATCTATCACATATTTGCTCAGTGTATCCATTACACTTGTTTCGCTTTGTGTATCTATCACCACTTTGCTTTGCTTAGTGTATCAATCACACTTTATTTGTGTAAGCATGTCCATCACACTCTCTTCACTTTTGTGTATCTATCACGCATGTTTGTCCACTTAGTGTATCCATCACACTTCGTTCACTTTTGTGTATCTAACGCGCATGTTTGTCCACTTAGTGTATCCATCACACTTCATTCACTTATGTGTATCTAACGCGCATGTTTGTCCACTTAGTGTATCCATCACACTTCGTTCACTTTTGTGTATCTAACGCGCATGTTTGTCCACTTAGTGTATCTATCACACTTCGTTCACTTTTGTGTATCTAACGCACATGTTCGTGAGAATTGCATAATTCTCTTACATCCTTTCTGCATGAGATGTAGTTTGGTTCATGTCTACTTGCTGGCATAGCATTCGCTTAAAATGTTGCATTTATTTTGCATAATTGCTTCATCACAGCTACATTCTCGCTATTTTGCGCACCTCACTTGTACTTGTTAGTACATTGCATTGTTTTGAGTGTAAACTGGCTTCGCGTGGCGTATAAGTCCAATTATCAAAGTCTTCCTGCATATCATTTGCATCATGCCCCTGAACTACGCTGGTTTGATTCCTTGCAAAGGGATACGTAGGCAGCCTGTGGGCACAACCATTTATTTATCGTTATTTTGTTTGTTTGTCCAAGTCTTCGGCCTTGTCAAAAATGGGTCGTCTCTGGGCTTTGACATTCACTCCCGTCATTGTTATGACTTTCGAGTTCTGTCAAAGAGGGGCAACTATAGACACCCCATTTTTGACCGTCCTCAAGACTTGGACGTCACCGTTTGAACACTCGGTGATCATCCATGTATGTGTTCGTTTAGAGTTCCCGGAGGTCTCGGCTCGCGTGCCCTGCCTCAGGATCTCCGAACTCAACCGTTTAGTGTCTGGTTTCACACCGAACACTTGTGTTTTGCCTTGGAAGGGCAGGGAATTCCTTATGAGGCATCCCCACACACCACCGGCAGTGGCTGGAGGCCACCGGATGGCCTTTTTCTTCCATCAGCACTTTTGTTTGCCGGTCGGCACTGTTTTTTGCCGAAATGGCATTTTTGGGCAGCCGACCACTGTTCATTCACTTTATGGAGATATTTTGTGCCAGCTGTGATAGCTGGCACCAACTCTTCCCCCCTCCATACACGTGTATGGAGGGATCTCCCTCTAAGCAAGCTTGTTGAATAAGCTTTGCAAGAGGGAGTCTTATAAGAGGAGAGTCTTCCTCTTTGATCTAGGTTAGCTTCTTGCAACCAAAAACTAGACCTTTGAGATATAGATACATATTATCTCTATACCTCCCCCTCTCTCCTCCTTTGTGTGTGTTTCTTAGCTCAAAAGGTGGTTTTTACCTTACTTTTGCACCGTTACACACACCATTACACCTTACTCCGAGATTGAGGGACTTGGGGGGTTGTTTCTTGAGTTTTTGGACTGGTTTTGATCCAAAGAAGGAGGCTAGACCATTTGTTCTTCAAAGGTTCTTCAAGGGTGAGCATTTTGATTTATATTCCCCAAACTTGCAATAGTTTTTTACCTATCTAGCTTGCTATTTTAGCTCTTGTGTATAACATAAAAAGGGCTTGTATTTTCCTACTCTAGCACTTTCATTAAGGTCATTTTGTGGTTTGGGTGCAAACTCCCCCTTCCAAGCCTTGTTTGATCCATTTTGGTGCCTCTTTCATAAGGTTTTGTCCACTTCAGTGTTTTGGTCCTTTGACCACTGAAAATCAGTGTATTTTAGTATAGCGACCCTGGTCTTTTCCCATTTAATTATTGTATCCGGACTGTTCCGTAGATTTTGTCATTGTATAATGGTTGTTGTTGTTATTCCTTATTTTCTCTTTTGGAATTATAGGATGTGTTGGGCAGGTTTGTTTCAGGTTGGTTGGGTTTAGAAACCAAGAGTTGCTGTCCAGGTTTTTGGTTCTTCGCTCGAGCGAGGAGTTGTTCGCTCGAGCGAGAGGTAGTGTTTGATTTGGACCTGTAGCTGAGCATTCTTGGCTCGAGCGAGCTTTTCTTCGCTCGAGCGAGTTAGTTCATCCTTCGCTCGAGCTATAGTTCCTTCGCTCGAGCGTGTGTCTGGGTTCAGACCTGAGGGTTTGAGTTCTTCGCTCGACCGAGCTTTCTTTCGCTCGAGCGAGCATTTGAGTTGTTGGCTCGAGCAAGGCTTCCTTGGCTCGAGCGTAGTTTCTCTGTGTCTGGTAGCTCGAGCGACCAAGTCTTCGCTCGAGCGAGCCTGTCCAGTTTATATACACAGCAGCGGGATTTGATCAGTCTTTTTCATATTCTTTTGATTCAAAACCCCAGGTTCGACTTCTCTCTCTCCCTACTCACCTTCTTTCTTAGATTTGATCCACTTAGGGTGTGTTTCTACCCTAGATCCTTCATTAAAAAGATAGAGTGAGGCAAGGGCTACCATTTAATCTGAGCATTTGACGATTTGGAGCACTTTGGTATTTTGGGCATTCATCTCTTTCTTCATCTTTTTGGGTTGTTTTCTTTGAGGTAGGGATTTCCTACTCCATTTTATAGGTTTTGCTCTAAGTTTTGGTATTTTGATGTGTTGGGTTACTTTGGTAATTTTCGGGAAAACCCTAGTTGTTGTAATAAATTAATTTATATAATCAATTCAGGGAAAATTGGGGAATTTAGTTGAATTCATGGAATTAATGAATTTATTGATTAAATGGTGTAGTTGGTTAGTTTAATCACTCACCTATGAAAATGTTGGAATTATGTTAGTTGATACATTTATTTCCTGTTTAGAAATAACTGTTTTGGGCTATCGGTGGAGGATAGTCGTGATTGTTGTAGACATTGCATGTGGATTAGGAATAACTGAAACTAATCACATTGGTTAAGTCATTAACTTTGACTATTGCATTGATACAGAAAATATGTGTATTGATTGAGCATTGCATTTGCATACATTGTTTTGTGTGGGAGGAGATAGGGGATGTACTCCACGGTTTAGGGGAAGATAGGGGATGGACCTCTAAACCGGATTTTGTTTGGGAGGAGATAGGGGATGGACTCCATTAGCATCACTTTTATGTGTGCTTATTATATTGAAGTGTTTTTATTGATACAGCACTAAAATGTGTATCAATCTGGAAGTAAGAAGTGTTGTGAATTGAGCTTGAGTCTCATTTGTTTGTTGATATTGGAAGGATGTGAATATGGTATATGTAATTCACTGTTGTAGGTTGGCCAGGTTCTGAGCCATGTTGATAAAATTGGAGAGTAAATTGTATCTTAGACAATAGTGTCATGAGACTGTAAAATGAAGTGGTTGATTATCTTGGTTAACCATCTGTCAAATACTATTGCTTTATTCGTTGCTTATATGTGGTTTAGTATATTTCTACTGGGCTGTGGCTCACCCTTTATGGGAACATCATTTTCAGGTTCAGGTGATAAGCAACCTCCCAGGACTTAGTTTGGAAGGATGCGGATTTTGAAGACTTGTCTTTAGTTATTTATTTTAAATAAGGTTACATGTAAACATTCAAGCCAAGGGCTTAACTTGTAAATGGGTTAATACTCATTCTTTTGTGTCCAAGTGTTAGCTTGGAAAGATGTAAGCCCTTAGGGCATTTATTTGATGTTCCATGTAATGACTTTTAATAAAAGTACTCTGATGAATAATTCAAAAGATTCGTTTTCTTTTAATAATGCACGTTAATGTTATGTATATTATGGGGTTTAATTTGAGGGCGTTACAACTTGGTATCAGAGCGTACCGGGCTTGAATACTTTGGGTACGTGGGAAGTGATTAGTATCACATTGGGTTCGTCTCGTTTGATAGAGACTTAGTGTAATGTTATATGCTTATGTGATAACATGTTTATGTGATTATGTGGGTATGGAATGTAGTTTCTAGGATGTTGATTGGACCCTTGAGTTTCTTGTAGTCTTGTTGGAAAGGCACTTGATCACTGCTGCTTCCAACCGGAACTATAGTAACGCATTGGGACTATCATTATCCGGGAATGAAATTCGTAGGTGCTTATGTGATTATGTGCTTACGTGGAATGAATTATTGTTGTCCAATGCATTAGGACGCGAGTGTTTAGTTTCGGCACATTTATTAATGTGTTAATGTCTTTGTTTCCTTTATTAGGATGTCAGGACGAGGACGAGGACGCGGTAGGCGTGGTAGGCCGGGTAGGCAGGAGGTGCCTGTGCCAGAGGAGATTCCGACAGTTCAGGAGGGAGTTGGCCAGGCCAATGTGGCCGAGCCAGTAGGCCAGCAGGCTATGGGCGCTCTAGCCCGAGAGATAGCAGGGGCATTCAGGGAGTCAGTAGGCATTCTCAGAGCTGAGAATCAAGCTCAGGTTGTTGCTGCAGATGCAGGACCTTCCTTTCTGAAGAGGGAGTTCTTCCGGTCTAATCCGGATGAATTTGTGGGTGATCCTAAAGAGCCGCTTAAGGCAGATGAGTGGCTCGAACAGACAACGAAGACGTTTGAGATGCTTGGCATCGAAGACGAGGGGTTGAAAGTGACCTTGGCATCTTTTCAGTTGAAGGGAGATGCGGGTCAGTGGTGGAAGTTCACTAAGGGGCGTATAGGAGGTACATGGGAGGCTTTTGTGAATGCATTCCAGGAGAAGTTTTTATCTCCGGCAGTCAGGGAGAAGCTGCGAGACCAGTTTTGTCAGCTTAAGCAGGCGAGTTCTTCAGTGGCCGAATTTGAGGCTGCATTTACTAGTTTGTCCAGGTTTGCACCTGAGTTGGTGGCGTCTGAGGAACGCCGTTGTATTGAGTTTGAGAAGAAGTTGAGGCGTGGCCTCAAGCTGAGAGTTGGGGGAACTATGATTCGAGATTATGGGCGTATGGTTGATGCTGCAGCCCATATGGAGATCATGATGCAGGAGGAGGAGGAAGGGCAGAAGGGCTCCAAGAGGAGTCAGGATGGTCAGAGTGATGGTAGGAGACAGAAGGGTTTTAATCCCCAGCAGTCTCAGGGTAGCTATTCTAGATCGACTTTTCCTGTACCGAGTGCTAGTTCGGGGAAAGGCAGTCAGGGAGACATTACCTGCTTTAAGTGTGGCCAGCTGGGCCACAAGTCTCCAGTTTGTCCTCAGAGGGGAGGAGTTCAGAGAGCAGCATCATCTTCGGCTCGATCTCAGAGCCAGAGTCAGGGTAGAGGCCAGCCACTCTCGTGTTATCAGTGTGGTCAGCCAGGGCATATGAAGAGGTATTGCCCGCAGTTGCGTGGCACACCTGGTGCATCCGGTATGAGGCCGATTCAGGGACAGCAGCCAGCTCCGTCAGGTCAGGCCTCGAGGGCCAATCAGGGGGCTTCATCGTCCCAGTCAGTACAGCAATCTTATGCTCCTAGGGTTGAGCAGGTTGATCAGAGGTCGTCTGGGCGAGTGTATGCTGTTACCGCACAGGATCTTGTGCCAGCACCATCAGTTGTGAGAGGTACCTTCTTGTTTTGCAACTCGGTTGCTAATGTTTTGCTTGATACGGGTGCATCTCATTCCTTTGTGTCTGCTGCATTTGCATCTGTTTTGGAGTTGGAGTTAGCACAGTTAGCATCTCCTATTTGTGTAGTGTCACCTCTTGGAGGTGAATTGATTTTGAAACAAGGTGTTAGGGGTTGTGATATAGAGGTTGATTATCATAGAATCCCATTTTCCTTTGTAGTTATGCCTATGAGGGGTTTCGATGTTATTTTGGGTATGGACTGGTTATCGTCATACCGGGCAGTTATTGATTGCTACCGCCAGAGGGTCACTTGTTGTACCGTGAGCGGAGAGTATTTTCATTTTCTGGGGGACCGGGTTGGTGATGTGTTGCCACCGGGGTACATTCCGCGAGGACAGAGTGAGCTTAGTAGTCTACTTGCTAACTTTTTGATTAGTGAGGATGATGAGACTCAGATTGTGTTGCCAAGGGTGGTTTGTGAGTACTCGGATGTCTTTCCCGAGGATCTTGTTGGTTTGCCACCGCATCGGGAGATTGAGTTCTCTATTGACCTAGTGCCCGGCACGGCGCCGATTTCCATGGCACCTTATCGTTTTGCCCCAGCCGAGCTAGTTGAGTTGAAGACTCAGCTCCAGGAGTTGCTAGACAAGGGTTTTATTCGTCCTAGTGTTTCGCCGTGGGGAGCACCAGCTCTCTTCGTTAAAAAGAAAGGTGGTGCTTTGAGACTTTGTATAGATTACCGGAAGTTGAATCGGGCTACGGTCAAGAATAAGTACCCTATGCCCCGTATAGATGACCTGTTTGACCAGTTGAAAGGTTCCCGTTGTTTCTCTAAGATAGATTTGAGATCGGGTTACCACCAGTTGAGGGTCAGGGAAGAGGATATTCCGAAGACGGCATTCCGTACGCGGTATGGCCATTATGAGTTTTTGGTGATGCCATTCGGGCTCACCAATGCACCGGCAGTTTTTATGGATTTGATGAACCGGATCTTCCGGGAATTCTTGGATCGGTTTGTAGTCGTTTTTGTGGACGACATCCTTATTTATTCACCTTCTGAGGAGAAGCACAAGGAACACTTGAGAGTGGTGCTTGAGTTACTTAGAGCCCATAAGCTTTATGCTAAGTTTGGGAAGTGTGAGTTCTGGCTAGAAGAGGTCAAGTTTTTAGGCCATGTTGTTTCTGGGGAAGGAGTGTCTGTTGATACATCCAAGGTAGAGGCAGTGCAGGATTGGGCACAGCCTAAGAACGTTTTTGAGATCCGTAGTTTTCTGGGATTAGCTGGTTATTACCGTCGGTTTGTAAAAGATTTCTCCAGATTAGCTTCGCCTTTGACTAGGTTGACTCGGAAGGGAGTCAAATTTGTATGGAGTGAGACTTGTGAAAAGTCGTTCCAGGAGTTGAAAGTTAGACTGACCACCGCTCCGGTCTTGATTATTCCAGAGAGAGGGTTGGGTTATGCAGTCTGTTGTGACGCCTCACGAGAGGGTCTGGGTTGTGTGTTAATGCAAGAAGGGAAAGTAGTTGCCTATGGCTCACGTCAGTTGAAAATTCACGAGCAGAATTACCCTACGCATGATCTAGAGTTAGCAGCTGTGATATTTGCCTTGAAGATTTGGAGGCATTATCTTTATGGTGAGAGATTTGAGGTATTCTCGGATCATAAGAGTCTGAAATATTTGTTTACACAGAAAGACTTAAACTTGAGGCAGAGGAGGTGGATGGAATTTATAGAGGATTATGATTTTGAGTTGCATTATCATCCGGGAAAGGCCAATGTGGTAGCCGATGCCCTTAGCAGGAAACCTATTGGTGATATGGCTGGTATAGCCATCCGAGAATGGGAGATGTTGGGTGCACTTGGGGAGTTTGACTTACTTCTGGGCGAATCCGTTGAGGCTGCGGCCTTATTTTCTGTTGTTGCACAGCCCACACTTGTGACTCGAGTATTAGAGACTCAGAGAGGTGACCTTGAGGTAGAATCTCTCCGTGAGAAGATTTCCGGTGGGAAGGTAGAAAAGGGTTTGACGGTGTATTCCGACCAGAGTGTGAGATATCGAGACCGTCTGTTTGTGCCGAAGTCTTGCCGAGAGGAAGTACTCCGAGAGTTCCACCATTCACGCCTTGCGGTGCATCCGAGAAGCACTAAGATGTATCGGGATTTGGGTCGCCAGTTCTGGTGGCGGGGTATGAAGAGAGATGTGGCAGCTTTCGTATCTAAGTGCCTTACTTGTCAACAAGTGAAGGCCGAACATCAGAGGCCAGCGGGTTTATTGCAACCCTTGCCTATTGCCGAGTGGAAGTGGGAGCATGTCACTATGGACTTCGTTGTGGGTCTTCCGAGGGCTCAGCGGGGTAGTGATGCTATTTGGGTAGTTGTGGACCGGTTGACTAAGTCGGCGCATTTTATTCCTATGCGTGTTAGAGATTCAGTAGATCATCTTGCTGACTTGTATATTCGGGACATAGTGAGATTGCATGGGGTCCCAGTGACGATCGTCTCAGATAGAGATCCTCGTTTTACTGCCAGGTTGTGGCAGAGTTTGCAGAGTGCCTTAGGCACTAAGTTGACCTTTAGCACGGCTTATCATCCTCAGACTGACGGACAGTCCGAGCGTACTATTCAAATCCTTGAGGATATGCTTCGGGGTTGTGTTCTAGACTTTAGTGGATCGTGGGAGAGGCACTTGCCGTTGGTGGAGTTTGCCTACAATAACAGTTTCCAATCTAGTATCGGTATGGCACCATTTGAGGCCTTGTATGGCCGACCGTGTAGATCTCCTGTTTGTTGGGCTGAGGTGGGTGATGCACCTCTGTTGGGTCCGGAGTTGGTGAGGGAAACGACGGAGAAAGTTGAGCTTATCCGTAAGAGGCTTGTTACAGCACAGAGTCGTCAGAAATCGTATGCCGACCGTAGGAGGAGAGCTTTGGTGTTTGAGGTGAGTGATCATGTCTTTCTGAAGATATCACCTAGACGAGGTTTGATGAGGTTTGGGAAGAGTGGAAAGTTGTCCCCTCAGTTTATTGGTCCGTTTGAGATCCTTGAGAGGATTGGCGAGGCTGCTTATCGTTTAGCCTTGCCGCCGCAGTTGTCCGGAGTACATGACGTGTTTCATGTGAGTATGCTTCGGAAGTATGAGCCGGATCCATCACATGTGTTGGATTGGACCGATTTAGTGGTTGATGTGGATATTTCGTTTGAGGAGAGACCGGTTCGGGTATTGGATAGGCGGGATCAAGTTTTGCGAGGCAAAACCATCCCTTTGGTCAAAGTTTTGTGGAAACACCACGGAGTGGAGGAAGCCACTTGGGAACGTGAATTGGAAGTCCGCGAGAAATATCCGGACATGTTTGTTGATTTGTAATCTTACAACTAGATTCTGTTATATTGTTGAACTTAAGAGCTTTATATATGTCTTAAGTTGTAAAACATTGAGTATGTTTTGGTAATTGATTGTATCTTGAAACTTGTTTCATTATAGAAGATTAGTTTAACATTGTATATGTTGGTTACATTGTTGGATGTGTTATATATATCATGCAATTGAATATGATATGGAAATTGTTAACATTGAAGGGAATAATGCATAATAGTGGTGCAGGTTGAAATATATGTTATTTTATATATATTGTGGGATACCTCTTGATAAAAAGATGAAGTGACCAGTATTGGGTCAAGTTGTTTATTATGGTTATATTATATCATTGGGAAATTGAGAAAAATCTGTTTTCAAAAAAATTCATGCTTAATTTCGGGGACGAAATTCTTTGAAGGGGGGGAGGTTATAGCGACCCTGGTCTTTTCCCATTTAATTATTGTATCCGGACTGTTCCGTAGATTTTGTCATTGTATAATGGTTGTTGTTGTTATTCCTTATTTTCTCTTTTGGAATTATAGGATGTGTTGGGCAGGTTTGTTTCAGGTTGGTTGGGTTTAGAAACCAAGAGTTGCTGTCCAGGTTTTTGGTTCTTCGCTCGAGCGAGGAGTTGTTCGCTCGAGCGAGAGGTAGTGTTTGATTTGGACCTGTAGCTGAGCATTCTTGGCTCGAGCGAGCTTTTCTTCGCTCGAGCGAGTTAGTTCATCCTTCGCTCGAGCTATAGTTCCTTCGCTCGAGCGTGTGTCTGGGTTCAGACCTGAGGGTTTGAGTTCTTCGCTCGACCGAGCTTTCTTTCGCTCGAGCGAGCATTTGAGTTGTTGGCTCGAGCAAGGCTTCCTTGGCTCGAGCGTAGTTTCTCTGTGTCTGGTCGCTCGAGCGACCAAGTCTTCGCTCGAGCGAGCCTGTCCAGTTTATATACACAGCAGCGGGATTTGATCAGTCTTTTTCATATTCTTTTGATTCAAAACCCCAGGTTCGACTTCTCTCTCTCCCTACTCACCTTCTTTCTTAGATTTGATCCACTTAGGGTGTGTTTCTACCCTAGATCCTTCATTAAAAAGATAGAGTGAGGCAAGGGCTACCATTTAATCTGAGCATTTGACGATTTGGAGCACTTTGGTATTTTGGGCATTCATCTCTTTCTTCATCTTTTTGGGTTGTTTTCTTTGAGGTAGGGATTTCCTACTCCATTTTATAGGTTTTGCTCTAAGTTTTGGTATTTTGATGTGTTGGGTTACTTTGGTAATTTTCGGGAAAACCCTAGTTGTTGTAATAAATTAATTTATATAATCAATTCAGGGAAAATTGGGGAATTTAGTTGAATTCATGGAATTAATGAATTTATTGATTAAATGGTGTAGTTGGTTAGTTTAATCACTCACCTATGAAAATGTTGGAATTATGTTAGTTGATACATTTATTTCCTGTTTAGAAATAACTGTTTTGGGCTATCGGTGGAGGATAGTCGTGATTGTTGTAGACATTGCATGTGGATTAGGAATAACTGAAACTAATCACATTGGTTAAGTCATTAACTTTGACTATTGCATTGATACAGAAAATATGTGTATTGATTGAGCATTGCATTTGCATACATTGTTTTGTGTGGGAGGAGATAGGGGATGTACTCCACGGTTTAGGGGAAGATAGGGGATGGACCTCTAAACCGGATTTTGTTTGGGAGGAGATAGGGGATGGACTCCATTAGCATCACTTTTATGTGTGCTTATTATATTGAAGTGTTTTTATTGATACAGCACTAAAATGTGTATCAATCTGGAAGTAAGAAGTGTTGTGAATTGAGCTTGAGTCTCATTTGTTTGTTGATATTGGAAGGATGTGAATATGGTATATGTAATTCACTGTTGTAGGTTGGCCAGGTTCTGAGCCATGTTGATAAAATTGGAGAGTAAATTGTATCTTAGACAATAGTGTCATGAGACTGTAAAATGAAGTGGTTGATTATCTTGGTTAACCATCTGTCAAATACTATTGCTTTATTCGTTGCTTATATGTGGTTTAGTATATTTCTACTGGGCTGTGGCTCACCCTTTATGGGAACATCATTTTCAGGTTCAGGTGATAAGCAACCTCCCAGGACTTAGTTTGGAAGGATGCGGATTTTGAAGACTTGTCTTTAGTTATTTATTTTAAATAAGGTTACATGTAAACATTCAAGCCAAAGGCTTAACTTGTAAATGGGTTAATACTCATTCTTTTGTGTCCAAGTGTTAGCTTGGAAAGATGTAAGCCCTTAGGGCATTTATTTGATGTTCCATGTAATGACTTTTAATAAAAGTACTCTGATGAATAATTCAAAAGATTCGTTTTCTTTTAATAATGCACGTTAATGTTATGTACATTATGGGGTTTAATTTGAGGGCGTTACATTTAGTGTCAAAAAAAATGGTTTGAAGTCTTGCATAGGGGAGGGACACCCCTCTCCCTTCATGGTTTGTTTCCATGCTTTTTTTTGGGCTCAAAAGGGTAGCATGTGTGCTTGATGATCCTTGGCCTCATTTCAGATTTTTTTTTTTAGGTATTTTAGGTCATATGTAACCTCTGTTTTTGGCCGGATTTGTGCCTCCTTGTATGCTTATAATACTTGCTTTGTATTGCTCCATTTTGCTTAGAAATACACCTCATGATTAGGCCATGATTCTTGTGTATGTTGGCTTAGTTCCATGAAGCTTTTAATATTGTTTTTCCATGCTTAAAGTTTGTTGGTTATCCTTTTGATCATGCTTGACATGTTTGTTAGGGTTGCTTTGTATTTTGGCTTGAAAGCTTTGAGCATGTTGGCTTCTAGCATGCATGTTTGTGATTACCCTCATGATTTTAACATCATCAAGGGCCACATTTTAGCCCAAGAATCATGTTTGTATGTGTGCATGCATGACCTCTTTCATGCCTTGAGGGTGTGTCCTCTTATGCCTAGGAGTGGCCCTTAGTGCATTTGTTTCATGGGAGGTACTTTAGCTGTCATATTAGGAGGTTTTGGGGTCCCATTTTGCATGTAAAAATTCTGTTTTTACTTGTTTTAATCATGCCATGAGTGGTCATGTTGATGAGTGTGAAATGTTTCCCTTTTTGTGCCTTAACCATAGGACTTTTGGCTTGCATGTTGGCATGAATATTGGTCTATCTATCGGACACTTTTGGCCACTTTTTTGAGGAGGGTGAGGGTCTGCCCCCTTGCCATTTTAAGCCATCTTTGCATGATTGCTTCATGATTGATGCATGGTTGCTTCATATGTTGTTGTAGCATGATAATTCTATTGCTCAAAGTTTCCGTGTTTACATCACATTTGTGTCTTGTATGTCTAACATTGCATGCTTGCCATACTAGTTGCATGATTCTTGGCATACCTTGCACGTTGATATCATGTTGCATTTTGAGCCATGTTTTGCATAACATGCGTTGCATTACTTGGTTTGGGGTGTCAAACCAAGTGTGAGAGTTGAGGGGCGTTCATACCACAAGTGATGTAACGCGTCTTAACTTTCGGTCCCCGAGGCCTTTGACTTCGCCATGATAAGGTTTCGGAGTTCATTGTGCTTGTTGCATACATCTTTACATTAAATGGCAAATTTGATCCCTTGAGTCATCATGCACCATTGATGGCTCAAAGATTGAAGGTCATGCTTCTTTGAGTTCAAAACATGATAGGAAGTATGACCATGCTTACATGTGCCCGAAAACTCCATGTCATGCACTGCCTGTTCTCTGTTTGCTGTCAAATTGTCTTCTGCAGGAAGTTTCTGCCGACCGGCAGAATTTAGTGCCGACCGGCAATATATGGAGTGCCGATGAATCCAAAAAGTGCCGATGGGAATTGTGAAGTGCCGGTGGTAATTCTGTCCGGCCGGTGGTGCTCTGCAGGATGCAAGGAACTTGCTCCAGTACTTTGGCAATTTTCAGAAAGACAAGGCAGTACAAACAGAGGCGGCAGGAGTACAGTACGGGTTGTTCGGGCGAGACGGATTCGAGCATGCACCATTCGCGCATCCCGAGGCAGAGGCTGCGACTGCCCTCTTCTTTCCTTTGCCATCTTTTCTTTTAAATTAAATTAGAAATCTTGTAATAATTTTATTCGTTTATTATTTTGGGACTGTAATATTTATTTGATCCTTCCGAGTGAGGGTAAAGATGTAATAAGTGTGGGTGTGTGTGTGCATGTCTTCCAACCCCCACTTCTTTCTCCCTTTTATTTACCTGCTTATGATGGTAGATTAGGGCACGTCTAAATTAGCATACCTTATGCTATGCATTTGTGCATCCGTTTATATTGCATGCATTAGGCTCGGTACATCACGCTAACTGCATTTGTACTTCAATTCAAAAAATTGAATACGTGATAGTTGATCGCATTTCATATGCCATGTTTAGGGTTAGCCGAGCCAGCCTAGATTGCATTTTTGCATGTGATGCATTAGCCATTTTTAACATGAACTAGGACATGCATGTTTGCTAACTAGCTTATTATTTTGGCACGGAGTACGATGTAAGTGTTTATGCTTTAGCATCCTGCATGCGTGTGAGTGTTGCCATGACAGTATGCTTAACATATGGCTAGATGCTTATGTGTTATAAATTGTTTGAATGCCTGTGGATGGAGGTTGAATTACTTAAATTGGAATAATACATTAAAACTGTGAGTTTTAAGCCCACTAGATAGTGGCAAAATCATCTTCTCTAAAAGCCCACTTGAGGGTGGCAAAATCTGCATTTTAGCCTACTTGCGAGTAGCAAACCATTTTCAAAACGAACATGAAATGTTTTGTTCCAATTTGGGTGATTTGGTCTATACTTGTTTGCTGCGCGCATAACATAGTAATTCTATGCTAATAATTGGAATAAGAACACATAAAGTTTTCAAATACGGATATCACGGTTAGTAGAGGCCGGTCTTCGGACCGGGCGAAAGGGGGTGCTCATAGCTGACCTTCCCCGATCGTACCCAAGCTCCCGAGCCGAGACAACTCCGGTGATGACGGACATGTGGCCTCCGGCACCGAGTCAGGGTTTCCTAAATTCTCCCATAAAAAATATTTAGGTGACGACTCTGTATCTGGCAAAGCAGTCCATGTTTGGCACTACTTTTTCAAAAATCTGTTTGTCAAAACGATTTGCCAGATTTGGACTCTTTAGTTCAGATTAAGAACCGTGACACAAATCGAGAGTCCGAACTGTAGCGAGGTCCCCCCCCCCCCCGGGCTTGTTACACACCTTTCTTTAACTGGTAATGGTTATTGTTTTTCAATGCCGGTGACACCAAAAACACAAGTACTAAACACACATACTTGGATTTATTTTTAAAGCACCAACACTGAGAGCTTCCAAGTTCTTATTACAACTACACAAGTCCCAAATCAGAACCATTAAGGATATGACCTTTGCACATTACTATGCCATGATCAGCTTAGCATTGAGATCTTTAACCAGTTCCACTGCAGAGTTTATGTATTTGTACATGAACAACAAGTGAATACCCAAGAAGAGGAAGAAGAACAAAGGGTTAGAAAAGGGAAGGAGTTTGGGATTATAATTCTTATATCTTATTCCATAGTTCCCAAGCTATTTATAAGCTAAATGAGAACACCAACTACAAAAAAATAACAACTGAAACAATAATATAGAAAGTTGGGCACAGAATGTGGAAGCAGTTGCAACCATTTATTGAAAACAAACTACAACTAAATCCTATTCTTGAACATATTCTCATGGAAAAATAATGAACATATCACTCCTCCTCCCTTACAATATTCTTGTTTGCAATGATAAAATTAGGGTAAGTCTTCGCAAAAAGCCAACGATTCTCCCGAGTAGCGTCTTCAATGGGTGCACCCATCCATTTAACCAAAATCTCGGTCTTTAGTTGGTGAAGCCCCTTTTGGATGACACAGGTGTCCAACACAGCTTTAGGTTGAGGAAGAATCTTGGATGTGTTAGATATGGGCGACAGGCTGGTGGAAGTAGTGTTGACCGGTCTGATGTGATGCTCTAAGAGACTCACATGAAAAACGTCATAGATTTGGGAATCCACTGGTAACTCGAGTTTGTAAGCCATAGGTCCGACTCAGGCAAGGATCTTAGAAGGGCCAAAGAATTGAGGTGAGAGTTTCATAGAGCCGCAGAAGGTGACTGCTTTTTGCCTATATAGCTGTAGTTTAAGGTACACATAATCACCAACCTTGAAAACAACTTCCCAATGATGTTGGTCAGCTTGTGACTTCACACAGTCATGAGCAACAGCCAAATTTTGACGTAAGAGACTGAGAATGTCATTACGGCTATGCAAAAGGTCATCCATAACTTGAACTTTTATTGTGCCAGGAATGTAGGAAAGTGGAGTTGGTGGAGGCTGACCATACATAGCTTCAAAAGGGAAAATTTTGGTGGATGGGTGGATGGAAATATTGTAACTATATTCAGCCCATGCAACCCATTTAGTCCATTTTTTGGTTGGCCATGCGTGAAGCACCTGAGGTATTACTCGAGTGTGCGATTAACCACTTCCGTTTGTCTGTCGGTCTGGGATGGTAACTGGAGCTCATAGAGAGAGTTGTGCCCTACAACTGAAATAAAGTTTTCCAAAATAAACTGATAAATTTTTTATCACAATCACTTACAATGGACGCGGGTATGCCGCAAAGTCGGACAATTTGTTCAAGAAAGACTTTGGCCACGATGAGGGCAGTAAATGGGTGCTTGAGTGGAATAAAGTGCACATACTTGGTCAAGTGGTCGACCACCACCATGATGACAATTTTGTCGTGTGATAGTGGCAAACTTTCAAAAAAATACATGGAAATATCAGTCCAAATTTTATTGGGTATGGACAACGGTTGTAGTAGACCGACAGACATGAACAATTAGATTTGCAGCGTTGACAAACATCACAATTTTTTATGAAGTCCTTGACCGCGGTGCACATGTGAGGCCAATTGAAGCTGGCGTGAATGCGGCTCATTGTTTTATGATAGCCAAAGTGTCCACCGTTCGGTGAAGAGTGATGTGCGGATAATACAGTAGAAAGTAGTGGCCAGGAGGGACTCAAATAGATACACCCACTTTTGAAGAGCAGTCCATTACGTAAGGAATACTGTGGCTAAAGATGTGATGGTAGTAAGCCCAACAACTGACTATAGAATGGATCGGTTGCAACCTCTTTCTGGAGTGTGGTCCACCACTTTGCAATTGGAAAGGACACAACATGGAATTTGAGCTCGCCAACCCATGAGAGTGCATCAGCACCACAATTCTCTTTCCCTTTCTTGTACTCAATAATGTAATCATACCTGAGAATTTTTGGTAACCACTGGGTTTGGGCTGGCATCATGATTCGTTGCTCTAACAAATATTTTAAACTTTTCTGATCAATGCGAACGATGAAAGGTTTACCGATGAGATATGGTCTCCATTTGCGAATGGCCTTGACTATGGCTAGCATCTCCTTCTCATATGTTGATAAAGCTAAGGTTGAGGGCTTAAGAGCTTTGTTAAAGTATGCGACTAGCTGGTCCTATTGCGATAAAATGGCTCTGATGCCCACCCCACAAGCCTCGCATTTGATCAAAAAGTTTTGAGTGAAATCTGGTAATTGGAGGACTAAAGGAGTTGTCCGTGCTTTCTTTATTTGGGAAAAAGCAGCGGCGGCCTCGGAAGTCCATCAGAACCCATCGTTGGATAATAATCAAGTGAGAGGTGCTATAATTCCCCCAAACCCGCTGATAAATTTTTAGTAGTATCTTGCTATGCCAAGGAAGCCGTGAACCCCTCTTGCCGAAGTGGGTGTAGGCCACTCAAGAACTATTAATCTTTGCTTGATTGACAACCGCTCTTGTAAAGGAAATAAGATGTCCCAAGTATGCTACCTGTAAAACTGAAACAACATTTAGATTTTTTGGAAAATAATTGATTGCTAAATAAAACTTGGAAGACTGCATAAGGGTATCCGAGATGGTTGATCCACTTTTTGTTGTACACCAAAATGTTGCAAAAAAAAAAAAAAAAAAAAAAAAAAAAAAAAAAAAAAACTAGAACAAACTTCCTTAAGTAGGATTGCAGCAAGTTATTCATCAAACTTTGAAGGTGAAGGGGGCGTTTGTAAGTCCGAAGGGCATCATAATAAATTCATAATGTCCATCATGTGTCTAAAAAGTAGTTTTATGAACATCAGCCTCTTAAACTTGTATTTGGCGGTATCCAGCTTGGAGATTGAGTTTTGAAAAATACCGGGAGCCATGTAATTTGTCAAGGAGTTCGTCTATGATAGGGACTGGGTATTTATCTTTGACAGTAATATTGTTAAGAGCTCGGTAATCAACACAAAACTGCCACCCTCCATTCGTTTTTTTGACGAGCAATACTGGTGAAGAAAATGGGTTGGTACTAGGGCAGATCAAACCTAAGTCAAGAAATTCCTTCACCATCCTCTGAATTTCCGTCTTTTGATAATAAAGGTATCAGTAGGGTTAGACACTCACAGGTTCTTGATTTGGTTTTAACAGAATGTGGTGATCATGGGTTCATATCAGTGGCAAGGTATTGAGGATGTCAAAGACATGCTCAAATTCAATGAGGATTTAGTCAAGGTCGGGGAGGGGGTTATTGACTGAAGTTGGTTTCTGGCTTGGAATGATTTAAAAAAACAAGGCTGTTCCATTGAGGTTGGGAAGTTCCTTGTCGCTCAAGGCAGTGGTGTAGGTTTCCTAAGGCCTTGAAACATACAAGATTTACCTCTCTGCTGGAAAAACATAGTGAGATGGCTGTAATCAGTTTCAGTCGGTTCAAGGGTGGTCAACCACTGAACTACCAAAACCACTTGATAGGCCGTTGCTGGTAAAACATAAAAATCTGATTGAATTGGAAAGTTTTGGACAAGGAGTGTGAGTGTAGACACCCCATTTTGGACCGCCCTTAAGACTTGGGTGCCTCAGGTTGAACACTCGATGATGAAAAGTTACGCTATGCAATTATTCGAATCTTCAGCAAGAGGCTTCGATTTTTGAGCTTTCTAATCCCAACCTTACATCCTATTTTGACCAAAACTATTTTAGACCTTAGAAACCCTCTTTTTCAAATATTCTACAATGTTCCGAGGCTCGCATTTCGTTTAAAATATTGCACTTTTCGGTAAACCGAGTAAAGATAAAGTGTAAATAAATGGAAGGGATGTGAACTCTTTAAAAAATATTTAAAAACATCTTATTTATAGGTTTGGAGTTAAAGGAAATAGGAGGGGGGAAGAAAACTAGTTAGAGAAAAGGTTGAGCATCAAACATGTCACAACCCCATTCCGCCCCTAGTAGAATGGTGCCGTGATGGCCAGTAATCCGAGATTACCGAAGGCCAACTTTCAAAATTCACACACAATCAGAGTATTACATATGGGGCTAGCATGTGCGAAAGCAATATATACAAGTCTAATTAGTCCATAAGAGCAGTGCATAAGTCAAATTAAATGGCATACATCTTTACATAGCTTTACAACTTGAATACAAACAAAAGAGCCCAAAGAACATCGGCATGTTCAAGGGCAGGCGCACTGCTTTGACACAACACATGGAGAGAGATCAAAACGAGCCCACCATGAGGCCGAAAGTAGTGTGCCGAAAAGATTGAAGTCCAAAGATAGCCGAGCTCCAGGGAGGAGTAAAGAAGACTTGAGAGATTACCTCAAGAGGAAACAACAGAATGCTGAAGCCGAGGTAACTTCCCCGGTTAAGCCGAAGACACCATTATCGGTGGAACCAGACAAATTTGAAGCACCAAAGAGATTCAATATGCCGAGGTTCCAAATATATGATGGTAAATCAGATCCCAACTTTCACATTGGACTATACCTGAATTCAATGGCATTATATAGTGGGAACGAGCCGTTGCTCTGCAAAGTATTCCCCTCATCCTTCGGGGAAATTGTATCAGATTGGTTCCATAAACTACCAAAGGGAAGCGTAAAGACTTGGGAAGGCCTGGCCGAGATGTTTGTGGCCAGGTTTGTGACAAATAAACTACAGCCCTTGAGGGTCGACGCACTGATGGCTTTAAAAATCACCAAGGATGAAGGCCTTAGGGCCTACGCAAAAAGGTACTACGAGGTGTTCAATCGAATACCCGAATGTAACCAAGAGGTAGCAGTCGTGTCTTTCAAGAACGGCTTGAAAGATGACTGCCCACTACAGAAGTCTTTGGCAAAGACATTGCCAAAAAGCATGGAAGAACTCATAGGGATAATCGAGAAGTACGCCAGAGCCAAGGAGGATGCGTCGGGAAATAAAGAAACAAAGCAGGAGAAAGGAAACGGCTCGCCAAAGCGAAGCCGAGGTAACAATGGACCGACCAAACAAGAAACGGAATTAAGGGCTAAACAGGCAGTAACGACTATATTCCGAGTCCCGATCCACAAAGTGTTGGATCAAATACGAAACCAACCCTATTTTAGAGGACCGACAAGAACACCAGGGGAATTCATGGGAAGAAACGTCGGTAGGCGTTGTGCTTACCACAATGAAGAAGGGCACCCAACTCAAGGCTGCAGAGCCCTAAAAGCACACTTAGAAGACTTGGTACGACAAGGACATCTGAGGGACCTTATTGATGAGGCCAGGACTAGAGAAGAACAGGCAAGATTGTCTCAAGCACCAGCAGCTCTGCCTCCCCCAGCTCAGCAACCACAGGCAGGAGGACCGTGGGTGGTTAATGTAATTCACTCAAAAGTGAACGAAAACGACATACGAGGGGAGACCCAGAAGGTAAAACACCTGCAGCACGTGAACCAGGTCGGACATAAAAGACCTCGGCCTGAAGAATGCCAGGGACCGGCGATAGCCTTTACAGAAGCCGACCTACAGATGGTCCAGCATCCACATAATGATACCTTGGTAGTATCCCTCCAGGTTGGGGAGTGCCAAGTGAAACGCATCCTGATTGATCAAGGCAGCTCTTGCGACATCATGTATGTTAGATGTTACAAAGAGCTGGGCCTTCATCCTGATGACTTGGAGCAATCCAATGGCCCGATGGTCGGCTTCAATGGAACGCCGACGTGGCCACTGGGCGTAACAAGCTTGGAAGTACAAGCCGGCACTAAGAAGATTAGGACAAAATTCATGGTGATTGACACACCTTCGCCATACAACATCATCTTGGGAAGGCCATGGTTGCATGCAATGGGGGCAGTTCCCTCAACGTTGCATCAACTACTACGGTTCCTAACAGAGCATGGGATTGAAGAAGTCAGAGGAGATCAACTGCAGGCAAAAAATTGCTCCATGGCAGTAACAAAATCCACTTGCAACATTCGAGAGCCAGAAAAGGCAGAAATTGAAGGTGAGGACGTGGAAGTCCTAGAAGACGTCGGCAAAGAATCAGCCGAGAAGAGCGAAGAGGCGCTAAAGAAAATCCTCGTCCAGGATGGGGATGAAGAATGCTTCTTTCTTCTCGACTCAAGCTTAGCTGAAGAAGAAGAAAAAGAGTTGGAGACTTTTTTAAGAGCAAATATTGAGGTGTTCACTTGGACACCTTACGAAATTCCTGGCATTGACCCCGAGGTCACTTGCCAAAAACTGAATGTTGACAGATCGGCCAAACTTGTAATTCAGCGAGCCAGAAGACCGACGTTGATACACGTCGAAGCAGTAGAAAAAGAAGTAGTTAGACTTCTGGAGGCCAGGGCCATTAGAGAAGTACACTACCCAGCGTGGCTATCCAATACAGTAGTGGTAAAGAAGAAGAACAGTAAATGGAGGGTCTGCGTAGACTTTACCAGCCTCAACAAAGCCTGTTCCAAAGACAACTTTCCCCTGCCCAAAATTGACAAGCTAGTAGATACCACTTCAGGGCATGGAAGAATGAGTTTTTTGGACGCCTACATGGGGTACCATCAGATCGCCATGCACCCCCAGACGAAGAAAAAACCGCATTCATCACCCCAAAAGGCCTGTACTGTTACAGAGTAATGCCTTTCGGGTTGAAAAACGCAGGAGCAACTTACCAAAGGCTGGTAACCAAAATGTTCAAACACCTGATTGGCCGAACAGTAGAAGTCTACATCGATAACATGGTCGTGAAGACCAAGGAACCTAAGGGTCATCTTGCCGACCTAAAAAAGGTCTTTGATATACTCAAAACATACCGGCTCTGACTCAACGCATCAAAGTGTGCATTTGGAGTTGGAACAGGAAAGTTTCTGGGGTACCTGGTAACAAGAAAGGGCATTGAGGCCAGCCCAAATCAAATCAAGGCCATCCAAGAGTTGAAGAGTCCGACGTTGGCAAAACAGGTGCAGATGCTAATTGGAAGGGCCGCAGTCCCAAACAGATTCATCAGCAGGAGTTCAGACAAATGTAAACCTTTCTCCAACCTGGTGAAGCAGGCTACGGACTTCCTATGGACTGAGGAATGTAAGGCCGCTTTGGCCGACCTAAAAAAGTATCTGACCACGGCCCCAGTCCTCTCAACACCTGAACCTGGAGAAGAACTGTTTTTGTATTTGGCAGTTTCAGAACACGCAGTAAGTGCAGTGCTAATCCGAGAGGAAAAGGGGGAGCAAATGGCTGTTTATTATGTAAGCAAAACCTTGGCCGATACAGAAACAAGGTGCCTACCACTGGAGAGATTAATACTGGCCTTAGTAATGGCCTCAAAGAAGTTGAACCATTACTTTCAAGCGCACAAGATTATAGTGCTAACAGAGCACCCACTGAAGTCCTTGTTATAACAAGAAGACTTAACTGGAAGAATAGCAAGATGGGCAGTGGCCATGGGACAGTACGACCTGGAGTTCAGGCCGAGAATAGCAATTAAGGGCCAAGTTTTGGCCGACTTTGTGGCCGAATTCACGCCAGAATCCATCAAACAACGAACTCCCTTGAGGCAAGATGAACGATGTCCAAGCAAACAAGGAGAAGCCCAGCCAAAGGCAAAAGAACAAGGAAAGGAAAAACTCAAACCCTGCAGCATTTACATCGGCGACTCCTTTCGCCTGTTTGTCGATGGGAGTTCAAACCAGCAAGGAGCGGGGGCAGGAGTAGTGTTAATATCTCCTGATGGGGAGATATTGGAATAGTCTATTCGATTGGGGTTCAAGGCCTCAAACAATGAGGCAGAATACGAAGCACTGATTGCAGGACTAAAGCTAGCAGTGGCAGCAGAAGCAGATGATGTAATAATTTTTTGTGATTCACAACTTATAGTAAATCAAACAACAGGAGAGTTTGCAACCTGAGATGAGAGGATGTCGGCATACGCAAAGGAAGTCATCAGGCTGGCAACCTTGTTTCGCAACTGCCGACTTCTTCAAGTCAGCTGAGATGATAACAACCACGCCGACACGTTGGCCAACTTGGCAAGCTCAATGCAAACTGGAAAAACAAGAACAATAATGATTGACTATCTGTCAAGCCCGAGCATAGAACAGCCAATCGCAGAGCAAGAAGCAATGTGTGTGGACTTGGAACCAAGCTGGATGGATGCAATTGTTGCATTCCTGAAAGAGGAAAAGCTGCCAGAAGACCATAAGGAGGCACACAAGGTCAGATTGAAGTTGGCAAGATTCAATCTGACAGTGGACGGACATCTCTACAGAAGGTCCTTCATTGGACCCCTTTTAAGGTGCGTACACCCTTTGCAGGTTGAAGATTTTCTATACGAAATTCATGAAAGGATTTGTGGAAGCCACGCTGGGGGCAGATCACTAGCTCACAGGGCCATTACCCAAGGGTATTGGTGGCCCTACATGCAAAAAGATGCAGAAGTCTACGTGAAGAAGTGTGAACAATGCCAAAGGTTCGCACCTTTGATACACCAGCTAGCTGCTGACATCCAGTCCATGGCCATTTGCCCAATGGGGCATGGATCTCATTGGGCAGTTGCCCCAAGCAACTGGGCAAAGGAAGTACTTACTGGTAGCAACAGATTACTTCACGAAGTGGATAGAAGTAGAACCTCTTGCCAAAATTCGAGATGTGGACGTCAAGAATTTCATATGGAGAAACATCATCACCAGATTTGGCATTCCAAGAGCAATAGTTGCCGACAACGGAACGCAGTTTGACAGCAAACTTATCAAGAACTTTTGTGCGAAATTCAAGATAAAGAATTACTTTTCAACACCAAGTTTTCCCCAAAGCAATGGGCAAGTAGAAGCATCCAACAAAGTAATTTTGGACGGGATAAAGAAGAGACTGCAGGCAGCAAAAGGAAAGTGGGTAGACGAGTTGCCCAATGTACTCTGGGCATATCGGACTACGTCGAGAAGATCAACAGGGGAAACCCCCTTTGCCATGGCCTACGGCACAAAAGTAGTCATTCCACTGGAGATCGGCATCCCAGGGATCAGAACCCGGGGAGTAGAGAATGGGACCAATGACATACTTCTAGCTCGAGATCTGGATCTCTTAGAAGAAAGAAGGGAGAAAGCTGCAATTCAGCTCGCAGCGTACCAGCAGCAGCTTGCTAGAGCTTACAATAAGAAGGTCAATCCAAGGGATTTTCAGGTCGGCGACCTAGCTCTAAGGAAAGTTGTTGGCAACAAGAAGGATCCCAGAGAGGGAAAGCTTGGCCCAAACTGGGAAGGGCCCTACAGAATCACTTCGGTATTGGGCAATGGAGCATACCGATTTGAAGACAATGAGGGCAAAGCATTGCCAAGACCCTGGAACACTTGTAATTTGAAATTTTTCTATCATTAAATGTTTCTTGTTATTTTTTACCGACATCATCAATAAAATTTTAGCAGAGTTCTCCAAAGACTTGTAAATTGATAAAAGACGCATAATGATTGTTTCTGAATAATGAGAACCCAAGTGGAACTCAAGTTCACATTGGGGGCAGAGAGAAGACAGTAATGCTTAATGCTTGTTGAAATTTGTTGCAATTTACAAGTTGAAGTTAAGCCGAGATAATTGTTTATCTTCACTTGTTGAAATTTGTAGCAATTTACAAGTTGAAGTTCAACCGAAGTAATGCTTAACGCTTGTTAAAATTTGTAGCAATTTACAAGTTGAAGTTAAGCCGAGATAATTGTTTATCTTCACTTGTTGAAATTTGTAACAATTTACAAGTTGAAGTTAAGCCGAGATAATTGTTTATATTCACTTGTTGAAATTTGTAACAATTTACAAGTTGAAGTTAAGCCGAGATAATTGTTTATCTTTACTTGTTGAAATTTGTAGCAATTTACAAGTTGAAATTAAACCGAAGTAATGCTTAACGCTTGTTGAAATTTGTACCAATTTACAAGTTGAAGTTAAGCCGAGATAATTGTTTATCTTCACTTGTTGAAATTTGTATCAATTTACAAGTTGAAGTTAAACCAAAGTAATGCTTAACGCTTGTTGAAATTTATAGCAATTTACAAGTTGAAGTTAAGCCGAGATAATTGTTTATCTTTACTTGTTGAAATTTATAGCAATTTACAAGTTGAAGTTAAACCAAAGACAAGAACTTGCCGAGGTAGATCATCGGTTGGCATAACCGAGGTGTGTCACCCCGAGAAGGTTACACAAAGGAAGAAGAGTATACATATGCAGAATATTCTAAGTATAGAATCATGCAAAGACAAAAAAGAAAAGACAGGAGTGCAAGCACTTAGAAAAGAAAAGTTATATTCATTCACCAAGAAAAGGGCACATCGGCCATACAAAAAGCATACATTGTTCCAAAAGATAAAGAAGCAACAAAATACAAATAAGCAAAAGAAAAAAAAATGAAGCTAAGACTTCTCTCCATCCGTTGGTTGAAATTGAAGATCAGATGCTGGTTGAGAAGACATCCCAGCAGCCTTATCCGCCGTTATCTCGGTATCAATTTCTTGCAGAGTTTCTTCAACATTCTTGTCCGCAGAGGAGATGTCGGCTGGTGCATTCTCGGGAACAACTTCTATGGGAACCTCATCACCTTCCTTATCCTGAGTCAAGTCTAGGACTCGCTCATTCTGAGGAGGGGACTTGGCCCCATCAGCATCCTTGGATTTTCTCACCAAGGCCTGATCCTCATCCTCATCATTTTCCTCAGATTCGGATTCGCCGACGTCTTGGTTTGGAGGTTGAATTGGAGGAAATGGCAGAGGAATGGTATCAGGTTTTCTTAATGGCGAGTCCTCTGGGACGTTAAGTTTCTTCAGAAGGGACATCCAACCAAGGGTAAAACCCTTGCTGCATGCCTCCTTCACTTGCTGTTCGTAAGCATCAGTGACGTCAGCCATGCCTTGGGCATATGCCTTTTCATCAGCTTCTTTTATTTCGGCGTCCTTGGTGGCCAGAGCCTCCTGAAGCTCTTTTTTAGCCTGGGCCATTTTTTCTTCTGCTTCTCTCTTTTGAGACTCAGCCACTTTCCTGATGGCTTCAGCGGCCTCAGCCTTCTCTTCGGCATTGGTCTGGGCTTTTATTGCAGCCTCGGCTTGGTCCTCCAGTTTTTTCATCTTCGATTGAAGACCTTTGTTGGTCTTTTGGAGGGAAGAGAACTCCCTCTACATCTCAACAAGCCTTTCCCGATTCTCAAAAGACTGCATTGAAAATGAGTGGGCATGCTGGATGGCCTGAAAGAAAATAGAGGTGTTAGAGAATACTCAAAATATAAAATAAAAGGGAAGGAAAGAGGAAAAATACCAAATAGAAAACATTTACCTGAATAGAGTGCTGAAGCATTAGAGCATAGTTCTCATATTCACTATACTGGGCGTTTCGCTCCAGGTCGCTTGGAAGAAGCAGGGCGGTACTGAGTGCGACGTCGACGTTTATATCATCGGCACTATCACTTGCCATGACAGGCTTGTCTTCCAAAGTAATTGTGGGGGCCCAGGGGGCATCGGGCTTTTTTGATCCCGAAGTTGTTGCGGAAGAAGACCTCGACTTTTTTGGTTGTTGGGATTCTGATGGTTAAGACTCAGAGTGCCTCTTCCTTGCAGAAGGCTGAGATTTATCACTCTCAGCCAACTTTGCAATCGGCAGAGTGTCTTCAGACTCAACCTGAGCTACCTTGGCCTTTAGTTGAGCCTTTTTTATTCTTTTTGGCTTCGGTGGAGGAAGGGTTTGTGCAGGTTGATCGTCAACAGATGATGGAATGCTGGCTAGAAGATCTTTTGCAACTGGTTTTGGGCAGCCCATCTCGACAGTAAGGACAAGTCATCGCCGATGTTTTCATTCTGATATCGGGACCAAATATGGAGCCGAGGTTGATGGCTGATCAGCTGGATCAGATGTTGATCCTTGATCTGTTCTTGATGTGGATACAGTCAATGGAGTTGTAGCAGAAGGTGGAGAGAGGCTTTTCTTCTTCCTCTTAGGGACGTCGGGCAAGGTTGACTTATAAGTTGGGATAAAATTAAGGAGCAGAGGCGCCTTTCTTTTGTGGATTGGCAAGTCCAGAAGTTTCTTCAAATCCTTGCTGGGAACAAAGAATTGACGAAAAATTTTCGATGGCTAACGAACAGCTGCAAGGAGAACAGACGTCAGAAACAGACAAAGTATCTAAGACTTCAAAAGAAAACAGGCAAAGCTGAATATTGGACTCTTACCCTTGCCCTCTAAAACTGAACGAGGAAGAGGGTAGAGATGGACGTCTTCGTCTGGAGCAAACTCCCAATTTCCCGAGGTAATGAAATAGTCATCTCCAGCCCCCTTGTTGGAGTCTGGGAGGTCGGCTACGATTTTGAATTCTGTAGACCTCAGCTTAAGGTAATAATGTAGCCTTTTTTCTTTCAAATTAAGGGCACACATGGTATAGCAGTACTGGATATCGGCTAGGGTGATCCTAACGTTTTCCTGTTTAGCTAAGGCAATAATGTCGTAGATCACTCGATAAGAGTTAATGGCCAGTTGCATGGGATTCAACTTGTAGTAATGAAGAATCTCACGAAAAGGGATGTTAAGTGGAAACTGGAGTCCACACTCGATAAAGGCAACCACAGGGAAGGGCATGGAGTTTTCGGTAGGCATGATGGAGTCATCATCCCCAGCCAACCTTAGATTGACATCGGCTGGGATTTCAAACTCTTGCCTAAAAAATTCCAGCTTAGAGGGGGTGTTTACCCGATGTTTCCACATACCCATGATGTCGAGATAACTAAAGGTATTAGGTTTCAATAAGAAGATGGTTCAAATAGGGTTATTGGGACCTCGGCAAAAAACCTAAGTTTTAGTTGATGAAGAAATTTGAAAGGGATGTTTCAGTTTTGCCCTAAAAATGTGGGTTCTACAAACAAATCCCAAACCTAAAGCTATGAAGATGAAGATCAAAGGCACAGATCTGGAAAAGATACAAAAAACAGAAAACAAATACAAAGTTTCATAATCAAGAACAGAGATGGACTATCAAGAACATGAAGAATACAACGGGTTGAAGGCCAAGAACAGTGGCAAGGCGTGCAAGAAGAACTATGAACAGTACATGTATTTAGGGCATAAGCAAAAAGTGAAATCAACACATTCAGGTGTATGAATCGCAAATTAAAAGTTTCAATAGATGCAGTAAAGGCAACAGGTAATGAAGAATATTAACAGAATTGAAAACAAAAGGAACAGTAGCTTACCAGAAAAGAGTGAAGCCGGTCTGAAGATTGCCGAAGTCAGACGAAGGTTGCAGGAGTAACGGAGTAGCAAAAGCTTCACAGAAAGGAAGAACGGAAGACAATTGCAGAGCTTGGAGCTTGAGCAATGGCGAATTCGAAAGAAAGAGTTTAGAGAGAGGAAAAGCAAGAAAAATCAGATGCAAAAGTGGAAAAATGAAGAAAGAGGTAAAGATTTTGTCAAAAATGAAAACGGAGGCAAAAAAGTAATCAATACGCCTAGAAGAGCGCATACGTCAGAAGGCACACGTGAGAAAGAGATGACTTATGGGCGCGTCACAGGCACGATCCAGTAAGAAAGAAACGCGTGATTAAAGACGGTTGAATTATGGTGTAAGACAGCTCATACGCGTGGAAGGGTTCTTGAAATTCTTGTTCTTCAATAAAAGGATATCGGCCAAAATAATGATCTCGGCTGAGATACTGAAAACCGACGTACTGGAAAAACGGAATGATATAGGTTCCATCACCTCAGAATGCCGAGGTAATAGAACCTAGGAGGCAGTTGTGGGGATATATTTTTGAGTACCGACACTTGGCAAGGTGACGCCGAGGTGTTACGTGTCAGGGTCATAACGCCGAGGTGATTTCGGTCAAGCCGAGGTTATCTCCGAAGATATCGGAATCCGAGATAAGCGGATAAGAGATAAGGGACAAGAGTCCTAGAATGAAGAGGAACTTAGCCAAGATAAGGATAAAGCTCTTAGAGAGGTTATCTTTATCTCTTGAAGAGTCCAAAGTAAGTACTTAATTGGAGTCCATGGAAGTCAGGCTTCTGGTGGGATTAGGATTAAGTAAATTATAAAAGAGAGGCACCCTCGTGGGTCTAAGGTATGCAATTTTATGCTTTGAGTAATGAGTTTAGCACTTGATTATCTTTGAGAGATATACTGACTTGATCGTCGGAGTGCCCCCGGATGGAAAAGCCACCGCCGGAGCCTTTTCTTTATGTTACAGGTTAGCTGAAGCCATCTATTCTGCCAGTGCTCTCTAGCTGATTACTAAACGGACAGTGTGATCAGAAAATCACTCACACAATAATAAATCATAATTAATATCACAATAAATCATAACTAAAGATGACAAAAGTCATAACCAAAGATACATATAATTTTCCATTCAAATTAGGTCTCCCTGTTTGTTTGCCAAAGTTTGATGAAGTTATTAATATAATAAAATTTAGTGAGGAGATTATTAGTATTAGATTGGCATTGTAAGTCAAATTATGTTTGTTTATATATTGAAATTTCGAGTGCAAACTTTTTGAAAAAATATTATTTTATTGTTTTGAGATTTTAAGATATTTTTAAATGTTTTAGCGCAAAACACACACAAAATTTATTTATGCTCGTTGAGTAGAATATATATATATATATATATATATAAATTAAGATAATCAAATATTAGGAGCTATATATCACATTCGTATTATAAAAAATATATGGCTACTCTTAAAATTAAAGTTGTTGTCTATCTTTTTAAAACAAATGTGATTAAAATTTATAGTTATTGATAACTGATCATCTTAATTTTTTGTGTGAATATTCAACTCAATAAGTCTTAAAAAATGATCAACTTGAATTACTAAGATTGGCCTTAAAATGGGCCTACCAAGTCCAAATGTTCACTCAAGTCAACTTGAGAATCCAATCCCTATAATATTGAGATTGTCTATTAAAATAAAAAGAATTTATATCTTTATAGTACATAATTTGCTCTTTCACTTTATCAAAGCATGACAGTGGAAAAAATACAATTTTTTTCTCATCTAAATAAAAGACCACAATTTTTTCTTCTTCATTTTCACTCTACAAGCCAAACAGAGTGCAATTACATTCAATTTTTTTTCTTTAAGGACCCAAATATGTGAGATATATTTAGCACATTTTCACAAGTATAGAAAGGTGTCGTCCATTAAGGAAAAAATGCTCTATAAATAAATTTTTTTTATATAATTTTATTTCTTACAAATTGATATGACGTTCATTAATAAATGCAATAATATTTGGGAGTTTTAATTTGAAATCTTTAATAAAGCTCTAATGGTAAGCCCCACATGCAGCTGTGATGTTTTAATCTTTTTATTTTTTATGTGACATCTTACTAGAGCTAATATTAGAACTCTAATGTTAGAGCTCTTTGTCACTTTCCTAATAAATTTTTGATACTTGATAGTGACCTATTGATGAAAGGAATAACTCTATTGGTATCAATTTGTAAACTTCATTTATTGAAAGGGTAAAATGACACAAATATACTCTGGGGACTAAAAGAGTGGGAGCGGGGTCACTGTTGTGCCCCCTCTCTACTGTGTTTCTGCTGTGCTGTAAAACAGTACAGTTTTATCTTCTTATTTTTTTCTTTAAAATTTATGTTTTTAATTTTAGGGTTTAGAGTTTAGAATTTAAGATTTAATTCTTAAAATTTATTTATTTTTTTTATTTTAGGATTTAGGGATAAATTTTTTTTATTTTTTATTTTAGGGTTTAATTCTTTAATTTTTTAATTTTTTTTAATTTTAGGGTTTAGGGTTTAATTCTTAAAATTTATTTTTTCTTATTTTAGGGTTTAGGGTTTAGGATTTAGGGTTTAATTCTTAATTTTTTTATTTTTTTTATTTTAGGGTTTTGGGTTTAATTCTTAAAATTTATTTATTTTTATTTTAGGGTTTAGGGTTTAGATTTAATTTTAATTTTTTTTAAGGTTTTAGGGTTTAATTCTTAAAATTTATTATTTTGTTTATTTTAGGGTTTAGAGTTTAGGATTTAGGATTTAATTTTTAAAATTTATCTTTTTATGTTAGAGATTAGGGTTTAGGTTTAATTCTTAAAACTTTTTTTTTTATTTTAGAGTTTAGGGTTTAGAGTAAAGTGTAATTTATCATGCCAAAAAAACATAGTGACAGCCTGATGAATAAAAAAAAAAAAAAAAAAAAAAAAAAAAGTGGTGAAACTGTACCATTTTAATAATTTTTTAATTTTTTACGAAAAAATATATAGAAAAGTAGAGAGAGTAATGTAATAACTTATAATGACTTTTTGAATTTTTTACTAAAATACAAAGTTCCCAAACAAGGCCTTAATCCAATTTTAAAATAAATTATTCACACCTATCTATTAGTTTGGGAATTAAAAGATTAAAATTTTTAAGTGTATTTTTTATTTGTGACGAACTTAAATACATATCTGCAAAGAAGTTAGATTTGGAGACCAAATCTAACCATTTTCTATACATTGAAAATTAAATTGAAACAATTTAATTATTTGGGATCAAAATGATGGAGAATTCTATTATACACACTTTCATATCATATGTACTCTTAGTTATATCATTTTCTTTATGACAAATTTTATTTTTTAGTTATGATATTATTTTGAAATATTTAGTTATGATTTTTTTCGTGTTTAGTAATGACTTATTTATTTATTTTTTTAAGTTATAATTCAAAAAGTATGAAATTATACTATTCTTTTTTTTTAATTATAAAGTACATATGGTGCATACCGTTTGAGTGGTGTGTACCATATGATACAAACCCCATCATTTGATAACTAAAAAAGCAATTAGCCCTTTAAAATTTATATTTCCCTTCGTATTATTTCAATGGATTTCATCTATGAAGTACAGGTACTTCGAAAAACATATCGTACTCGTATCGAGTACTTACCGGCGTATGGTACCTCATATGGTACTTCTGCATATATACTGGGTACATAGAACAAATACTCAAATTTTTTCTTCTCAATTTTGGGCATACCCAAACATGCCTAATGCATATCCAAGTCATACCATACCTCAGTTGAAACAATATTTTCTTCTACTATAGAGATAATACTCCTTTTACTAGATTTATTTTTTATTTTTAGTTTTATATAGTATGATTTTAAAATTAAACTATGGTTTGTAAGTTATTTTATATATTGATATTTAATTTTGATTTATACCTTTACATTTGGTATTAAATGTTAATTATAGGTTGGATCTTAACAAATTAAACCATTTAATTAATTTTTGCATTACTTTAAATGAAAAAAAAAATTTATAAACGTATCAAAGTCGTACCCGTACCTGTACCCGTACCCTATTTTTTTTATTTTATATTTTACCATATCGTACCAGTACCCCAGTACTTGTACCTGTGCTTCATACAATTTCATTGAATTAGGAATAAAATTAGTTTTGCAGAATTCATCCACAAAGAAGAATGGATTTCACTTGTGAGCTCTACATAGTAGCATATGGTTTCCACGATGGAATGGCAATGGGTGGGGCAGGGCTGGGGATCACGCTTCCCATTCTCGATCCCTGATGGTGAAAATTCCCTCAGCCTCGTTCCCTGATAGGAAACCTATCACCGCCCCCGCTCGCGTCCCCACCCCTGCCCCACCCCCACCCCCACCCCCACCTCCACCTCCACCTCCACCCCCTAACAGGGATCGGGTTTCCAAGACCCCGAATATTCCCTAACCAAAAAAAAAAGCAAAAGAGTAGCTATCTAATCATCATCAACAACAACAACACAAAATCATCATCAATGATCATCATCATCAACATCAACAACAACAAAATATATCTATATCTATATCAATGATGTTGATATAGTGAAGATCTTGAGAACCGGTGTATATATATTATCTCAGATCGGAAGAACAGTGAGAGAGGGCTAGAGGGCGACCAATGAGAGAACAATGGCAGTAGATCTGGAGACAAGGCAGCAAACGGAGGTGTGAGAAAGAGAGAGTGGTGGTGGTGTCGGTGACGGTGGTGCGATCAGCGACTGACAATGGTGCTCAAAAATTTTCATCGGCTCAGATCTGGAAGGAGCTCTCTGTCGCCGATCTGTCTCTAGACTTCTCCGTCGCGGCTTAGATCTAGAAGGTGCTCATGCTCATTCATCTCTCTCATTGAGAGTAGAGGAGAAGAACGAGAGAGAGAGAGAGAGAGAGAGAGAGAGAGAGTTGATAACTTGTGATAGATATTAGGTTACCTATCACCGTCCTCGGCTCAAAAATCATCGGGGATTTAATTTTTTAATACCATCCTTGGCCCTATGGGGATAATTTTCGGGAAAAACCCGTTCTAACTGGAGTCAGGGGTTCGATCCCCGTCAGGCTGGGTTCAAATTGCCATCCCTATTTCCACTCTACTTTCTTTCTTCTTCTTTTTTTTTAATTAAAGAAAAAAACTGTTATGTCATCTATTAGGTAAATAGATTATGTGCAAACAACACAATTATAGAATTATTTAATGAGTTCTCAGTAATTATGCTAACTCAAACAATCAATTGGTTTACACCCCAATAAAAACTTTATTGATCCCATTCAAAGTTGTGGTCTTCTGTATTTTGTATCAATAAAATTTTGTTTTTTTGTTGACATACATTCAAAGTGTGTGAAAAAAATCAAATGTAATATATCATGTTTGGTTTCAAGAGAAATAATTAAAGATGGTAAGAATGCATATTCAATATGTTTAATAAAATATATGACTTTGTGACCCAGTGACATGAAGACAACAGTTAGATACTTGCAAATGAAAAGTTGAGAGTTCAACTCTTATTAAGAGCTAATTTAATAATTAATAATTGATTTTTACCGATAAAGAAAAGAAAAAAGATTGTAAATACACATATATATGTCTATTTTTGCATGAGAGATTAACAAAGAGAGATAGAGAGAATTCTACTAATAAAAACTTCATCACCATGAAAATTAACAAATAAATTACAATATTAACTGATACAAAAGTAGCCACAAAATAGATATTTATGTAAATTGTTACCAGTCAATTCATTTAAAAACTTAAGTTATTGAAGAGGGCATTCTAACTTATGCTTATCCCTCTGTAACTTAAGCTATTAAATATTAGGAACTAAATACACGATATTCGTGAATTGATAATACCCTCTGCAACTTAAGCTATTAGAGAAAAGAGTTAACTTATTTATATACTTGTTTATTTATTTTGTCTTACACACTTACTTAGAAGCTTCACCACACTGCAATTATTAGATGATAAGATTGACATTTGACACACACACACCCGAAGGTGTCTATTACTTGAGATGGTGAGTCTCAATATCTTTGGTGACATTGATGAGGAAATCCATCAACGTATTTGGATCTTCAACATTCTCGCTCTTCTTCTCATACTCAAAAGTCCAGGTCACCAAGTTGTTTTCGCCCTTCGCATCGACATGGACAGTGCCTTTGAATGCCTTGTACAGCTCTGTGAGATCTCCATCAATAACCTTGAACGTCGCTGACTTGTTTTCCTCATCTATTGCTTCGACAACCTCCTTGGCAACCTTCTTTTTCCTATCTACACCATCATCCAAAAATTTACCCGGTTCAAGAAATAGATTAAGGTGTTGTTTGGAAACAAATTATTTTTCTAATTTTTTAATTTTTTTGATTAAAATATGAGATTAAAAAAATTAATATATTTGGAATAATTTTTTAGTTTTGTACGAAAAGATGTGCAAAAAATAGAAAAAAAACAAATAGAATCTTTGACTTTTTAATATAGATCGTCAGTTTTTTAATTTTTTTAGTACATTTTTTACTTTTAAGCTAAAACAATAAATTGCCAAACAAGGCCTAAATGTGAGATTTTTTATTTTTATTATTGTTTTATTTTTTTATTTTTAATAATCCTAACTATATCTACCTCTCTGTAACTAACTATATCTAAATGTCTAAGCTAACCAATTCCACTAGTTCTGTTTTCATTAGTATAAGGACTACTGCTGTTGTTGTGAGCTTGGGCTGGAGGGCTGCTCTGCAATCTGTTTGTGAGCTGTAGAGGGAGCTCTGGAACTTACACTTTTATCATTCCCCTGCAAACAGATGGGGCGTGGAAGCACCAGAAGTTTGGCTTTGAGATAGTGAAATCTGGCTGAAGTTAAAGGTTTAGTGAAGATATCAGCGACCTGGTCAGAGGTAGGAATGTAAGCAAGAGAAAGGTGCTTGGAAGCAACACGCTCACGAATAAAATGACAGTCCACTTCGATATGCTTCGAACGGGAGTGGAAAACAGGGTTAGAAGCCAAGGCCATGGCAGAAATGTTATCACACCAAAGGACAGGAGGTGTAGAAGAAGAAATACAAAGATCCTTGAGCAGTTGTTGTATCCAAACAAGTTCAGCAGTGGTGGAAGCCATGGACCGATATTCAGCCTCAGTAGATGAGCGAGAAACTGTTGGCTGCTTTTTAGTAGACCAAGAGATGAGGTTGGGTCCTAAAAACACACAAAACCCAGAAGTAGACCTGCGATCGAGAGAATCTCCAGCCCAATTAGCATCGGTAAAGGCATGAAGAGTAAAGGGCCCAGGAGTAAAGCGAAGACCATGAGTGAGGGTGCCTTTCACATAGCGAAGAATGCGTTTAACCAGGGCAAAATGCGCAATGGTGGGTGCATGCATATGCTGGCAAGCATGATTGACGGCCAATGAAATGTCTGGGCGAGTGATGGTCAAGTACTGAAGAGCACCAACTAGACTCCTGTAAAGCTGAGGCTGAGAGTAAGGGAGATCATCGGAAGTGGAGGAGGAAGGCTTAATGGCCATAGGTGTTGAACAAGGTTTACACTCTAGCATGCCAGCTTTATGAAGTAAGTCAGTAGCATATTTCGGCTGAGAAAGAAAGTAACCCGGAGAGGTGGAAAGAACTGAAATTCCAAGAAAATAGGAGATATCACCGAGCTCCTTCATGGAAAAAGCAACATGCATGTGATGGAGCAAAGACTGAATAACAGAAGAATCACTACCAGTAACTAAAATGTCATCCACATAGATAAGCAAGATGGTGAGATGAGCAGAAGTCTGGCGGATGAACAGAGAGGAGTCGGAGTGACTGTGATGAAACCCTTGAGTAATGAGAAAGGATGAAAAAGTTGAATACCAAGCTCGAGGAGCTTGTTTGAGTCCATACAAGGCTTTTTGAAGTTTGCAGACATGTGTAGGAGAAGAGGCATTAATGAAACCTGGAGGCTGGGTCATGTAAACTTCTTCATCCAATTTGCCATGGAGAAAAGCATTTGAAATGTCTAACTGCTTGAGAACCCAATTCCGCTGCAACACAAGGCATAATAAGATCCGAATGGTTGGTTGCTTAGCGACAGGACTGAAGGTGTCCTGATAATCAACACCTTCTTGCTGGAGGTAGCCCTTGGCGACCAAACGAGCCTTGTATCGAGCGATAGTGCCATCAGAATTTTTCTTAATCCGGAAAACCCATTTGCAACCAATTGCGGTTTTATTAGAAGGTAAGGGAACTAAAGTCCAAGTGCGTTGCTGCTGAAGGGCCTGAAATTCATCATTCATGGCGGCAGTCCAAAGGGGAGACAATAAAGCCTGATGAGTAGAGAGAGGCTCAGTAGTAGAGAGATCAAGAGAAGAGGAGGTAGTAAGGTGACAAGCTTTGGACCGAGTGACCATGGGGTGAGTATTGAGAGGAGCAGCAGGTGAAGAAAGAGGAAGATGAATAGCAATGGAATCAATGGGAATAGGAGAAGAATGGAGAGAAGAGGAAATAAGAGGAGAAGCATGAGTAGGCACAGAAACAGAAGAAGAGGATGGGAGTGAAACAGTGGGAGTGAAAGTAGGAGGAGGAATAGAGAATGAAGGAACTGAAACAGAGGAAATAGGAGAAGAAGTAGGAGAAGAAGCAATAGGAGCAGAAGAAATAGAACCAGGAGAAAAGAAAGATTGAAGGGAAGGCAAGCTAGAAGAAGTGGAGGAAAGAGCAGTGAATGGAAAATAGGATTCATTAAAAGTGACATGTCTGGAGATATAGATCTTGCCTGAGATAGGGTCCAAACACCGGTAACCTTTGATAGTAGAGTGGTAGCCTAGAAACACACATGGGGTGGATCTAGGGGCCAATTTGTGAGCTACATAAGGCCGAAGCCATGGAAAACACTGACAACCAAAAACTTTAAGGAATGTATAATCAGGTAAAGTGTGAAAGAGTAATTCAAATGGAGATTTATGACCAAGGGACAAACTAGGCAACCTGTTAATGAGAAAAACTGCAGTAGCCATAGCTTCAAACCAAAATTGAAGAGGAACAGAGGACTGATATAACAAAGCAATGGCAGTTTCAGTAATGTGTTGATGCTTGCGCTCAGCCACTCCGTTTTGTTCAGGAGTATAAGAACAGGTAAGATGATGAAGAATGCCATTAGTAACAAGATAATCATGCATTTGTTTATTAACAAACTCAGTGCCATTATCTGTTCGTAAAATTTTTAATGAAGTAGAAAACTGATTTTCAGCATAAGTTTTGAAGTGTAAGAAAGTGGAGAATACTTCACTTTTAGCATGAAGAGGATAGATCCATGTAAATTTGGTAAAGTCATCCACAAACAACAAGTAGTATTTGTAACTAGTAGATGATGAATTAAAAGGTCCCCATACATCACAGTGAACAAGGGAAAATGGTTGGCTAGCAGCAGTACTAGACAATTTAAAAGGTAACTTGTGAACTTTAGCAACATTACATGGAGTACAAACAAAGTTCCTGGACTCTTTATTTCGAAAAACATGAGGTAGATGCTTAGCAATATGATGAAATTTCAAAGGAGATGGATGACCAAGTCTCTGATGCCAAACTGGTAGAGAGACTTGTGACTGAGTAATATGAGCCTGAGAGAAAGAGGAAGATGGTGATACACCAAAATGATATAAGCCATTCACTGCAGGTCCTTTATGAAGAATTTTTCTCGTATGTTTGTCCTGAATAAAATATGAATCAGCATCAAAAGTAACTGAACAATTATTGTCTTTGGCCAATTGATGAACAGATAGTAAATTGGAAGAAATATGTGGTGAATGAAGAAGATGATTGAGACGAAAAGAGCAGTGAGGAGTAGGTAATAAACCCTTACCAATGTGCTGGATTGGAACAGTTTGACCATTACCTACAGTGACTTGATCTGGACCTTGATATGGTTGATACAGATGAAGATTTGTGAGATCATTAGTGATGTGGTTTGTAGCTGCAGAATCAATGTACCAAGGAGTAGACGAAGCAGAGGAGGAAGTGGTTGGTGCACTGGTAACAGAATATGCGTGTGGTTGAGACATACCGTGAGGGGAAGATTGAGAGGAAGAATTGGAATTTTGAGGCTGAAAGTTAGGATCCATTCTCCACCAACAGTCAAAGGCACTATGATTGTAACCTCCACAGATCTGACAACCACTGTTGTTGGTGGAAATAGACCGTCCCCTGTGAGGCTTATAAAACCGTCCGCCTCTGTTTCGTCCTCCTCTATAACCACGAAATTGACCTCGACCTCTGTAACTAGAAGGATTGGTAAAATGTGATTTTGCATATTGAGGAGAGGACTGTGAAATCTCAGAACCTTTGGTTGCAGCATAAGCTACTGGAGAAGCAGAAACAACAAGTCTGGCCTTGTTTTCAACATGAATTTCTTCAGAACACAAGAGGGAACACAGATCATCCATTGTAATGGATTCCACTCGAGCACGTATGGTTGTTTTAAGTGCATCATACTCTTCTGGTAAGCCATTCAGAGTTAAGAGGACAAGATCTTCATCGTCAATTGTTGATGAAGCAAGCCGAAGCTGGTCTGAAATCTCTTTGATTTGAGTCAGGTATTCAGTCATGGTGAATCCTTTTTTCGTAACAGACTGCAATTTATTCTTTAATTGATGAATATGCGAACGAGAGAGAGATGTGTATCGCTTTTCCAGAGCATGCCAAACTTCAAAGCAGTGTTGATATTGAATCACTGAAGCATATACAGGTGATGACAGTGTAGCAGTGAGAAAACTGAGTAGATGAGCATCCATTGTCTTCCATTGAAGAAATTCTGGATTAGCTTCAGTTTTTCCAGATGAATCAAGAACTTTAGAGTTTGGACAAGCTTTCAGTCCAAGAACAAACTCAAGAAGATCAGTTGCTCTTAAGATATTTTGAACTTGATTTTTCCAAATCAGAAAATTTGCAGAATCTAACTTTACAGTTACGAAGGAATTGAAATTTGAAAGTAGAAGAGAAAGGTTCTGTGGAATGGAGGAAGAATTTGCCATTGAAGCACTTTGAGGCTCGTGAGAGCTCAAGGCTCTGATACCATGAAAAGAAACAGAATGATCTCAATTTCATACAATAACAACTTGATTACAAGGATTTATACAAGTGGGTAAGAGTTTGTTATAACAAACTCTTAACTAACTATATCTACCTCTCTGTAACTAACTATATCTAAATGTCTAAGCTAACCAATTCCACTAGTTCTGTTTTCATTAGTATAAGGACTACTGCTGTTGTTGTGAGCTTGGGCTGGAGGGCTGCTCTGCAATCTGTTTGTGAGCTGTAGAGGGAGCTCTGGAACTTACACTTTTATCAGTTTTGTATTATTAGCAATTTATGTGAATATGAGTAATTGATTTTTTTTTTTTAAATGATCAATGAAACAACATATATATTTCTACGATTTTAAATAACTATCGGGATATGAATTGATTTGCTCATAAATCAATCATTATCAAACATTGTTAACCTATATATAAATAACAATATTAAAATCCAAAATCTTAATATGTAACTGATGTTACAATACAAAACAACTGATATTTAAAACTTAAGTAAGAATTATATGATTGACACCTAAGAATGAGATTGTATAAGAGAGATGATGAGTACACCATTAGATTCACAAGATCATGGTCTAAAAGAACACAAAATGCTGGTTCATATATAAATTCATTTTTTTCATTATAGTTCCATGAGATGACAGTGCCAACATGTCCCCGATCACCTTCATGCAAATCAACACCATGTCACCAGGGGACATGGTGGAGATATGGTGTGGTTCGTGTCTAAACAGTTCATGGAACAAATCACCATCAGACTTTATCTATAACTGGAAATTTGAAACGTATCAATTCTTTATCATCTTCTTTTTATTTCTTTTTCTCTTTCTATTTCCTACGTCAAATCCTCCAATCAAACACAACCTAAGTTTCATTCCCCATCAATGATTGGGCTGGCCTTTTGAGTCGGTTGAGTCTAACCTAATTTCGACTATCGCAGTCCAATCCATTCATCACCGAGTAGATTAAAACCTCCTTTAGAAACAAGCTATTTTAGTAATTTTTTAATTTTTTATGAAAAAATGTACAGAAAAATAGAGAGAGCGATGTGGCAAGTTATAATAACTTTTTGACTAAAACTGAAGGTTGTCAAACAAGGCCTAAACCTACCAATCAGTAGATTATGGACTAAGGCACTTAGAGACCAGGACCTGAACTTTATTATTGACAACAAATTCGTTCTTTATCTATTTTCACGTAGGTTCTAATAAGTAAATTTATTACTCAATAGATTCTACGATAATTGATGACGTTTTTTTACAAAATATTATTAAAAAAACGTCACTAACTATTAATTTTTAGTGACAATTTAAAAATTGTCACAAAAATATCATTAATTATAAGTTTTTGCGATAATTTAAAAAATCGTTACAAAAAAAAAAATTTACTAATTTTCAACTTTTAGCAATAATTTAAAAAATTCATCACAGAAAACGTCATTTATTGTAAATTTTAGCGACAATTTATAAAAATCGTAATTGTAAGTTTCCACTTATCTTTGGTATAAGAAGAAAAAAAAAAAAAAAAGACAGAGACAAACAGAAAGGCATTAAATTAGGGTTAATTGGTATTGGTGCAGGCTTACCATGAGTATAGTTCCAAGAAATGACAGAGCCGACATGTCCCCAATCACCTTCATGCAAATCAACGCCATGTATGTTACCAGGGGACATGGTGGAGATATGGTGTGGTTTGTCTCTAAAGAGTTCATGGAACACATCACCATCAGACTTGATCTCTACTTGCCTTACCAACTTACCAGTTAGACCCATCTCAACAATCACCCTCCCCACAAACAAACCCAAAGTATTATCAAACAATGGATGATAGAACTGAAGGCAAGAGTTGGAGAAAAATACATGGCTCTTGAGCCTTTATATAGTGGAAAAGCTGTGAGTTGGTTTAGAGGGTAGGTATGTCATTAATTGGTCCTTGTATTTGTCCATAAACATGTCACACAATGGCTTCTTTAGACTATATTTTATTGTGGAATTATTTTTTCAGTGGTTAAATACGATGGATGATTAATAAGATTGTGGGATATAGGTTACATTAAGGAATTAGATGAGAAGAATAATTAAATATACGATATGATTGTAGATAAAATTATAAGTGATAAGTTATGCCATGTGATAATAAATTGAATAAATCATTAGATGGAAGGAATAAAATATTTTTGATTGTGATGAAATAAAAATATTTTAATATTTTTTTCCCTTCAAGAATAACAATTATCTGAAGAGGTATAATCGTTATAATACTTTCCTAAATTTTTTTTTATCTCCAATCCTATTCTTCTTATCCCACACTCAAATATCGAATTAAAAATCCAATGAACCCCACATATTCACTCCACTTTCAATCCCCTTCTTAATATCCCAAACAAATGTGTTCTTAACATATAAAGTTTATAATACATGGGACTTAATTGTTTCCCGTTGGTCAAGATCGTCTAGTTCAGTCTATTGTGGGTTCATTTAGTGCTTATCTATTATATAAGGAAAAGAGTCTTTTTAACACACAAACCTTATGGGAGCTCTATTATTTCAATCATAATTCCTTAATTTTCTGATAAAAAAAAAAAAAAAACTTTCCCGCCCTTTGATTTAAATAATATATAGATATTAACCTAACTCTCATCACCCCATCACAGCAGCCTAAACTTTGGAAGAGAGAGAATAACCTAAACCTAACATAGTTGCATAAACCTTTGGGAGAGAGAGAATAACCTAAACCTAATGCAGCAGCCTAAGCCTAAACCTATCACAGCAGCCTAATCCTTACGCAGTGGCAGCAACCTACGCAGCAATTTTGGAGAGAGATTAAGACAGAATCTTGGAAGGAAAACATTTCAAAATCTGTAAGTAAATCATTTATTTTTTAATATGGTGATTATATTTTTAAATTGATTAAGAATGATTGTATTCATTAAGTTCATATAAACTATTAACTAGTGATGATTAAGAATGATTGTATTCATTAAGTTCACATAAAGTATTAACTATTGATGATGATTGGACTGTATTTTGTGAGTGTGATTGGACTTAATTTATTTTTCAATACGGTGATTGTATTTTTAATCTATGTTTTTTTTGAAAAAAAATAAAAATTGATTGTATTCATTATATTCACATAAAGTACGCAATATTGATGATGATGATTGTGATTTTTTACATTCCATTTAATCTGTGTTTTTTGAAAGAAAAAAAAAATAGTGTCTTCATGTTTTTTTGATTGTATTTTTAATATAAGTTTTTTCAAAATAAAAATAAAAAATTAGATTGCATTCATTAGGCTCACATAAAGTACCCACTATTAATGATGATTAGATTGTATTTTGTGATTGTGATTGAACTTAATTTAATTTTTAATACGGTAATTATATTTTGAATTTATCTTTTTTGAAAAAAAAAAATTGGATTGTATTAATTAGGTTCACATAAAATACCCACCATTGATGATGATGATTACATTGTATTTTCTAATTGCATTTTTTAACTCACTGTATTTATTTATTTTTTAAATGATTGTGTTTTTTAACTATTAATTAACTTAATTCATGATTGGGTGTATTATTTTTATTTATTTATTTATTTATTTTGGATACAATGTTAACATTGTGGTCAAAGACAATACTAGTTCAATCTCATTATTTAAGATAAACGGACAAAGTATATCTTGTGATGTCAACCATCATATTTGAAGAATATAAAATCAAAGGTACAAAGCTATACAGTTTATTATAAATAAATTATTCTTACCTTTTCAAACACAATATTATAATTTCAAAATTTTACAAGATACTGGAGTTAGAATAATTAGAGATTATATTGCGTCATACCAAGATCGTGCCTATACATTTATCATACATGTACCAACAATGCAACGTCAATTAGATTGTGTACTGTGCGTGACCTTTGTTTTAAATATGCTAGTATCAATAATTTGAATTGTTTATTTTGTAAAACTTGTTGAGCTCATGATTATCCATGCCAAAAAAAATTAAATTGATTGGATATTAGAAGTCATTTGATCTTATCACATTTGTTTGAAAAATAATTAATAAAAAAAGTATGATTTTGAAGTAGATCATCTATTTTTTAAGCAAATGTAATCTGATTAAGTGATTATCGATATTTGATTAATTTGATCTCTAACATGGATGATCTTCTAAGCAAACTATATAAAATAATTCGAATCATTAAAATAAGGGCTTTTTATTGATAAATCTCATTTAGAAGTGTTTTAACACAAAAGTCTATGAAGAAATTTTTTAACCTACTTAGTCTTATGTATTTATACTTTTATTCTATAAAGTCATTTTTCTTGATTTATATTATTTTCTTAGACTCTTATACTCTTATATTTAATATTGATATTTAATGTTGGGGAAGGAGAGAGAAAGGAAAGGATCAAGGCATAGAAAATTTCATACACAAATTAAATAATATTGATGTTATTATTTTATATTATTGTATAATGTGAATATATTTTGAATTGACAACACATTAAAAATAATGTGAACATTCTTTCTCATCTGATGTGAATATATTTTTAATTGGCAACACATTAAAAATAATGTGAATATCTTGTCTCATCTGATGTGAAGTTCACAACGTCTTTCCAAAAAATTCTCTTTCATCTAATATAGTGATGTGAACGTTCATAACATGTGAACTTTCTTATTTTTAATTGACAACACATTAAAATAACGTTAATTATATTTTTAATTGACAACACATTCTAATTCACAACATGTAGTGATGTGAACATTCATAACATGTAAACATTCTCTCTCATCTAATATAGTGATGTGAACGTTCACATTCGTATGTTTTAATATGAATATCACATCATGTAATTAACAACACAATGACAAAAATTTATTTCAAATTAATGTGAATATAATGATGTGAATATTCATTACAATTGTATGATGTGAATATTCACATCATTTAATTGACATCACAATGACAAAAATTCATTTCAAATTAATATGAATATAATGATAGTCAACATATATTGATGCATAGAAACTACCAAAATATAATGACAATCAACATTAAATATCAACATTAATAGGGGTAGAAGAGATTGAGGGTGTTTTGGTTTTTTTACCTCAAAAAAGACCTAATGAAATAGTCAAAAATAATATGAATTAGATGAAATAAAACTCATAAAAAAATATTTATCAAAAAAACTCCCTTAAAATAAACCCTAAATGAGCTTACAGTAGACCAAATTGGATTGTCCAGACCAATAAGAGGCAATCCAAACCCTTTACAATATATATAGAGCATGAGCGACTGTAATTGGAAGTTTGTGTGAGAGACTCCACCTTAATTTTTTTATATATATTTTGATAACTTATTAACCAGCCCAATAGAAAGACTAATTTGGGTGACTATTCCAATCATCCACAGGCAAGAGATCCAATTAAAATATAGACAAAGTCTCGTATAGATTGACGTAAAAAAATTATGCATCTAGAAGGTTTCGAACCTCAGACTTCAGAGAAAACATAACCTCAAAATATTTGGAAAATTACAAATTAATATACTTTCTTAAATTAATTACAGATTTATAAAAAAAAATTATAACTTTAATTATTAAAGTTTGTCATTGATCTCAATTTTTTTTCCCCATCAAATTTACGCCTGAATTGCTATTTTTTAAAAATATTTTATGAGAAATATAGATATTATGAAAATTTTGGAAGATCTGTATGAAAAAATTAGAAATTGATCTACTAACGAAATGGACCACATCACAAAATATTTTCAAGGGTCATAAAATAACCAAGTCACCAAAGCTCCAGTTGTATCTAATTTATTGGAATTTGCTAGAGATGAAATTGTTTGGTAAATAAATTAAATTTGAATTTATTTAAAAAATATATTAGTTTTTTGAATTTCTATCTTAAACTTGTATTTGATTCATTAAGCTTATATGCACATTAAACTATATAAAAATAAAATTGTTTGTCCTCTTCTCGTAATGGACTCAATTAAAGATAAATCAACATTCACTTGAAATTTGAATTTATTTTAAAAAAATATTAATTTTTAATTTTTTTTTATCTTAAACTTGAATTTGGTTCATCGAAATGGAATTTATAATGAACTCCAAGGACTCAAATAACACCCCCTAATTCAAAATCTAAACAGAAAGGATCCTCCTCTAATAGCTAATTTAGGTGAATCCATTAAAAGCTCTTATCATAAAAACTTTGCATGCAAGTGTCATTTTCACATTCTATTATAGTTATGATTGTCCTCTGGATGTTTTGGCTGGTTGGTACAAGAAGTTAAAATGTCTCCTCTCTTATTTACAAATATAAAAATGATTTAGAGTTCTAATAAAGGAAATTTAACAGAGGGTGGACCCTATTGTTATAGTAATATTTGTGTCTTATTTTTTTTTTTTTTAAATGCTTGGAAGCTCTAAATATGGAGCTCCCCCCCCCCCTCCCCATGATGTGATGGTTGTCTACTTTTTTTGTCTTTTTCTTTGTTTTTTTGAATTTTCAGTTCAATAGAACTGGTTTAGTGCTCCTTTTTTAGAGCTCTAAATTAGCTCTCTCTCTCTCTCTCTCTCTCTCTCTCTCTATTAATGTCATTAGAGCTATTTTATTTAAGGGGATGTATCATTGTTGTTTACAAATATGGACTGGACCGTCCAGTTTTAACAATTGGCCCATTTTTGGGATCAAATTCAATGATTCAAGTTCTTCATATTTTAAAGTTTGTCAAGTGAATTATTTATACAAAAAATTAAATTAATTAGATAATGGTAACCTTATGTTTGGAATCAATTTTATATGTAAAATGATGATTATAATTATTCATTTTTTAATACAAAATCGATTCAAACATATAGTTAACATTATTTAATTAACTTAATTTTTTTATATGAATGATTTACTGATGAACTTTAATTAGATTAAGTTAAGTTGGACATAAAATAAAATATTAAATTTTAGCATCCAGGACCAAGTAAACAAGCAAAGTATTCAATTTTCTTAAGAGGTGATAAACGACAGTCCAATTAGTTTAAGTTGATTGTAAGAAAAAAGAAAAAAAATTGAAATGAGAAAGCTGTTTGAAATTTTTTCTACAGATAACAAATGATAATCCAATCTGTGTGGGTGAAAATCTGACCACACTGCCCGTTTAGTGATCAGCTGGAGAGCACAGGCAGAATAGATGGCTTTAGCAACCTGTAACAGAAAGAAAAAGCTCCGGCGGTGGTTCTTCCACCCGGGGGCACTCCGACGATCAAGTCAGTATATCTCTCAAAGATAATCAAGTACTAAACTGAATACTCAAAACATAAATTGCATACCTTAGACCCACGGGGGTGCCTCTCTTTTATAATATACTCAATCCAAGTCCCACTAGAAGTATGACTTCTATGAACTCTAATTTACTGTTTACTCTGGACTCTTTAAGAGATAAAGATAAACTCCCTAAGAGTTTTATCCTTATCTTGGTTAAGTCCCCTTTTTGCCTTAGGACTCTTGCCCCTTATCTCGGATTCCGATATCTTCGGAGATGACCTCGGCTTCTCCGAGATTACCTCGGCTTAACTACCAGGGCACGTGGCACCTCGGCTGACACGTCGGCGTCACCATGCCACGTGTTGGTATTCAGAAAATATATCCCAACAACTGCCCCCTAGGTTCTATTACCTCGGCATTCTGAGGTGATGGAACCTATTCCGAAATTTTGTCACTTCTTTTCTGAGTAATGGCAGAAAAACTGTTTAGCCAAGATTATCTATTTTCAGCCGACGTGTTCTCTTCGGAGAACAAGGCTTCGGTCGTACTTTCCCACGCGCATGAGCTGTCATGCATATCAAGCTGTTCTTTTCACGTGTTTTGTATTCATTGGAGCGTGTTAGTGACGCGCCTGAAAGCTGTCTGTTCGTTTATCTGCGCCGTCTGACGCGTGCGTTGCTCTAGGCGTAATAATTACCCTAATTTTGCCGCCGTTTCACATTTTTGACAAAACGTTTCCTTTGCCTCTATCTTTCCTTCACTTTTTCATTCTGCCTTCTTGCTTTTTCTCTCTCTGAAAGTTCTTTCTTCTTCGAGTCTGCCATCGCTTCAATCTCTCTTCTGGAACTGCTCTTAACCCCTCATTCTTGCGAAGCCTTCTTTACTGTTGCAACCAATTTCTGAGCTCGGCGAACATTGCCCCGGCTCCATTCGTTCCGGTAAGATTAATTCTCTTTAATGTTGGTTTCTCTTTATGTGCTTTTGTCTGTCTGTTGCCATTACTGATCTTGTTCGAAGCCTTGGATTTATTTGTATCTTGAATTTGTGGTTATACCTTGAACTTCTATACTTTTTCACCATTCTCTTTGCCACTGTTCTTGATTCTTTTTTCTTCCCTGTATCTCTATTGTTTCTGAGTGCTATACCTCTGTTCTTGAATCTGAAACTTCGTCTTTGTTTTCTCTTTTTTGTATCTGCCCCAGATCTGTGCCTTCAATCTTGATCTTCATAATTCTTAGGTTTGGGATTTGTGCGTAGAACCTTCCAATTTAGGGAAAACTGAAATAAGCCTTATCAACCATTTCTTTGATCTTTACCGAGGTTCTTGTAACCCTTCCTAAAAACGCCCATCCTCTGAAACATATTTTAAATTGACATAATGGGTATGTGGAGGCATAGGGTAAATACCCCAACAAAACTTGAATACTTTAGGCAGGAATTCTCAATCCCAGCCGATGTTCACCTTAAACTAGCTGGGGACAGTGATACCATCATGCCCACAGACCATACGATGCCCTTCCCTATAGTAGCTTTCACCGAATGTGGACTCCGGCTTCCACTTCATCCCCTTTTTCGTCATGTTCTTTATTTCTATAAGCTGAACCCCATGCAACTTACTATTAACTCCTATAGGGTGATCAATGGGATTATAGCTTTAGCTAGGCAAGAGAACCTTAGAATTACCCTGGCCGACCTTCAATACTGCTATACCATGTGCCCTCTTGACTTGAAGGATAGGAGTTTCGTTTATTACCTTAAACCGAGATCTACTCAGTACAAAATCGTAGCCGACCTCCCAGACTCCAACAAGGGGCTGGAGATGATTTTCTCATTGCTTCTGGAAATTGGGAATTTGGCCCAGATGAAGATGTCCACCTCTACCCTCTTCCTCGAACAATTACAGAGGGCAAGAGTAAGAGCCCTGAGTCAACACTTAGTTGTTTTTAATTAAGTCCTTAATACTTTTTTTGTTTCTGACGTCTGTTTCTTTGTCCTGCAGATCTTCATCAGCCACCGAAAAATTTTCGTCAATCCTTCTTCCCAGGAACAGATCTAAAAACACTCCTTAACCTTCCAATCCATAAACGAAAGGCCCCACTGTTACTAAACTTCATCCCTACATACAAATCCACTTTACCCGACGTCCCAAGAAAAAGGAAGAAGAGTCTTTCTCCACCCACAACCACAACCTTAACTGCTTCTACATCCCGAACAGATCAAGAGTCCACATCTGACCCAGCCGATCTTCCATCAACTTCGGCCCCCTACTTAATACCAATTCCTGAACGTAAACGTCGACGAAGGCTTGTAAAGACTGCCGAAATGGTTCGTCCAAGGCCTGTTGTCCAAGACCTTCTCGCTGATCTCCCAACTGACGCCGAAGCCGCACCAACGCAATCAATGCTCCCACCCAAACCAAAGAGAGTTAAAAAGGCTCAGCCTAAGGCCAAGGCTACAGATGCCGAGGCTGAGGATGCTTTGCCGATTTCGAAACTAGCTGAAAGCAAAAAATCAGCCTCTACTTCAACCAAGAGGTCTGCTGAGGGCCAACCCTCAGGGTCTACACAAACAAAGAGGCCAAGGTCATCGTCTGCGACGACCTCGGCGTCAAAGAAGCCCGATGTTCCATGGGCTCCTGAACTAACCCTGGAGGACAGGCCTATCATGGCCAGTGAAAGTGCCGACGATATTAACGTTGGTGTCGCCCTTAGCACAGCTCTTCTCCTTCCAAATGATTTGGAGCGAAATGCTAAGCTTAGTGAGTATGAGAATTATGCTCTCATGCTCCAATATTGTGTTCATGTAAGTATTTCTGTTTGTATTTGTGTTTTTTCCTTCTGTTTCTTTCTGAGAAAATTTTCTGACACTTCTGTTTTCATTCAGGCTATCCAACACGCCCATTCATTTTCAATGCAATCCTTTGAAAATCGTCAAAAATTGGTTGATATGAAGAGGGAAGAATCTTCAATGAAGAGAGAGATAAAGGCCCTTGAAGCAAAAATGAAAAAACTGGAGGATCAGGCCGAGGCTGCAACGAAAGTCCAAACCTTAGCTCTTGAGAAGGCCGAAGCTGCTGAAGCCGTTAAAAAAGTAGCTGAAGCCGAGAAAAGAGAGGCTGAGGCTAGGAAGATTCAAGCGGAGAAAGAACTCCAGCAGGCTCTGGCCACCAAAGAGGCCGAAGTCAAAGAGGCCGATGAAAAGGCCTATGCTCAAGGCATGGCCGACGTCGCAGAAGACTACAAGCTTCAAGTCAGGCAGGCATGCAACAGGGGATTTTCCCTTGGTTGGATGTCCCTGATAAAGAAGCTTGATCTTCCTGTTGACTCGCCATTGCGTCAGGCCGACGCTATTCCTTTACCATTTCCTCCACCTCCTCCTGAAGGTGAATCAGAGTCTGAGGCCGATGCCGTGGATGAAGATGAAGAAAAAGATGATGGTGAGGCCTTGGTGAGAAAACCCAAGGATGCTGTCGAAGCCAAGTCCCCTCCTCCTGCTGAGCAGGTTATGGACTTAACTTTGGATGAGGAGGGTGATGAGGTTGAGGGGGCACCCAAGGAGACTGCCACTGGGCCGCTATCGTCCAATCTTCTCTTGGCAGAAAGAAGTGTTGAGTCAACAATCGCAGAGATTGATGCCGAGATACAGGCGGAAAAAGTGGCCGACGAGGTACCACCAGAGTCGTCCGAGGTCCCAGTCCCTGCAGTGGCTAACACTGAAGAATCTTGAAAAAATTGTCCTTTGTACTTTTTTCCTTCTTTTTTCTGTTTTTTGCGCTTTGTACTTTTTAACTTTCTAGATAATGCAAAACTCTTTCTTTTGGCCGACGTGGTTTCTTCAATATGTAACTGCAACAGTTCTTCCTCTGGATGTTTTAATCTTGCGATATTCTGTTGATTGCTATAGTCTTGTACTTAGAAAATTTTTTTGCATGCTTCTTCATGTTGCTTCCTTTGTGCAATCTTCTCGGGGTTTCATACCTCGGGTATAACCATAAACCTTTACTTCAGCAAGATACTGTCCTGCAATCTTTTCGTAAATTTCAACAAGTTTAGAACATACATTTCGGAATGTAAACTTTGTATGTTTCTTCTTAAGTTTCAACAAGCATTAAATGGTAATCTTAGTCTAATTTTTTTGTAAATTGCTACAAATTTCAATAAGTAGTGAACAGTATACTTAGCTTTTACTTTAACCTGTAACTTTCTGTATACCTCAGCGGGTGGTCATATGTCGGCTTAACATAAACCTGTACATTGCTACAAATTTCAACAAGTGTTAAGCATCTTCCCTAGGGTTTAAACAACCCACATATTGCTATGAGAACTTTAAGCAATAACCTCGGCCTATCTTCGACTTGTAAATTGCTACAAATTTCAACAAGTGAAGATAAGGAATCAGCTTAATTCCAACTTGTAAATTGCTACAAATTTCAACAAGTGAATTAAGGAATAATCTCGGCTTAACTTCAACTTGTAAATTGCTACAAATTTCAACAAGTGAAGATAAGGAATCAGCTTAATTCCAACTTGTAAATTGCTACAAATTTCAACAAGTGAATTAAGGAATAATCTCGGCTTAACTTCAACTTGTAAATTACTACAAATTTCAACAAGTGAAGATAAGGAATCAGCTTAATTCCAACTTGTAAATTGCTACAAATTTCAACAAGTGAATTAAGGAATAACATCGGCTTAACTTCAACTTGTAAATTGCTGCAAATTTCAACAAGTGAAGATAAGGAATCAGCTTAATTCCAACTCGTAAATTGCTACAAATTTTAACAAGTGAATTAAGGAATAACATCGGCTTAACTTCAACTTGTAAATTGCTACAAATTTCAACAAGTGAAAATAAGGAATCGGCTTAATTCCAACTTGTAAATTGCTACAAATTTCAACAAGTGAATTAAGGAATAACATCGGCCTAGCTTCGACTTGTAAATTGCTACAAATTTCAACAAGTGAAGATAAGGAATCAGCTTAATTCCAACTCGTAAATTGCTACAAATTTCAACAAGTGAATTAAGGAATAACATCGGCTTAACTTCAACTTGTAAATTGCTACAAATTTCAACAAGTGAAGATAAGGAATCGGCTTAATTCCAACTTGTAAATTGCTACAAATTTCAACAAGTGAATTAAGGAATAACATCGGCTTAACTTCAACTTGTAAATTGCTACAAATTTCAACAAGTGAAGATAAGGAATCGGCTTAATTCCAACTTGTAAATTGCTACAAATTTCAACAAGTGAATTAAGGAATAACATCGGCCTAGCTTTGCCTGAGTTTGATATGTCTTCAATAAACATCCATGCATAACTTTATCAATCATACATGTTGAAAGGATTCTGAAAAGACTTTATTGATGATATCGGCCAAACAATGATGTTTATCTAATGATAGAAAAATTTCAAATTACAAGTATTCCAAGGTCTGGGCAATGCTTTGCCCTCATTGTCCTCAAGCCGATATGCTCCATTGCCTAATACTGAAGTAATTCTGTAGGGTCCTTCCCAGTTTGGGCCAAGCTTGCCCTCCCTGGGATCCTTCTTGTTCCCGACGACTTTTCTTAGGACTAGGTCGCCAACTTGAAAATCTCTTGGATTAACCTTCTTGTTGTAAGCTCTGGCAAGCTGTTGCTGGTATACTGCGAGCTGAATTGCAGCTTTCTCTCTTCGTTCTTCCAATAAATCCAGGTCTCGGGCTAAGAGTATGTTATTGGTGCCATTCTCTACTCCCTGGGTTCTGATCCCTGGGATGCCGATCTCTAATGGGATGACTGCTTCTGTGCCATAGGCCATGGCAAAGGGGGATTCTCCTGTTGATCTTCTCGGCGTAGTCCGATATGCCCAAAGTACGTTGGGCAACTCGTCCACCCACTTTCCTTTTGCTGCTTGCAGCCTCTTCTTTATTCCATCCAGGATTACTTTGTTGGATGCCTCTGCTTGCCCATTGCTTTGAGGAAAGCTTGGGGTTGAGAAATAATTCTTGATCTTGAATTTTGCACAAAAGTTTTTGATAAGTTTGCTGTCGAACTGTATTCCGTTGTCGGCAACAATTGCTCTTGGAATCCCAAATCTTGTGATAATGTTTCTCCATATAAAATTCTTGACGTCCACATCTCGGATTTTGGCAAGAGGTTCTGCCTCTATCCATTTTGTAAAGTAGTCTGTTGCTACCAGCAAGTATTTTCTCTGCCCAGTTGCCTGGGGAAGTTGTCCAACCAGATCCATGCCCCATTGGGCAAACGGCCAAGGGCTGGATACTGGGTTTAGGTCGGCAGCTGGCTGATGTATCAGAGGTGCAAACTTTTGACATTGTTCACACTTCTTTACATAGGCTTCGGCATCCTTTTGCATGTAGGGCCACCAATACCCCTGGGTAATGGCCTTGTGGGCTAACGATCTGCCCCCAGCATGGCTTCCACAAATTCCTTCATGAATTTCGTAAAGAAAATCTTCAACCTGCAAAGGGTGTACGCACCTTAAAAGTGGTCCAGTGAACGACCTCCTGTAGAGATGGCCTTCCGCTGTTAGACTGAATCTGGCCGATTTCAGCCTAATTTTATGTGCTTCTTTATGGTCTTCTGGCAGCTTCCCCTCTTTTAGGAATGCAATGACTGCATCCATCCAGCTTGGTCCAAAGCCCACGCACATTGCTTCTTGTTCGGTGCTCTGTTTATCTATGCTCGGGGCCGACATATAGTCGATCATAATTGTCCTCGTTTTTCCAGTTTGAATTGAGCTGGCCAGGTTGGCTAACGCGTCGGCGTGGGTGTTGTCATCTCGGCTAACTTGGAGTAATCTGCAGTTCTGGAATAGGGCTGCCAGTCGGATGACTTCCTTTGCATATGCCGACATTCTTTCGTCTCTGGCTGCAAATTCTCCTGTTGACTGGTTAACAATCAGTTGTGAATCACAAAAAATAATTACCTCGTCTGCCTCTGCTGCTGCTGCTAGCTTTAGCCCTGCAATTAATGCTTCATATTCTGCTTCATTATTGGAGGCTTTGAACCCCAGACGGATGGACTGTTCTACAATTTCTCCATCTGGAGATATCAGCAGTACTCCTGCTCCTGCTCCCTGGCGGTTTGAACTTCCATCGACGAATAGTCTGAATGAATCGCCGATGTAGATGCTGCATGGTCTGAGCTTTTCTTTCTCTTGCTTTTTTGTCTTTGACTGGGATTCTTTTTGCTTGTTGGGGCGATGCTCATCTTGGCTCGACGGAGCCCGAGGTGTGATGGCTTCAGGTGTGAGTTCTGCGACGAAGTCGGCCAAAACTTGGCCCTTTATTGCTGTTCTTGGCCTAAATTCTAGGTCAAACTGGCCCAGTGTTACTGCCCATTTTGCTATCCTTCTTGTTAAGTCTCCTTGATGTAATAAGGACTTCAGTGGGTACTCTGTTAGGACCACAATCTTGTGTGCCTGAAAGTAATGGCTCAATTTCTTTGAAGCCATTACCAAGGCTAGCATTAATTTTTCCAGTGGTAGGTATCTTGTTTCTGCGTCAGTCAAAGTCTTACTTACATAATAGACAGCCTTCTGCTCCCCTTTTTCCTCTCGGATTAGCACTGCACTGACTGCGTGTTCAGAGACTGCTAAGTACAAAAACAATTCCTCCCCTGGAACTGGGTTAGAAAGGACCGGGGTTGTGGTCAAGTACTTTTTTAGGTCGGCTAAGGCAGCTTCACATTCTTCTGTCCATAGGAAGTCTGTGGCTTTTTTCACCAGGTTAAAGAAGGGTCTGCACTTGTCTGAGCTTCTGCTGATGAATCGGTTTAGGGCTGCGGCCCTTCCGGTGAGCACTTGAACTTGCTTTGCCGATGTTGGACTCTGCAGTTCCAGGATGGCCTTGATTTGGTCTGGGCTGGCCTCAATGCCCTTTCTTGTTACCAGATATCCTAGAAATTTACCTGACCCAACTCCGAAGGCACACTTCGAGGCGTTGAGTCGGAGCCGATATCTTTTGAGTATGTCAAAGACCTCTTTTAGGTCGGCAAGATGACCTTTTGATTCCTTGGTCTTTACGACCATGTCATCGATGTAAACTTCTACTGTTTTACCAATCAGGTATTTAAACATCTTTGTCACTAACCTCTGATAGGTTGCTCTTGCGTTTTTCAGCCCAAAAGGCATTACCTTGTAACAGTACAGGCCTTTCGGAGTGATGAACGCGGTCTTCTCCTCATCTGGGGGGTACATAGCAATCTGGTGGTACCCTCTGTATGCGTCTAAAAAACTCATCCTTTCGTGTCCCGAAGTGGCGTCTACCAGTTGGTCGATTTTGGGCAGAGGGAAGCTGTCTTTGGGGCAAGCTTTGTTGAGGCTGGTAAAGTCTACACAAACCCTCCACTTGTCATTCTTCTTTTTTACTACTACTGTGTTGGACAGCCATGTTGGGTACTGAACTTCTCGGATGGCCCTGGCTTCAAGGAGTCTGTCTACCTCTTCCTCTACTGCTTCGACGTGCATTAACGTCGGCCTTCTGGCTCGTTGAATCACAGGTTTTGCCGATCTGTCGACATTCAGACTGTGGCAAGTGACTTCGGGGTCAATGCCAGGCATTTCATAAGGTGTCCAGGCGAACGCCTCTATGTTTGCCCTTAAAAAATCTTCCAGTTCTTTTTCCTCTTCTCTAGCTAAGCCAGAGCCGAGAAGAAAAAATCGTTCTTCGTCGCCCTCCTGGACGAGGATTTTCTTTAGCGCCTCTTCGCTTTTCTCGGCTGGTTCTTTCCCGACGTCTTCTAGGACTTCCATGTCCTCATCTTCAACTTCTGCTTTCTTTGGCTCCCGTATACTACAGGTGGACTTTATTGCTGCCATGGAGCAATTTTTGGCTTGTAGTTGATCCCCTCTGATTTCTTCAATCCCATGCTCTGTTGGGAACCGGAGTAGTTGATGCAACGTCGAAGGAACTGCCCCCATTGCATGCAACCACGGCCTTCCTAAGATGATGTTGTATGGTGAGGGCGTGTCAATTACCAGGAATTTCGTCCTGATCTTTTTAGTGCCGACTTGTACTTCTAAGCTTGTTGCACCCAGTGGCCATGTCGGTGTTCCATTAAAGCCGACCATCGGGCCGCTTGATTGTTCTAGGTCATCGGGGTGAAGGCCCAATTCTTTGTAACATCTGACATACATGATGTCACAGGAGCTGCCTTGATCTATTAGGATGCGTTTTACTTGGCACTCCCCAACCTGGAGGGATACTACCAAGGCATCATTATGCGGATGTTGGACCAGTTCTAAGTCGGCTTCAGTAAAGGCTATCATTGGCCCTTGGCATTCTTCTGGCCGATGTCTCTTTTCCCCGACTTGGTAGATATGCTGTAAATGTCTTACCCTCTGGGTTTCTCCTCTGACTTCGTTTTCGTTGACCCTTGAGTGGATCACATTAACCACCCTCGGTTCTCCTGCTTGTGGTAGTTGTGCTGGGGGAGGGGGTGCTGCTGGGGCTTGAGGCAACCTTGCCTGCTCTTCCCTTGTTCTAGCCTCATCGACCAGGTCCCTCAGAAGGCCTTGTCTTACTAGGTCCTCCAAGTGTGCTTTTAAGGCTCTGCAACCTTGAGTTGGATGCCCTTCTTCATTGTGGTAGGCACAACGTCTACCAACGTTCCTTCCCATGAATTCCCCCGGTGCTCTTGCCGGAGCCCTGAAATAAGGTTGATTTCGAATCCGATCTAAGATTTTATGGATTGGGATCCAGAATACCGTTGTTACCGCCTGTTTATTTCTCAATTCTATTTCTTGTTTGGTCGGCCCATTGTTGACTCGGCCTCGCTTTGGCGAGCCGTTTCCCTTTTCTTGTTTCACCTCCTTGGTTCCCGATGTATCTTCCTCGGCCCTGGCGTATTTCTCAATTCTTGCCATGAGTTCTTCCATGCTTTTTGGCAATGTTTTTGCCAAAGACTTCCGTAGTGGGCAGTCATCTTTCAGGCCGTTCTTGAAAGACACGACTGCTACTTCCTGGTTGCATTCGGGTATTCGGTTGAACACCTCGTAGTACTTCTTCGCATAGGCCCTAAGGCCTTCTTCCTTGGTGATTCTTAGAGCCATCAAAGCATCAACCCTCAGGGGTTGCAGCTTGTTGGTCACGAACCTGGCCACAAACATCTCGGCCAAGCCTTCCCATGTCTTTATGCTTCCTTTTGGTAACTTATGGAACCAATCAGATGCAATTTCCCCAAAGGATGAGGGGAATACTTTGCAGAGCAACGGCTCATTCCCGCTATATAATGCCATTGAATTTAGGTATAGCCCAACATGAAAGTTTGGATCTGACTTACCATCATAGATTTGAAACCTCGGCATACTGAATCTCTTGGGCGGTTCGAATTTGTCCAGTTCCACCGAGAAGGCTGTCTTCGGTTTTACTAGGGAGTTTACCTCGGCTTCTGCATTCTGTTGCCTCCTCTTGAGGTAGTCCCTTAAGTCTTCTTTGCTCCTCCATGGAGCTCGGCTGTCTTTAGATTTTAGTCTTTTTGGTACACTGCTTTCGGCCTCGTGGTGGGTCCGTTTGGACCTTCATGGGTTGTGTCAAAGTGGAGTACTTGCCCCTGAACATGTCGATGTTCTTTGGGGTCTGGATTCTTCATGTGGTGCGTCCTTCGGGACTCTTCTTGCCTCGGCTTTTCCCGTCCGACTTCCCTGGAAGACCGGTGAGAATGCCTTCCGCTCCTGGTATGCTGAGGGACCTCAGGGATTGTTTTTCTTCCACTCTTCTGGGTGTTGGTTGCCGGTATCGGCGTATCTTGCAGCGGGTATGGTGGCTGCATAACATTATTCTGCATCATGAAGTTGACGACTGACTGAAGGTCCGACAACTTGTTCGCCAGTTCTTTTACCTCCTCATCCCTTCGTAGGCACCTGTCCCTCCATACCTGGAGGTTATCTTCGTTGTAGTACTTTCCTTGGTTTGCTCTTTTTGACGTGTCGCCTTCTGGGATGACGTCGTTCTCTCTGTGACCCTGGTCACAGGCTTCTGCATTGTGGTTGTCTCCTTCAATGTCAAGGTCAATTGGTCTGCCACTCCCAGTGGGAGCGTCATCCCTAATATTTTCTTGCTGTCCGTTACTGGCCATCTATTCTTCCTTCGTTCCCACAGACGGCGCCAAATTGTGTGGGTGAAAATCTGACCACACTGCCCGTTTAGTGATCAGCTGGAGAGCACAGGCAGAATAGATGGCTTTAGCAACCTGTAACAGAAAGAAAAAGCTCCGGCGGTGGTTCTTCCACCCGGGGGCACTCCGACGATCAAGTCAGTATATCTCTCAAAGATAATCAAGTACTAAACTGAATACTCAAAACATAAATTGCATACCTTAGACCCACGGGGGTGCCTCTCTTTTATAATATACTCAATCCAAGTCCCACTAGAAGTATGACTTCTATGAACTCTAATTTACTGTTTACTCTGGACTCTTTAAGAGATAAAGATAAACTCCCTAAGAGTTTTATCCTTATCTTGGTTAAGTCCCCTTTTTGCCTTAGGACTCTTGCCCCTTATCTCGGATTCCGATATCTTCGGAGATGACCTCGGCTTCTCCGAGATTACCTCGGCTTAACTACCAGGGCACGTGGCACCTCGGCTGACACGTCGGCGTCACCATGCCACGTGTTGGTATTCAGAAAATATATCCCCACACAATCAGTTTAAGGTGCTCAAACAATTTTTTAAAGATGACAAATGACAATGAAAGTAGCCGAGGACGAATTTTCAAGATCAACAAATGACAAATTAAAACATACATAAATTATATATATATATATATTTAATTTCTTCAATTCAATATCCTCAAATGCAACTGGTGCCACCCCCTTTGATGGAATTTATATTTTGTAATGAAATAATTTGTTAAAACAATTCTTTAAAATAACACCACACCACACCACACCACGTGACCAAAACTACTCCAAGTACAGATAATGGCGGTGTTTGGCAAGATTTGGTTTTGGGTTTTTTTTTTTTCATTAAATAACAAAGTTTTTGTAAAATAAAAAAAAAAACAAAACAAATTCAAGTAAGATATTACATTCAACCTTATAATCATTTCACTTTTTCTCTCATAAATATCACATCCAACCACAAAAAAATCAACTATCTTCCCAAACACAAAATTTTTTTTATCTAATAATATCTTTTAACTAAAAAAACCTACATAAAAACTCACTTCCCGACCACCCACAATGTGATACGCTCTAATCCAATTAGCTTCAATAATTATTAATATTTATAAAATTTATTAAAACAATTCTTTAAAATATGACTACTACCTACCTGCCCCATTGGTTTGCTTTAATCAGATTAGGAAACATGAATTAACCCTCAAGTGATCTCTAGATTGATCCATCTAACGGTGGAAATTAAATCTCACCAAAACAACATCGTTTTGGTGAGTAATTTGCAGACCAAAAAAAAAAAGAAAAAGAAAAGAAGAAATAGCTTTAATTCAAAACATTCAAGGGTTCCTGCAAATATGAAGCATTAAAGAGAGAGAAAATGGCTGAGAGGAGGAGCTCTTTTCACCCCCGACACGCCACCGCTGCTACTAATTTGATGAGAGAATTGAAAGAATGAGAAAGAAAGAGACTTGTTGAGCTTAAAACACTTCAAAACAAAGACTTTAAATCAAACCCATATACATTTAAGCGCTACAAATATGATTTTTTTTTTTTTTGTGATAAAGTGTGTAATTTGATGAGAGAGAAAGAGACCTGTTTAGTTTGTTTATTGATGATTCTGGTTTATTCAACAGCATTCAAAAACCCAAACATAGTGTTGATGTTATCAATGCAATGGGCTTGATTAAGCGTTTGAAGCTCCAATCGGGTAAAATTACTTAAACAACTACGCAAACCCACTGAGAGAAGGAGAGAAGAGGAGGAGGACATCGCCGCCCCTCCCATTCCCACCCCAGACGCGCTGTTGCCTCTGCTACACCCTCCCCCGCCGCACCTCTCATTCCTTCATTTTCCTCTTCCTTTCTTTTCCTTCTAGATCTATATATATATAAATCAAAACAAACAAATATATAAAACATAGAGATGATATATATATATATATATACATATATAAATCAAAACAGCCACGACAGAGATTGGGGATCCTCTTCTCTCTCTCTCTCTCTCTCTCTTCTTGTCTCTCTCTCACTTTGTTTTTGTTTTGTTTTTTTTCAAATTACTCACCAAAATGACTTCGTTTTGGTGAGTTGAATCTCAGCTCTTGGTTCGATGAGTGGGACACGTGTCAACTGCTTGTCTTGCACTCTAGGAGATCACTGTAGGAACATTACTCTATAGGATCTTTATGCGATTGATAGAGCTATCCATTAACAGGAACAGTCACTCTCATAAAATTATTCGGAAATTTATCTCTGTCATATCTTGTGGGTGTTTGAAAAGTGAATTTTTTTGTAAGTTTTTTTAGTTGTAGGATTTTATTAGAGATATATATATATATATATATATATTGTGTATTTAGGAAGATAGTTGGGTTTTTTTGTGATTGGATGTGATGTTTGTGAGAGAAAAAGTGAAATAATTATGGGGTTTGAAGTGATATTTTGTTTGGATTTATTTTTTTTGGTTTTGTAAAATATTTGTCTTGTAGTGAAAAAAAAAAGAAAAAAAAAATCCAAAAACCAAGTTGCCAAACACCACCAATAAATTCTATATAAATCTCATATTATATAAATTAATTTATATCTTATAATTATTTTAGGGGTGGGCGGGGATCGATTACGGCCACGGAACCTTCAATCCGCCGTCCGTCCGCCAGATTGGCGGATTGGAGAAAATCAATCTGCATCCGTCCGCCAATCCGGCAGATGTGGATTGAGCGGATTGGCGGTTTGGCGGATGGATGCAAATCGGTTTGGCGGTTTAAAATTTTATAAATTTTCAACATAATTCAACTTGTGCACTTCCTCAAAAAAAAAAAAAAAGAAGAAAGTATTACAGTCAATGACTTAAAAAAGTACTACAATCACTGTATACATTATCCAAAGAAAAAAAGATTGAAACTTTAGTATATCACAATCCTTGCATGCCTCATCCACATATTACAATCACAGCATGATTCATCTACATAAAGTATTACAATCTGTGGTTATTAAAATATAAAAATAATTCAAACCACCAAAACCATGAGCAGAGCAGTAGTAGAGATTGTATGTCTCTGTACTGTTACATCTATATATATTTTTGAAAACAAAAACTAACCAGTATAAATCATATTTTCTATTTATTATTTTTAGAGTTAGATTTAAAAACTAAAAAATATAGATAAATAATATGTTTATTTTTTTCAATTCAAAAAATATATTCAAGTTGAAAACTTTTTTTCAACAGAATATTTAAACTATTTTTCAATTGAAAACACAAACAAAATATTTAAACAAATTGAAAATACAAAGTCATATAAATTACTAGGGGTACTCGCGGTTTGGCGGTTCAGTTGCGGCCAAAAGAATCTTAAATCCGTCATCCGTCCGCCAAATTGGCGGATTGGAGAAAATCAATCTGCAACTGTCTGCTCATCATCACGTATCCGTCCAAAATGCGGCGGATCGGTTCGATTCGGTCGGTTTTGGCGGATCGGTATATCCGCTGCTCACCCCTAAATTATTTATTCAGAAAATTTTGAATGAATAAGTTTGAGTTAGTAGATTTTTTAAAACAAGATTGTTAGGAATATAAATTTTTTATTAAAATCTTTACTATGTGTGTGGGTGATTTTCTGACCACACTGCCAAACAGGTACCCAGCTAGAGAGCACCGGCAGAATAGATTAAACTCGAACGACCTGCAACAGAAATAAGAGTTTCCAGCGGTGGCTCGTCCACCCGGGGGCACTCCGACGATCAAGTCAGTACTCAATATCTCTCAAAGATAACCAATAGTGTTTAACTCACTAGACAGAATATCAAAAGCATAAAAGACATACCTTAGACCCATGAGGGTGCCTCTCTTTTATAGCCAACATAATCCTAGTCCCAATAGAAGCCTAGCTCTAATGGACTTAGGATTACTGCTAATCTTGGACTCCCAGTAGAATTAGGATAAAACTCTCTAAGAGTCTCATCTTTACCCAAACTGAAGTATTCTCCCATTCTAGGACTCTTGTCCCTTATCCGCTTATCTTGGATTCTGGTATTCTCGCAGATAACCTCGGCCTAGCCGAGATCATCTCGGTGTCATGACCTGGACACGTGGCACCTTGGCTGGCACTTCGGTGACACCTCGGCCACGTGTTGTCATTTAAAAATTATGTCCCCACAACTGCCCCCTAGGTTCTATTACCTCGGCATCCTGAGGTGATGGAACCTATATCATTCCTTTTTTTAATCACGACTCTGGTTTAATTTCAACTTGTAAACTTTTTTCAAGTTTCAACAAATGTTAAACATATTTCGGTTTAACTTTAATTTGTAAACTTTTCTCAAGTTTCAACAAGTGTTAAACATCATCTCGGTTTAACTTCAACTTGTAAACTTTTCTCAAGTTTCAACAAGTGTTAAACATAATCTCGGTTTAACTTCAACTTGTAAACTTTTCTCAAGTTTCAACAAGTGTTAAACATTATCTCGGTTTAACTTCAACTTGTAAACTTTTCTCAAGTTTCAACTTGTAAACATTATCTCGGTAAACTCTTCTCTTCTCGGACTTAATCATCTTAGGCCAAGATCTTGTCTTCTAGGATCTGGGATCCGAGATCTAGAATCCGGGATCGACTTACTTGGGCTGAGCTCTTGTCCTCTCATATCTAGTGTTATCTCGGCTTGACAGGTGAGGTCATCTCGGCATCTTGTCGCTTTCTCTGGAGCTAATCCCTCAGATCCTCCTTGGTTCATCTAGGAGCTCAGCTATCTCCGGATTTCAGCCTCTTTGGTGCACTACTTCCTGTGTCATTGTGAGTCTTTTTGGACCTCCCTCCATTTGTCGCGTCGAAACAAAGGTCCTTCTCCTGAACATGTCGATGTTCTTTGGTTTCAGCTTCCTTGGTGCGATGTGTCCTATGTGAATCTCCCCTTCTTGATTCTCCTCATCCAACCTCCCTTGAAGGTCGGTGAGAATGTTCCTTGGTCCTATCGTGCTGAGGAGTCGTAGGAGTTGTCTTGTAACGCCCCAACTTCTGGGCCGTTAAATACGTACAATAATACAATACAAGTAGGATAGATAACCAAAACATCTTAATATACATATATAACCAGAGTTAATATCACAGGCAATTCGTTTATGTTCCATTACAGGATTACCAAAACATTGCCAAACCAAAAGTTAAAAGAAAAAAAAAAAAAAAAACTAATCTAAGTCTTCAAATGAACCACAGCTCCAACACTTCATCATATTTGCCATCAAAATAACCTTCACCATTGTAAACTGCTTCATCACTTGGCATGGCACGCCATGAGCTTGGAATGCCCAGTAAAAACACACACACCCCCCATATCTTCTATTAACCAATCAACCATACACAAAACAAATTAGGTAACATAACTTACAATATTACAACAAGGTTCTATGAATTAGTAGTTAGACTAGACGACTAGAATCCCCCAAAGAGATCCTTCTATCCAACCATAAGGATTGAACACCGGACTATTCAGAACTCCCCCTTTTGCTACTTTGCAGACCTTACCATCTATGCCCACCTCCCGGTTATTTACCGGTCAATGACATTGATGGACCTCAAAAGGGACGGCCAAACAAGTGGGCTTGCTTACACCCAAATCGTGCCTAGGGCTCACTTACACCCTGCACATACCATACCAAATCGTGCCTAGGGCTCGCTTACACCCTGCACATACCATACCAAAGGGCTCGTTTACACCCTGAAACCACCGCATAGAGTCTGAATACATCCGTGTCAACCTAGGGGCTCGCTTAGACTGCTTGTACAGGACTTAACTCAGTTGGTTTTAATTCCATTCACATGTTTATTACATAAATCATTCTGAAGCACAAGGGTGAACGTCACCCATTACCAACCCCTTTCTATTTCCCATTTCCCATTTATTAGATCTTTTGCCAAGCAAGCTAGTTACATTCGATAATTCGGTAATATAAAAGAGCATGAGACAAACATAAGAAATGAAATATAGCCCATGATAATCATACATAGGTATGGTAAGGCAAGCAGATAACATTAGGCATGCTTTAAAACACTTAGAGACAAACAATACAACAAAACACTATTTCCAGCATTGTTCGGTTCTGCAGGTCTAACAAGAGTGCTTAGGGAAAAATACTTCTAGGTCAAATTAGGGGCTGAAATTGCACAGAAATAATAATTAACCTGTCTAGTTTCAATTCCAATTCACAGAATGTGCATAGCACCTCCAAAAATTCATCTACAAGCTATATTCGAAAACCTGTCCAGATTTGTCATCCGTTGGGAAAACTAGCTTTCCTCTCAATCTACCCAATTATTTTCACCCAAATAAATTCCATTGAAAAGAGGACTCAAAATCCTAAATTTGTATAGAAGAACCAACCTGAGATGATTTTTCTGGAATTTTATAAAATTGCAAGAAGTGGGCTGTTTTTCAGAGACTCAGGACCAGATATTTAAACAAGGTATCCAAGCCCTAAAACACACAATTAGGGTCTAATAAAATTACCACAAGCTCTAAACACACCAAATATCTCACACTAAATTCAGAATTAAGAAATAAATAAATTTGATATTTCTTTTAAATTAGAGAAATTGCAGCAGTGCCTAATTTGACAAATTTGTAAGGCAAAGTCACTAAATCAAACCCACACTCTTATATACATCAAAAACCCTATTTCCCATTAACATGAAACACAAGAGGGCATCTAACAATAGGATGGGATGGTGAAAGAATTGGAGAAGACAAGGGGAAGAAGTGTTCTTACCTTGACTCAAGAAGGTACCATTTTCTTCCTTTTCTTTTCTTCTTCTTCTCTACTTCCCTTTAATCACACTCTCCTTCTCTCACCCTCTCCTTGGCTACTGGTATGTGTGTGTGCGCGTGGAATTGAGACAAGGCACTCAATTTATAGGAAATAAGCTTGGTCTTAGTTTAATGACTAAGGAAGCATAAAATATCTAGATATTTTTTTATTTTGTTTTTCAATCAATTCCCACCAAAATATTATTTGTGACACCTATGTACATAGTCAAATAAATAATAAATATTCAAATAAATAATAAATAAAAGAACAACAAAAACAAAAATAAAAATAAAAATAAAATGTATGAATTAATTTATAAACTAAGAGGTAAATAAATAAAAACCAAGTTTTAGGGTATTTCCAATTATAAAGTGGTGTTCTCGGTTTAATTTTGATAATATACAGGAAAATTATTATTTATTGGGCCATTTTGCAGACTTTTACGAAACTAGGTGCTAAAATGCTATTAAACTAAGGCTCCGGGTTTCATGTGTAATTACCAAAAATTAGGGTCTCTACATGTCTTCTGCCCCCCTGCCTGGGCATCTTTCTTGGCTGCTGAAATCGGCGTATCTTGTGACGGGAACGGTGGCTGGAGGTCATCCTCGTTATAATATTTGCTTTGGTCTAATTTCTTCGGTACGTCGCCCTCCTGATCGACGTCTTCTTCTCCGTGATTCTTATCACGAGTTTCTTCGTTGTAGTTGTCTTCTTCGACGCCAAGGTCAATATGTTTCCCACTCTCAGTAGGTGTGTCGTCCCTAACCTTCTCTTTCGGTCTATCGTTGGCCATCTATTCTCCTTTCGTTCCCACAGACGGCGCCAAATTGTGTGGGTGATTTTTTGACCACACTGCCAAACAGGTACCCAGCTAGAGGGCACCTTCAGAATAGATTAAGCTCGAATGACCTGCAACAGAAAGAAGAGTTTCCAGCGGTGGCTCGTCCACCCGAGGGCACTTCGACAATCAAGTCAATACTCAATATCTCTCAAAGATAACCAATAGTGCTTAACTCACTAGACAGAATATCAAAAACATAAAAGACATACCTTAGACCCATGAGGGTGCCTCTCTTTTATAGCCAACATAATCCTAATCCCAATAGAAGCCTAGCTCTAATGGACTTAGGATTACTGCTAATCTTGGGCTCCCAGTAGAATTAGGATAAAACTCTCTAAGAGTCTCATCTTTACCCAAACTGAAGTCTTCTCCCATTCTAGGACTCTTGTCCCTTATCCGCTTATCTCGGATTTCGGTATTCTCGCAGATAACCTCTGCCTAGCCGAGATCATCACAGTGTCATGACCAGGACACGTGGCACCTCGGCTGGCACTTCGGTGACACCTCGGCCACGTGTTGTTATTCAAAAATTATGTCTCCACACTATGTATTCACATGAATGTAAGACTCATACTCGTGTTAATGTTTGGAAAAAAATAGATAGAAATTTTAAGGTCACTAACCATTTTGATTCATAAATGGATGAGCAAAAGAGGGAAAAGGTAGGCAAGTAAAGTTTTGATATATAGAAAAATAATCAGTTTATAATAATGTGACAACGATAATTTAAATAATAAAAAAAAATCAATTCTTTCAATTTTATATAAGAAGTAGACTAGTTATTTCTTACATTGTGGGTTTCTCATAAAGTTCGCTTTAATCATTCTATTTGCTTATTTTGTAGTTATATGTAGATTATTCGTTAAAAAATAATTGAATTAATCCAATAATTTCTTTCTTTATTAAAAATTAAATAACAAAAATAATTTTGAGAATATTAAATTAATTTCTTAAAAGAACAATTTATACATATAAACCAAAAATATAAGGGGGATATTACTCTCCAGTGGTAACAACAAAAACTTATTACAAAATCATGAAATTTTTTATAATTTTAATTATAAATATTTATAAAATTTTCTACTGATTTGTAATTATATTTTTTAAAATCCACTGATTGATATTTCTTCAAAATATAACCAGATGGAATATTAAAGTATGTGTTATTTTTGGGAAGTTGGCTTTTAGCAATTTTTTTTGGTTTGTAGCAATGGTTAAAAGTTGGTTTTTCACATTTTTTTTTTCATTTGGGAAGTTGCTTTGATAAAATTACAATTTTATCTCTCATAAGTCAAAACGTACTGCATGATTGAAGTTATAAATATTTTAAACTAATGGGGATAGTTTGATCATTTTATTATGATTTGACATTATAAATAAATATAAATAAAAAAGTCAAAAGTAAATTTTTACTAACTTCTCAAATTATTTATTTGAAAATGTCAAAAGCTTAGTTAAAAGCAAAACAAATTATTTTTTGCCATTTTTTCAAAATATGCTTATGTCATGTGCTGGACCTATAGGATAGGATTGGCTAGTCCAATCTTTTCAATTAATTTGTGTAATGGTAGATATTTTGATTTAAAAATAAGAAAAAGTTATATTTGAATTGGATAGTGAAAAAATAGTTTCATATTCATACTGGTGCAAGTTTTTTTTGTATATATATAGGGCAAGTCTTTTTTGTATATCAAAATTGTATAAAAAGAATTTTATTTTTAGTGAAATTATTTTTAAAATAATCCATTTATTTGTAATTTTTTAAGAAAAATTAGTGATCACAAAGTTTGCATACAAATTTTAAAAAATATATTAAAAAAGGGGGAATTACACACTAGTGGTGTGCAAAAAAACATTTAAAAAATGATAAATTTTACAAATATTAATAATTAAAATTATAAATTTTTTATTATAATAACTTTTCAAAACCTCAATAGTAGTTTTCCTTTAAAGAAAAAGCAATGCATTGAAAATATCATATCTATTCTAGTGAGACGTATGAAAAGATGTGTTAATTATTGGTCTGACATTGCTCATTTGGATAATAATTGTGTTTAATTTTAATTTTTTGAATTTAATTTTTTTTAAATTAAGTTTTTTTTTTATTTTTAATAAATATTTTTAAAAATTTATGCAATTTTTTGTTTAATTAAATATATCAAAAAGTAAAATATTTATAAAAAAATATTTTAAAAAATTAATAAATATACAAAAATATACTAAATTCTCATTTTTTTATATTTTTGATATTTATTAAATTTTCTTAAAAAAATTTCGCAAATATTATATTTTTTAAGCATATTTATGTTAATATATCTAAAAATTTTAAAAATTATTTAAAATATTAAAAAAATTAATAAAAGTATAAAAATACAAAAAATATTTCAAATATTTCAAATTTTGAAAAATTGAATTTTAAAAATTAAAACTAAACAAAATGAATAGTGTCACAATAATTACATAGAAAGATGAGTCAACTATTCGTCTGACATGATTCATTGGAATGATAATAGGATAGTGTCACAATAATTTCAAAAATTTTATAGGGGATGAGACTTGTAGAAAGAGGATCCGGTGTGACTGTTGTGTAATTGTATGACTTATTTGGGTTCTGTTTTGATAATTCGAATCATTTAAATTTAAGAAAATATTGAAAATAATATACTTGTAAAAAATCAAATTAATCAGATATCAATAACTTGTTCGTCAAATGACATCTTTATATAAAAAAAAATGAATATGTATGCATCAAATTAAATATAAATATTATTTGATGAAGATGTTATTAATATCTGATCAACTTGATTTTTTACAAGTATATTGTTCTCGATATTTCTTAAAATTTAAACGATTCGAGTCATCAAAATAGGACGCGAAATAAGTCTCACAGGTTATACAACAATCACTGTTGTGCCTGATGCACAGCAGTAACACTAGATCTGTAAAAAGATGAGTCAATTATGGGTTTGGCATGATTCATTGGGATAATAATAGGATAGTGTCACAATAATTATTACTCCATTCGTTTCAAAATAATAATCATTATGATTGTTTTTAATTTTTTAAAAATATTTTTCAAAAAATTTTATTTTGTTATTTGAAAAAATTACTCATAAATCTCATTTGGAGAAAAGTTATTCCATTTAGTCTTAGAAGTTTTCTTTCAAACACTACAGGAAATTAGGGATTTAACGGCGTTCATTTAACGGCGTTTAAGTAAACGTCACTTTTTCTAGCAATTAACGGCGCTTTTTAAACGTCACATTTGTTATAAATTAAAACGGTACCGTTTTGGGAGTGGAAGGCGTTTGAAAAGCGCCTTCAAATCTGGTCTCTCTTCACAGCCACTACTGTCTCTCCAAACCTTTATTTTGAAAACCCTATTTTTAGCACCGCCGTCTAGACGATTGAATCCTGTCTCACTCACTCTCTTGCTCTCTCTTTCTCGCAGAGAATCGAATCTGTTTCTCCAAATCTGGATCGATTCTTCTTTAGTCTCTTACTCAGTGATTCTTCTTCGATTCTTCTTCAGTTCGGTGATTCATCTCGGGATTGCGATTTCGACGTTCGATTTTGAGCACAGCTCCGTGATTTATCTCCATGGATTTGGAACTCTTCGTCTTCTTCAATCAGAGGTTAGTTGTTCTGTTTGTGATTTATCTCTGTTTTGGATCAATGTTTTGCTTAGTGAATACTTTTGGTTAGGGCTCTATATAGGTCTTAGGGCTCTCGATTCTTCTTCACTCTTTTACTCAGTGATTCTTCTTCGATTCTTCTACAGGTCAGTGATTCATCTCGGGATTGTGATTTCGAAGTTCGATTTTGTAGTATTTCCTAATGAGTAGTTCGTTGATTGATTCTTTTCGTACTGACATAAATTTTTTTATGGATTTTTTTTTGTTGGAATAGCTTGTTGATATTGTGATTCTTATTGTACCATTTTCCTTGCGTGTTAAATGTTCGATAAAATGTGTCAATGGAAAACTTTTGTTATTTTTATTTTACCTTTTAATGTTTAGCCAAACACCAAAAAATAAAAATGATGATGGGATCTTCCAAGCAATGTATTAAAAAAACCAAACTAACCTGACCAGACCCTTTGGTTCTCGGGTTTTCTGGGTATTTTGTGCAGCCTTACTGATAATAATGTGAAAAAACTGTTGGAAACTGCAGCTTCTGATCTACTACTAGAACATGATAAGTTTTTGTTGGAAATATATGTTTTACATTAATCTTTGAGTTGCATAAGATTAATTTTTTTTCTCTCTCTGTTTTTCTCATAGTTTAAAATTTTTAATGATATATATGTATTTGTTTATTATTGAGTGTAATCCTAAAATTCTGATAATTTTTTAAATTTCTAGATCACATCATCTTTGGATTATCCTTTAACAGCTTTGAGCCAATCAAATGGAAAAGGTAGAGGATCTATGTTGTGCTTGTGTAGTTCAATATCATAATCATCATGAATCAATTTATATATGTTGTGTGTTGTCAATAAACTAAAGCTGTTGAATTGGCAGTATAAGCTGGGTAAGGTTAGGGTTCTCTTCTGGAATTAACTTTGTTTTGTAATTAATATTTTCAATATGTTTTTGACCATTTTGATTTTCTGTTTAGCTTCTCAGAAAATCACACATTGATTGAAAATGGATTTTTATTTATTTATTTCTGAATGTGCAAGGCTTGTAGTTCTATATACACAGTGGTTCTCATTTATAGACATGGTCTGAATTTAGAATGAAACCTGATCGTAATTGGTTTTACATTCAAGTTGGTTGAAAAGTTTAGTTTCTTGATATTGATAATGCCACACTATCAATATTTGAATAACTAACCAGGCCACCTTAGCCTTTATGTAGTCCAAAAGTAGATGGGTACGGCATCAATTACAACTTATTTTGTGCATTGTAATAGCTCAACTAGATGCATAAAAATGACGTGGAAAACAGGCAGGGAAAACGACAAAGGAAATTTGTTGAGAAGTTCATTTTTAAGGGGTGTGTAGCATTCAGTCAAAAACTTCTCTTAAGGTTTTTGTTGATGATGTTAACTTTTTTTTTTTCCTTACAATAAAGTAACAGGAGTGAATTAATAAAAACCTAAACTTCAGGGAGGTTTCTGTCATTTCAAAAATCTCAAGGGAGGTTTTTCTACCATTTCATTAAAATTCAAGGGAAATTAGTGTAATTGGAAACTAAACCTTAAAAGAGAAGTTTCTGTCATTTTAATAATTTCATAAACTTTAGGGGATGTTGGTGTGATTGAAAATAAAACCTCAAAGAGGTTTAAGTCATTTCAGAAACTTCGGGGAAGGTTGTTACAAATTTACGACCTCAGAAGATACTTGGAATTTCCTTCAAAAAATAGTTTATTAAATAAATAATTTCTATGTTTCAGCATTCCACAGAAAGTAGCAGCAGGGTTTCATGAGCCTTAGTAATAGGCTGAATTGAATTAATTGAAGATGGAAATAATTTGAAGAATGAATGTTGCTTGCATGTTCTAAGATTTAACTGTTGAGATAAAAATATTCTGCAACTAGATTTTCTTATGAAATGAGGCCAATTTTCCCAAACAGATTTGTTTGAGATTCTTTTTTAGTTTCCTGGAAAGAGCATTGATAAAGAAGTAGAGAAATAACGGTTCAAATCATCCATAGGCTAATGCAACCGTAGAACTTCATATCAGCATCGCTTGTTGCTTCCATTGGCTCTGTAACCATGCATATATCATTTCTTAACCACAACGATGTTCCCTGCTCTGCTTCATTACTTAGATTAGCAAGTATGTCATGAAATATTTGTGTTAAGGAATTTTTTTCCCCTTGCGCTTGGATTTTTCATTGGAATGATCAGAAAATGGTAGTAACATTACAATATAACTATTCCCTTCACTTTTCAGAAAATGGTCCATGCTGTATATTGTTCATCAATCCCTCTGAAAAAAATAACAATGAAACTAGACAGAAGTGAACATCTTGATTGTTCTTGGAGGTTTATTTTATTCATAATTCTTACCCCTAGGAGTTGATGATAGTGTTTTTCAATCAATATCTGGTCACAAGAAACTCACACTGCTTTCACTGTTTCCTTGCAGGTTTGTCCCATATGCTCCATAAAAGTTGTGAGTGACATGTTAAGTCATATCACTCTGCAACATGGACATTTATTCAAGATATCCTTTGAAATGTTTTATTGTGTATTTATTGTCTCCTTAGCATTAAACAACATTCATAATTGCTGTACGGTTAACCTTAGAACCATGTTCAGTACCAATTGAGGTTTTCTTTAACTGAATATTACATGCAGAGACGTCGCAGATTACGTAGAGTTGTGATTCCCAACAGTAAGTTGATATAGAATAGCTATAAAATTGAGTAATTAAGTGATCATGATTAGGGGCAATTTGGGTATGGTCTCGCATTATTCAACAACAACCCAACGTCTAGCCCAATCAAATGTTTTATTGAATAATTTCGGAGGTAATTATTCTTTCTCCTTCCTGTATCTTTCTATAATTTTTTTTGACTTTAACAATGAAGCAAAATTTGAAATGGCAAGTTTTCTAAAAAATTTGGACCAATTTGATTTCATCAAGGTATGCCGAAATAAGTATTTAGTATCTGTGACCCATAAAAAATTTCGTTATGTATCAGTATCTGTTAATCTGTTTTTCTGCTGCTGTGTGGCTGGTCTGCTACTCTGTATCTGATGCTAATCTGCTGTGTATCTGCTACTGTTTTTGGCTTCTGCTAGCACTAGGTTTGAAAAGTCATGATTTTGAATTTGGGTTTCCACTTAAATTGTTTCTACTGCAAATATTTGTCTTTAGTTGAATTAAGGTTCTCTTTATTTATATATATATATATATATATATATATGGTTGCCCTTTATTCTTTGTGACAAAGTGAGAGGAAGCAATTTTGTGTTTTTCGTGTGGAAAAGATACTCTGCCTGGTAATGAGAAGACAATTTATCTGTTAAAAAAATTTGCATCTAGGAAAAACAAGAACATCTACATAATTGTAATCGTTCGATTATTTGACCTTTGAGTTCTTTTTGGAAACCAAATGGCCAAGTGAATCAAAATTCTGGCTATGTTTGGTAGAGTTATTTAAAAAAAAAATAAAATGTTTTTTGTTCTCAAAGTAGCATAAAATAGAAAAAGAAATTGAAAATGGTTGGGTTGGTTGTTGTTGGAAACTTTTCTATAAACCTGAGTTAAAAAGAACCAGTTTTAACTCAAGCTATTTGGGAATTATCTAAATGTTGTTTCCCGACTCTATTTTTTTAAACTACTTCAAACAGGTTATTACTTATTTTCATTCCGTTGTTTTGTTGATAACAGCATGGGGATGGAGTTTTCAAAAGTATAGATCATACATCTACTTGCTCTTCAACTGCAACTTGATTCTTTTGGAATGTGAATTTTATTAACTGTTTATGGTTTCTAAGTTTTGGTTCCTCCTCGTTTGTCTACACTCTCCCCTATATTTGTGAAATGGATGTGTTTGTTGGGTACTAAAATTATCTGTGTTGGCTCTGATGTTTTAATTTTGTGTTTTTGGAGCAGATTGTTGTTCGCTAAATGAATTACCTGCAGAACCTTCAGAAATCATGGGGAGTAGTGGCACACCAAACGAGCAACAACTGCCTAGAGCATGTAATGTTGCTTTTAATTCATTGCCGACAATACATATAAATGAACAAATAGCACCACAAGAGGTTAGAAGTATGCAAAATCAGCTACTGTTTTCATCTGATTCTGGTGGAAGAATGCTTTTAAAATCATATCCCAAGACAATTGCTTGTGAGGAGTCAATGGGGTTATATGCAAGTAAGGATTTTCTTATGTCGCAACAAACCTGTCATCAGAGAAAATATTTTGCTCCTCACTGGTCCGTTGAATCTGTTAATGAGGCATTAGAGGTCAGTCTGCCAATGTATTTCAATCAGTATTTGTTTTGATACTGTTTATTATTGCACCGAATTATTGATCTTTTTAGACCATGTAAATACATCATGGAGAAGAAGAAGGTTGTTATCATATTTAGTGTTTAATTCTGCAGAAAGGCAATGTCTTTAAAGCGCTGTTTCGTGTGAATGCTCACAACAGACTTGAGGTGCGTTATAATTTTTTCCCTGTATTTCTGTTGCATCTCCTTATTCTATTATGATGCAAATATTATGCACTATTCTGTGTTGTTAGGCCTATTGCAAAATCAATGGAGTTCAAACAGATGTTCTCATCAGTGGAATTGCTGCTCAGAATAGAGCTGTAAGTCTGGGGTTGCTTTTTCTAGTGATGTTCTATTGCAAAATAGTTAATTTTGGCACTTGGGTCGATATAAAGTGATAGGAAGTTAACTCACTAATCTTGATTTGTTTGCTTTCTGTTCCTTCATCAGCTGTATACTGTTAATCATTGGCAGTTCCATTTTTTCTTTAATTCATTGCCAAAGAATGACATCTTAGTATATGATAGTCAATGATTCAAATTTGTACTTCATTGTTTTTCGTTTCAGAAGTTAACAAGTTTGATTTGTTAGTCTATGCAAACACCGTGGATGCAATTAGTGAACTGTTACATTAGATTATAAATGCAATAACATTTTTGTGGGGATGGGTATGCATTAACAACTTTTTACAACCTTGGGGAAACCGTTTTTGCCTTTCATTTGAAGCAACAAGGGGTCAAAATTCAAGGAAATGAAACATGCAATTTACTTAATCGGTCATGTGACTAATTTTGGACATTTTACCTGGCAATACTTTACATTTACATTGTTACCAGATGCTTAAAAGGAAGATTACTATTGTTATTCACCCAAAAAAAAGATTACTATTGTTATTATGGTGGTTCATATTGTTATTTATTGAAATAAATGAAAAAACCAATTTGAACCTAGACAGAGTAATCTGATTATCACATTGTCTGAGCTTGAGGGATCATTTATCAATTCACTTTTTGCAGGTGGTTCATGTTGTAAAATCAGATTCCAGACTTGCAAATAATGATCTACCTGTTGATATCCAAAGGTTGAGATGTCGTGCTCTGTATTATGCTCTCCACTTCTCTCCTTTCTATTGACAATCTTGGGAAGGTTAGAACTTTTGTCTCTCCAGCATTCATCTGCCAAATAAATTTGGAATCTAGTTCCAGTTACAATTGAATTGATCTTACCAAAATTCTGAATGCTCCTTATAATTTTATTACAAATTTTGGGACTTCCTGTGTTGAATTGATAATGATTATAATCAATGAAACATTTGCCACCATGCATGGTTTTGGATCTATTACTCCATTTGAAATGGAATCACAAAATTTTTGAAATCTCATTAGCATTTAAAACCTTACGAGGTTTGTACAGAATGTTGCTCCGAGTATGATGTAGGTGGTAATTTACTTTTGAGAGGTCTCCTATGGGGATATTCCTGTTAAATTAGGTTCTGAGAATACATGACAGTGAGACCGCAGAAGCTGGTGGAGCGGCTGAGATCCCGTGAGGGAAGATACATTGCTCTTCATCTGAGATATGAGAAAGACATGTTATCTTTCACTGGCTGTATTATAATGTACATTCTGGGTAAATGCAATTTAATTGTCTTGGCTATGTATCTTATTCTTATATTTAAGTTATCAACTTGGCTTTTTTCAGTGATGGTTTTTTTTTTTTTTTTTTTTTTGTGGTAAATTTGTGATGTCTTTGTACTCTTCAAGTTATGTAATTTTGTATTCTTTCCATATGACTTGAGTTGTACAATTTTGATGGTATAGAAGACAAAAAAGAAAGTATGGGCCTTGCTTAAATTTGATATTGTCTGATATAGGTCTCTCTTTGTATCTCCATAAAAGTAAAGAGTATACTCAATAATTTTAGTCCTCACTGTCCTCATTGGATGCAGGTCTGGGAGAAGTAGCTCAGCTACGGACCAAGTGTGTGTGTGTGTGTGTGTGTACGTCTATGTAGGTTTTTTGTTCATAAATATATATACAACTCGGATAACAAGTTGAGTTGTGACTAGTTCTCATAATTTTCACATTCATTGTTATTGACCTCGCCAAGGGAATTTCTGATATCTATAAGTTTCCATTTGTCGCAGATTGTTACTTCACCTTGAAGGCATGGAATGCACAGAATGCTGGAGCAGCAGCTCTTCTAGTTGTGAACGACAGAGTTGAACCTTTGATCACCATGGACACCCCAGAAGAAGAGGACACAGCACCAGATTATCTGCAAAAAATAACTATCCCTGCAACACTAATTAGCAAATCTTTTGGTGAAAATATCAAGAAAGCTTTATCTAATGGTGAGATGGTTAACATAAATCTTGACTGGAGAGAGTCTCTTCCACATCCTGATGATCGGGTTGAGTATGAGTTCTGGACAAATAGCAACGATGAGTGTGGGCCCAAATGTGATAGTCAGATCGAGTTCGTCAAGAGTTTCAAAGGATTATAATGTTTGATCTTGTTTAATTGGATTATAATGTACTGTATGGTTCCAAATGTACTGTATGGTTCCAAATGTATCATCTGTTGCATATAGTTTAGGCTCATCTTTGGATGGAAGACAAGTGGTATTTTTAATATTATAAGCCATATTAGTGTGCTTTCTATTCCTTTTTAATTTTTTTGGGCAAATTACACTTCTTGACCATTTTGATTTTAATTGATGTATTTAAAGTCTGAACACAAATTGTTTCTATTTTTAGGTGTGCAATGCATTGTTTCTTATTTTTAATTTTGTTTTCAAGCTTAGTTTATTTATTATTTTAATAAACATCAATTATTAGTTCTTAATAATTGTTTGATAGGTATTTTTTTTGGTCAACCGTATACAATTAGCACAATTTAAAAATAAAAAAAAAGGTTATGGTGGCGTTTAAAAAACGTCACTATATCCCACCCCAACGGTTAGATTTTTAAAAGTTATAAATGTCTATGACAGCGTTTTCAAAAACGTCGCTAAATGTTACTTTGACGTCATGGTACAGTTAGGTAGGACATTTGGCGGCGTTTTTAAAAACGCCGCCTATACTAATATAACGACGTTTTCCAAACGCCATAAAGCTATAGCGACGGCCGCGTCATCGGCGTTTGGTACTAAACGTCACAAAAAGAATTAGTGACGTTTCTAATACTTTTAGCGGCGTTTAAAAACTAAAAATGAATTTTCCAGCAGTGAAACTAATTAGTCATTTTTATTTTGGGTATGTTATATTTCCTTGATTTGGGGGTTTGAAAGTTTACTCGTTTGCCCTTGTGTGTGATTTTGTTTGGATTTTTCCTAATGTTGGGTGTGCGTGAGTAAGGTAAATTTTTACATTTCTATTTTTTTTTTTTTTTTTTTTTTGGGTGAGGATTTAGTGGAGTGATTTGTAGGTGTATGTGTAGACGCGCCCCAAAGGCCTCAATGCTACAGTTCAGACACATTTGTCACGGTCCATAATCTAATCTCACAATATGCGATGTGAGATTGATAAATCACCAAAGAGTCCAAATCTGGCAAATCGTTTTGGAAAACTGATTTTTAAGAAAGAAGTGTCAAACATGGACTGTTTTGGCAGATACAGAGTCGCCACCTAAATATTTTATTTTGGGGGAATTTAGGAAACCTTGACTCGTGCCTGAGGCCACGTGTCCGTCATCACCAAAGTTGCATCGGCTCGGGAACTTGGGTACGATTGGGGAAGGTCATGCAATGAGCACCCCCGCTCGCCCGATCAAAGATCGGCCACTACTAAACATGATATCTTGTTTTTAAAAACATATGCGTTCTTATTCCGGTTATTAGCTAGAATTTACTATGTGATGTGCACAACGCACAAGTATAGACTAGATCGCCTAAATTGGAACAACACATCTCATGTTTGTTTGAAAATGGTTTGAAGGTGTTACTCGCAAGTAGGCTAAGACGTGGATTTGCCACCCTCGAGTGGGCTTAGAAATCATGATTTTGCCACCTCAAGTGGGCTTGAAACTCGCATTTCGATGAATTGTTCCAATTCAAGCAATCTAACCTTCACCCACAAACATTCAGGCAGTTATATCACATAAGCAAATAGCCTCATGGCAAGTATGAAGTCATGGCAACACTCACACTCATGCAAGATGCTAAAACATAAACGCTTACCTAGTTCTCTGAGCCAAAACAGAAACTAGTTAGTAATCAATGCATGATCCTAGTTCATGTTAAGATGGCTAATGCAACACATGCAAAATGCAATTAGAAACAGGCTCGGCTATTTCTAAGATGACATATGAGATGCAACTTGATACATGTATTCAAATTGGTATTAAAATACAATGCAGTTAGTATGATGCGTCGAGCCTGGTGCATGCAAGATAGATGAATGAATGCAAACATGTATAGCATAAGGATGCTAATTGAAACATGACCTAAAACTAACCATTGAAAGTAGGTAAGTAAAAGGGAGAAAGACGTGGGGTTAGAAGATATTCACACACGCACGCACACTTATTACAAAATTCGCCCTCTCGATGGAGGGTTCGAAAGAAAAATACAAATTGACTAATTAACTAACTAACTAGCTAATTAATTATTACATAACACTTAACTAATTAAACAAATTAATTAAACTATGAAAACAGTAAAAACAGCCTCGGGAAGAGGGGTGCACGTGTGCTCGGATGGCTTCGCTCGGAAATCCATCGCTATGTCACATGTTGCCTCTGTTTGCACTGTTTTGCTCCTCTGAAAGCTGCACAAGTCCCAAGGGGATGCTTTTGAACCACTCCCTAAGCACTGTGGGATGTCACCGGCTAAGAGACAAGGCCATCAGCCATGGGAAATTGATCATCGACCAAATGTAAGGCTCTCGGCCAACAATGTTTAGCTGACCGGCACTGAAGATGGCCGACCGGCCATATCTTCCTGCAGAATGCTGTGTTGCTGCAGCAGAGGACAAACAGAGCATGGCAATGCATTTTCAAGGCAAAGTGTGCATCACCACCCTCCTTATCATGTTTAAGACTCAAAGGAGTATGGTTCTCGACCATCGGGCCATCAATCACGCATTTCAATGCATGATGGCCAAAGAAGCCAAGTGTGCAACTTCAATATCAAATGAAATGCACACAAAACACATAAAGGGGCCCCCAACCTCTATCATGGTTGATCAAGGGGCAAGGGATGCATGCACAATGCTATGCAACCTAAGTATGCAAGCAAACTAATGCAACATGAGCATGCAAGCAACAATGCTATACAAGGCAATTAGCATATAACAATATGCAAAGACAAGCATGCAAACAAGCATGTAACTTAACAAGCATGCAAACATGCAAGGCACTAAATATGCAACAAGCATGCGACAACATGCAAGGCAAGCATGAGACAACATGCATAGGATGGACTTAAACCAAAATGGACGACTCTCAAATAGGCCCAAATCAGTGGCCAAAATGATGCAACAAAGGCATGAAATACACATACAAACATGCATGCTAGTTAACCTAACACTTAGGCATAAAAAGGCGACTTTCAAGCACACTTAAAAGAGACAAATATGGGCATGTAACAAACATGTTAAGCTCCGAAATCATGCTAGGGATGATGCCAAATCAACCAAACTAAGCAAGTAAGGCATGCAATAAAGCCCAAAACTCGAAACTAGCCAAGTGACTCAAACCAAGGCTACATGAAGCAAGTCCCTAAGGGCCAAGGGGACCTAAAACAGTCCTTAAGCAGGTCTAAACAAGACCAAAAACATGATCGAAACTAGCTAGAATGCAACGCCAAAAACATGAGGCATGCAAGGCCACAAAAGAGGTGTTACACTACACCTAACACAACCAAACATGACATGATTTAAGCAACTAAAATCAGAGTTATGGCATGTCAAAGTAAGCCCAAAAACCCACTTGGATGACATCCCAAAGACCTAAATCATAATGGCATACACAATGGCACATTCATGAGGTATAAAACACAAACCCTTTAAGACATTAAAGGAGTAACAAATGCAAGTATATGAGTATACTATATGGACTGAAATAACATAACAAGTGATTCCAAATCACTGAAATGAGCCAAATAGAGCATGCTAGTGACTTGGACACTCAAAGCTAACAAGCCAAAATGCATGATGGCTATACAAAGCATGGCATATATGGTCAAAACAACTCAAATCAGAGGTTAAGCATGTTACAACAAGACTAAAAGCTTCATGGAGTCGAGCCAAAATCATGCTAGAAACATGGCTTAAAGCATGATGCATGTTAAGGCAAATCATGGGATTACAAGACAAGTGCATGGAGCATGCATGGTATGTCCAAACCAACTTAAAACAATGCTATATCATGGAAAAACAAACCTAATATATACTGAAATGAAGCTAAAATAGGCTAAGCATACAAGCCACTAACATATAAGCCATTTATGCTAGTATTCAAAACAACAAAGATAAGGGGTGACCCTCTCCTATTTAAGACCCCAAAACCACCTCTCCACCATTGAAAATCCTCTGGATTTCAGTGGTAGAGAGGCCATGCAAAGCTAATAACAAAGGCCATAATGGATGGCCTAAAACAAGGCCTTGGAGGGGGTAAACAACCCCAAACAAAGAAGAGACCTTAAACAAAGTTCTAAAGCAAGTAAAAATAGAACTTTTATCAGTTAATAGCTAAGCTTAAAACAATAAGCAAGAAGGGCTAAAAGCTTAAGCAAGAAAGGAAGATCTAAAGTAAGAATGCTCACCATTGAAGAACACCTTCAAGAACACAACACCAGCACCTTTCTCTGATCAAAAACAACTCAAGAACCCTAATAACAACTCCTTAGAACCTCATCAACCAAGGATGGTGTAATGCTAGGTGTTTGAGTGCAATAGTATGAACAAAAATCACTTTAGGTCACAAATACACACACAAATGATAGAGAAGGGGAGATAGAGAGATAGAGAGATACAACTTTTTCTAACCCTAATTTTAGAACCCCCGAGAAGGGAGGAAGGCCTCCTCTCTTATAGAAATCCCAAATTGCAAAGCTTCTTGGAGAAGCTAAGCAAAGCTCAAATCCCTCCATACACGTGGAGGGGGTCAATTGTGCATGCCAGTTGTTCCAGCTGGCATAAAATATCTGCATAAAGCAGATGAATAGGGTTCGGCCACCAAAAATGGTCGATCGACCAACACAATGGCCGGCCGACCAAAAACAGTGTTGATCGGCCAACACACCTGGTTGATGGCAAGAAAACAGGGCCGGTGGCCTCAAGCCTTGGCCGGTGGGTTGAGGGCAAGGCAAAAAAACCTCCCTCTTTCCTTAGAAGCAAAAACATAAGTGTTTGGTTCACAGCCAAGCACAAAACAAACCAAGGCTACATGAAGCAAGTCCCTAAGGGCCAAGGGGACCTAAAACAGTCCCAAGGCAAGTCTAAACAAGACCAAAAACATGCTCGAAACTAGCTAGAATGCAACGCCAAAAACATGAGGCATGCAAGGCCACAAAAGAGGTGTTACACTACACCTAACACAACCAAACATGACATGATTTAAGCAACTAAAATCAGAGTTATGGCATGTCAAAGTAAGCCCAAAAACCCACTTGGATGACATCCCAAAGACCTAAATCATGATGGCATACACAATGGCACATTCATGAGGTATAAAACACAAACCCTTTAAGACATTAAAGGAGTAACAAATGCAAGTATATGAGCATACTATATGGACTGAAATAACATAACAAGTGATTCCAAATCACTGAAATGAGCCAAATAGAGCATGCTAGTGACTTGGACACTCAAAGCTAACAAGCCAAAATGCATGATGGCTATACAAAGCATGGCATATATGGTCAAAACAACTCAAATCAGAGGTTAAGCATGTTACAACAAGACTAAAAGTTTCATGGAGTCGAGCCAAAATCATGCTAGAAACATGGCTTAAAGCATGATGCATGTTAAGGCAAATCATGGGATTACAAGACAAGTGCATGGAGCATGCATGGTATGTCCAAACCAACTTAAAACAATGCTATATCATGGCAAAACAAAACCTAATATATATTGAAATGAAGCTAAAATAGGCTAAGCATACAAGCCACTAACATATAAGCCATTTATGCTAGTATTCAAAACAACAAGGAGAGGGGGTGACCCTCTCCGATTTAAGACCCCAAAACCACCTCTCCACCATTGAAAATCCTCTGGATTTCAGTGGTAGAGAGGCCATGCAAATCTAATAACAAAGGCCAAAATGGATGGCCTAAAACAAGGCCTTGGAGGGGGTAAACAACCCCAAACAAAGAAGAGACCTTAAACAAAGTTCTAAAGCAAGTAAAAATAGAACTTTTATCAGTTAATAGCTAAGCTTAAAACAATAAGCAAGAAGGGCTAAAAGCTTAAGCAAGAAAGGAAGATCTAAAGTAAGAATGCTCACCCTTGAAGAACACCTTCAAGAACACAACACCAGCACCTTTCTCTGATCAAAAACAACTCAAGAACCCTAATAACAACTCCTTAGAACCTCATCAACCAAGGATGGTGTAATGCTAGGTGTTTGAGTGCAATAGTATGAACAAAAATCACTTTAGGTCACAAATACACACACAAATGATAGAGAAGGGGAGATATAGAGATAGAGAGATACAACTTTTTCTAACCCTAATTTTAGAACCCCTGAGAAGGGAGGAGGGCCTCCCCTTTTATAGAAATCCCAAATTGCAAAGCTTCTTGGAGAAGCTAAGCAAAGCTCAAATCCCTCCATACACGTGTATGGAGGGGGTCAATTGTGCATGCCAGCTGTTCCAGCTGGCATAAAATATCTGCATAAAGCTGATGAACAGGGTTCGGCCACCAAAAATGACCGATCGACCAACACAATGGCCGGCCGACCAAAAACAGTGCTGATCGGCCAACACACTTGGTTGATGGCAAGAAAACAGGGCCGGTGGCCTCAAGCCTTGGCCGGTGGGTTGAGGGCATGGCAAAAAAACCTCCCTCTTTCCTTAGAAGCAAAAACACAAGTGTTTGGTTCACAACCAAGTAGAAAACAAACAAGTTGAGAGATCTTGAGGCAATGCGCGTAGCCGAGACCTCCGAGAACTCAAAACGAACACGAGCATAGATGATCATTGAGTGTTCAAATGATGATGTCTAAGTCTTGAGGACGGTAAAAAATTGGGTGTCTACAGTATGACGTTATCTAGTTTATGATGTTATTGGTGTGGTGTTCGTCCCTATTGTAACATTGACATTAATTAATATCCAAACGTAATACTAATGTAACACATAAAAAAACTCATTACTGTACTTTTTGAAAACGTAATACTCCAAAAAAATTCCTTAGTATAACACTTCAAAGTAACACACAAATTTTTTTTCTTGTTGTAACACTCTAATGTAACACACAAAAAAATTTCTTAGTGTATTTTTTCCAAACGTAACACTTTAATATAACACACAAAAAAAACTCCTTAATCTAACACTCTAATGTAATACACACACAAACTCCTTAGTGTAACACTTGAACGTAACATACAAAAAAATTTCTTGATGTACTTTTTTCAAATGTAACACTCTAATATAATACTTAAAAAAAACTTTTTAATATAACATTCTAATATAACACACAAAAACTCCTTGATATAACATTCTAATGTAACACACAAAAAAATCCTTAATGTACTTTTTCCAGACATAACACTTCAATATAACATTCCAAAAAAATTCCTTAGTGTATCACTTTAATATAACACACAAAAAAACTCTTTGATGTACTTTTTCCAAACATAACGCTCCAATATAATAAAAAAAAACTTCGTAGTTATTTTTCTTAAATGTAACATTCCAATGTAACACTTAAAAAAAAAAAATGAGATTCTTCAAACCATTTCGAAAGGAATACAAATATTCTTTAGTAAGTTTTGAACAAATGTATAACTTAAAACTGTGAGTGTTACGTTTGAAAAAAAAATATACTAAGGGATTTTTTTAGTATTTTTGTGTGTTACATTGAAATATGTTATATTGGAGTGTTACGTTTGAGATTACACTGATTGAAGTATTATGTTTTGGAAAAGTATACAAAAAAAACTATTTTTTTTTATTTATTGTTTTTATATTGGAGGTTTATGTTCGAAAAAATATACCAATTTTTTTTTTTTTTGAGTGTTACGTTGTACCAATTGGGAAAAGTACACCAATGAGTTTTTTAGTATGTTACGTTGAAATATTATGTTATTGGAGTATTACATTAAAGTTTAGGTTTTTGTTTTTAATGTGTGATTTGTTCTAGACTGAGGGAAAATCCAAAACTTTTATAGTGCAAATTGCCTAAATGTGTCATTTTACATTTTGAGAAAATCACTTTTATCCCTAAAAAATTAAACCCAAACATGTAAGTGATTATCCTTTTATGTAATTTCCACTTTAATGGGACCTTGGGATTTATAAAAAAAAAAAAAGAAGTAGGACTAAACCGTTCACGATATTATATTTTGAGATTTATTGGTACTTCACCCTTTTTATTTTTCATATTTTTTTTTTATTTTTATTGATTTTTTAAAAATCTTTTAAGCAATTTTTTTTTTTAAATTTTTAGACACACCTAACATAAATACACTCAAAAAGTATAATTTTGGTGAAAAAATATTTAAAAAATCCACTAAATTCTTCCGTATATATATTTTGTATTTTTGTGCATTTACTTATTTTTTAAAATATTTTTTTACAAATATTTAAATTTTTAGATATATCTAAGTAAGGTGCATCTAAAAAAGTAAAAAAAAAAATGCTTAAAAATTTAAAAATATTCACTAAAAACTAAAAAGAAAAACAAAAAATAAAAAATCCAATTTTCAGAAAAACTAAATTTAGAAAATTGAAACCAAACACACTGAATATTTTTTAGAAAATTTAACTTCTTTAATAGTATAATTATTATACTTAAAAAATATTAATTTTTTAAAATATCCTTTGATAATATATATATATATATATATATATATATATATATGTTTTAAGAATATCAATTGTCATAATTGTAATTTTTATGTTGTTAATGATTTTTTTTTTTGATAAAAAGAAAAATAGGAAATCATATTATTTTAGTCCTTTATTTTTTAAAAGGGACTAATATTTTGAAATAATAAAAAATAAAATAAATGGTTAATATTTTGGGACAGAAGGAGTACAAAAATTGATATAGGGGAATAACAGTAGAGTAGATTGGTAAGAGGAAAAAAATTTATATATTTTAATAATTAAAATATCATATGCTTTCTAATGATTTGTAAAAATTTTTTTTTACTGTATCACTATACACTTAGGCCTCATTTGGGAACAGATTATTTTAGTAATTTTTTTATTTATTTTTTACAAAAAGATGTGCCAAAAGTAAATAGAAAAGAAAATTTTTGAATTTTTTTATATAATTTATTGAATTTTTAACTCTTTTAATGACTTTTGAACTTTTAAATTAAAATATAGTATTGTCAAATGAGACCTTATTTCCCTTTATATCATACATAAAAAGGACTTCCACCAATATGAAAGGACTTGCACCCCTTGCAATGCTTGATTGTATGTCATTTCAAAGTAAGCATTGTTTGGAAAAATTATTGCAAGTAAGAGCATCTCCAATGGTTTGTCATTGGATCTGCCAAAATTATAATATAGCAGCTTTGAGGAAAATGAGGTGAGATATAGCAGCTCTTAAAAATGACAAATGTCAAAGTTGTTTCCAAGTTTGACAACAACTTTAGCAAATGGAAAATCTGCTAGCTCACCCAAAACCAACTGATTTTCTTTATTCCTTCCTTCACTTTCTCCCTTTCTTATTCTTTTCTAGAATAAACTCAAACAAAAATAGATCAATAATTTCATTTTGCGAAATTAGCGAAATTTGTTTTAAAAAAAACTCACCAATATGTTTAAACAGTGTTGGCAATTGACATTTGGGGAAAAAAAAAAAGTAAATAATTTTTTTTAAACAGAATTTCACTAAAACAACAACATTCAAGCAATCTCAAACAAATCTCAAGTAATCTCAAGCAATAATCAATAAATTTGAAGTAGAGTTTAAACAATAAATACCTGGATTTAAAGAAATAGGTTGAAGCTCAGTGCAGTTGCTTCAGCTTCATATTCTTCTTAAAGTGAATTCAAGGGTTTTGGTTTCTCACAGACAAATCGAAGATAAAGGTTTAGGGTTTCTCACAGGAAATCGAAGATAAGGTTTGGGTTTCAGTTTCTCACAGTTCTGCGATCTGAAGAGGGGGTGGATGAGATTGTTGTCATCGACTGATCTTCACCGAAGGTCATTGATTTCTCTCTCCATCCCCTCTTCAGATAAAAGAAGGGTTGGACAAAGAAATTTGGGGTTTGAGGATTGGAGATCGACGGTGGGTATGGTGGTGGTTCTTGTGGTTATGGTGGTGGTTATGGTGATAAAGAACTTGACAAACGGGGGGAGAGAGTATAAGGGAAAGGTTTGGAGACGGTAAGAGAGAGGGAGAGAGATGAAGATGGTAACAGAGAGGGAGACAGAGGCAATGAAGAGAGATAGAAAGAGAGAGAGAGAGATGAGGGTTCATCTGAAGTGAGATGATTCACCATTGGATTATTTAATCCAATTGTGCTAGTTTGTTATTGGAATGCACAAATTGAGCAACGACTATTTTTCTTCCTTCAATTCAGAAAGGTTTGAAACGGCTCTGTTTAAAGGCTATAAATTAAATGGATAAAAAAAAACGACCATATTTTTACTCCCTATAAATATAAACAACCAATCTCAATTTGAATTCACAACTTTCAGTGTACATCATTTTTTTTATGTTTGATTTTTTACACAATTAGTATGGAAGTTTCATAAAAAACAAAGAGAGGAAATCATTCACCACTCAAGAAGATGTGGCAATTTGTAGAGCTTGGTGTCACATTACTAAAGACCAAATTGTTGGGAATTCGTAATCTCATGCTCATTTTTGGGGAAGAATTTTTAAAAATTATTGCTTGCTACAGAATGATCACTCGCTACAGAATGATCACTCAAGAACACAAGTGTCTATCTCATCTCGATAGAGTGTAATCATGAAATGTTGCAACAAATTTCGTAGGCGTTTAGCGCAAGTCGAAAATCTACGCCCAAGTGGGATGTCTCAAGTTGATGTAGTAAGATTTCATCTTCATTTATTATGTTAGTTTTTTTATTCTGTATCATATCAAAATTAACTAATTAATTAATTTAATATTTTTATTGGTATAGATGTTTCAAGCAAAACTTTTATACCATCACAATGAAAATAAACATTTCTCTTTTGAATATTGTTGGCCAATCTTGCAAAACAATATCAAGTGGCAAGATGTAGCTCATACGAACATAGTGAAGTCAAGCATACATAGACCGTTTTCTCTTAATGTAGCCCTCGATTCTCCTATAGATAACTGCATTTCTCTTGAAGACCACAACAATCTAAGTGTTGGAAACAATCCAATTGCTGGTAATAATCTAATCGGTGAGGGTAGTGTCTCTGCAAGGGGTAAAAGGCCTATGGGTAGGAAAGTTGCAAAAGAATTATTTTGGAGAAATCAAGTCGGTGAAGCTGAAGTCCACAAATTTAGCAATGTGTTGGAGAGAATTAACCAACACCTTGGTGAGAAGGAAAAGAAAAAAACTGAAAGAGAAAAAAAAAGGATTCAAGCACTGTAGGAGATGAAAGAACTTGAGATCAAAAGATAAGAACATGAGATCAAAAAGAAAGAACATTTGATAATGACTACAGACATTTCTCATATGGACCCTTAGATGAAAACGTATTACATAATACGAAAAAATGGGATTTTTGCCAAGTGGTCGCTAATGTCAGCAACTCGAATTACTAATTTCCCTTGCCTCTTGATGCATCATTATGGGAGAATGTATTTTTTAATTTTACAATGTCATTTATTTTAATGTAATTTTTAATCTTTATTTGCAATGTCATTTTTATGTTCCAATGTAATTTTTAGTATTTAATTATTTTTTTTCAATTTTTTTTTTCATCTTTTATATTTGTCTAGTCGGTTATAATATAAATATATAATTTTTTTACAAACAATTTAAAAAAGGTTACAAAAGACAAAATAATAATAATAAAAAAAATACTAAAAAACTTATATCCAAACAACACCTACAAATTTAGAGGGAAAGTTTGTTGAGATTTGCCAAAATAGCATGTGTACCATTGGAGCACCATCGCTATAATTTGACAAATTACTACTATTCATTGCCAAATTATAGCAATAACAATGGTATTATAGCAAATACCATTGGGGATGCTCTATAAATAAATAAAAAACCTGAAGTTAGTGAAAATTTTCAAAATTGTAATACATGTAGAATGAATCAAAAAATTATCAACAGAAGGAAATATATTATTGGTTAGATCAAAATGTCCTTCCCTCTTTGCTTTTCATCCTTAAAAAGTTACACATTGTTTTTATGTTGATGTAGAAAAAAAGAGGGGAAGGTGGAGAACTTAAAAGAAGAAGGTGATGTGGAAAACAGAATAGTGCAGATGATAGCAGTAGAGGGAGATTGCTTGAAGCTGTATAAGAGTTTTAACCTCATCCACCACATGATTCCCAGGGGAAATACCTGTGTACAAAATCACTATAGAGTACAGAGAAGCGAAATGAGGATGTGCCGCTCCACACAAATACATAAACTCTATAGTTGAATTGGTTAAAGATCTCGATGCTAAGCTGGTGATGGCATAGTAATGTGCAAAGATCATATGCTTAATGGTTCTAATTTGGTACCTGTGTTGTTGTAATAAGAGCTTGGAAGCTCTCAGTGTTGGTGCTTCAAAATCAATCCAATTATGTGTTTAGTACTTGTCTATCTAGAGGACATTAATAAGCTTTTGAGTGTTGGTTGCTAGCTCTTTCCCTTTCACCTTAAATGCCTCTACTCTATCTCCATCCATGTGTTTTTGGTGTCACTAGCATTGAAAAATGATAACCATTACCTGCTAAAGAATGGTGTCTAAACTAACTGTTTGCCTGTGCAAATGTTGGTTGATAGTGCCTCCTACTACCTCTATCTCTAAAGGAGCTTATGTAACTGGTCTTCCTGACTTAACCCCTTATGGGCTTTCATTCTCATCTAGATCTCAAACAAATGTGTTTTGAATTCTACTGTATGTAAAGGATGGATGATAATATGTTTCACCACTCTCATAGCCAGAAGCTTGATTCACTTTCTTTGGCCATTGTTGTAGCGATTATAGACTTGTTGGCCCTGTACTTTATTCATCATCGAGGCGATAGGCTTCACCATTTGTTTATGATGCTCTCCCTCTCCAAACTACACTAAGACAAAGATGAATATTTAGTAGACCCCCTTGCTGCATTACTGCTTATCAAATTTTCATAATTTGTTGATTTTTGAAAGCACTTACGCTCAATTACTTACGTTAAATTCCCACATCTTTTATTATTATTATTATTGTGTGTGCTATTTTCTGACCACGCTGCCAAATAGGTACTCAGCTGGAGAACACTGGCAGAATAGATGGCGCCCAAAAGACCTGCCACAGAAAGAAAAAGACTCTGGCGGTGGTTCGTCCACCTGGGGCACTTCGACGATCAAGTAAGTTATCTTTCAAAGATAGCAAAAGTGCTTAACTCACTATTCAGAATACAAAAAGCGTACCTTAGACCCACGAGGGTGCCGTACTTTTATAATCAACACTGACTTGATCCCTGTAGAAGCCTAGCTTCAATGGACTCTGGCTCAATGCCCATCCAGGACTCTTAAATAGATAAAGATAAACTCCCTAAGAGCTTTATCCTTATCCTGGTTGAAGTCCCCCCTCATTCTAGGACTCTTATAACTTATCCGCTCATCTCGGATTCTGGTATCTCCGTAGATAACCTCGGCCTAGCCGAGATTACCTCGGCGTCAAGTCAAGGACACGTGGCACCTCGGCTAGCACTTCGGTCCCACCTTGGCCACGTGTTGTTATCTAAAAAATATGTCCCCACAACTACCCTTTAGGCTCTATTACCTCGGCATCTTGAGATGATGGAACCTATTTCATTTGAACCCATAGCACGTTGGCTAAACTTGCTCTGTCATTTGTTACCGAGGTCATCATTTGTCGGCTCCATATGACCAAGACCTGTAACCTGTTTTCACCAATACTCTAGAATTAATTAACCAAGTTTGTTCAAGTGATTTAGCCGAGATCGTCCCCTAACCGATGTCTTTGCTTCATTAAATCAAGGACTCCAAGAGTTTCATCACGCATAGAGCTGTCGCGCACAGTATTTCAACCGTTTTTGCCACGCATCTCTTCCCCGTTCAACTGTACCTGACATGCGTTATTAAGTCGCGTCATATTTACGTGTGTCATCTGACAAGCACATCGTCCAAGGAACATTCATTGTGATTTTGCCGTCTTTTCGTGTTTTGATCAAAAACATCTCATTTTCACCGTCTTTTCACTTTTGCACCACCGTTTTTGCTCAAGCTTTCTCTCTCTAACATTCATCTCCCAAATCCTCCATTTTTGTTCTTGAAGCTTTCTGTAGCTTCTTTATTCTTCCGCTTCGGTGAGGCTTTCGCTGCACTTCTTTGCTCATTACCACCGTTCGACACCGACATACCTCACACCGGCCTTATCTTCCTCGGTGAGCCACTGTTCCTCTTATTTCAATTTCTTGTTTCGCTTTAAACTGCTGTGCTTGTACACTGCCATGGTGTTTTTATTCATGCTCTGAATTTGTTACTTGTGTGTTGATTTCCCACATTCATCATCGGTTTCATGATTCTGGTTTTGTACCATCTGTTGCTAAATATACACACACTATTCACATACTTGTTTATTTTTCCACCAATCTTGGCCTCGCACTTGTGTACACACTTTGTCACTGTGTTCTTGATAGTTCATCACTGTTCTTGACTTTGAATCATATTTTTGTTTCTATTTTTTTGTTGTTTTTTTTCCAGATTCTTGCCTTTAATCCTCTTATTTTAGTAACTCTAAGATTGGGATTTGCCTTAGAACTCCAAACTCTAGGAGAAATTGAAACAAATTTCGTTTAGATCCCAAAAAACCCTTGCCCCAGCATTCGTTTAGGTTTTGCCGAAGTCCTTAAAAATCCTAACAAATCACTTCCTCTTGCAACCCAATACTTTTCCCCTTAAGCCGACGTCATGGGTATGTGGAGGTGGAAGGTAGACACCCCAATTAAGCTAGAATATTTCAGGCAGGAGTTCGGCATCCCTGCCGATGTCCACCTCAAGCTTGCTGGGGAGGAGGACTCTATCATGCCTAAGGACGACTCCATGCCCTTTTCATAGAATGTGGACTTAGGCTTCCTCTCTATAGTCTTTTTCGAGAAGTCCTACACTACTACAAACTGAACCCAATGCAGCTTGCCATTAACTCCTACCGAGTTATCAATGGCATAATTGCCTTAGCCAAAAGAGAGAATGCTAGGGTTACCCTTGCCGACATCCAGTACTGCTATACCATGTGCAACCTTAAGTTAGAAAAAGGCTATATTTACTACCTTAAGCCGAGGTCAACAGAATACAAACTTATTGCCGACCTCCCTAATTCCAACAAGGGCGCCGGGGACGATTATTTCATCGTCTCGGGCAACTGAGAGTTCCTTCCAAATGACGATCTCCACCTCTACCCTTTAAGCCGTACACTGTTCAGAGAGGGAGATGGTAAGAGCTAAGTGTTATTTTTACTTGCTTTCAAGTCTTTTTTACTTGGATATTTTTGTATGTTCTAACGTCTATTTGGTTTTGTTTTGCAGTTCTTCCCCAGCCCCCAAAAACTTCTTTCCTAGTAAAGATTTTAAGAAGTTGCTGGACTTGCCTGTTAATCAGCGCAAGGATCCTTTGCTACTCAACTTTATCCCGACGCACAAATTTGTTCTTTCTGACGTCCCAAGAAAAAAGAAAAGCAAGTCTGATCCATCTGCAACAACTCCTCAAGTCAAATCATCAAGGCCTGACCAAGGATCAACATTTGATCCTGTGGAACAGCAATCAACCTCAGCTCTGCAACTGATTACACATTCTCAATGCCAACGTCGACGTCGAGCTCTACTACAAGCACCAGCAGGCAGGACTCGAAGCTGAAGATGCCAAAGTGCTGAGGCGTCATCTTTCGACCTAGAAAATCCACCAACAACTCTTCCAGTAATCCATTTTGGCAAAAGGGTCATAGTTGCCGCCACAGCCGACGAGATGGGTCATAAGAAGGCCGTTGTTGATGATTTTCTAGCCGACATCCCCAACATTGTTACCATACAATCTTCACCATCCCAGTCCTAGCCAAAGCCAAAGAGGATGAAGACAGCCCAACCAAAGGCAACGGTGACTCAGATTGACACTGAGGACACCTTGACAATTTCAAAATTGGCCCAGGGCGAGAAGACCTCCTCCACCGCCGAGAAGAGGCCCGCCGAGGTCGAGCCCTCCATCTCCAACAGGTCAAAGAGGCCAAGGTTAGAATCTGCCACAACCTCGGGGTCCCTAAAATTGGATGCCCCCGGGGACCCTCCAATTACAATCGAGGACAAGCCAGTTAGAGTCGGCGACAGCGCGACTAACATTGAAGTCGGCGTTGCCCTCTCTACTGCCTTGCTCTTACCAAAAGACCTCGAATGCAACACCGAGGTCAGAGAATATGAAAACTTCACTCTGATGTTGCAACAGTCCGTACAAGTAAGCCCCTTAACACTTGATACTTTTCATTCTTTGTTTTTTTCGTACTTAGAGATTTTTACTAACTCTAGTTTTGTCCATTTCTTCTAGGCGATCCAGCACGCCCACTCCTTCGCGATGCAAGCTTTTGACATCAAGAAGGAGTTGGTCAACAAGACCAAGGAGGTTGCCAACTTGCTAAAAATTGTTAATAAGGCCGAGGCGAAGATGAAGAGTTTGATGGATCAAGCCAAGGCAGCAAAACAAGCTCAAGAAGAGGTCGATGAGAGGGCGGGCGCTGCTGAGGCCATTGCTAAGGAAAATGAGGCTGAGAAAAAAAAGGCCGAGGCAAAGACCGCTTAGGCCCAAGCCGAGCTCATTGCTGCCTTGGCCACAAAGGACGCCGAGATCAAGGTGGCGGATGAGAAGGCGTATGCCGAGGGGGCGGCCAACGTCAAAGAAGACTACAAGAAGCAAGTGAAGTAGGCATGCAACAAGGGTTTCACCCTTGGTTGGATGGCTGCTTTAAAAGAGTTGGCTGTCCCCGAGGATTCTCCTCTCAAGAATGCTAGCAACCTCGTCCTGCCATTCCCTCCCTCTCCAAGCCAATCTGAAGACGAAGCTAAGTCCGAGGATCAGGTTGAGGCCGAGAAAAATGAAGAAGCTGTTGGGGCCAAGTCCCCAACTCTAAATGAGCAAGCCTTGGACTTGATTCAGGATAAGGAGGATGAGGTCTCCAAAGATGCTACCCCTGAGAAGACAATATCTGATGCACCTATCGCCGAGAAGAGCATCGACCAGACTCTTCAAGAGAAAAATGCCGAGCTCATGGCTGAGAAGGCTGCCGAAAAGAGTTCTCAGATGTCTTCCGAGCCCTAACCCGATCCAGCTAATGATGCCGAATAGTCTAATCTTGACACTTTTCCTCTGTATTTAGTACTTTTTTCCTTTTGAACAATGTTTAGCTCTTCTTTGGCCGATGCGCCTTTTTGTAATCTGAACAATTTTTCTTCAATGTCAGGCCGAAGTGCATTCTTTCCTTATCTGAATGCATTTTCAATGTGATTGTAAGTTTGTATGCTTTCTTTTACTTGTCTTGTATGATTCCATACTTAGAATATTTTGCATGTCTTCAAAGTACACCTTAACTGTGCAATCTCTTCGGGGTAAAATACCTCAGACATACCCACTGACTTGTTTATCTTGGCCTTGATTTGGCACTTGAAAATATTTTATAGAAATATTTTCACAAGTGCTTATTTAAGACTTGGTACTTCACTTTCAATTAACATGACTTCTGTCTTCCATTATATTCCAAGTCTTAACAACATGATAATCTCGGCAAGCACGTAGATAATTAACATAACCTCGGCTTAATTTCAACTTGTAAATTTTCTTTAAATTTCAACAAGTGTTAAACTCATTTTCTTTTAACATAACCTCGGTTTAACTTCAACTTGTAAATTTTCTTTAAAATTTCAACAAATGTTAAACCCATTTTCTTTTAACATAACCTTGGTTTAACTTCAACTTGTAAATTTTTCTTAAAATTCCAACAAGTGTTAAACCAATTTCCTTTCAACATGACCTCGGCTTAACTTCGACTTGTAAATTTTTCTTAAATTTCAACAAGTGTTAAACCAACTTTAGTATGTAAATTCCAACTTCCAAGCTTTATTCTCCAACTCTCTGCCTCCTAATGTGAACTTAAGTTTCACTTATGTTTACATTAAGTATGTACCTATGATCTTGTCGCCGAGATCAAATTTAAACAGAGATTGGCCAAGGTGATCAACCTCGGTCAAAGTTTTCATTCTATCAACATAGCAAATCTAGGTTAATTCAACTTAGTTCAACTTTATTATATGCAAGTATAATTCAACTCTGCCATATAATAAGTCTAAGCTATTCGTCAAATTTCAATCAGAAACATCGCCAACTTAGTTCAACTTTATTATATGCAAGTATAATTCAACTCTGCCATATAATAAGTCTAAGTTATTCATCATGTTTCAATCAGAAACATCGCCAACTTAGTTGAACTCTATTATATGCAAGTATAATTCAACTCTACCATATAATAAGTCTAAGCTATTCGTCATGTTTCAATCAGAAACATCGCCAACTTAGTTCAACTCTATTATATGCAAGTATAATTCGACTTTGCTATATAATAAGTCTAAGTTATTCATCATGTTTCAATCAGAAAAATTGCTAAATAACTGGTCAATCCTTTTACATAAGTTTGGAATAAAAAATCGAGCTAAAATTTTATTAATTACTTCGACTAATAACAAAAAAAACTTAAAAACAAAAGGAAATCTTAATGATAGAAAAACTTAAGGTTGCAAGTATTCCAAGGTCTTGGCAATTCTTTGCCTTCACTGTCTTCAAGCCTGTAACACCCCAAAAATTGCAAATTATAATTATATGAATTATCCATGTGTTAATTGCGGATTATATGATTTAATTCGTGTATATTTGTCCAAATTGGGAAATTATTTATTGAGAATACAACTTTGGAATTGAAATTGATGACATAAATGGGTCTAGAAATCAAAATTGAGTACAAGGATATATTAATTGGAATTTTTAGAGTTATTTGGGAAGTTTAATTATTAAACTTGTCTGATTCGCTAATTTTAATAAGTTAAAATTAAATATTTGGATATGAAATTAGAGCCTAATTTAAGTTAGGCAAATTGAAACTAACTTGATTTAAGTCATAAATATTAGAGGTTAATTTAATTTAATTTATTTGAGCTAGTTAACTACAATTTAAGCTAGAAAATTTAATTATTATTATATTGGTTATTCTACTCATCTCATAAATATACACTAAGAGAGAGAGTGCTTGGTTGCCTTAAGTTAGTCATCTTTTTACACACCAATAGACCACGTCAAAAGAGAAAATGAGAGATTCTGGAACTCAACAAAACAAGGAAAGAAGAAAAGAATAGAGAGAAGAAGAACATTGAAGAAAACTAATTAACTCTTCACAATTCATCAAGTTGAGGTAAGATTTTCATTTAATTTCTTGAAATTTAACTTCCCACACTCATCATCTTCTAAGACAAAGGGTCAATTAGGATGAATTCTTAATTAATTGGGAGCTTTAATGTTGGAATTGACAAAGTAGAACATGCAAGCTAAGTTAGGAAAGAATTGAAGGGAATTGGACTTAAATTCAACATGCATGGCATGAATTCATGATATCTTTGTTTACATATACATTTTCTTGCATAAACTTCATGAATTCTCTAAGTTTTAAAGAGCTTTCATCATAAAGTTTGGACCACGTGGTTCATAGTTTATGATAGTTTTGGAGTCTTTGATTAACCAATTGGAAGAATTAATTCTAGTTTGAGCATGCATGATTTTATTGTGTTCATACTCATTTCTTCTTGCATGGGTTTTCAATTTGCAAGGAAATTCCATGGGATGTAAAGTTTTAAAGTTCGAATATGTATATCTATGTCTATATATTTTATTTCAAAAGTTTATTTGATTTTTATTGGAAAACTTGAGTTGAATTTATAATTAATTAGAGGATTTACCCATGTAATTAAGAGCTTAGGACATGCACGTTAGAAAATGGTAGAATTGTTCAAATTAATTCCTAATCTTTACTTGCATGGCGTATTCTTAAGAGAACTTGGGTTCTAAACTTGTTTTTAACCATGATTCATGGAGTTTAAGGAGGTATTAAGCATGAATTACAGCTTGGGTTCAAGAAAATGGATGTTTCATGAAATTGAGTTTCAAAAATGGAAAATGGGTTTAATTTGATATTTAGAGCCTTATAAAAATTCAATTAAGCATCTAATTTAGGTTCATAGAATTAGATGTAGTCAAATTAAGCCTTAATTGACAATTAATTAAATTTAATTGAAATTGACTTAGGCTTAAAATTATGGAAATAAATGTGAAGATTAATTATTTGGGCCTTGATTTGCTTGAAAATAGAGTTAAAATTGCAAAATGTGCATATTTATGAGTTTCTGATTCAGTAATTTAAACATGACTAAATAATTGTAATTTAATGTGTATGAACCTAATTTAAGTTTAATTGTGAAATTAGTGAACTTAATAAGAGTTGGTATGTGATTAGATTATTTATATTTAATTAGTTTGGTTAATACATGACTAAACATGTTTTAATTAGAGGTTAAAGGAAATTAATGATCTAATTAATTCCTAATTCTAGTCATCTATATTTAAAAGCTTAAGTGAACTAAATATGTTTAAGATGATTGTGTATCGTGCTATGCATATTTGTGATTATAGGTCACGAGTCAAGGACTGCTTGACTAACCGTTATGAAAGCCCACTGTGAGTAACATTTCTATAAAGATATGTTGATATAAATTATGTTTTAATTGTTATCGATAAGCTATGGTTTCTTGAAATGTTGACTTGATTATGTGAACGAATGTCCTATTTGTGAATCTGTTATGGCATCTATAGATAGTCCCAAGTCATGGGGAACAACATGTAAATGCGGGTCTATGACATATATGTGATACGAGATCTCGTTAGCCACTTCATTGTGGTGATATGTGTTTAATCGGTATCTGGAACCGATTACTCTAGTCGGAAGATGATATGTGATATGTTCTGTGAGATGTACCATTATGTTATGCTTTGATATGAGACTGATATGAATGATTGTGTCATGATTTGTTTTACGAATATGATATATTTGGAATTCGTTCACTAACCCCTTTACTTCAATGTTATTCACTGGGCTTTAGCTCACTATTTTTTTATATATATGTATAGGTGAGCGTCCTGGAAGTTAAGCTTAGACGGAGTCTTGAACTGAGCCACTATTTTGAAGCCTACCAAGTGTTTTGGGTGCCCCGAGTTGGGGCAAGGCCTGGGAGGCCGTTAGCAAACTTTCGGTTATGCTATACACTTTTAACCCGTACATATGTTTTTGTATAAGATATTATGTTATATGTTATGTAATGTAAATGGGTAAATTAACGCTTTTGCATGTGATTATTTGATCATATAGATGCACAGCTCATTGGACTATTGATATATTTTTTGAATATTGCTTCCGCTAGCCCTGATTATTTTGATTGTACAGGAAGGCCTTTGGTAATCTCATATTACTAGCCGGTTACGACACTAAACCTATAGGGGTGGGTTTGGGTCGTGACAAAACCGATATGCCCCATTGCCCAGGACCGAGATGATTCTATAAGGTCTTTCCCAATTTGGGCCAAGTTTGCCCTCTCTAGGATCCTTCTTGTTGCCGACGACTTTTCTCAGGACAAGATCCCCAACTTGAAACTCTCGTGGGTTGACCTTTTTGTTGTAAGCCTTGCCAAGCTGCTGTTGGTATGCCCCCAACTGAATTTTTGCTTTCTCCCTTCTTTCTTCCAATAAGTCTAGATCTCGGGCTAAAAAAGCATCATTAGTTCCATTCTTTACTCCCTAGGTTCTGATCCCTGGGATGCCGACCTCCAGTGGAATTACTGCCTCTGTGCCATAAGCCATGGCAAATGGGGATTCCCCAGTTGATCTTCTCGGCGTAGTCCGATATGCTCAGAGTACACTGGGCAACTTATCCACCCATTTTCCCTTTGCTGCTTCCAGTCTCTTTTTAATCCCATCCAAGTCAACTTTGTTGGACGCTTCTACTTGTCCATTGCTTTGAGGGAAGCTTGGAGTAGAGTAATAATTCTTGATCTTGTACTTTGCATAGAAGCTCTTGATTAGCTTACTGTCAAATTGTGTACCATTGTCTGTTATTATTGCTCTTGGGATCCCAAACCTGGTGATGATGTTCTTCCATATGAAGTTCTTTACATCAACGTCCCGAATCTTTGCAAGGGGTTTAGTTTCAACCCACATGGTGAAGTAATCTGTTGCCACTAGCAGGAACTTCCTCTGTCCAGTTGCTTGAGGCAGTTGCCTAACAAGATCCATACCCCATTGGGAAAATGGCCAAGGGCTGGACACTGGGTTCAAGTCTACTGCTGGTTGGTGTATCAAAGGTGCAAACCTCTGACACTTCTTACACTTTTTGACATAGGCTTCAGTATCTTTCTGCATATAGGGCCACAAGTACCCCTGAGTAATGCCCTATGAGCAAGTGACCTACCCCTAGTGTGGCTTTCACATACTCCTTCATGTATCTCATACAATAAAACTTCAAGTTGTAAAGGATGCACACACCTCAAAAGGGGGCCAGTAAAAGATCTTCTGTAGAGATGCCCCTCTGCTGTCAGACTGAATCTTGCCGACATCAGTCTGATCTTGTGTGCTTTCTTATGATCATCTAGTAGTTTTCCCTCTTTAAGAAATACTATTATTGCATCTATCCAGCTTGGCCCCATCTCCACACACATTGCTTCATGCTCTGTGTTCAGTGGCTCTACACTTGGGCCTGATAAGTAGTCAATCATTATTGTCCTTGCCTCTTCTGGTTTTATTGCACTAGCCAGGTTGGCTAAGGCATTGGCATGGCTGTTGTCATCTCGGCCGACTTGCAGTAGTCGGCAATTTTGGAACAATGCCATAAGTCTGCCCACCTCCTTTACATAGGCCATCATTCTTTCATCTCGGGCTGCATATTCGCCTGTTGCCTGGTTGACAATAAGTTGGAAGTCACAGAAGACCATTACCTCATCGGCTTCCATTGCTGCTGCCAATTTTAATCCTACGATTAATGCTTCATACTCTGCTTTGTTGTTTGAGGCCTTAAACCCCAAATGAATGGATTGTTCCAACATCTGCCCTTCCAGTGATACCAGCACTACTCCTACCCTCGCTCCTTGTCAGTTTGAACTTCTATCAACAAACAGGTGGAAGGAGTCGCCGATGTAAATACTGCAGGGTCTGAGTTTCTCTTCTTTTCTCTATTTGGCTATCCCCAAATGGGTTTCTTCCTGTTCATTTGGGCATCGTGTACCTCAGCTCAATGGAGCCCGATGTGTGATGGCGCCTGGTGTGAACTCGGCCACAAAGTCGGCCAAGACTTGGCCTTTGATTGCTGTTCTGGGTTTGAATTCTAGGTCATATTGGCCCAACACCACTGCCCCTCTGTCTATCCTACCTATCAGATCTCCTTGCTGCAATAGGGACTTCAGAGGATGCTCAGTTAACACCATAATTTTGTGGGCTTGAAAGTAATGATTCAGCTTATTGGAGGCCATTACCAAAGCTAGTGTTAGTTTTTCCAATGGTAGATATCTAGTCTCTACATCTGCTAGGATTTTACTCACGTAGTAAACTGCCCTTTGCTCTCCCTTATCTTCCCTGATTATTACTGCACTTACTGCATGTTCTGAGACTACCAAGTATAAGAACAACTCCTCTCCAAGCACTAGATTTGAGAGAACTGGAGCTGTGGTCAAGTACTTCTTCAAGTTGGCCAATGCGACTTCGCACTTCTCTGTCCATAAGAAATTTGTGGCTTTCTTTACTAGACTAAAGAAATGTTTGCATTTATCAGAACTTCTGTTTATGAATCTGTTTAGGGCTGCAGCCCTTCCGGTCAACATCTGCACTTGTTTTGCCGACGTTGGGCTCTCTAACTCTAGAATGGCCTTGATTTGATCCCGGCTTGCCTCAATGCCCTTTCTGGTGACCAAGTATCCTAGGAACTTCCCCGACCTAACTCCAAATGCACACTTCGATGCATTGAGTCGGAGCCGAAATGTCCTTAGGATGTCAAAGACTGTCTTCAGGTTAGCCAGATGATCTTCAGGTTCCTTGGTCTTCACGACCATGTCATCAATGCATACCTCCACAGTTTTGCCAATTAGATGTCTGAATATCTTAGTCACCAATCTCTAATTAGTTGCTCCTACATTCTTCAACCCAAAAGGCATCACTCTGCAGCAATACAGCCATTTTGGGGTGATAAATGCAGTATTCTCCTCATCTGGGGGGTACATGGTTATCTGATGGTACCCTCTATAAGCATCCAGGAAGTTCATCCTTCCATGCCTTGAAGTGGCATCTACCAATTGATCAATTTTGGGGTGTGGGAAACTATCCTTGGGACAAGCCTTGTTCAGGCTGGTGAAGTCCACGCAGACCCTCCACTTCCTATTCTTTTTCTTCACAACCACCGTGTTTGATAACCATGTTGGGTAATTTACTTCTCGAATGGCTTTGGCCTCCAGAAGTTTATCTACTTCCTCTTCTACTGCCTCAACGTGCATTAATGTCGGCCTCCTTGCTCGTTGGATGACAGGTTTGGCTGACCTGTCCATATTTAGTCTATGGCAAGTGACCTCGGGGTCAATGCTAGGCATCTCGTATGGTGTCCATGCAAACACCTCAAGGTTTACTCTCAGGAATGCCTCTAATTCCTGTTCCTCTTCCTCGGCCAATCCTGAGCCGAGAAGGAAGTAGCGCTCCTCATCTCCTTGGTGGACTAAGATCTTCTTCAAGGCTTCTTCACTTTTCTCGGTTGGTTCTATGCCAACGTCCTCAAGGACCTCCATGTTCTCGTCTTCAATCTATGCTGCTTCTAATTCTCGTATGTTGCAAGTGGATTTCATTGCTGCCATGGAGCAATTCTGTGCCTGTACTAGATCCCCTCTAACTTCCTCAATCCATGCTCTGTTGGGAATCGCGACAGCTGGTGCAATGTTGAGGGAACAGCCCCTATTGCATGCAGCCATGGCCTTCCCAAGATAGCATTGTAAGGGGAGGGAGTGTTAATTATTGTGAACTCAGTTTTTACCTTCTTGGTGCTAACCTGCATCTCCAAACTCACTGCTTCTAGGGGCCACGTCGACGTTCCATTGAACCCAACCATTGAACCATTGGATTGTTCCAGATCATCTTGGTGCATGCCAAGTTCCTTGTAACATCTGACATATATGATGTCACAAGAACTACCCTGGTCGATTAGAATTCGCTTTACCTGGCACTCTCAAATCTGGAGGGATATCACCAAGGCATCGTTGTGTGGATGCTGCACCATCTCTAGGTCATCTTCAGTGAAGGACACCACTGGTCCCTGGCACTCGTCTGCCCTAGGTCTCTTCTGTCGGACTTGATACACATGTTAGAGGTGTTTTACCTTATGAGTTTTCCCCCGTATCTCATTCCTATTCACCTTCGAGTGAATCACATTGATCACTCGAGGTCCGCCTACTTGCGATTGCGGTGCTAGTGGAGGTGGTGCTACCGGTGCCTGAGGCAATCTCGCTTACTCTTCCCTTGTCCTGGTCTCATCTATCAGGTCTCCTAAATGACCCTGTCATACCAGGTCTTCCAAATGTGCCTTTAGGGCTCTGCACCCTTGAGTTAGATGCCCATCCTCATTGTAGAAGGCACAATGTTTCCCCATACTTCTTTCCATAAATTCACCAGGAAGCTTTTCTGGTGCTCTGTAATAGGGCTGATTCCGAATTCTTTCCAAAACTTTGTAGACCGGAATTCGGAATATAGTTGTGACTGCTTGTGCAGCCCTTAGTCCTGCTTCTTGCTTATTGTATTCGCCATTACCTCGGCCTCACTTCGGTAAGCCGTTTTTCTTCTCTTGTTTCGACGCCTTTGTCCCTGGCGTGTCCTCCTCGGCCTTGGCATACTTTTCTATCCTGGCCATAAGTTCCTTCATACTTTTTGGCAATGTCTTTGCCAGCGATTTTCGAAGTAGGCAATCATCTTTTAGGCCGTTCTTAAAAGACATGATTGCCACCTCTTGGTTGCATCCTGGTGTTCGATTGAACACCTCATAATACCTTTTGGCATAGGCCTTAAGGCTTTCATCCTCGCCAATTCTCAGAGCCATTAGGGCGTCCACCCTCAATGGCTGTAGTTTGTTTGTCACAAACCTGGCCACGAACATCTCGGCCAGACCTTCCCAGCTTGTCACAGTTCCTTTCGACAACTTGTGAAACCAGTCTGATGCGATCTCTCCAAAGGATGAGAGGAACACCTTGCAGAGCAACGGTTCGTTCCCGGTGTATAATGCCATTGAGTTCAGGTACAAGCCGACGTGAAAGTTAGGGTCAGACTTACCGTCGTATATTTGGAATCTCGGCATGTGGAACCTTTTCGGGGCCTCAAATTTGTCCAACTCCACCGAGAACGGCGTTCTCGGCTTGACCGGAGAGGTTACCTCGGCATCTTGTCGCTTCCACTGGAGGTAATCCCTCAGATCCTCTTTGGTCCGTCTAAGAGCTCGGCTATCAATGGATTTCAGCCTTTTCGGTGTGCTGCTCCCAGTATCGTTATAAGTCCTTTTGGACCTTTCTCCATTAGTTGCATCGAAACACAGTTCCTTCCCTTGAACATGACGATGTTATTTGGGGTCAGCTTCCTTGGTACGATGCGTCCTCCAAGAATCTCCCCTTCTTGACTCTCCTTGCCTGACCTCCCTTGAAGGCCGGTGAGACTGTTCCTCGGTCCTGGTGTGCTGGAGGACTGTAGGGACTGTTTTCTGCCCTTTTTGGGTATTGTTTCTAGCCGCTAGAATCGGCGTATCTTGTAACGGGAATGGTGGCTACATGAAGTTGTTCAGAATCATGAAATTGACGACCGATTGCAGGTCTACCAATTTGTTCGCCAGTCCCTTCATCTCACCGTCCCTTCGTAGGCATCTGTCCTTCCATACTTAGAGGTCGTCCTTGTTATAATACCCACATCCGTCTGACTTTTTTGGCACGTCGCCCTCCTCGCCAACGTCTTTCTCTCTGGGATTCCGATCCCGAGTTTCTTTGTTGCAATTATCCTCTTCCATGTTAGGGTCAGTGTGCTTACCACTCCTAGTAGGGATGTCGTTCCCAACCTTAACTTTTTGTCCATCGTTGGCCATCTATTCTCATTTCTTTCCCACAGACAGCGCCAAAATATGTGTGTTGTTTCTGACCACACTGCCAAACAGGTACTCAGCTAGAGAACACTGGCAGAATAGATGGCGCCCAAAAGACCAGCCATAGAAAGAAAAAGACTGGCGGTGGTTTGTCCTCCCGGGGACACTTCAACGATCAAGTCAGTTATCTCTCAAAGATAGCAAAAGTGCTAAACTCATTATTCAGAATACAAAAAGCGTACCTTAGACCCACGAGGGTGCCTTACTTTTACAATCAACACTGACCTGATCCCTGTATAAGCCTAGCTTCAATGGACTCGAGCTCAATGCCCATCCAGGACTTTCAAATAGATAAAGATAAACTACCTAAAAGCTTTATCCTTATCCTGGTTGAAGTCCCCCCTCATTCTAGGACTCTTATAACTTATTCGCTCATCTTGGATTCCGATATCTCCGTAGATAACCTCGGCCTAGTTGACATTACCTCGACGTCAAGTCAAGGACACGTGGCACTTTGGCTGGTACTTCGGTGCCATCTTGGCCACGTGTTGCTATCTAAAAAATATGTCCCCACAATTACCTTTATTGTAATAAGCCTATCCTGTCTTCTCTGACCATATTCCAAAATAAAAATATCAAATTATCAAAACTGATTAACATATCTATCTCAATCTTGTGGCAATTTCCCCTTCAAATCATATCAAGGGTATATCATATCCTCTACAACCTAAAAATTCAGTGCAATACAGTTGATCATATTTTTCCTTTGATAGGTGTGTTTTGTGCAACCAATAAGTCGTAAAAACCTATATTTTTTACGGCATACTTTTGCATGTCATAAATATATGAATTAACGACTTACATGGTATGTATGCTGTTATTGACAAAACATTAACGGCTTGCAAAAAAAAAATGTCGTAAAATGTACTAACTATGATATGCATTTAATGTAAGCATGATGCCGTAAATAGTTAGTTTTATTGTAGAGAATCAAGAAGCTACCCATCTCATTCCAGCTCTACTCTCCCTCTAACTATTCTTTTAAACATGATTTTGATAAACCTCACCTCACTATTAATCTAATTTCTCCCTTTATCTTTGAAAACAAACAAATTTAAAATTTTAAAGACAAAAATTAGGGATGAAATCGCTTTTTAAAGGCCAAATATATTTATTGCCAAAAGTGTCACTATTATATTTTTGGCAACAAAATTTAGACATTAATGATGAATTATTTTTTTTTAGGAATCAAAATTTTTCTTAAAAAAAAAAACCTTTTTTGGGACAAATTAGTGACATTTAAAAAAAATTGTCTCTAAATACCTTGTTTTTTACTATTTGAGATAATATGTCAGCAACTATTCTTGCAATGATAGAAATTAGTCCAAATATTTTTTATATCAAAATTTTTGCATTTAAAAAAAAAATTAATGTCTAAAATTCTTATATATTTAAATTGTAATGCAACAAATCTATGGGAGAAATGGACTCAATGGAGACTTGGTTTATTGAACCTACCTTTCGTATCATGTTATATTTATTGAAAATAATCAAAAATCATTTTATAACGGGTGGAGTAATTTTAGATTTTATGAACTAATAATTTTAGTGATTTAGAGAATCAACTTGAAAAAAGTCTTTAATGATTTATATTTATTTTGTCAAAGTTTTGTTTCTATATAAGTAACGTAAGGGTTGTTTGACGTAATTCTATCTAAATTATTTCGCGTGTCCATATGTTACTTAAATTATTTCGCTTGTCCTTATGTGTGTAATTTTTGTTGTTGTTGATTTTTCTTTTTGTTGATGTTGTTGAGAAATATATTACAACAGATAAAAAAAAATCTGTGGTATATATGAATTTGTGATGCAATAGATAAATTTTTTTTTTGTTGAGAAAGATATTTCAACAGATTAAAAAAAACCTATGGTGCAATAGATTAAAAAAGATCTGTTCAAACAACTCTGAACAAATAAAAAAATCAACAAATAAAATTTAGGGGAAAAAATTGTACAAATAATAAAATTTGAACAGATAGCTTTAAACAGGTAAGTGAAAAAATAGATAATAAAATTTGGACAAATAGATTTAAATAAGGAAGCAAAGAAATTGAACAGATAAAGGAATTTCACATTTCAACATATAGATAAGTTAAAAATAAGAATTTCAAGAGAGAGAGAGAGAGAGAGAGATAACAGAGATGTAAAAATTCAATAAATCATGGGCAGGGGTAAATTTCAACAGATAGTAAAATTTTAAATAGATAAGGGAAAAAAATTAAACAAATAGTTAAAAAATTTGAATAGATAGATATAAATTTGAATATCAATAGTTTAACCGTACAATTATTCAAATTGATAGTTGAAAGATTAAAACATGACAAATTTGATAGTTTCGGTGGGACAAGGTGAATTTTTTCTTTAAATTCATCACTTTTTCTACGAGGAAAAGAAGGGCACGTGGCAAATTATTAACCATTAGTGCCTCTATAATAAGGGCCAACTTGTCAAGATATTTTCTTCAACCTGTGTGAGTGAGTGAGTGTTCTCTATTTTTGTTTGAGAGTTGGAAGTCTTACTTGGGGGTGTGTACGTAAAAGTGGATCTTGGTGGTAAGATGGAGGGTGAAGTAGAGATCAAGTGTGATGCTGATGAACTTTTCGAAATAGGTTCTGGTAAAAAAGCACATACAGTACCAAACTTGAGCCCTGATAAAGTATCCAAACTAGACTTACATGAAGGTGAATGGGGAGATCATGGATCCATCAAGGTCTGGACTTATGTTACAGGTATGTTCACTAAACCTCTGTTTATTCGGACAGAAAATATTTTCTTTACAGAAATTTTTTTTTTCAAAAAATATTATTTCATAAAAAAATGTTTTCTTATATTTAGTTGCGTTAATTGAAAATACTATATTAATTGTTGTATTAGTGATGATGGTAGTGGTGGCAACAGGTGGAGGTGGGTGGGGGTGTTGGGGGTGGTGACGATAGTGGTGTGACAGTAGTGGTGATGTTGGTGGTAGGGATAGTGGTGGCGGTGACGGTAACGACAGTGATGGTGGTCGTAACTGTGGTGGTGATTGTTAATGTGGTGACATTAATAAAACATTAGTTCGAAAAACATTTTTCACTAGTAAAAAATATTTTATATCCAAATAGGCTTACTTTTCGTTGCCTATTATTTTTTGTTGTACCAAATGACACCGATCTATTAAAATGTTTTCCAAAGTGCAACTCCATGTTTGTGTAAATTATTCTTTTCTATTTCACTATAAAATAATTTCCCCAAGTAAAAATGAGGAGAAATTTTTTTATGCTGGGAGGGTACATGTGGTACTGCCAAGTGATACTTTTCACTAATTACAAATGTGTATATCCTCTGTAGTCTTCTAAACACTCAATATAAATGTAATAGATCCTATTGTCAAATCCAATTGAAATAAAGGAAGGTACGATGTGGCATCTACCTCCTAGCACCTAAAAATTCCTCAAAAATGAGGCAATCTTTAAACAACTATTAACTATGATTTCACATTGTTCTTATATGTTCATCCGCAATAGAGGGAAAGGTGGAGACTTTTAAGGAGAAGGTCACCATAGATGAGGAAAACAAAACAATTCATTTGACTGTAGTGGAGGGACATTGCTTGGATCTTTACAAGAGCTATAACATCATTTACCAGATCATTCCTAAAGGAGAGACCAATGTCCTCAAAATCACTATAGAGTACGAGAAGCGAAATGAGGATGTCCCTCCTCCACAAAAATATATGGACTTCATAATTGATTTGGTTAAAGATCTCGATGCTAAACTTGTCATGGCATAATAATATGCAAAGTTTATACACATGTGTGCATGTATAATTTGGTTGCATTGTATTGCAACATGAATGAACGGGTTATGACTTAACCCTTGTGTTGTAATGAGAGTTTGGAAGCTCCAACTTTGGTGCTTCAAAAACCCAAGTTTGCAAGTTGAGTACTTGTTTATGTATAGCATTAAAAAGCCTTTTAGTGTTGTTTATTACATAAATATATCTCTATTGGTCTCCTCCATTCAACATGTCCATGCACAAAAACAGGTACACATCGATGAGCATATAACTAAAATTGTTGCACATTATTAAAAAGAATTAAGAAGATAAATGATATTTGTCACCGCATTTGTTTCACTATTTTATAGTGGTTAGGAGACTTGTGAGTTAGAACCAATTGGGTTAACCCATTAGCCAAGAGTTTGTGCACCTCATTAGGAGGTCAAATGTTCAATTTTTTTTACTTGTATGATGTATATGAAAAACTCTAAAAAGTAAACTATTTGGATTATCGAAACAAAACCCATAGTAGATCTCACAGGCCCGGACAATACTCACCATTCGAGATTACAGACTGGAGGGAATCCAAGTCCTAGAACAATGACATAAATTAAGAAAATTTTTTGTTCAAATATTAATAATTAAAATCATAAACTTTTTCATAAATCTATAATAATTTTATGAAATTACCATTCCCCCATAAATTAGACCTTTTTTTAACTAATATTAGCTAGACATTTTTTAATATTAGCTAGACTTTACACATAGTTGTTATGTTGATGCGAAAAATAGAAGGGAATATGGAGAACTTAAGAGGAGAAGGTGAGTATTGATGAGGAAAGCAAGATTGTGCAGATGGCAGTAGTAAAAGGAGATTGCTTGAAGCTTTACAAGAGTTTTAACCTCATCCACCACATCATTCCCAGGGGAAATACTCGTGTACAAAATCACTAGAGTATAGAGAAGCGAAATGAGGATGTCTTGCCTCCACACAAATACACAAACTTCGCAGTTGAACTGGTTAAAGATCTCGATGCTAAGTTGGTCATGGCATAGTAATGTGCAAAGATCATACACTACTGGAAATTTTACATTTAGTGGCGTTTAAAAAACGTCGCTAATTCTTTTTGTGACGTTTAGTACCAAACACTGAAGACGCGACCGTCACTGTAGCATTATGAAGCTTTAAAAACACCGCTAGATTAACTCTTTAGGCAATTCAAAACACTTAAAGGTCAGCAAAAAAATAAACAATAAACAATAATAATAATGGCAAAAAAAAAAAAATCTACCCTTAGTATCTATAGAAATCAGAATGGGGGGACTACTACTAATATATGAACCTTGTTATCCTGCAAAACAAATTTTGATTTAATATATGAACATCCACTCAAGTTATAGGAATCGAAATTTAATATATGGACCTTGCTATTCTCCAAAACAAATTTGGATTTTGTTTGTGTTACCAAATCAAGCTTAACTTTAGCAGAGTGTAACTTAGTGTAGACACCCAATTTTTGACCGCCCTTAAGACTTGGGCGCTACTGATGGTTTACTTGGTGATGAAAGATGTGCAGGGCAAATGGTTCGATTTCTTCGGCGAAAGGAGAGTCAAATCCAAACCTCACGCCCCATTTTGGACCAAAGCTATTTTGAATGGTTTTTAGACCTTAAAATCCTCTCTTTCAAAATATCTTTGAAATAAAGTTCCTACGATGTTCCGAGGCTTGCATTTCGTTAAATGTTGCGCTTTTTAGTAAACTGAGCGATGACAAAGTGGAAATGAATGAAAGAGAGATGAAATCTTTGAAAAATATTTCAAAACACCTTGTTTAGGGGTTTGGAGTTGAATAAAAAAGGAGTAGAGGGAAGAAACCAAGTTGGAGAAGAAGATGGGCATGAATCGCTAAGAGAGAGTCAAGCAGCCCTCGCTAAATTGGGCCTATCCTTTGGTATATTTGGGTTTAAGCTATGAGACCACCACTGCTGGAAATCTTACTTCCGAGGCTTCATTTTTCACTTAAGAATCTCCTAAAACTGAGTCCGGATGGGGGAGATATGATTGGTTGAAGTTGGGCATCATTTCGGTTGGACCGAAACTGAGCAGCCTTCACTAAAAGAGGGATATCTCTTAGCACCCTTGGAATTTTGAGGTGAGGCTTCCAAATTTGGAAAGAAGACTTCTGGGGCTACAGTTTAGGCTCAAGAATGACCTAAAACGGGGTCCAGATGAAGGAATTAGGCTTGCTTCAAGTCAAGGACTAGGGCTAATTTTTCCATCGGCCTCTATGGAGGTCCATCGGCCACAATTTGACCTCAACAGCTATATGTCGGCCAAAAGTGAACCTTATAGGCCACAAATGGTGGCCGGTCGGCACTAAAGATGGCCGGTCAGCCAAAAGTGTCCAAAACTCAGATTTTTGACAGATAATTATCCTCCAGCTGTTTCCAGCAAGCTCTAGCTGTCCTATAGTCAGATTTTTTGACCTTGAGCTCATTTTTGCTATATATGAGGCTATATCTCTCATTTTTCAAAGGGTTGAACTTCTTGAACAAGTTTTAGGAGCCTCTCTCTCTAGAAAAGTTCTTTCTCTCTAGAAATTTCAGAGCAAAAGTTCAGCTTTTCACTCAAGCTTGCTCTCCCTCTTGACCTTGTGTGCATGCAATAGGTATACTTGAAGATATACCTCACCTTTGCCTAGGCATCCTTGATAAAACTCAACCACCATTGGGCTGAGGTTCTTTGAGGATCATTTTGAGCTCCAAAAATAGGTTTTAGCTCAGAGTTTGGACCCCTTTTGCTGTTGTGCTACAAGGGTAAGCACCTCTCCTCTTTTGTATTTGTTTTGCACACTTATTTCACCACCTTTGCACACTACTTTGGGGCTATTTTTTGGGGTGGTGTTGAACTACAAAAACCTCTGTTTTTTAGTCCTAAAAGTCTTGGTTTTGCCTTGGTTGGCTAGGGGGTTGTCCTCCCTTTTGCTCCTTGGCTTGTAAGGCATTATGAGCTAACTTTCAAACTTTTCAAACAACATCCTTTTGGCCTTAAAACCACTGAATTCCAAAGGAATTTCAGTGGTAGAAAACTTGTTTTGAGGCTCAAAATAGGAGGGGGTTGTCCCCTCTCCTCTTCTCTTGTTTGCTTGTATTGATGGCCCTCCAAAAGAGCATGTGTTTCTACCATTTTGAGGCTTAGTTCAGACACTTTTTTGTGACTTTTAGGACCTTCCTTAACTCTGTCCATGGCTGGTTTGGTCACCATATGCATGCTTTATACACTTGTAGTGTAATTCTTGCAAACTAGCCTTATGTGCCTCATGAAGTAGCATGTTTGTTAAGCATGTATGGGCTCCATTTCAGCATGTTTTTGGTCATTATTTAGCATGTCATAACTCTATCTAAAGTTGGTTTGATGGCCTCTTGCATGCTCCATGCACTTGTAGTGCATTTCCATTCACTAGCCTAATGTGTATCATGCTTTAGACCATCATTCTAGTGTGATTTTGGCTTAACTCCAAGAAGCTTTTGGTCATGTTTTAGCGTGCTTAAGGTCTGATTTATGTTGTTTTGGTCATGCATGCCATGCTTTGTATAGCCATAGTACATTTTAGCTCACTAGCCTTGAGTTTCCAAGCCACTAGCATGCATTGCTTGGGCTATTTGCATGGTTTAGTATCATTTGAAATGATATTTCAGAGCATGTTTCATTTTCATGCACTCACATGTTTCACTCCTTCAATGCTTTGAAGGGTTCATGCTTTATGTCTTAAAAAAGAGCCCATGTGTATGCCATCTTGCCTAGGCTTTTGGACCACCATTTCAGTGTATTTTGGGTCTTATTTTGCCATGATATAACTCTGTTTTTGGTTGGTTAGGGCATCCCTCATTTGCTTCTTACACTTGTAGTGTAAATCCTCTTTACTAGTCTTGTATGCCTAATGAGTGAGCTTGTTATTCTAGCATGTGTTGACTTGGTATTAGCCCATTTTTGGTGTTAGTTTGACATGCCATAACTCTAATTTTTGTTGGTAAAGTCATCACATGCTTGGCTTTGGTAGGTGTAGTGTAAACCTCCTTATTGGCCTTACATACTCCATGTTTTGACCCTTCATGCTAGCTTGTTTTGGCTTTGCTCCATGCATGTTTTGTCATTGTTTTGGCATGCTCTAGGACCCTTTTGGGTTGTATCGGCCATATGCTTCATGCATTACATAGCTATAGTGCAAATGCCTTGACTCGTCTTGAGTTTTGAGACCACTAGCATGCTATATTTGTGATGTGTGCCTGATATGGCATCATTTGGTGTGAAATTTCAGAGCTCATATCTTTGCCATACTTCCACTTAAATCACTCTTTAAGTGCTTTTGGGAGTTATGCCTTATATCTTGCTTGTGGGCCAATTTGTGCGCATGTTTGTCTAGCCTTTTGAGCTTCAATTCCAGCATGTTTAAGCCATTATTTTGATGTGATTAAGCTCTGTCCATAGCTGGTTTACTCCATTGAGCCTTGTATTGCATGGTTCTAATGTTGTGTTCTTCACTAGTTTCAATGTTTAAGCCTACTAGCATGTTGTACTTGAAGTGTTTGCATAGTAGAGTCTTGCATTTCATGCCACTTTAGCACTGAAAATCTGCCATCCTCCTCATTTCTTCACTTTTGATTTGTTTTGAGGATTGGTTAGTCTTGAGTTTGAGTTTAATGCAAGGGATTGAGGCCTATGCTTAAATGGCTTCAACCCTCCATTGAGGGTTACTCCTAGTCAAAGGCATTAGTCTCTCCCATGTCTTAAACCATTCTCTTTGATAGATCTCTCTCTCATTAGAGGACTCTCATATTTGGACAATTTGATTAATGAATGGATTGGTAATGTTAAAATGTGTAAACAAAATCAATCAAGTAAAATGTGCCAAGATCAGCATGTTGCATGTGTACATTGCATTGTGTTCAACCGAACGTTATGTTGAACACAAAGTGAATTGGTCCATTTCATACTTAAAGTGATGAAAATAGGCCAATCCCCTTTGTCTCCATTGCCTTTGATTATCCATGATAAGGTGATGGTCCAAGTGTCTTGTTTGTCATGCATTTATTGAGTTTGTGCAAGCTTGACTCTTTGGCCATCATGCATTGAGATGCGTGATTGATGGCTCGAGAGTCAAGTACCACACTCCTTTGAGCTTGAGAAATGATAGGGAGGGTGGTTGTGCACACATACCTTGCAAATGCACCGCCATGCCCTTGTTTGTGCTCTGTTGCAGCAAAAAGGAGAATTTGCAAGAAGTATTGGCCGATCGACCATCAGAGCTGCCGATCAACCATAAAAGTCTGCCGATCGTCTACAAAATTGGTCGATGATCATTTTATTCTGGCCGATGGCCACTCCCCTTGGCCGACCACCTCTCAGCATGTCCATAAGGTGGATCAGAATCATCTTGGAGGTTAGCACAGTTTTCAGAAGTCTAAAAGTGTGCAAACAGAGGCAACATGAGGCATGGCAACGGATTTTCGAGTAAGGCGATCGAGCATGCATCATTCAATCATTCCGAGGCGGAGCTGTGGCAGCCTCTTTAATTTCATACGTAGTCTGTTTTGTAACTTAATTAATTTGTTTAATTAGTTAAGAGTCTTGTAATAATTAATTAGCTAGGGTAGTTAATTAATTAGTCGGTTTGAATTATTTATTCGGACCCTCCGTCGAGAGGGCAAACTTTTGTAATAAGTGTGCATGAGTGTGTGAATGTCTTCCAACCCCTCGTCTTTCTCCCTTTTACTTACCTGCTTTCAGTGGTTAGTTTTAGGGCATGTTTCAATTAGCATCCTTATGCTTGCATGCGTGCATCCATTCATATGTCTTGCATGCACTGGGCTCAGCGCATCATACAAACTGCATTGTATTTCAATTCCTATTTGAATACATGATTATCAAGTTGCATCTCATATGCCATCTTAGAATAGCCGAGCCTATTTCTAGTTGCATTTTGCATGTATTGCATTAGCCATCTTAACATGAACTAGGATCATGCATGATTTCTAACTAGTTCTCTGTTTTGGCTCGGAGTACACTGTGAGTGTTTACGATTTAGCATACTGCATGAGATGTGTATGTTTCCATGTTTAGCATGCTTGCCATGAGGCTACTTGCTTAGATGATATAACTGTATGAATGCTTGTGGGTGAAGGTTAGGTTACTTGAATTGGAACAATTCATTGAAATATGTGTTTTAAGCCCACTCGAGGGTGGCAAATCCACGTCTTAGCCTACTTGCGAGTAGCACCTTCAAACCATTTTCAAACAAACAAACATGAGATGTTTTGTTCCAACTTAGGCGATCTAGTCTATACTTGTGTGTTGTGCGTATCACATAGTAATTCTAGCTAATAACCGAAATAAGAACACATGTGTTTTCAAAAATAAGATATCATGCTTAGTAAAGGCCGATCTTGGATCGGGCGAGCGGGGGTGCTCATTGCATGACCTTCCCCTCTCGTACCTAAGTTCCCGAGCCGAGGCAACTTTGGTGATGATGGACACGTGGCCTTAGGTACGAGTTTCCTAAATTTTTCAAAACAAAACATTTAGGTGGTGACTTTGTATCTGGCAAAGCAGTCCATGTTTGACATTTCTTTCTTAAAAATCAGTTTTCCAAAACGATTTGTCGGATTTGGACTCTTTGGTGATTTATTAGTGTTGCATTACACTTTACGAGATCAGATTAAGAACCGTGACATTTGAGTCCGAACTGTAGTAGCAAAAAACCCTCGGGACGCGTCTACACTTAGTCACTAGGTTCTTCACTGCATCATCCTAAAATTCCAAAGACAAATGAAACACTAAAACTCCATAATAGCCAAACGGATGAAATGATATAGCTCTCAACACTACACTTTTATTAGTTTCAATGTCATGTCCTTGATTTGATTAACATACACATGAAAATTATTGAGGCAATTAGAAAGAAGTTCCAATATAAAACATTGCATTTACAATTACCAGTGACTAGTCATTGAGTATATTTGGCTCAGTAACAATATTATGGTGTGCTACGGATCTTCCAAAATATGCTCAGTGATAGATAAAAAAATTGGACAAAAAAGACAAGAATGAAAGAATCACAGAAAGAGAAGTAATGGATTGATATGAATATATAACGAATTTACCTTGTTGAAATGTTCATATTGACGGTTACGCAGACTGAAGACACCATATGTAAGCTATTGAAGCCAGGCTCCCCTTTCATTTTCCTAAAAACATTTCCAATACCTCTTCATGCAAATTTCTAAAAACAATGCACTACTAAAGTTAGTTCGATAGTGACAAAACTACCCACCTCAATAAACCATTTGTAGAATCTTGCAGCATTATCAGTTGGCTCTCCACCTCCATAACTATAGTGACCAGCTCAAATGTAGATTAAATAAATGTCTCACCTCCACAAAGTTCAATTTGTTAAAAAAATGTCGTGCATTTCCAGATAAGAAAATTTACAAATCTATCTTATGTTGCCAACATGAAAAATACCCAAGTCTCTTTCTTCAATTTTTGTTCATATTGATCATCATCAGTAGCATAATCATTGTAACTCAAGGGGAAAAAAATGGTGATATTAAATAATCTAGTATTAGTAAATCCTCCTGAAAGATCAAATGAGAAGTAAATCCTCTGCAAGTTCAGTTTTTGGATCGAACATGGTTTTCTAAGGACAATCATAATTGTCTTAATTAATGGACAAGAAATGTAAACTTGAGGATAAAAGAACAGCAGACTTGCATGAGAATTGATGCAGCAATCTGAGGATTGATTCCAAGTTGGAAAAGGGAAAGCTTAAGTTCAGCTGTGAAATCTCTGAGTTTATCTAAAAAATAGAATGCATAAATAATATTTTTCAAGAACAAAATGGGAAAAAGAAACCTTGGTTAGCACAGTAATAACCAAATAAAAATTTGTTTACAGATATCCCTATTTCACTAAAACTTCACCAACTCGTTGAGCATGTTATTAGAAGGAGGGAAAAAAAGTTTTGGCACAGTCTAATTATGTAGAAGGAATGAAGGACAACTCATTGATTAAGCCACAAATTATATGTAAATGCAGTTACCTTCAAAGGCTCAGGGGTACCCTCTGCTACATACAGGAAGACCTGGACATCCAGCAATCTCACACTATCCTTTTGAACATTAAAAATAGTTATTGGTCATGAACATGTTCCAAAAATATGAAAGACCTGAAATTATGACAAAGCATGAATTACTGTGTTGGAAAATAGAATAAACTAAACACATACCAGAAGCAATGCATTGCGAGTGGCATCTTCTGTAGTAACATTACCAAATATTGTGGTTAAGCCTAAAACCTCTAGCTGTGGACTTTAGAATGCCATGAAGATTGCCATGCTATCATCTGTACATCAATGAAAACATCAGTCACACCTCACAAATGACACTTGACAGTCCCTGCACAGTTGCACATCATCCAGAGGTAAGCAAACCAAACCAAGGGAAATCATCACTTGTAATATATATATATATATATATTTAAAAAAAAAAGAAAAAAAAAAGAGGACTATGTATTGCATTGAATCATGTAAATGTATGTTTTAATATTTGATTGGAGAACATCAAACCAAGGGAAATCATCACTTGTAATATTTAAAAACATTAAATTTTGAAATGAAATAGTAATCAATATAAACATAGAATAGTTCAAGCAATCAAGTCATCCAACAATGTGGAAGCAATAATCAAGAATCCAAGACAGCCAAAATAATAATTGTAGCAATTAATTTTTGATATTTTATTAACATCTAAGAGTGTTAAAACTCAGTGTCATCAATGAATGAGGTAATAAATAAAAAATCCATACATTATTAAGATGTTGTTAAGAGCATGTCTAGATAGATACACAGAAAAAGAAACTAGAAAATTATTTAGAATATACAATCTAAGGTCAAGATGATAATTTTTGGGTTTTCTTTTATGTGTTGATAGATTTTCTCCCAAGTCCTCCCCTTATCTTCTATGCCCACCAACTCCCCCTTCATTACAGCACTGTCGCCAACCACCAACCACCAACACTATAACCATACCTACTATTTTGACAATTGAAGGCATTACAGAGGGAGTGAAAGCAATTTCCAAATCAGGTTCCTAGATCAGAAACTTGGATACATACAACTTGTTAGGTATTTAATGAAGGCTACTTTCTATTGTCCTTTTCAATGGAGATAAAAGTCTCTTAACTACTATGAAAAAAAATATTTAAAAATTAAAAAGAAGCCAATGTTAAAACAATCAAATTCCTAGATCACAAACGGGGATATAAATTGTCCTTATGGTCCTTTTTTTTTTTTTTCTAATGGTACTTTTGCCTTGTTAGTTCTTCGTCTTCTTCTTCTTCTTCTTCTTCTTCTCTTTCTTTGAAAGGTGAAACTACATTTAATAAGAACAAGTATTTTAATTAATAAGGTCTTGTATTTTCAAAAAGGCTTTGATCAAATAATTGCTCACCTCCATGGATGCCTCTATTTGGGTTGAAAGTTAAGAAGACATGAAACTTCTTGCAGTCAAACTTTTTTTTTTAAAATAATATATATATATATATAAACAAATTTTCTTTCCCGATCAAAATATATATATATATATATATATAAACAGATATATATGCATGTATTGTAGGTTGGGTTTATAATTGAACCATACATCCATTTGAGGAGAGTATATAGGACTGCCAAAGGAAGATGATCCTGGTTTTTCCATGTGTGGACAAAACGAAATCTCTTGAAAGCTTTGATATTCACCATTGCGAATCGGAATTCACCTAGCCAATGTCAAAAAAAAAAAAAAAACATAAATCTTGTGAGGTTGTCTTCTACATCTGAGAAATAAATATAAACTGTTTTTGTTGTTTTTTATTTTGTTTTTTGAAGTATATACATATAATTTCAAATCTCAACTCATAGTATCTATCTTTTGTAAGTTGGTTTTCACCAATAAAGTTTGGATCTTTTGCTGATCAAAATATATAAAGCAAATTCATAATTCATAAAATCTCAAAGTCTATTTTGAAGTTTGCAACCAAAGTCTGTGAAGAATTGGAAAAATACCTGTAAACAGTTCTTCCCTAGAACCCTGATATCAGAATGCTAAGGTGCTTTAGTATCGGCAATTGAGAGAGATGGAATAAAAAGAAACAAAAAAGAGAGTGAGAAAGTGTGAGAGTGAGGACATTGAATGAAAGAAAGAAAGAAAAATGAAATTTGATAGACTGACAAAAGCAACAATAATCTTACAAATAATTTGATAGACTGAGAAAATCTATTTATTTATAGTATTTAAAAAAAAGAATTGACTACAAGAAGTTTCATGTCTTCTTAACTTTCAACCTAAACAAAGGTGAATTATAAAGCAACCAAATGCCAAAAACAAGTCTCCTCTATGCTCAAAATTAAGTACCAAATCCAATTGAAGACAATACGATGCTTAAAATTTTAATTATTTTTTACCTTGTCTTGATAAATAGGCACAGGATTGTCAAAATATAGGAAGAAAACCTCAAAAAGTCAAGAAATGCAAAGACCTCTAGAGTTCTAGGTCCAACTTGCTACAAGTGTAACAAACATATTATCGCACAACTTTCCTCAAATTGAATAGAAATCTCAATTTCATTTTAAACTAACAAAAGAAATTCGATAGTTTCAACAATACCCACAAATAAATTTTCCTAACTCATTCACACCGATAGAATGTAAAAGTCTACAACAGATACTAGAATCACACACTCATACAAAAAACAAACAAAACGAGTAGAAACATAAAGGCTATATTGTGGTGGAGTAATCTGACTTCTATCTATATGATCAAAGTCATTTTACTGCAATCATATTATGTAAATGTTTTCAAGACATTTGAAAACTTGGGAGAGAATGATGGAGAGGTGTGAAGCTAGCTACATCTAACAACAACGCAGTTGGAGTGGTCCTTGTGGATAAGATATGCAGAGGAAGAAATCATTCCGACTTGCAAGTGAGGTGTAGAGGTACTATTGTTATGTTAACAAGTCAGTTTTGCAAGCAATAAACAAGAATCCAGTGTTTTCTACTCTTTGCCATCGTTATTTTGATATAAGCAAAGAACTAAGGATTGGAATGGTTGCATACAGTCCTCTGGTTTGCACGCATCATACTTGCATTTTTCTGTTTCCACAGTGAATTTATGTTTGTAGCATTATGCTTAAAAACTACTTCTTAACATCATGTTTCCTGTTTTGATCACGTAGTTAAATCAAATCTAAATAAATAATTTCAATATCTTTTTTTTTTCTTAATTTTTTTCTTAATTTTGTGTGTGTGTGTGTGTGTGTGTGTGATGTAAGGTAAATGTGTAGAAGCATAATCTATAATAATAAGATCAGTACAACTCTTCTATAATTCTGTTGATTATTAAAAAAGCTAAAAAAAAAGTTAAATAAGTAAGGTAGAGTTTTAAAAATTTTACACCTATGATTAGTAATTTTTTAGAAGATAAAGCTATAAAAAAAATACCTAAAAAATAAAGTGTATAGCATAGATTTGAGCCACATCAAAGTTTAGGATGTGGTGGACTAAGTTTCTTCCTTCTGACATTGCTCTCTCTAATTTGTAGGCCATTTGGGCTTCCTTTATTCAATATTAGTTATGGAATAAGCATGAATGATAATAGCCATGTTGAACAAGCATGAAGGATATGACAGGATCGTTTCAAATCCAATATCAAAACCATTCGCAGGATTTCACAAGATTGATTTCAACAACCAAATCGAGATTGCACCATCAGTTTAGCTTGAGAGAGAGAGAGAGAGAGAGAGAGAGAGAGAGAGAGTGGAGCTCACTGATCTGAATCGCTGAGATGAACTTCGATTTCGATTTTGAGAGAGGACTTCTAAATGGTTGAATCATTGATCTGAAATGATCTGAACTTCGATTTTGAGAGAGAACTTCGAACTTCAAAATGATCTGAATCACCGATCTGTTTCCCTAAGATCGATCTGAATCTATGAATCTAATTAGGGTTCAGACAGCACACACACAGAGAGAGAGAGAGAGATGACCTCACCGATCTGAATCGATTTTGAGATGAACTTTGATTTTGAGACAGTGGAGTTCGAAATGGCTCTGAGATATTAATGGGGTTTAGACTGTACACACATACACACACACACACATAGAGAGAGGGAGAGAGAGAGAAAGAGAGAGAGAGAAAGAGCGCTCGAGATTTGGACATTCAAAAAAAATGGTGAAAAGAGGGAGAGAGGGAGCATGTGAGAGATGACCTATTTGCAGGCGCTTATAAATGTCTTCTATTCATGAAACGGGGTTGTTTTACTTAAAGAAAAATGTGACGTTTTTGAAACGTCGTTAAATGTTATAAACAGTGACATTTAAAAAAAAGTCGTTAAAAATACGCCACTGCAACCCATAATTCATGTCGTGATATCTTTAGTGGTTCTGATTTGGCACTTGTGTTGTTATAACAAGAGCTTGGAAGTTCTCAGTGTTGGTGCTTCAAAGATCCAAGTATGTGTGTTTAGTACTTGTCTATCAAGAGGACATTAATAAGCTTTTGAGTGTTGGTTGCTAGCTCTTTTCCTTTCACCTTAAATGCCTCTACTCTATCTCCATCCATGTGCTTTTGGTGTCACTGGCATTGAAAAATGATAACTATTACCTACTAAAGAATGGTGTCTAAACCAACTGTTTGCCTGGGCAAATAAATGTTGGTTGATAGTGCCTCTTGCTACCTCTATCTCTAAAGGAGCTTATGTGACTGGTCTCCTTGACTTAACCACTTACAGGCTTTCATTCTCGTCCAGATCTCAAACAAATGCATTTTGAATTCTACTATATGTAAAGGATGGATGATAATATGTTTCACCACTCTCATAGCCAAAAGCCTGATTCACTTTTTTGGTCATTGTTGTAACGATTCTAGACTTGTTGGCTCTGTACTTCATTGATCATTGAGGTGATAGGCTTCACCATTTGCTTATGATGCTCTCCCCCTCCAGACTACACCTAGACAAAGATGAATATTTAGTAGACCCCCTTGCTGCCTATCGAATTTTCACTAGACAAAGATGAATATTTAGTAGACCCCCTGTGCAATATTATAGCCTATAGAATTTTCACAATTTGTTGATTTCTGAAAGCATTCACACTCAATTACTTACGTTAAATTCCCACATCTTCTTTTTTATTTTTTTATTTTTACCTTTATTATAATAAGCCTATCCTTTCTTCTCTGATCATATTCCAAAATGAAAATATCAAATGATCAAAGCTGATTAACATATCTATCTCAATCTTGTGGCAATTTCCCCTTCAAATCATATCAAGGGTATATCATATCCTCTATAACCTAAAAATTCAATGCAATACAATTGTTCATATTTTTCCTTTGATAGGTGTGTTTTGTGCAACCAATGAGCTGATCTGTAGCTATCTTCAAATTCTTTATTGCCTGGATGAAGTTGCAGGTGTCAGATGAAAATAGAGAAAAATTGAGACCACTAGTTTCGAAGAAAGCTAGAGCAAGAACCCTATGGATGCCTTGGCCATTAGTTATTTAAAAGACTCTATGAAGTCCACAAATTGAACCAACGAAGGATTCACTTTCCCCCTTGTCCTGCTTTTCATCAAAATAAATAAATAAATAAATCTACTCTTAATTTTGAAAACAATCCACACGACACGACAGAGTAAAGCTAGCAATCAAGAAGCTTCCCTTCTCTTTCCAACTCTACTCCCCCTCTAACTATAATAAAAAAAACTTATTGCCCAAAGATCTCTAGCAATGTCACAGTGAATGAGTTGGTTAACTGACTCATACTCCTTATGCAGAGCATGCATGAAAGTTCAACTCAACTTGACTTGTTGAAAAGACAAAGGCATGCCATCCAAACAAAAGAATATATGCACATAACAGGAAACCCCAAAGACCCAAAAAAGAAGAAAAACTTAAAAACAAATGTTTCAACTTGCAAACCACTAGTTACTGTGTGAGTAATAATTTGGAGCTTGGGTAAGAAAAAGAAAATGAGTACAATCAAAGTTCTCAACTTCCATTTCAAAACATATAAATGTAATGTTTATTTTGTAGAATGTACATGAAAGACAGAAAGCCTACAGGACTCTATTAGTTAGTTGTTCATATTTTGACAAAGGCTTAACAGACATTTACATATTTGCAAATAAGTTACAAAGACCATATCTCTACATATGTATGTCTATATTATATATGTGTGTTTTTTCGGCAATTCAATGGAGTACAGACATCACTAGTGATGTGACTTACTTCTTCAGTATGTTAGGAACATTCTTTCTGGAGTTGACAACAATTGGAGAAGAAGAGAAACCACTTTGTTTATGTGAAACTAATGAGTGATCCCCTTGCTTACCATCTTCACCTTCTCTAGATAAACTAGAAGATGATGAACCAAATATCTGCACCATTAAGCTTTCACCTAGAGGACACAGACTCAAAAGACATTTTAGTACGAAAAATATGAACATCATCAGAGAATATCATGGAGCTTTTATTCTATTGAAGGAAGGTCAAATCAATACTCTTGGCTAGAGTTAATTACAGAGAACGCCACTCCTACAGTGTCGAGCTAATAAAATCCCTAAAGACAAACTTTCAATTTTATGATTGTATTTCATAGATTGCCTGGTAGAGAAACTTACAATTATATGGTTGTATTTCATAAGATATATAGGTATTCCTTAAATCAACTCAACATCACATAATATTTATCAAGCGTTGAATAAACAAGAAGGCGTTATATTAGGACCACCTCCAATGGAGCTCATGAGATATGAAGTGGCCAAAAACACACTTCCCCAACATTTTTTAAGCGTATGCGTAGATACTAGTAACATTTGTAAGCATGCTTAGTTAGAAGCTAATCATGAGAAGCCATGTAACAACACAACAAATTTGTTTTCTTTTTGGTAAATAAATCAATAATGATAGTTTTCTCTTGGTTTTATTTATTATGACCAAGTTTGCACTTTCTTTGTGCATGCGTCGTTATGTGTGCATATAGGTGTGAAACAAAGGCATCTTCTCAAATTTCATGCAACCAATTTATCTCCTAAATGTTCATGTTAGACTATAGGCTAGGTTAACAATTTTCATAAAACAAAATTAGTCGGGTCTGGTATTGGTTTATAGGAGTATTTGACTTTCATTAGTGTTAGGACACAATTTTAACTGTTAGGCACCTTATCTCAACATGTTTTTGTCTCCTTCACCTTTAATGGTTTTAAATTATCTTTAAAAAAATTAGAAAAATTGAAGAATTAGGAGTCTACTCGAAACCCCACCCAATTGGCTTGAGTACCTGGACCTGCAGAAAACCAGAGATATTTGCTCACTTTGTGCTTAATAGTGCACTCGAGTGCAGACCTTGATAGAAATGGTTTGAAAAATGGTTTTGGAAAACTAATTTTTTTCAAACTTTGGTCTAAATTTTAGATAGGACCCATACGCCAAAGTTGGCGTGTCTAAGTGGTAACGCATTCTATGCCACGTTATGATTCACGTACTATATTTGGTTGCTCAAAACTATTATCGGGTGAATGGAAAATTGAAGCTAAAGTAAGCTCTGCAAAAATGGTATATTGGTGAAGTTTCCATAAAGAACGGGTTAAGGTTTGTCCCACACTGATTTGGTGGGCAAACTTTGTGTAGGTTTATAAGGCTTGGGTTTGGAACTTGGGGTAAGCCCCAAGAGACACTCAAGTTTTGTAGAGGGGGAGGTTATAGGCAAAGTGGGCTAGACCCATTGGACCTAAAACAAACACGTTACCGTCGTCGCCGCCGCCAGTCGAGCAGGTTGAGCCTGGGTGCGTGGTGTGAGGTTGGTTTGGGCCAAAAATATTTGAATTTATTTTTAATTTTTATTTTGAAAAATAAATTCTGACCGTTTGAATTTAAATTTCGGTTGGAAAATTCAAATTTTTTGCACCTCTTCAATATAGATTCCAGACCTGTCCGAACAGGTTCTTATCTATTCAGTTCAAACCCAAATAGTTCCCTATCTGTTCAAACAGTGCCGAACAAGTACCATACTTGTTGGATTCAAATCTGAAAAGCCATAATTTCTCCTATAAATAGACAGACCCTCATTTGGATTTTGCATTCAGGAATTTCGTTCTTACCTCTACAATTACTCTCTGTATTTTACTGCATTTAATTTTCATGTGAGAAAAAGTTTAAAAACAAAGTATGCTTATTATACAAACAGTTTGTAGTGCTGCTACTGTTTGTTGTAGATCATTTCATCCTAGAAGATAAACGTCCATAATCTGTTAGCACCTGAGAGAGAACGAATTTGTCTTAAGAAGACAGTGTTCAACACTGGACTTAATCTAAATATCTGACAAAATAATGTTGTAAGTAATTTGACTACTCTTCTGTTTTCATTATTTTTCCTTTTCAATTTAGATTTTGTTTTTGTAACAAAATACGAATATGTTTTTCCTTAATTTATATATATATATATATATATATATATATATATATATACTATGTTGATTTTTGTAATCAAATAGTCTCTCTCTATTCTTTAATCTATTCTTCGAATACAGTGAAGATTGTCCAACAATCTTAAGATCGAATATTTTTTGCGTCTTCATTATATTTATTTTCTGTGCTTTTACAAAGTGATATTCTTGTTAAAAAATACAAATAGTAGTCATGTACTGTTTGATAAATAGTAGTAATATACTGTTTATTATTTTTTTTGACAAATAGTAGTAATATACTATTTGTCATTAGCAATTTTAGAATATTTATTTGTGTAGTAGTGTTACAGAAAATTATTGTGTAGTATTTTATTTTTTTGGTTTTAGTAACTAGAAAAGTAAAATTATTTTGTGCCATAATTTATTTTCTAGTTTTAGTAACTAGAAATTTAATTTAGGTTTTGGTTTTTCTGATTTTTGCAATCAAATATTATGGCTACTGCAACTGAAAGTGGTACTCTAATTCTGATTGTTACAACGATTTTGGTCCCTATCCAGAACCATGTTCAACTTCTAATAAATCATGGAGAAAAAGGGAAAAAATTAAATGGCACCAAGTTTAAGCGATGGAAACAGAAAATGCTCCTCTATCTTACAACTCTAAATCTTGCTTGGCTTCTCCATGAAAAGGCTCCAGTACTTAATGAGGATGTAAGCGATTGGCAAGTTGTTGCCACTGTAGATGCTTGGAAACATTCTGATTTTCTGTGCAGAAACTACATCCTCAATGCCCTAGACAACATGCTGTATAATGTTTACAGTCATTTGAAAACAACAAAAGAATTATAGGATTCTTTGGAGAAAAAATACAAGATAGAGAATGCTGGCACAAAGAAATTTATTTTTGGTAAATTTCTGGACTTTGTTATGGTAGACTCTCAAACGGTAATTTCTCAAGTTCAAAGTTTTCAATTAATTTTGCATGATATTCATGCTGATGGTATATCTCTTAACGAGTCTTTCCAAGTCGCTGAGTTGGTGGAAAAATTACCACCAGCTTAGAAACATTTCAAAAATTATTTAAAATATAAACGTAAAGAGATGACCATGGTTGAACTTATTGTAAGACTAAGAATTGAGAAAGATAACCGTAAGGCTAAAAAGAAGAATAGTAAGAATCCTATTAAGTCCAAGGCTAATGTGGTTGAACAAGTGCCCAAACCACATAACAAGAAGAGGAAGTTTGTTGGAGATGGTCCTAAATAAGACAGCAATAATGGCAATAAAAAGTTCAAAGGTAAATGCTATAACTGTGGCAAGACTGGACATCGTGCCTCTGATTGTCGACGCCCTAAGAAGGATCGCGAAACTACAAGCAAGAAGACTACCAATCAAGCCAATGTGACAGAACTAGATTACATCTCTGATGAGGTAAATGACATCAATCTCTCTGTTGTGGTGTCTGAGGCTAATTTTGTTGGAAATCCCAAGGAATGGTGGGTTGACACTGGGGCAACTTGTCACATTTCTGCGGACGAGAAGATGTTCACTACATATAATGAGGTTGCAAATGGTGAACAACTTTTCATGAAAATTTCTTCTACTTTTACCGTGGCTAAACAAGGAAAGGTGATCTTGAAGATGACATCAGGGAAGGAACTTATCCTCAACAATGTGCTGGATGTACTAGATGTCCAGAAGAATTTAGTTTCTGGTTCTTTGTTAAATAAGAATGGTTTTAGGCTTGTATTTGAGTCTGATAAATTTGTATTAACAAAGAGTGGTATGTATGTGGATAAGGGATACATGAGTGATGCTCTCTTTAAATTGAATGTAATGACTATTATACCAAAACCTGCTATTAATAAGAATAACACATCTTTTGCTTATATTCTTGAGTCAAATTTATGGCATGGTAGATTAGGACATGTAAATTTTGATGCTTTGCATAAAGTAATTGGTTTGGAATATATACCAAAGTTTGAAATTGATCCTTATCACAAATGTGAGATTTGTGTAGAAATGAAACTAACTAAAGCTACATTTAAATTGGTTGAAAGAAAAACCGAACCTCTAGAATTAATTCATACTGATGTGCTTTGGAAATGTTTAAACTCTACAAAACTGATGTTGAAAATCAACTTGGTAACCATTAAAATGGTTAGAAGTGATAAGGGTGGTGAATATGATGCACCTTTAAATGAATTTTGTGTACAACATGGCATTATTCACCAAACTACAACACCCTATTCTCCACAGCAAAATGGAATTGCTAAAAGAAAAAATAAAACCCTTAAAGAAATGATGAATGCCATGTTACTAAGTTCAAGCCTCCACAGAAATTGTGGGGGGAAGTAATATTATCTGCTAATTATGTTCTTAACAGAATATCTCACAAGGAAACGAATAGCACTCCTTATGAATTGTGGACAGGTAGACCAACTTTCTACAAATACTTAAAAGTGTGGGGGTGTTTGGCAAATGTGGAAGTTCCTGTTCCAAAAAAGACTAAGATAGAACCAAAAATAGTAGATTGTGTGTTTATTGGTTATGCTAGGAATAGTAGTGCATATCGGTTTCTGACTTATAAATCAGAAATACTTGATATACATGTGAACACTATTATAGAGTCAAGGAATGCTGTGTTTTTTTAACATATTTTTCCTTATAAGAAAGGACAGGAATTAAGTTCACATAAAAGAACTTATAATTGTACAATAAGTCAAAAGACTAATGACAATCAAACGCAAGAGACTAGTAATGGTCTCGACCAACAGGATTTAACTGATGATGAGCCAAGACGAAGTAAGAGAGCAAGAATATCAAAATCCTTTGGTCCAAATTTTCTGACATACCTGTTAGAAATGAACCTTAAAGTTTTAAGGTAGCAATGACAAGGTCTGAAGTACCTTTGTGAAAAGAGACTGTTAACAATGAAATTAAATCCATTATACAAAATCATACTTGGGAATTGGTAGATCTTCCACCCGGTTCTAAACATCTTAGATATAAATGGATATTCAAGAGAAAAATGAAAGCAGATGGTTCAATAGACAAGTATAAAGCAAGACTTGTAGTAAAATGTTACAAACAAAAGGAAGGTCTGGACTATTTTGACACATATTCCCCTGTGACAAGAATAACATCCATTCACATGCTTATTGCTATAGCAGCGTTGTATAATTTAGAAATATATCAAATGGATGTTAAGACAACTTTCTTAAATGGTGATCTAAATGAAGAGATCTATATTGAGCAACCCGAAAGGGTTAGAGTGTCATGGCAAGAAAAGAAAGTTTGTCGTCTTGTAAAATTCCTCTATAGATTAAAACAAGCTCCTAAGCAATGGTATGAAAAATTTGATCATGCTATGCTTACTAATGGGTTTAAGATAAACAAATGTGACAAGTGCGTCTATGTTAAAAATACTGACAAATGTTATATTATTGTTTGTCTTTATGTAGATGACATGCTTATTATTAGAAGCAGTCAAAACATGATCAAATCAATTAAGCAAATGCTGAACAAAAGATTTGATATGAAAGATATGGGGGTCGCAAATGTAATATTAGGAATAAAAATTACTAAAACATCTGATGGATATGCATTTTCTTAATCTCATTAAATTGAGAAAATTCTTGGTAAATGTATCAAAGATGATATGAATGTAACAAGAACACTTGTAGACACCAGTTTTTATTTATCGAAAAATAAACGTGATACGGTGTCTCAGTTTAAATACTCCTAAATCATTAGAAGCCTAATGTGCTTAATGAATTGCACTCGTCCTGATATAGCTTATGTTGTCAGTAAATTGAGTAGGTACACTAGTAACTCCGGAGAAGACCATTGGAAAGTGATCATTCGAGTTCTTAAATATCTAAGATTTACCTATGATCATGGTTTGAACTTTACTTGATATCTTGCAATACTGGAAGGATATTGTGATGCAAATTGGATATCGGTTACTAAAGATTCAAAATTCACTAGTGGATATGTCTTTACTCTGGGAGGGGCTGCTGTTTCTTGGAAATCTATGAAACAATCAAGGATCGCACGATCCACAATGAAATCTGAGTTCATTACTTTAGACAAAGCAAGAGAAGAATCATAATGGCTTCGCCACTTCTTAGAAGATATTCCAATGTGGCCAAAACCTGTGCCAGCTATTTGTATTCATTGTGATAGTCAATCTGCAATAGGCAGGGCACAGAGTCATATGTATAATGGTAAGTTACAACATATTCATCGTCGACATTATACCATAAGGCAATTGCTCTCAAATGGAATAATCTCAATAGATTATATAAAATCTAAAGAGAATATTGCGGATCCATTAACAAAAGGTTTGTTAAAAGAGCAAGTGTATAGTTTATCGAAGGGGATGGGATTAAAGCCTATTACATAAGAGTCATCATAATGGTAACCCTACTTGGATGACTGGAGATCCCAAGAACTAAGTTCAAAGGGACAACTAAGTTATGTGTGGCTCACCAGAAATCACCAAGGGATTAAAATTCCCTACCTATTCATATGGTGAAAGTGATATTTGCAACATGTGTTGTATGCAGGGGTTTAAGGATAAGCTTTGCTTTTAATGATTACTTATATTTTGATTTAGGCATAAAAATCAAGACGAATATAAGAGATACTCACAATAAAAACCACCTATATTAGTGTCAAACTGGGACCGGTTTTATGAGAATGAAGAGACTAAATTCTCTAGAAGTACTCATGAACAACCAGGAGCATTCAAGGCCAAAATGAACATAACCGTGAGAACCACGATGTGTCAGAAGATGTTTTATGTCAAATCTATTATCTTGGCTTACACAAACGGCTGAACAATTCAAGGCATCGCGTCCATTGGTTAGCCAGTAAGTCCCATAGGTTATCACTAGGGAAGGTTCAAGGCCGAAAGCTACCTATCTAGATGCAAGATATTTTCAATTTATACTATTTTGACAAATTCTGCATATTGTTGCATTTCCGTTGTCATCAAATTCCATTCATGTAGGGTATTGTTAGAAATGGTTTGAAAAATGGTTTTGGAAAAAAATAGATTTTTTCCAAACTTTGGTCTAAATTTTAGGTGGGACCCGTGCATCAAAATTGGCGGGTCTAAGTGGTAATGCGTTCTACGATGCATTGTGATGCACGTAGTATATTTGGTTGCTCAAAACCATTATCGGGTGAATGCGAAATTGAAGCCAAAGTAAGCTTCATGGAAATGGTATATTGGTGAAGTTTCCACAAAGAATGGGTTAAGGTATGTCCCATATTGATTTGGTGGGCAAACTTTGTGTGGGTTTATAAGGCTTGAGTTTGGAACTTAGGGTAGACCCCAAGGGGCACTCAAGTTTTGTAGAAAGGGAGGTTATGGGCAAAAATGGGCTAGACCCATTGGACCCAAAACAAACACACGCGCGCGTGCCGCCGGCCGACCGTCCATCCGGTCGGTCGAATGGGCTAGGCCTGGGCTTGGGAGTGAGGTTGGGTTGAGTTTGTCCAGCCCAATACTAATTTTTTTTGGGCCAAAAAAATTTGAATTTATTTTTGATTTTTATTTTGAAAAATAAATTATGACCATTTGAATTTAAATTTCGGTTGGAAAATTAAAATTTTTTGCACCTCTTCAATACAAATTCAAAACCTGTCCGAACAGGTTCTTATCTGTTCAATTCAAACCCAAACAGTTCCCTATATATTCAAACAGTGCTGAACAGGTACCATACCTGTTGGATTCAAATCTGAAAAGCCACAATTTCTCCTATAAATAGATAGACCCTCATTTGGATTTTGTATTCAGGAATTTTGTTCTTGTCTATCCTATTACTCTCTGCATTTTGCTACATTTAATTTTCCTGTGAGAAAGAGTTTAAATACAAAGTGTGTTCGTCGTGCAAACAGTTTGTAGTACTGCTACTGTTTATTGTAGATCATTTCGTCTTGGGAGATAAACATTCATAATCTGTTAGTACCCGAGAGAGGACGAATCTGTCTTAAGGAGACAGTGAGTAATTTGATTACTTTTCTATTTTTATTATTTTTCCTTTTCAGATTGTGGTTTTATTTTTGTAACAAAATACGAATTGGTTTTTCCTTAATATATATATATATATATTGTGTTGATTTTTGAAATCAAACAGTCTCTCTCTATTGTTTAATCTATTCTTCGAATACAGTGAAGATTGTCCAACATGCCTATTAGTAGAGATCCAAAGGACTATGCCCATTATGCGTTTGACAGCGAGCTCGAGTAGGCTAGCGCACCTTCTATGCTGTTGCTTCAGGATTCAAGTGAGAACCCTTAAACTACAACGAGGTGTGCTCACTACCCTCTTGACAGGGCAGTTGAGTGGGCATGTAGAAATTGGATCACTCTGATTCTCACTACCCTCTTGACAGGGCAGTTGAGTGGGCATGTAGAAATTGGATCACTCTGATTCTTGATTTGATTTGGACTCCCATGCATATAAAAACACTCTTTTGCGTGATTGGGATAAGAAACACAATATACAACAAGTTTTGCAATCTTGAGAGTTGTACCATATCAATGATGTTAGTGGATCTGCACGTTTACATTCACAAAAATAGCTAATCAATAAGAATACATATACATAGATATATAATACCATGTCAATCCATTTTGAAATAAAAAGTCGAATCCACCTTTAATAAATTATTGAACAATTCTAAACATACATCCATACCAATACATACTTATATGTACTTGCAAAATAAAAATGGTGCTAACCTTGCCCCTATGATATCTGAATGGAAGAATATAGAGTTTTGAACTACAACAATGGAAAAATACATAGTTTTGAACCGTTACAATAGAAGAAAACAGAGTTTCAAACTAGAACAATAGAAGAATAATGATGATGATGAGCTCCTTTTAGGGTTTCTTCTATTTTGTTTCTTTATTTGATGATCATCACCCAATTCATCTCTTTGACTTTTTGTTGTGTTGTGATTTTTCCCAATTCTCAAACGAACAAGTTAGAGAGAGAGAGAGAGAGAGAGAGAGAGAGAGAGCATAAGATAGAGTCTGAGAGGAAGTTTATTTGTGCTACAAGATTCTTTTTCAATTATGTTTTCTTGTCAATAATATATATTTATATATTTAGTTTTTAAAGAAACATATCTCATTAATTTCAAAACAGTCAAAATAGAAAAAGGAAACAAGAAGGTTACAATTGTGTGTAATACTTACTATGAAAAATAGAACAAATGGTATATTAGTCCTAAAAATATTATAAATAAGGGAAAAAAAAATTTCTTGAGAGACAAATCTAAATATATGAGACTAATAAAATACAAATTTTTTCTATAAACTTATTAAATTATAAGTCCCTTAAATAGGATTTATAAATAAATCTCTCTATAAAGAAGGGTCATTATAAAATTAACGATTTAAATTACGAAAAGTGGATCTAGTCCACGTAATGACTGAAGACAAATCAGGCTTATTTTGGAAAGTAGATTAAAAGCTATATCTCAGCTTTCACTGCAGGAAATTCAGCTTTTAGTGGCGTTTAAAAAACGCCGCTAAAAGTGTCAAAAACGCCGCCAATTCTTTTTGTGACGCTTAGCACCAAACGTCGAGGACGCGGCCGTCGCTATAGCTTTATGGCGTTTTAAAAACGTCGTGATATTATTATAGGCGGCATTTTTAAAAACGCCGCCAAATGTCCTCCTAACCACGTGTCAAATGTCTCACGACATTTAGCGACGTTTTTGGAAAAACGCCGTCATATCTTTTTTAAACATATATGACCGTTAGCCTGTAAGATTTAAGAGGCGTTTGTAGAAACGCCGTCATATCCTTTTTTTTTTTTTTTTTTTTTTGGAAATTGTACTAATTTTATTTGATTGAGCTAAAAAAATATCTGCAATAGCACTAATATAAAATAACAACTCCCATTCAAATAGTTGTAATGAAGCATTAATTCACTTTCTCATTCAATTAATATCCAATCACCATTACCCACAAAATTAACATATCCAAAATCTAAAAATCATGTTTTAACATTAACCACAAACTAACATATATCCAAAAATCATGTCTTAGCATTAAAGTTGTAGTCTTCACTGGTCTACATTCATAACATAAATTGTAATAAGATTCACCAAAATAAACACAAATTGAAGAATTCGTACCCAATACTTAGCAAAACACCATTCTTTCTAAAAAAATTGTAAAAATAAAAATAAAAATAAAAAAATGAACCCGGAAGGATCTTCATATGCCAGACTAAATGTTTACCAATTCAAAGAGCACCCTGTAGGGAACGCAATGCCTGCTTGTAGACTATTCTCCCATATCACCTTACGGACGGTATTCTCCAGGGTTTCACATAAGTCAATCATTAACATCCCAGGCTTCAAAATACCTTTGATGTATTTTCGAACCTAAAAGCAGGCAAACAAAACGTTTTATGTGATAAACCAGATGCAGAAATTCTCATTTTCATCAACCTTGTCCAAACTATCAATCTGAGTTTTTGTTCTAAAAAATAAATAAATAAAAACAGCGTTTAAAACAGCATAAAGGGAAGAAGCTTGGCCATATCTTATTTTCCTATGCATTTCATAGTTTCCATCAGCATCTACACTTTTGTTTTTATCCACTCTACAAATGAGAGATTTCTTAAATTTTATGATCTGAGTTGTCATGGACTATTGTCATTCATTAATATAACGGGCACATGTAGTCACCACTTCATGCAAAAAGATTGACCAATCTAGTGGAAGCTATGAAAAACTTCATACCCTTTCAAGAAGATACTGTTCTTCAACAGGTAATCGTGTATTTGTGTTGCATCTCCCAGTAACTATTTCCACAAGGAGAACGCCAAAACTGTATATATCTGCTTTACGTGTCAACTGCCCTCTTATTGCGTACTCTGGTGCCAAATAACCTCTGAAACAACAAATACGAATGTAAATTCAAGATGGTAAAATAATTGGAAAGAAGGAATATAAGAGAATTGAATCTAGATTCCACAAGTGTTTTTAAGCAGAAGGATAATGGATTCCCATGATCACCTGCCTTTCTTGTGCGCCTACATAAAAGAGCTGTGGCCTCCGGTTAGGTTTAACAGTGGTCTTATTTTTTTTATTCTTTTTAGAAATTAAAAATAAAAATAACTGTGGCCTCTTAAAAGCAAGCAAGTGGTTGGAATTTGTTGGTGGAATGGTTTGCAGAGTTGCTTCTCCAGCCATAATCTACAAACCTTAAAGCCTAAGTGTTTGATTGTGACTATTTAAAGAATCTCTTCTTTTTCGGGTACATCAGAGGCCATAGCCTTGGAGAGGGGGGGAGTCTTGCATGTGGCAAGACTTGAACCCTTGACCTCCTAGTAAGGTATAGGAGTTTCGGTCAACTGAGTTACCCTAACTGGTCATTAAAATAAACTCGGCTCATGAATCATGCTCATGATATCAGAACTCAGAAGTAGGTTTGCTGGTACAAAGGATGTTAAACGACTCAAGACCTGGTAGAATCGTCACTTTCAGATAGAATTTTAGAGTTCAGATACAGACCATGTAGTCTGTTGGTGGTGTTTGGCTGGTGGGCTCTGTATCATATCTTTGTAGGTATGATCAAAATTTACTATCTATCAACAAATTCTAAAAAACTAAACAGGAGTCTTTAAAATTAGCAGATTTACTAGATATTACTGAGTTAAGAGCCAATTAATAAATAGAAATAAGCAATCACACAAAGAGATACTATTCAACGTGGAAAACCCAAAAGGGTAAAAAACCATGGGACAAACAAACCACTTGTGCTCCAAGATCAAGTAGATTCAGATGCACAGATGGTACCTGCTCTAACACTGAGCAATTCGCTATCCACTTCTGTCCAGTCTCTCACTTTGACTTTATTCTCCACAAGCTCTGCCCAGCACACGATCACAATGTCTGCGTTTGAACATACAAACTAGGACAGAGCATTGTTCAGATGCACAGATGGAACCTACAAATTTCAAATTTTCATAATGACTATTTTATTCCTACCAATACCTGACCGTTAGACAATAAAAATGAAAAGAAAAGAATATTAAGAAACACTTGTAAATCAATGACGTGAAGACGTGCCAAGAGTGGGAAAAAAATAATACCCTCTTGCATAATTTAATTTAATGACATCAGAGTAGAAAAACTCCAGGGCACATTTAACCTTATCTGAGAATTTATATAGTCAAGTCAAAATCAAATTCATACACTGTTTCACTTTCACCATAATCAAATGTGGATCTAGATCTTATCCCAATTATTACAATTTTGTTCTGGTTTTTTCACTTTCTTCAACTATATAAGCATTGCAAGAGCTTAAAGAGTATTCAAGTCAAAAACATTTCACCATTTATGTCTTTTCTGAAGGAACAAAGCAGATCACATTAATTGAAGAAACACAGGAAACAAACAACAAGAATCTGTATCACTAGCTAAGACATACATGAAACTGAACAAAGAAAAGAAAATAAAAAAAGAGAGAGCAACCTGTAACTTTAAGGCCATGTCATGTCGAGAGAATTGGTTTTGCTCTGCTGCTGGTTTTCATTTGAATAATTGAAAGAAGCGAAATCATTCCCATCATAAAACTTTGTTCCAACACCGAATTCTTCTTCTTCTCCTTCTGGGTGTCCTATACATTAACATATTAATCAAAACTTTGATCTTTCTTCAAAATCATTCATGAGACCTATGAGGGGAAAAAAAAAATTCATAATAATGATGAGTAAAATATGAGACAATATTTGCCAATGTTAATTCCCTTTGTACAAAATCCATACTTAGCAGCAGCAATATATATTATCTTGTCAAACAATCATTCATTTATAAAAATGTTTTACAACAGCACCGGTAGCACATCACTTTATGGAGGATGCCTTAAACATGAAAGCTAAGCAAACAAAGCTCAACTCTTTCTAAAACACGTTAAGAAGTCATAACACACAAATATTACTTAATAGTTAAATCCAATATGATAAAATCTCAATCAAAAAAGCATAACAATAGCTTCAAAATTCTAGCCAAAATTCTGATACAAGATATATGAAATGCACAATTTTTGTCTACGTGTTAAGTTGAAGAGGATTCAACATTAATGCTCAATTTTCTAAGTACAAGAGTGTTTTTTCCCCCTTATTCTGTAGTACAAAACTAAGATGAGCAAATGTACAAGTTCCATAGATTTCACCAAATTGAAAGAATATCACACAGATGTGGTAATCTTTTCTCCATGCATTTTTTGTGCCTTTGTTTTCATTGAATACTCTACAACATTCCTAAAAGTTCTACAAAAGGGATACTCTTAAAAATGTAGAAACTAATAAATTTTAATTATATCTTCATTTTCATTCAAGCAAATAGCATAAAATAACTACTACAATTAGAGTAACACAAAACTTTAAAAAGAAAAAAAAAAAAAAATCAAATCAAGACAATGAAAGGCATGAAAAGAAGAAAGTATGGCATTCATTGAAAGCCACATTTCACCATTAGTTCACATAGCTAGACAACGATATTGCAGTTGGACCTGATCATTTCCTCTTCAGGTGCGATACTCTAAAAATCCCTTTTCAAGTTGAGTACATTAAAAAAAAGAAATTATGATTTTAGTCATTGCAATTTATCTATTAGTACAAAAGTACACAATGAAATAGAAAATTTCACAACAATCAACATTACAAAAACTCAACTATTTCTTGCAAGATTAGTAGATATCTGTCGAAATTGAGTGGCAATATAGTAGGATATCATATGATTCAGAGTTACATATTATGTTCCAATTTTACTACCACAAAACCAAAGAAAACTGGAAATGAAATTTGTAAATTATGCATCCTAATATTCCCATTTATACTTTTTTTTTTAAAATTACAAAAACATCAGCACATCTTTATCATAAATATCTTACTGCAACAATTGCATCAACAAAATAACCATGCACTCGCAGAGTTATTAATAAAACAAGCGCATCACAAAAGAACCATGCACCTTAAGAGTTATTACTACCTGCTAATGGAGAGTCTACCACCATCAAGCATCACCCTAGATGACCACATCAACAAAAAGAGATGATAGAAAAAATTAGATTAGACGATCAGTATAAAGCAGTCTGAAAAGGTAATAATTCAGATGGAAATTGAAATCAATAAACATTTAAAAGTACCTTGGATGCAGCTACATATCCAAGCAGGGTTGCCAGCACAGCAGTGCTGCAAGGTGAAACGGCTAATGCGAGTGTAAGCCCAGCCAAATATGCTTGCACACCTGACATGTCCAATTTTTTAAAATGTTATTTGCACTTTCAAGCTGTAAGCACATCCGAGAGCCAGCTAAACAACAGTGATGAATACTTGAGAATCTGATGGTAAAATTAGAAAGTCCAATACCTGAAGGATAATAAAAGATAAAATGCAGGCACACTTTTCTTAATATACAGTCAAAAATGCATCTACAGTAAAAAATGCATCTTTTCATGAATTTCAGATCTACAAGGATAATAAAAGAAAGCAATATATATATATATATATATCATTATAGAAGTATGACAATAATCATCAAATCGAATCACAAAGATATGGATGGAGGGATATTCCAACCAAAAGTTGGAGGTATGGAAGCCAATAAGAAAATTGGGAAAGCTAGTGAAGTGAAGATAGATTAAAAAGAGTGTAATTTCTGTTCAATACTTCAATGTTATCTGCTAAATAATTTGTAGTAATGAAAAATTACAAGTATTTTTAAATAGTTAATAAAGATCAGCACCTTACTGATGATTCTAACAAAGTATAGCCCAGAAATGTCCAGGATACATAACCAGACAACTTGCATAGCAGTAAACATTCTCATAAGCACAACAAAAAAAAAAAAATTCACTGTGAGGACATTTTTTTGAGTTTTTTTACGGTTGGTTTCAACATGGAAATGTCCAGGATACATAACCAGACAACTTGCATAGCAGTAAACCTTCCAGAGAACATTTCTGGAGGGAAAAGGTGCAAACAGTCCTCAAAGCAGGTGAATCCTATTCTCAGACACTCATCAGTTTTTTTACTGTTGGTTTCAACATGGAAACGATAAGACCTCTATTCTAAGGATGTTCCACAGGCATAACTACCGAAGCCCTAAGCTAAGGACCACACCAAAAAACAACGACCCGAAAAGTTTTAACACTGCTTCAGGGATGACAGAACATCACAGACCCAAGGGCAGTAATGTAAGACTGCAACCAAATTTCATTTGTGTCCTTGTAAGATTGGCAACTTACATAATGGGCTAGTCATAACTGTAAAAACGCATTGATAAAATTATAATGATATTCTCTTTAATTTCATATTATAATCAACCTAGAACACATACACTTTGTTCTTCAAAATGTGTAATCTATGCGTTCCTGGAGAACAAATTCCTTCTAGGAGATTTATATCATCACTGAAGATGACAATAATACTGATAAAATATAAATGTAACTGAAACATTTTTAGAAAAATGGTTTATTTCATTGTTGGAGGTATTAATTTGCATGCTTCATTATCATTTAAAAAGTTAATAAGCCTCGATTTCTAACAGTCAAAAATTCAAAATGATTTCTGCTAAATCAAAAACTGAAAGCTAATATATCATATTCCCCCAATCTAGTTCAGTGTATAGAATAACAATATGAGAGACATAACTGTTCTTGTGATTATCTTAGTTCAGTTCCGAGGATGAATTTCGTATGGTTTTGGGCGAACTAATGTACTTCAATCTAACAAATAAGTGATATTATAGTCGAAACCGACATCATCAAGAAGAAATTGTTAGGCACACCATATTTTTGGTTATGACATACACAAATCAAGCACAATATCAGTTCAGCTTGAGAGAGAGAGAGAGAGATAGAGACAGAGACAATGGAGCTCACCGATCTGAATCGCTGAGATGAAATTCGATTTCGATTTCGAGAGAGAACTTTGAAATCGCTCTGATGAATCACCGATCTGTTTCGCTGAGACCAAGAAAAAAAGGTTCACCGATCTGTTTTGCTGAATCTCTGAATCACAGAGCTGAACTGACAAAGATAACTAGGGTTTAGACAGCACACACACACAGAGGGAGAGAGGGGGAGAGAGAGTAGCTCACCGATCTGAATCGATTCACCGATCTGAATCGATTTTGAAATGGCTCTGATGAATCACCGATGTAAGATCTTCGAAATGGCTGTGACTTCGATTTTGAAAGATCTTAGACAGCGCAGAGAGGGCGAGAGAGAGAGAGAAAGAGAGAGAGAGAGAGCGAGAGTGAGAGTGAGAGCGCGAGAGTTTCATTGTTGCTTAAAATAAAGGTAAAACAGGAGAGAGGGAGCGCGATGGACAAAACCCATTCCACGGCGTTTAAAAACGTCTTGTATTATTGAAACGGTGTCGTTTTGATTAGAGAAAAATACGACGTTTATTAAACGCCGTTAAATATGATTAACGGTGGCGTTTTCAAAAACGCCGTTAAATATACGCCTCCAAAACAGATATTTCCTGTAGTGTTTTAACCCACTTTCTCTCTCACAAAAAAAAGTCAAAAAACTAAAAAAAATTAAAAATTAAAAAAAAATTAATTTTTAACCATTTTCTCAAAACATTTCTCAAATCAAACACCTCGGAGATATGCCTGTCCTAACTCCACTTAATTGATTTGATATATATACATTGATTTCTTCATTCCGTGGGTGATTCGCTTTGGATATTGTTGGATACAATAATTGTCATGAGTATGAGAAATTATAGCTTGCTCTAAGGGCAAATTCAAATGGTGTTTTAATATGTATTTTATTAATTAAAATAGTGAGTCTCATAATTTTTTGTATTTGATGTAAAAATAATATGATAATTCTCATGATTTCTGTGGTGTGAAGTAATACTTCTAAATGACTAAATAACTTCTTCATGAATATGGTTAGGTTGATGCCATTTTTTTAGAAATGATTTATAACTCAGTTTATAATTTTTTTTTATTTATTTGAATTATATTAATTTTTTATTTTATATATATATATATATATATATTGTAATAAGTGAAAAAGTTAATTTATTTGACATTTTTCAAAGTAGGCCTCATAATATGAAATACATGGGATGCCATGTGATGCGACTTTGGCTTTGTTTGGTTGGGTTAAAATAGTCATAAAAAGACAAAATAAATTAAAATGTTAATAAGATAAAATGTTACATCCAAATCATAATCATTTTATTTTTTCTTTCACAAAAGTCAAAAAAGTCAATAATAATACTTGGTAGCTCGAAATGCCTTTGACCTGAATGGCTCGATTGCCCAAAACAACTTCGTTTTGGGCAGTTTTTTTTTTTTTTTCTTCTTTTTTCTTATAAAAAGAGGGAGAAAAGATAAGAAAAGAAAGAAAAAGAGAGAGGAAGAGAAGAAAGAGAGAAGAGGGGGGAGGAGAACCAACCATCACTAGCGCTGCCATCACCGGCGCCGCCATCATTTGTGTGTATACACAAATAGATCTGTGTATGTATACACAGATCTGTATAAATCTGTGTACCTCTCTCTCTCTCTCTGTGTGTATCTGTGTGTGTGTGTGTGTGTATAGATTTGTATGTGTATAGAGAAGAAGAAGAAGAAGAAGCACAACACAGATCTAACCAAAGGAAGAACAGATACAGCACAAATCGACAATTTTTTTTTATTTTTTATGATTGTTGGTTATTGTTGATGATGATGTATTGTTGTTGATGTTGATGCTCTCTCTCTCTTTTTCTCTCTGTCTCCCTCTCTCTCTCTGGGTTTCCCAACTCCCTTTTCTCTCTTCATCTTTTTCATCTTCAGAGAGAAAAGAGAAAGAGAAAAAAAATTCCAAAACGACGTCATTTTAGAATTTGAGCCATTTGGGGCAAGCCTTATTCGAGTTACGTAGCAGAACTGAAAAGTCAAAAAGATCATCACAAACGAGACTTTTTAGCCCCAGACTAAAATAGCTAAAAAACCAAAAAGCCAACATACATCCCAAAAAAAGGCTTTATATTGCATGAATTGAAATTGGATGATGAATACTATATATATATATATGTAAATTATAATATTTATGAATTTGATTATCACAAATATTACAATTCAATTTTTTGGGAGTAATTAAAAGAGAAAATATTATTTTACTCGTTAAATTATCACTCAAAAATCAATTTAACTCCTATATTTTTAATTATATCAATTTTACATTTAAACAATTCAATTTTAGATCAATTTCACCCCTAACTTTAGCTACCGCCTATAATTAGATGGCACTTGTTGATGCAGCACCAATTTTATTTAAAATATCATTTCACCCCAAACTATTCCTAAAAAATCAATTATATGCCTAATATAGAAAAAAATAATTTAAATATTTAATAATAATTTTTCATCTAAATTTTTTTAGTATTAATCCTGTTGAGTATTCTTTAGCAAGTAATTGTTAACTTTTAAGTTAAATTGTCATTCATTCGATAATACAACTAAGTAGGTACTTATCTCGATTTTGTAAGCAAACCTCGGCATATTTATTTTCATCCTTAAATATAATTTTTCAAATGTCAAAAAAATATGTTACTTTCATAATAAGCGTGGTCTAAAGTTTTATCAACTTAATTTTGAAATTATTGTTACTCGATCAATTCTATTGAAATTAATTTGGAGAATAAGCTAGCTACAATTGTGTGCACGCACGCATATAGTGTAGCTATGAAATTTTCTAATCAATTAGTTTATCTAGGATCGACTCAACATAATTTAAGATTTAAAGAGACAATTCTAAATAAGAACTTTTTTACAAAGTATATTATTTAAAATATATTTTTTCATTTTTGAGAAAAAATTATTAATTAAAATTTTAAATTTAAATTTTTTATATATGGGGGTCTAATTGATTTTTGAGATATAGTTTGGGAGTAAAATAAAGTTTCAAATGAAATTTACCACATCAGTAAATTTTGTCTAGTTTAGGTGTAAAATTGATATAATTGAAATATAAGAGTTGAATTGATTTGTGAGTGATAGTTTAGAAGACAAAATGATATTTTCTCTAACTTAAAGAAAAAAAATGGGAAAGAAAAAAAAACCTTATAATCAAATACCATATAAGGTAAAACCAAGTAGCACTAGAATCATAATCAAAATAATGTGATAATTAGCATCATAATTAACATAATAATAAATCATAACTAAAGATCACAAAAGTCGTAATCAAAGATGCATACTATGTGGGTGTTTGGGAAATTGCTATTTTAGTAGGTTATTTTAGTTTTTGGCTATTTAAATAAGCTAAAAAAAATTTTTTGGGAAAATGATTGGATTTCTTTTTGTAGTTAGATATAATGTTTGTGAGAGAAAAAGTGAAATGATTATGGATTTGATATGACATTTTGTTTTATTAGTTATTTTAGCCTATTTTTATCTTTTTGTGAATTTTAACCTAAAAAAGGTTGAAATTTTTCTTACCAAACACCCCATATATAATTTTCCATTGAAATTCTCCCTGCTTGTTTGCCAAATTAAGTCCGATGAAGTTATTAATATAATAAAATTTAGTGAGAAAATTATTAGTATTAGGTTGGAATTGTAAGTGAAAATATGTTTGTTTATATAATGAAATTTCGAGCCCTTACTTTTTGAAAAAAATATTGTTTCACTGTTTTGAGATTTTTTGAAATATTAAAATATTTTAGCACAAAATTTATTTCTGCTCGTTGAATAAAATATATATATATATATATATAAAACTAAGATGATCGAATATCAAAAGTTATATATCACATTCGTATTATAAAAAATGTTTGACTACTCTTAAAATTATAATTGTTGTCTATGTAATTAAAATTTATAGTTACCGATGTCCGAACATCTTAATTTTTTTTTTGTGAATATTCGGCTCAATGAGTCCTAAAAAGTGATCAATTTAAATTACCAAGATTGGTGCTAAAATGGACCTACCAAACCTAAATGTTCTCTCAAGCTAACTTGATAATCCAATCTCTATATTATCGAGATTGTCTATTAAAATAAAAAGAAAAACAAAATCTCATTTATATTTTTATAACACATAATTTGCGCTTTTACGTATCAAAAAATGATAGTGGAAAAAATACAATTTTTTTCTCACCTTAATAAAAGATCACAATTTTTTTTTCTCTTCATTTTCACTCTACAAGCCAAACAGAGTGTAAGTACATTCAATTTTTTCGTTTTAAGGACCAAAATATGTGAGATATATTTAGCATATTTTTACAAGTATAGAAAGGGGTCGTCCATTAAAGAAAAAATGCTATATAAATAAATTGAGTATATAATTTTATTTCTTACAAATTGATATGACCTATTGATGAAAGGAATAACTCTTATGGGTATGAGTTTGTAAACTTCATTTATAAAGGGTAAAATGACACAAATAATACTCTCGGGACTAAAAGAATACTTAATCCAATTTTAAAATAAATTATTTACACCTATCTATTAGTTTGGGAATTAAAATAGTAAAATTTTTAAGTGTATTTTTTATTTATGACGAACTTAAAAAAGTTAGATTTGGAGACCAAATTAAAACACTTTCTATTCATTGAAAATTAAATTGAAACAATTTAAATATTAGGAATAAAAATGATGGAAAATTCTATTATGCACACTCTCATATCATATGAACTCATATATATACCATTTTTTTTTTTTAGTTATGACCATTTTTTTAATTATGATATTATTTTGAGATATTTGGTTATGACTTTTTCGTGTTTAGTTATGAATTTTTTTATTTTTTTTAAAGTTATGATTTAAAAAATTATACTATTTTTTTTCTTATATGTATAAGTTACATATGATACACACCCTTTGAGTGGCGTGTACCATATGATACAAACCCCATACTTTGATAACTAAAAAAGCAATTAGCCCTTTAAAATTTATATTTCCCTTCTTATTGTTTCAATGGATTTCATTGAATTAGGAATAAATTTAGTTTTACAGAATTCATCCACAAAATAAATTACATAATAGAGATAAGAAGAATGGATTTCACTTGTGAGCTCTACATAGTAACATACGGTTTCCACCCTACTCTTTTCTTTTTCTTTTTTAATTAAAAAAAAAAAGTGTTACGTCATCTATTATGTAACTAGATTATGTATAAGAAGGGACAGATGAATGGGTGAGTTTGGCAACTTCATTAGCAATCTTGAATTGGTAGATATACCAAAGTTAGGCAGGCAATATACTGGGGGTAATTCTCAAAGTTGGAGCAGGATTGATAGGTTTTTGGTTAACCTTGAGTGGCTGGAATTGTATAGATACAAGGTATGGGGGTTACCAAGACTTTTTTTTCTGATCATAGCCCCATTTTACTGATGGAAGATGATAGGAATTGGGGCCCGAAGCTTTTCAAGTTCATCAATGCTTGGGTTTTACACCCTAAGTTCCTTGGTGATGCAAAAAAAGTTTGGGACTCAACTAATATACATGGTTGGGCTTTTTATATAATTATGGAAAAGCTGAGAACTCTAAAAGTAGCTCTGAAAAAATGGAATGTGGAAGTGTTTGGTGATGTAGAATTAGAATTGAAAGAAGCTGAAAGTGTGTTACATTCTATGGATTTACAATCTGAAGTGAGGGAATTGACTGAGGAGGAAGAGGGTCAAAGAAAGGAAGTCAGGGGTTTGATATGGAAGCTTAGTAAAAGAAAGGAGTGGATGTGGATGCAAAAATCGAGGTTGGATTGGGCTTTGAAAGGAAATAGAAATACTAGATTCTTTCACATTATGGCCACCAAGAAGCATAACAGAAACGTGATTACTTCTGTTTTGGTTAATGGGGTTGAGGTGGATGAACCTATTGAGGTCAAATATGCAGCTTGCTATCACTTCCAAAATTTATTTACTGAACATTGGTGGTTTAGGCCAAGTATTGGAGGTGATTTTAAGAAAATTGCTGCTAATCAAGTAGATGCTATTCTAGAGAGAGAATTCTCAGAAGAAGAAGTATGGGCTGATGTAAAAAGAGTGTGATGGAAACAAAGGCCCAAGCCCGGATAGGTTTAATATGATGTTCTTTCAAAAAGGGTGGAAGTTTTTGAAATGTGACATTATGAAGTTTATGAAGGAGTTCAATAGCAATTGTAAATTGAGGTATGCGGTAAATTTCTCTTTTGTTGCTCTTATTCCCCAAAAGGAGAATCCAACCTCTTTTCTTGATTACAGACCCATTAGCTTGATAAATTCCCCATCTAAGGTGTTGTCCAAAGTTTTCGCTAGTAGAATGAAACAAGTCCTGTCTACTGTGATTGATAAGGCCCAATCTACTTTCGTAGGGAGAAGAAACATTCTAGATGGTGTGCTTATAGCTAATGAGGTGGTGGATTGGTGGAAAACATCAAAAAAGAAGGGTATTATTCTCAAACTGGATTTTCAAAAGGCATACGACACTGTTAATTGGAATTATTTGTTGTAGATGTTAGGTAGTTTTGGTTTTGGATCAAGATGGATTCGATGGATGAAGAAGTGTATAGAATCTGCTGAATTTCCATATTAGTAAATGACTCACCGACAGCTCAATTTTGTCCATAGAAAGGGTTAAAACAGGGTGATCCTCTCTCCCCGTTCTTGTTCAATGTTGTTGCTGAAGGCTTGAACATATTGTTGTCAAGAGCTAAGGAATTGAGGATTATAAAATGAGTGGCAATGGGTAACAATGAGGTCATCGTATCCCATCTTCAAGTCGCGGATGCCACTATTATACTTTGTGAGGCTGAATGGGCAAAGGTTGTGGCTATTAAACGAATCTTAAGATGTTTTGAGATGGTCTTGGGGTTGAAGATTAATTTTCATAAAAGCATGATATGTCGGGTGGGAGTTGATAATGGGTTGGATGAGGAGTTTGCAGACATACTTAATTGTCGGAGTCATAAGTTACCTTTAAAGTACCTTGGGTTGCCACTTGGAGCCAATACAAGTCGGAAGCAAACATGGCAGCCAGTGCTAGACAGGTATAAAAAGAAATTAGTTAGGTAGAAGAGAAGGTTGTTATCCTATGCTCGTAGGGTCACTCTCATCAAAGCTGTGTTATTTTCTTTGCCTGTTTATTATATGTCCTTGTTTAAGATATTAGAGTGCGTTGCTAAGGAACTTGATAGGATTCAAGCAAGGTTTTTGTGGGGAAGGGATGAGTCTAAAAGGAAAATATATTTGGTAAAATGAAAAGTAGTGTAGATGAATAAGAAACAAGGAGGTCTTGGTATTAGAGATATTAGATTGACGAATGAATGTCTACTTCTTAAGTGGTGGTGGAGAAATGCCTTTGAAGATGAGGCTCTGTGGAAATCTGTGATTTGTGCCAAGTATGGAGTATCGGGGGGTCACCGGTTTCCTCCAGTGCATGCTTTGGCTTCTATTTCTGCTATCTGAAGACAAGTCCTTGCTGTGCCTTATTTAAATACTCGACTGCATAATTTTTTTCTAGGAAATGTGGAGCTTAGGATTGGTGGTGGGAATAGGGTAAAATTTTGGCAGGATACTTGGTTGGGAACATCAAGCCTTAAATCTCAGTTTCCAAGGCTGTATCAATTGAGTTTAAATAAGAAGATCACCTTAAAGATGCTGATTGGTTGTAGAGATAATAGCAACAATTGGTGCTTTAACTTTAGAAGGCCTCTATTTGAATGGGAAGAAGATGAGGTACTAAGGTTGCAAAATCTACTGGGAGTATGACCATGCCTTGTGGCTAGTCAAAGGGGTTCAATCAGGTGGAAAGTTGACTAATCGGGGATTTTCACAGTTGGATTTGTGTATAACTGGTGCAAACAAAGTGATGGGCCTATCCTCAGCTATCTAGATTTGGTCTGGAATAACTTTGCTCCTCCTAAGGCTAAATTCATTACTTGGCTTGCTTGGAAAGGTAGGTTGAAAACATTTGCATTTCTCAGCAGAATTGGAGTTTTGAGAGGTAATGAGACTTGGCAGTGTGTGTTGTTCAAAGTTGAGGAGGAAACCTCTAATCATATTTTTTTGTTCTGTTCATTTGTGTGGCATGTTTGGTCAAACATCATGGTCTGGTGGGGAATTTAATGGGTGTTACCTGGGTCTTTGAAGGCTTGATGCAATGGTGGTTGGGGTGGAAGCTCACACTACAACAAAATGCACCTTTGGCGACTAAAATTGGCAACTAAAAAAATTTAGTTGCCAAAAGTTATGGAATTGGCGACTAATATTTTTTTTAGTCGCCAAAAGTAAAATATTTAGCTACTAATTTTTTTTAGTCGGGGTATATTCATTATTAGCGACTAAAAAAAAATTTAGTCGCTAAAAATGCCATAATTGGCGACAAAAAAAAAAACTTAGTCGTTGTATATTGACTTTTGGCTGCTAAAATATTTAGTCGCCAAAAACTTACTTTCAGCGACAAAAATTATTTAGTCACCGTATATTGATTTTTGGCTACTAAAATATTTAATCGCCGAAAAAAATTATTTTTTCTCTTTGGCGACTAAAGTTTTAGTCGCCAAAACCTTACTTTCAACGACAAAAAATTATTTTAGTCACCGAATAAATTATTATTATTATTATTTTCTTTTTTTTTTTTTTATCTTTGATAACCTATCTTCAACGACTAAAATTTAGTCGGCAGTGTTCAAATTTTACTGGGAAATATTTCATGTTTGGCGTCTAAATTTTTGCCCAAATCTATTACTTCTTCACACGGTTCTTTCTCTGCCTCTGATCAGTACACCAAACCAGATGTATGCTCAGTGACGATCACCACCTCACCATCACACGTCGCCACAGCTGCAAGTCGCTACTTCCACTGCCGCAAATCACAGGTTCTTGTCCCTCTTTCTCTGTCACTCTCGGTCCTCTCCCTCTCTGTCGAACTGGGTCTCTCCCTCTCTCTGCGTTGCCCTATTTCACTATCTCTCACACTTCATCTAGGGTTTATATGATTTTTTTAGTTTAATTTTGTGTTGATTTCGTAAATGGGTTTGGTTGAATTGTTTGATTTCTATGAAATTATGTTATTCTTCAAGTCCAAAATTGGTTTGACTTTTGTTCGATTTCTATTAGAAGTAGGTTACTTCTCTGGCTATTGAGTATCTTACCATCTCAAAGCTGAATATATGATTTGGGGGTTTTCATTTGCCTTGAATCAACCACACCCACAATTGGACACAGATGTATGTGTAGAAATATGGATATATATCTTCAAAGAGAGTTGATTATTTTTATTTGTCAAAACCTCAGCCACATCAATTTACCATTTCGGTTCATAGTATCCCTGTCTCTGCTGGGATCAGTGTCAGTGACACTGTTGAGAACTTTTTCACATAGTTTCATCCTTCTACATATCTATCACATATGGTGATTCACCAAACAAACAAACTTCGAAATCTCATTGTAAGCATTTTATTTGAATTCTAATTCTTCTTTTTTACAGAACTTTTGCTTTAGAATATGATGTTTGTGTTTCTCCGTTTTGGATTAGTTGTCTTTTACAAATCTCGTTTCATTATTATAATATAGTGGAGTATCCCAAGTGCTTGTTTTACATGTTAGTGAATTTTCTATTGACATTTCTATGTTTAATGATGGCTAACATATGGCTTAATAATATTTTTTAACATATATGGTTTCCTTTTGGTACTTTGATGTGTCTCGTAACTCAACTTCCACTACTTAATTATGGTTGGGCATTTTGAATTTTGTTGATTTTTCTTACTAGTAACTCCTCATATAGATAAAGATAAGCAAGAGTACGAGAAGGTACATGGTGGATATGGTTTTGGTGACTGAAACGAGGACGGAGAGGGCTTCTTAGATTTTGTAGTAGAATTTGATCTTATAGTAACCAACAGTTCTTTAAAAAGAGAAAAAACACATAATAACTACTAAAAGTGGGTCAAATAAGAGAGAAATTTATTATTTTCTTGCAGGAAAAAATACCGCTTAATATGTAAAAGTTTATTCCCAGAAAAGAGTGTAACATTACAACTTGGGCTAACAATGCTAGATATATACATTAAAGAAAAGTGGATTCTAAAAGCTCAGAAATTAGAAATATTTGAAGACAAAATGTTTAAAAAAGCAACATGGAGTATGGTAGGTGATATTAATAATATGCAGAATACAATGGCAGAATGCTTTAAAAGAATATCGAGAGAAATCGTTGGAGAGTCAAAGGGAAAAATCCCTATAGCTAAAGATACTTGCTCTTGGAAAAAAAAAAAAAAAGAAGTGTTTTTTAAAAGTGGCAAAAGGATAAAAATGAGAATTTTTTTAAGAGATTTAAATTGGCTTATAAGAAGGTTAAAAGGACATTTAGAGATGCTAAGATAAAAGTCACTGGCAATCTTTAAATTAGATTAGATGGTAAAGATGGAGAAAAAATATTTACAAACTTGCTAAATGAAAAGAAAGTAAAAAAGAGACTTTATTTGGCTAAATGCATAAAAAGTGAGGATTTAAGGGTTTTAGTGAAAGATGAGGAAAATAAGGAAAGGTGGAAAAAGTTATTTTCAGAAATTGATAAAATGAAAAACATTTAGAAAACTTAAGAGGAGAGGAATACAATAGCCAATAGGCTTGTTGGATTGGAACTAACAAATATAAGTTTATTGTCGATTAAGAGAGTTTGAGGTGGAATTTGCACTGAAGTGGATGAAATCTGGTTCGAAACTAGGCAAGACATTAGAATCAGATTGTATCCCTATTGAGATTAGACATGCTTAGGTATGGAGGGGCGTTTTGTTAATAAAATTCTAATGAATAAACAAATACGTGAGTAGAGAAAGTATTTTAATACCTATATATAAAATTAAAGAAAATATCCAAAGTTGCAATAGAGTCATTAAGTTGCTGGGTCATACAATGAAAAAGTTGGAAAAAGTGAAAATGCTATGATAGTTTGATCATATAATGACACAGCCATCAACAAATAAATATATATTTTTTATATGTATACATAAAACTAATAAAAGTTCTTGAAAATAAGCAATTCTCCCAATTCAAATTCCCTAAATATATCTTGATTCCACTTGCCATTCAGATACAAGCAGACAATAGCATAACATAGTAGATTCTTCATAGAACAAAAATGCTAAAGTGTCTAAACAAAACCATCCTTAATAGATTGGGAGTAGAGTAGGTAATAAGGATCAAACCAAACCAAACTAAGCCTGGTGCCCCAATCAGGCGGAGTTGGCTACAAGAATCTTTTTTCATCATTCTACTCTATCAAGTGCTATATGCTCAATCCAATTAAATAAATAAAAAAATTTCTGTGTACTAGTGTTTTTTAAGTGTTTGTGCACCCTTTTGTCAAAGCTCCATCATTATTTGAGTGTTTTCTTTGGTATGTCACATTATCATGAAATTTTTTCAGGAAGAAGAAAATTGAAAGTTTTGTTCCTTTACTATTTTTGTGTGCTTACTAGTGTTAAATGCTTATTGACAAATTTAAAAGTTGAAATTGATACTAGTGCTTTTTTGATTAGGGTGGTTTGTGGATGTCAATGTGATAGCTAATGGGTTTATTTTAATATGGGAAAATTTACTATGTCTTGTATCAACTTTGAGGAGAGATGCCTAATAATTGTTCATAATTCTAATGCATAGACTTTTGCTAATTGAAGATTTTTACAAAACTGAAGACAATTGTTAATGCAGTCATGCTGAATTTAGATCATTACTTGGTTTTATATTGTGGGTTAGATTTTATTCGAAGTTCTAACAATTTGTTTATGAATTCTCATTTTAACTTATTTCTCCTGTAGTTGTTTTTGCATCAGGATTTGCAAAAAAATATGAAATTGAACAGAAAACTGTAATGAGCTGCTGCTTTTCAGTTGTTAGTTGTTATTAATAGATATCAAACTAAGAGAGATAGCATTTCAAAAAGATGACCATCCATAATTCCAGTTACTTTGGTATGTTACGATTTTAAAAAAAAACATGCCTAATGAAAAGCTAATTTCAAAAAGATGACCATCCATAATTCCTACTATTCAGAGAGTTACTTGGCCAACCTATCTCTGTATCTTGGGAAGTCAGAGCTGCCATTTCTGCCTTCAAACACACAGATAATCATGTTTCATTTTTTATGAAGTCGACTTGCTTTTCTTACTTTTGAAATACTCGTTTCATTGTTGGAAGTAGATTTTTACAAGTTCTATTCCATGCTCTCATTAAAAAATAATCTTGTTTTGAGAGTTTCTAATCAAGAGAGTAATTTTTTATTTTTTGCTAAAATGTTTATAGTTTCTTATCAAGGACATCAGTTGCATAAATCAGGAGAAGAAAGTTAAGAACATCAAGCTACTGTGTTATAATTGTTTATTTCATGACAACTAATTTATGCTAATTCAGTCTTCTTCATGACTACTGATTTTAATGTACTAGGCAGTTATTTTGCGACCACTTGGAGACAAAGGAATTACAATAATTGGTGGTGACACAATTAGGGGCTTCACAACTTCTGACCAGTTGCTGCCTTCTTAACCTCAGAGATTATAGCTCTATGTTTGTCTACTGTAGAAAGGCCATTGTGAGATCATTCATTATGGGTATTTCAAGAGGCTCTTCCATGTCACACACCTTTTAAAAAGTGCACAAATTAGAAATGATTAGAAACACCAAAAGCTTCATGTCATGAAAGGAAATAAAATGAGGGTGAAAAGAATGAGAAACCTTTCTGTTTTTCCTTGGCTGCTCCATTTATAACTATCCACATATATATATATATATATATATATATGTTGTTAGTAAATAATAACCAATATATATAATATGTATATCTTAGTGTTTCTGTGTATTAGTGAGTGCTATAATTCTGCGAGAAAACGTAAATGAGAGAGACAATGGACAAGAGATAGATAGCCTTGATCTGACATTTTGATAAGTTGAATGGCTTGTGATATGAAATTGGCTGCTCTGCTTCAAAGCTCTGTTTCTTGTTTGTTAGCTGAAATGGGTTTAAGCAACTATGTAGATATGTTTTTAATTTTGTTACTGTGGGGATATATTTTCTGAGTCTCAACACGTGGCCAAGGTGACGCCGAGGTTCCACGTGTCCAGGTTATGACGCCGAGGTGATCTCGGTTAGGCCGAGGTTATCTCCGAAGATATTGGAATCCGAGATAAGCAAATAAGGCACAAGAGTCCTAGAATGAGGAAGGACTTTAGCATGGATAAGGATAACACTCTTAGGGAGTGTATCTTTATCTCTTGGAGAGTCCAGGATAAGCACTGAGCAGAAGTCCATTGAAGCTAGGCTTCTATGGGGACTAGGATTGAGTTAACTATAAAAGAAAGGCACCCCCGATGGGTCTAAGGTACACAATTTATACTCAGAACAAGTGAGTTTAGCAATTAATTATCTTTGAGAGATATACTGACTTGATCGTCAAAGTGCCCCCGGGTGGACGAACCACCACCGTAATCCTCTCTTTCTGTTGCAGGTGAGTCAGGTGTCATCTATTCTGCCAGTACTCTCTCGCTGAATACTAAGTTGGCAGTGTGATCGAAAATTCACCCACACAATTTGGCGCCGTCTATGGGAAAGAAAGGAGAATAGATGGCCAGCGACGAACAAAAGGATAAGGTTGGGAACAAAACCCCTGCCGGGAACGGTAAGCACACTGATCCTATTATGGAGGAAGATGGTCACAACGAGGAGACTCAGAACCAAAATCACGGCAGGAAAGACATCGGCCAGGGTGGCGACGTGCCAAAGGAACCAGATCGGAGCGGGTACTACAATGAGGATGACCTCCAGGTATGGAAGGATAGATGCCTGCGGAGGGACGAAGAGGTGAAACAGATGGCAAACAAATTGGTAGACCTACAATCGGTCGTCAATCTTATGATGCAAAACTACGTCATGCAGCCATCATTCCCGCTGCAGGACACGCCGATTCCAGCGGCCAATGCCCAGAAGGGAGGGCAGAAAACAGTCTGTGAAACCCCATATTTTTTTATATAATAAAAATAATATATATATTTTTAATTTTCTTAAATAATTATTCACAATATTTTGAATTTGATAGTCTGTATATTTTTATACTGAACATTTATTCAAAATAAAATAAAATAAAATAAAATATTTTTTTTCTTTATATTATTACTCAATATTAATTTCTGAACCTTATGATATTTTTATTATATTTTTCTCTATATTTTTTTATAACCAAATTACACTGGAATCTAATATTTTCTGTACTAAAACCCAATCAAAAAAAAAAAAAAAAAAAAAAAAACCATGGATTTGCTCCCCAGGGTTTCTCACTTTCCACCTTCATTCTTATGTATCAAAACATGGTGGGCATGCTGATGCCATACCACCAGGTGTTCAACTTCTTTTTTTTTTTAAATTCTTTTCATTTTCTTTTATCTTCTTTTACTCTTCCTCATTTTGCCCATAAATTGAGCCTAAGTTTTCCTCACCTCTCTTCACTTCCAGTTTCATCTCTCTCGGTTCCCTCTCTTTCCCTCAACCCTCTCATTCTCAAAACTCTCTTTCTCCTTCCTTATCTATGTTTCTTTCCTCCTCCCCCCGACCTCCATAGCCATGGCCTCAACCCATACTATCACCATCCAAACCACCAACCCGCGAACTTCACCACCATTGGCACACCGTCGGACCGCCACCACCACCATCACCTATTTCCATTATCATCTAAAACCACTATTCACAAAGTGTTGTAGGTGAAGAAAGAGAAGAAGAAGGAAGATGGAGGAGAAAGAAACAAAGTTAGAGAAGTTTATTTTGAAGTTCAAAAGTTGGTTTGCGGCTTACTTTCGGCATGCCAAAACCATCCATTCCGGGAAGAAGTGGGACAAATAGGCCATGTAAGATGAAGTACGAAGTAAGTTGAAGAGATTGGCAAAAGAATAAAGTAAAACCGTTAAAAATTAAGAAAGTTATGGGGTCCGAAAGATGGTTCGAAAAAAATGTCCGAGACGGTAGGAAAATAATCTTATTTTTCGTCAAATTTTGGAGATCCGACGGCATGCAAAAAGAGACGGAACGAGGCGTGTGAGTAGTGAACCAAAAACTAGGCCGTGAGGTGAATCCAATGACAGAAAAATAAGATAAAACGGAGTTATGATGAAAAAGATACAAGCATTTGAACTGGTGACATTGAAACTAAAATTCTGGGTCTTCTGTTCGTGCATGCTATGGCTGTTGGACAAGATGAATTGAATATTATCCAGCGTTTCTCGGCCCATGGTGCTACGATGCATCATAGTACCTTTAGGTTAATCGAGTGGTCCTATGACTTTGGGGATGACCACCCTTAGGTTTTTCGACGTGTAGAATCTATTTTTGGGGTTAGATCTTTCAAATTCTAAGTCTAAGATGATGATCAACAACTAAGAGTTCCAAGAGAATTCAATGAAAGATCAACGGTGAGATCGTGTCCGATTAATGTGAAATTTCAGCAAGGCAATCATGGAGCCAGGACGGTCATATCTTACGATCAGAATCATAAATCAAATTCGGACGATAAATCGCTAGCAACCTAACATAGTAAGAAAACCCTTTCAACCCTCTCATTTTTTTAATATTTGAAATTTTCAGATTATATACATATGATAAAATGTCTAAACTTGTAGATAGAATTTTATTTATAATTGTATGAAAATTTATGATGGTATATCAAATATTGGTAGTCTGAAAATCATGATAATATTGTGGAATTTGGACTTGCATGTGTAGTTTATGCCATTAAAAAGATTATTGAAGATGTTATTTGGCCATTTAAATTTGCCAGAGAGTTGTACGAATTTTTAGACAATTTTATACTCAAAATTTGAAGATGATTTCTTCTACAAAGTTTTTGATAATGATGTCTAGTTTATCCACAAACTTTTTTCAACAATTATTGAGTTTTGTACGAATTTATAAAAATTTCTAACCAAATCTAGAGCTATAGGCAGATTTTATTATGTGTTTGAAAAATCATTAAAAAATTTATATTAAACCAAATCTGATAATTTCTAAGCAAAAAATGAAATTTGAGAAGTCTAGTTTCATAATAAATTTTTAGATCATGGAATTGATTTATAAATTTAAGTATGGAATTAATTTAAGAAAATGTGATAAATCTGTGTCATAAACACTCTTGGAATTTTTAAGAATTATTTATAAATTATGTTTGGAAAATGCTTTATGAAAAATGACAATAACATGTTTATTGAGTATTCTGTAGATTTATATGAATTTTAAAATTGTATAAGTAATTTATTTATAATTGTATTTGCATGATATACATTCCGAAAATTTTGACAGATTAAGGAGGAATCAAAAACTATCTCTTCAATTGTTTATTTATAACTTATTTTTGGGAAATTCTTTCTAAAAAATGACCTAAACATATTTATTGAATATTCTGTACATTTTCACGAATTTTACAACTGTATAAATAATTTATTTATAATTTTTATTACCTAAGGTATAACTTGAAAATTTCTGGACAGATTTAAGATCATCACTTCAATTATTTATTTGGATAAAAAAAATAAAATCAGTTATTGTGTTGGTCTAATTCATCAAATATTGTAAATTAGTAATCCATGTATGGGTGTATTGTGGTTTATTTAATATTGTGTTAGTTTAATCTTATAGATTAAAAGTCCATGAGTGTGTGTAATTATGATTTATTTCTTTTTTTTTTTTTTTGGTATCTAAATTATTATTCCATACCATGGTTTAAATAAATTGTTTATTTAAATTTTGTACAATTGTTTATTGTTGTGTGACATGCGTAACATTTTATGTTAGGATTTTAATGAGTTGGTATAACATTATTGGTAATTAAATTTTGGATTATTGTGAATATCTCAACAAATAAAGAAACACGAAATTTAACCAATGATACATTAAAATGTAAAAGTGATGGGGTGAGCCCGGTTTAGAATCTTGAGCGAGTTGCGAACCCTAGCATGGCACAGGAAGGTATTTCGGCTCTTATCGGTGTAGGCGATATAAGGTTGGTGGTGCAGGTGTCACAACATAGACCGTTCCCTTAGGGCAGACCGTGATGTCACGACTCGAGTATGTAACCCTGGTACGTGGGCATCATTGGTAGTTACTGTAGGTAACATTTGAAAATTTGACCAAGGGAGAGTCAGAATTGCCCGTGGCCATTGCTTAGTAGTTGAATGGAAATAGTGCTCCACGGGGAGTTACTTAAACTTATTTGATAAACTAAATCTGTGAAAATTTTAAAAAGAAAAGTGGGCATTTTCCTCATGATGAAATACTGCCTCTGGTTATCATTTTTTATTTACTTATTATCTATTGTTATTATTTCAATTGATAGCATTCCTATTATGCTTATTAAATGCTACATGTTATTCTGTTACTACGCATTATTCATTGTGGGTATTATTATCGGGGTGGATATTTCGGGTTGTAGTATCTTATTGAGTTCGTCGCTCATTGGTATCCTCGTTGCCCTGGCGTTTCATGCCAGGTACCAAAGAAACCGAAGGAAACACCGAGGTGTTGGAAGGTAACATTCAGCCTTGATTAGCTTGAAGTGTGCCAAAGTTCCATTTTCTGAGTTTTCTAGTTTTTCTCTAGTTTTTTTATTTTTTATTTTTGTACTAAGACAAAGTTTTAAGTTTGACTAGAGTTGTAATTTAAGAACTTTTAGTTTCGATGTTGTTAATTAATGGATGATGGTAAATTTGGTGGCAACATTGATGAGGATTCTTAATCAAGAAAATTGATTTTAAGTTTTAAACCTTATTATGATGTCCCCAAATTTTGGGGCATCACACAGTCCCTACAGCCCCTCAGCACACCAGAAGCGAAAAACACTCTCACCAGCCTTCTAGGGAGGTCGAGCGAGGAGAGTCGAGGAGAGAAGAGTCACGAAGGACACATCGCACTAAAGAAGCAGACCCTAGAGAACATCGGCATGTTCAAAAGCAGGAGCTGTGCTTCGACACAACTCATGGAGAAAGGTCGAAAAGGGCCCACAACGAAGCTGAGAGTAGTATGCCAAAAAGACTGAAGTCGGGAGATAGCCGAGCTCCTGGGCGGAGCAAGGAAGACTTGAGAGATTACCTCAAAAGGAAACAACATAATGCCGATGCCGAGGTAACTTCACCTGTTAAGCCGAGAACACCATTCTCAGTGGAGTTAGACAAATTTGAGGCATTGAAGAGATTTAGTATGCCGAGGTTCCAAATATACGATGGAAAGTCAGACCCCAACTTTCATGTTGGATTATACTTGAACTCAATGGCATTGTATAGTGGGAACAAGTCGTTGCTCTGCAAAGTGTTCCCCTCATCCTTCGGGGAGATTGCATCAGATTGGTTCCACAAACTGCCGAAAGGAAGTGTGAAGACCTGGGAAGGCCTGGCCGAGATGTTCGTGGCTAGGTTCGTGACAAACAAGCTACAACCATTGAGGGTGGACGCATTGATGTCTCTAAGAATCAGTAAGGATGAAGGCCTTAGGGGCTACGCAAAAAGGTACTACGAGGTGTTCAACCGAATACCCGAATGCAACCAAGAGGTGGCGGTCGTATCTTTCAAGAATGACCTAAAAGATGACTGCCCACTACGAAAGTCTTTGGCAAAGACATTGCCAAAAAGCATGGAAGAGCTCATGGCCAGAATTGAGAAGTATGCCAGAGCCGAGGAAGACACCTCAGGAGCTAAGGAGACGAAGCCAGAGAAGGGTAACGGCTCGCTGAAGCGAGGCCGAGGTAACAACGGGTCCAACAAGGAGATAGGACTGAGGGCTACACAGGCAGTCACAACTGTGTTCCGAATCCCAATTCATAAAGTCCTAGACAAAATCCGATCCCAGCCCTATTTTAGAGCACCAGCCAGGGTGCCAAGAGAATTTATGGGAAGAAGCCTTGGTAAGCATTGTGCTTACCATAACGAAGATGGGCATATAACTCAAGGTTGCAGAGCCCTGAAAGCACACTTGGAAGACCTGGTAAGGCAAGGCCATTTAAGGGACCTTGTAGACGAGGCCAGGACAAGGGAAGAACAAGCAAGATTGCCTCAGGCGCCAGCAGCTCCACCCCCCCAGCACAACAACCGCAGGCAGAAGAACCTCGGGTAATTAATGTAATTCACTCGAAGTTCAACGAAAATGAAATACGGGGGGAGACCCAGAAGGTAATGCACTTGCAGCATGTGTACCAAGTTGGGAATAAACGACATCGGGCCGAGGAGTGTCAGGGACCAGTAGTGTCCTTTACTGAAGCCGACCTTGAGATGGTACAACATCCACATAACGATGCCTTGGTAGTATCCCTCCAGGTTGGGGAGTGCCAAGTGAAGCGCATCCTGATCGACCAAGGTAACTCTTGTGACATCATGTATGTCAGGTGTTACAAGGAGCAATCCAATGGCATGGAGCAATCCAATGGCCATCACCCAGACGACATGGAGCAATCCAATGGCCCAATGGTCGGGTTCAATGGAACGCCGACGTGGCCACTGGGAAAAACGAACTTGGAGGTGCAGGCTGGCACCAGGAAGATACGGACAGAGTTCACCGTAATCGACATACCCTCCCCTTATAATACAATTCTGGGGAGGCCACGGCTGCACGCAATGATGGTTGTTCCCTCAACATTGCACCAACTACTGCGGTTCCCAACAGAGCATGGGATAGAAAAAGTCAGAGGAGATCAGCTACAAGCGAAGAATTGCTCCATGGAAAAAATGAAATCTACCTGCAGCATACGAAAATCAGAGAAGGCAAAAATCGAAGACGAGGACGTAGAAGTTCTAGAAGATGTCGGCAAGGAGCCAGCCGAGAAAAGTGAAGAAGCACTTAAGAAAATCCTCGTCCAAGAGGGGGATGGAGAACACTTCTTCTTTCTCAGCTCGAGCTTAGCCGAAGAAGACGAAAAAGAGTTGGAGGATTTCCTGTGAGCAAACATTGAAGTGTTTGCCTGGATGCCTTACGAAATGCCTGGCATTGACCCCGAGGTCACTTGCCATAAACAGAACATTGACAGGTCGGCCAAACCTGTAATCCAACAAGTAAGAAGACCGACGTTGATGCACGTCGAGGCAGTAGAAGAGGAAGTAGACAGACTTCTGGAGGCCAGGGCCATCCAAGAGGTAAACTACCCGACATGGTTGTCAAACACAGTGGTGGTGAAGAAAAAGAATGGTAAATGGAGAGTTTGGGTGGACTTTACCAACCTAAACAAGGCCTGTCCCAAAGATAGCTTCCCTCTATCCAAGATTGACCAGCTGGTGGATGCCACTTCAGGGCATGGAAGGATGAGCTTCCTAGATGCCTACAGGGGGTATCACCAGATAGCCATGTACCTCCCAGATGAAGAGAAAACTGCGTTTATCACCCAAAAAGGCTGTACTACTACAAAGTGATGCCTTTTGGGTTGAAAAACGTAGGAGTAACTTACCAAAGATTGGTAACCAAGATGTTCGGACACCTAATCAGCCAAACGGTGGAGGTTTACATCGACGACATGGTCGTGAAGACTAAGGAACCAGAAGGTCATCTGGCCGACCTAAAACCAGTCTTTGAAATCCTTAAAGCATATCGGCTCTGACTCAATGCATCGAAGTGTGCATTTGGAGTCGGATCTGGAAAATTCTTGGGATATCTGGTAACCAGAAGGGACATTGAGGCCAGCCCAGATCAAATCAAGGCCATCCTAGAGCTAAAGAGCCCGACGTTGACTAAACAGGTGCAAATGCTGACTGGAAAGGCTGCAGTCCTAAATAGGTTCATAAGCAGAAGTTCAGACAAGTGCAAACCTTTCTTCAGCTTAGTGAAGAAAGCCACAGACTTCTTATGGACCGAGGAGTGTGAAGCCGTCTTGGCTGACTTGAAGAAGTATCTGACCACAGCTTCAGTTCTTTCAAATCCAGAACCTGGAGAGGAGCTGTTCCTGTACTTAGTAGTTTCAGAACATGCGGTAAGTGCAGTGGTAATCCGAGAAGAAAAAGGTGAACAAAAGGTTGTTTACTATGTAAACAAAACCCTGGTTGATGCAGAAACCATGTATTTACCCCTAGAGAAGTTGGCGCTGGCATTAGTAACAGCTTCAAAGAAGCTGAACCATTACTTCCAAGCCCATAAGATTGTGTTGCTAACAGAACATCCATTGAAGTCCTTGTTGCAGCAAGGAGACCTAACAGGAAGAATAGCTAGATGGGCAGTGGCTTTGGGCCAGTATGACTTGGAATACAGACCCAGAACAGCAATCAAAGGCCAAGTCTTGGCCGACTTTGTGGCCGAGTTCACACCAGGAGCCATCGTACATCGGGCTCTGTTGAGCCGAGATAAACAATGTTAAAGTACGCAAGTAGAAGCCCAGACGGAGGCAACGGAACAAAGGAAGGAAGAAAAACTCAGACCCTGCAACATTTACATTGGCGACTCCTTTTGACTGTTTGTTGATGGGAGTTCAAACCGACAGGGAGCAGGGGTAAGAGTAGTACTGATTTCCCCAGATGGGAAGGTACTAGAACAATCGATTCGTTTGGGGTTCAAGGCCTCAAACAATGAAGCAGAGTATGAAGTGCTCATTGCAGGACTGAAACTGGCAGCAGCAACAGAAGCAGATGAGGTCATAATCTTCTGTGACTCCCAGCTCATAGTCAACCAGACAACGGGTGAGTTTGCAGCCCGAGATGAAAGGATGTCGGCTTACGCAAAGAAAGTCAACAGGTTAGTGGTCTTGTTTCAGAATTGCCGACTACATCAGGTTAGCCGAGATGATAACAGTCACACCGATGCACTGGTCAATCTGACCAGTGCAATGCAACCTGGAAAAGCAAGGACCATAATGGTCGATTACTTGTCGAGCCCCAGCATCGAGCCACTGACCACAAAGCATGAAGCAATGTGTGTGGATAGGGGACCAAGCTGGATGGATGCAATTGTAGCATTCATAAAGGAAGGAAAGTTGCTAGATGACCACAAAGAGGCACACAAGATCAGATTGAAGTCGGCAAGATTCAGTCTGACAGTAGAAGGACATCTCTACAGAAGATCCTTCACTGGACCCCTTTTGAGATGTGTACATCCTTCACAAGTTGAAGTTTTTTTTATATGAAATACATGAAGGAATTTGTGGAAGTCACGCTGGGGGCAGATCACTAGCTCATAGGGCCATCACCCAGGGAGATTGGTGGCCCTACATGCAGAAAGATGCAGAGGCCTATGTCAAAAGGTGTGAAAAGTGCCAAAGGTACGCACCCCTGATACACCAGCCAGCAGCAGACCTAAACCCAGTATCTAGTCCTTGGCCGTTTGCCCAATGGGGCATGGATCTTGTTAGAAAACTGCCCCAAGCAACTGGGCAAAGGAAGTACTTGCTGGTAGCAACAGATTACTTCAACAAATAGATAAAAGCTAAGCCCCTGGCCAAGATCCGAGATGTGGACGTGAAGAACTTCATATGGAGGAACATCATTACCAGATTTGGGATTCCAAGAGCAATAGTTTCCGACAATGGAACACAATTTGACAGCAAGCTAATCAAAAACTTCTGTGCAAAATTCAAGATCAAGAATTATTTTTCAACCCTAAGCTTTCCGCAAAGCAATGAACAAGCAGAAACATCTAACAAAGTTATCCTGGATGGGATAAAGAAGAGGCTTCAAGCAGCAAAAGAAAAGTGGGTGGATGAACTGCCAAGTGTACTCTAGGCATATCGGACTACGCCGAGAAGATCAACAGGGGAATCCCCCTTTGCCATGGCTTATGGCACAGAAGCTGTCATTCCGCTGTAGGTCGGCATCCCAGGGATCAGAACCCAGGGAGTAGAAAACGGAACTAACGATGTACTTTTAGCCCGAGATCTGGATCTTCTAGAAGAAAGAAGGGAGAAAGTTGCAATTCAGCTCGCAGCGTACCAGCAGCAGCTTGCCAAGGCTTATAATAAGAAGATCAACCCAAGGGAATTTCAAGTCAGCGACCTGGTCTTGAGAAAAGTCGTCGGCAACAAAAAGGATCCCAGAAAGGGTAAGCTTGGCCCAAATTTGGAGGGACCCTATAGAATCACTTCGGTATTGGGCAATGGGCCATATCGGCTTGAAGATAATGAGGGCAAAGAGTTGCCAAGACCCTGGAACACTTGTAATCTGAAATTTTTCTATCATTAGATTTTTCTTGTTTTTTTCGGAAGTAATGAATAAAATTTTAGCATAATTCTTCTACATTTATGACTGATACGATACTTGCTGATGTTTCTAGAATACACGCGTAATGAGAACCCAAGTGGAACTTAAGTTCACATTAGGGGGCAAAGAGTTGGAAAATAGATACGTCAACACTTGTTGAAATTTTGTGAAAAATTTACAAGTTGAAGTTAGCCGAGATAATATTTAACACTTGTTAAAATTTATGAAAAATTTACAAGTTGAAATTAAACTATGGATACGTCTAACACTTGTTGAAATTTGTGAAAAAATTACAAGTTGAAGTTAAACTATAGATACGTCTAACACTTGTTGAAATTTGTGAAAATTTTACAAGTTGAAGTTAGCCGAGATCATGTTTAACATTTGTTGAAATTTGTGAAAAATTTACAAGTTGAAGTTAAACTATGGATACATCTAACACTTGTTGAATTTGTGAAAAATTTACAAGTTGAAGTTAGCCAAGATCATGTTTAACACTTGTTGAAATTTGTGAAAAATTTACAAGTTGAAGTTAAACTATGGTTACGTCTAACACTTGTTGAAATTTGTGAAAAATTTACAAGTTGAAGTTAGCCGAGATCATGTTTAACACTTGTTGAAATTTATGAAAAATTTACAAGTTGAAGTTTGTGAAAAATTTACAAGTTGAAGTTAGCCGAGATCATGTTTAACACTTGTTGAAATTTATGAAAAATTTACAAGTTGAAGTTAAACTAAGGCTACGCCTAACACTTGTTGAAATTTATAAAAAATTTATAAGTTAAGGCCAAAACCGAGTACTTATATACTTGCCGATGTAAACCGTTGGTGGGTATAGCCGAGGTATTTGACCCCCAGAAAAATTACACAGATAGAGTACATATTGAAGAAATTCAAAATATTCTAAGTATGGAATCATACAAAGAACAGTAAAGAGGAGAATACAAGCATGCATGAAAGGAAGCTGTATTAACAATCAAAAGGAGGCACATCGGCCACATGGAGAGATTACATTGTTTCAAAAAAAGAAGAAAAAACAAAGTGCAAGACACAAAACGAAGAAAAAAGATATCAAAATTAAGACTCCTCTGCAACAGCAGATGGTTGGGTTTGAAGTTCAGAAGACTGCTGGGAAGACATCTCGGCAGCCTTCTCAGCCGCAAGCTCAGCATCTATTTCTTGAAGGGTTTGATCGAGGCTCTTGTCGGCGAAAGGCACATCCGATGATGCCTTCTCAAGAGCAGCATCCTTGGGAACCTCCTCACCCTCCTCATCTTGAGTCAAGTCTAGGACTTGCTCATTCTGAGCAAGGGACTTGGCCCCAGCAGCTTCTTTTGATTTTCTAACCAAAACCTCCTCCTCAGACTCAGAATCGTCGTCGGATTGGCTTCGAGTTGGGGGGAATGGCAGAGGAAGGACGTCGGTGTTCCTAAGGGGGGAGTCATCGGGGATTTCGAGCTTTTTTAGTAAAGTCATCCAACCAAGGATGAAACCCTTGTTGCATGCCAGCTTTACTTGTTTTTTGTAATCTGCCGTGACATCAGCCACCCCCTCATTATATCCCTTCTCGTCGGCAGCCTTGACTTCGGCCTCTTTTATGGCTAGGGCATCCTGAAGTTTTTTCTGGGCCTGGGACATCTTTTTCTCGGCCTCTCTTTTCTGGGCCTCGAGAACCTTCTTGATGGCCTCGACGGATTCCGCCTTTTTTTCAGCATCATTTTGAGCTTTGATAGCAGCCTCGGCTTGATCCTCCAAGGTCTTCATCTTTGATTGCAAGTTTTTATTAGTCTTTTGCAGACTGGAGACCTCCCTCTTTTTGTCGACCAGCTCCTTCCGGTTCTCAAAAGCTTGCGGTGAGAAAGAATGAGCATGCTGGATGGCCTGAAAGTGAACAGAGCAGAAATTATTAGAAAAATTTTCTAAGTACAAAAAAAAGAAAGAAAGATACCAAGTATGAAGACTTTCTTGAACAGAGTGCTGGAGCATCAGGGCAAAATTTTCATATTCGCTCATATCGGCGTTCTGGTTTAGATCGCCGGGAAGAAGTAGTGCGGTACTAAGGGCGACGCCGACATTAACATCGTCGGCGCTATCGCCAGCTCTGACTGGCCTGTCTTCCAAAGTGATCTAGGGGGCCCAGGGGGAATCAAGCTTCAAAAATCCCGAGGTGGTTGAAGAGGATGACCTCGGCCTCTTTGATCTAGCAGACTCGGATGGTTGGGTCTCGGCAGGCCTCTTTTCAGCGATAGAATTGGACTTATCACTCTCAGCCAGTTTGGAGATTGGCAAGGTGTCCTCAGTGTCAATCTGAGTCACCTTTGCCTTTGGCTGAGCCTTCTTAATTCTTTTTTGTTTTGGCTTCGGAGGCTGGGTTTGTGCTAGTTGATCACCAACTTTATTAGGAATATTGGCCAAGAGGTCCTTTGCAACTGCTTTCTGACGGCCCATCTCGGCAGCAAAAATCGTTCGTCACCGGCGTTGGCGTTGGGATATTGGGATCAGATATGGACCCGAAGTTGACGGCTGCTCTGCTAGATCAGAAGTTGATCCTTGGTCTGGCCGAGATGTGGAGGCAGCTTGAGGAGTTGTGGCAGAATGAGGAGACAGACTCTTCTTCTTATTCTTTGGAACGTCGGGAAGAACCGACTTATAGGTCGGGATAAAGTTGAGTAGCAGGGGAGCTTTGCGCTTGTGGACTGGAAGTCCAGTAGCTTCTTCAGACCTTTGCTGGGGAAAAAAGACTTTCGGAAGCCTTTTTCTGGTTTTGAAAGAGCTACAAGAAAAAACAGACGTTAGAATAAACAAAGTATTGAAGATTTTAAAAACAATTAACTGTGAGCACAGGGCTCTTACCATTACCCTCTACAAAAACTGTTCGAGGAAGAGGGTAGAGATGGAGGTCCTCGTCTGGAGCGAACTTCCAGTTTCTCGAGGTGATGAAGTAATCATCCCCAGCTCCCTTGTTGGAGTCTGGGAGGTCGGCAATAATTTTGTACTCTATGGACCTCAGTTTGAGTTAGTAAACATAGCCTGTATCTTTTTTGAGGCCACACATGGTATAGCAATATTAGATGTCGGCTAAGGTAACCCTAACATTTTCTTGTTTGGCTAAGGCAATTATACCATTTGTGACTCGGTAGGAATTGATGGCAAGCTGCATTGGGTTCAACTTATAATAATGGATTATCTCACGAAAAAGGATATCAAGTGGGAGTCGAAGTCCGCACTCGATAAAAGCTACAACTGGTAGGGGCATAGAATCAGTTGTGGGCATGATAGAGTCATCCTCCCCAGCCAACCTCAAATTCACGTCGGCAGGGATGGAAAACTCTCGCCTAAAGTATTCTAACTTGGTCGGGGTGTCTACCCTATGCCTCCACATACCCATAATACCGGCTTAAGTGAAAGGTGAGAGACTTCGGAAAGGAATGTTTTATGATGATTTTGAATGACCTCGGCTAAAATTGACTGAATACGTTTCAGTTTTTCCTAAGAATTTGTGGATTCTACAAACAAATTCCAAATTTAGATCTATGGAAACAAAGATTGGAGGCAAGAATCTAGCAAAAACACGGCAAATAGAAAACAGGAACGTATTTAAGAATCAAGAACAATAATGAAACTATCAAGAACACTGTGACAGAGTATGCACAGGGGCACGAAGCCAAGAACAGTGGCAAAACTGCAGAAAAATTGTGAGCAATACGTATACTCAAGACATGGGCAAGAGCAAAGTCGTGAAATAAACACGTTTAGATATATGATTCACAAATCGAATGTTTGAACAAAGCAGCAATGGCAACGAGTAATGGAGAGCATCAAGAACTGAAATTAGGAGAAGCAGTAAACTCACCAAAGAAAAGAAGCCGGTGTTGAGTTTATCGAGGTCAGACGAACGACAACTGTGAAAAAGATTAGCAAGAACCTTGCCGGAGGAGGTGGACGGAGCAAGTTGCAGAGCTTTATCAATGGAGGACTTGAAAAAGCTAGAGAGAGAGAGAAAGCCTCAGAAACGATGGAGAAAAGTGAAAAGATGGAAGAGGGGGAAAAGTTTTGTGAAAACTTGAAACAGCGGCAAAATAAAATTAATGAGCCTAGAACGACGGATTCGTCAGACGACGCACACAGGCGCGAGACGGCTTACAGGCGCGTCACAAGCACGATCCAATAAGGGAAAGGTACGTGGCTAAAACGGTTGAATTATTGTGTATGACAGCTCATACGCTTAAGAAGAGCTCTTGGGATCCTTGTTCTTTAAAGAGATATGTCAGCCTTAACGGCGGTCTCAGCTGAGATACTTTAAGCCGACGTACTGAAAGGAAGTATTGATATAGGTTCCATCACCTCAGAATGTCGAGGTAATAGAACCTAGGGGGCAGTTGTGGGGATATATTTTCTGAGTCTCAACACGTGGCCAATGTGACGCTGACGTGTTAGCCGAGGTTCCACGTGTTCAGGTTATGACACCAAGGTGATCTCCGTAGATATCGGAATCTGAGATAAGCGGATAAGACACAAGAGTCCTAGAATGAGGAAGGACTTTAGCATGGATAAGGATAACACTCTTAGGGAGTGTATCTTTATCTCTTGGAGAGTCCAGGATAAGCACTAAGCAGAAGTCCATTGAAGCTAGGCTTCTATGGGGACTAGGATTGAGTTAATTATAAAAGAAAGGCACCCCCGATGGGTCTAAGGTACGCAATTTATACTCAGAACAAGTGAGTTTAGCAATTAATTATCTTTGAGAGATATACTAACTTGATCGTCGGAGTGCCCTCGGGTGGACGAACCACCGTCGTAATCTTCTCTTTCTGTTGCAAGTCAGCCAGGTGTCATCTATTCTGCCAGTACTCTCCCGCTGAATACTAAGTTGGCAGTGTGATCGGAAATTCACCCACACAGTTACCATAGCTATTTCTAGTTTTCAAGATAAGGTTTATGTGCCTTTTGTTTTGATAAGGCCTTGTTTGGAGGGATTGTAGAGACAGTGGCATGAAAGAGTTTTTACGGCATGCATTGCAAGCCATAAAAATTCAATTTTGTTGTAGTGCCTATTTCAAATGTAATTTTACAATGCATAGGGAATGATCCTCAATTATTTCACATATTATGTAATACCATCGATTGTGTTGATTTGATTTTATAATATGTAAATGTCATTTGTTATTTTTTCAATTATAAGAATAATCAAAGTAGATGAAAAGTAATTCGGATCCGTAGGTTGGGAGTTAGAGCCAAATATGCCCTAAACTTAGTCAAAAAATGACTTTCTGGGGCAAAAATTCAAAATAGGTCCCGAACCACCGTGTGGCTCACACGGACAGTTCCCCCATGATAAATAAGACTTGTGAGAACTGACGGAACGTAATTCGGATTCGTAGGTTGGGAGTTAGAGCCAAATACGCCCTAAACTTAGTCGAGAAATGGCGTTTCAGGGGCGAAAATTCAAAACAGCCCCCGAACGACCATGTGGCTTGCACAGATAGCTTCGCCATGAAAAATAGGACTTGTGAGAACTGACGGAATGTAATTCGGACCCGTAGGTTGGGAGTTAGAGTCGAAAACGTCCTAAACTTAGTCAAAAAAGTGCATTTCAAGGGCGAAAATTCAAAACAGCCCCCGAACCACCATGTGGCTCACACGGATAGCTTCACCATGACAAATAGGACTTGTGAGATCTGACGGAACATAATCCAGACCCATAAGTTGGGAGTTAGAGCCGAATACGCTCTAAACTTAGTCGAAAAAGGACTTTCTGGGGTGAAAATTCAAAACAGCTCCCGAACCACTGTGTGGCTCACATGGACAGTTCCCCCATGACAAATAAGACTTGTGAGAACTGACAGAACGTAATTCAGACCCGTAGGTTGGGAGTTAGAGCCGAATACGCCCTAAACTTATTCGAAAAAAGGCGTTTGGGGGGCGAAAAATTCAAAACAGCCCCCGAACGACCGTGTGGCTTGTACGGATAGCTTCGCCTTGAAAAATAGGACTTGTGAGAACTGACGGAATGTAATTTGGACCCGTAGGTTGGGAGTTAGAATCGAAAACGTCCTAAACTTAGTCGAAAAAGTGCATTTCGAGGGTGAAAATTCAAAACAGCCCCTGAACGACGATGTGGCTCACACGGATAGCTTCACCATGTCAAATAGAACTTATAAGATCTGACGGAACGTAATTTGGACTCGTAGGTTGGGAGTTAGAGCCGAATACGCCCTAAACTTAGTCGAAAAAGGACTTTCTGGGGGAGAAAATTCATAACAGCCTCTGAACCACCGTGTGGCTCACATGGACAGTTCCCCCATGACAAATAGGACTTGTGAGAACTGACGGAACGTAATTCGGACCCGTAGGTTTGGAGTTAGAGCCAAAATTGCCCTAAACTTAGTCGAAAAATGGCGTTTCGGGGGCGAAAATTCAAAACAGCCCTCGAACAATTGTGTGACTCACACGGATAGCTTCTTCATAACAAATAGGACTTGTGACATCTGACATAACGTAATTCGGACCCGTAGGTTGGGAGTTAAAGCCGAATACGCCCTAAACTTAGTCGAAAAACGGCATTTCGGGGGCGAAAATTCAAAACAGCCCTTGAACCGACGTGTGGCTAACATGAACAGCTTCCCCATGCCAAATATGACTTGTGACAACTGGTGGAATCTTATTCGAACCCGTAGGTTGGGATTTAAAGACGAATACGCCTAAAACTTAGTCGAAAAATGGCGTTTTGGTAGCGAAAATTCAAAACAGCCCTTGAACCGCCGTGTGGCCGACACGAATAGCTTCCCGATGCCTACTATGACTTGTGACAACTGACGGAATCTTATTCGGACCTGTAGGTTGGGATTTAGAGCCGAATACGCCCAAAACTTAGTCGAAAAAGGGCGTTTCAGGGGTGAAACTTCAAAATAGCCCCCGAACCTCCGTCTGACTCTCACGGGCAGCTTCCCCATTACAAATAGGACTTGTGTGTGACAACTGACGGAATGTATTGGAGATGTATAGTAATGGAAAATTATGGGAAAAATATTTAGAAACCAATATGAACTCAGTTTGCGTCTTGTTATAAACTTGCTAATTTTTGAACATACACACGTGTGCTATATTATATTTAAGCTTTCATACAAGTATGAAACATGCTCATGGTGTTTCTAAGGCCATGTGCGTCATGAGATATCAAGTATTCTTTCTTTGATGCATTTATAGGTGTCTCAACATTCATTTTTACATATTTCCTTTATGATTGAAATTTATTTTTGTTATTATTTTTATCACATGTTCTAATATCCTTTCTGAAATGGCACTGACATACATTAATAAGAAGTTTGGCACTTTTTGGTCCAATTCTAATTTTTTTTTTGTTTTTTGTAGATGACTTTGTTGCGTGGACTTCCAGAGATATTTTGGTGTATGGAGAAGAAATTGTACTTTTGTATAGAAGTAATATAATACTTTTGTCGTCTCCCGCTTTTATGCAGTTAACTATTATTGATACAGAAAACTTTTGGCAGCCAACAGATAATTACTGGCATGGTAGATATGTCACATTTTGTCGTCGTACAGATATATGATTTTTTGTCGTGGTACATATATGTACTTTTGGCTTAATAAATACATCACCTTTTGTCGTGGTACAACTTACGATGGGAATTTGTACCATGCCAAATGGTCATTTCACATGGTATAGTAAATGTAATTTTTGAATATGGAGGGCTTTACTTTTTGTATGATTCTATATTTTGTATGAAATTATTATTTTAGTTTGGACAATAGTTGGTTTGTATGTACTTGGACAGTTAAAGTAATTTTTTTTTTTTATACGGATGCAGATTGTGGAATGATTGATAGTTTATGTATCATTTTATTTATATACGTATTACAGGTTATATGGAATACAGACAGGTTATGGACACATTATAATATTTGCAACAAAACATAATATTATGTTTTTGCCGACTACACGTTTTGTAGCCAAAAAAAAGGAGGGAAAAAAAAAAAAAAAACTTTGGCTACTAAAAGTTTTGTAGCCAAAAGAAAATCAAACATTTGGCTACTAAATTTTTTGTAGCCAAAAGAAAAACAAGCATTTAGCTACTAAATGTTTTGTAACTAAAAGAAAATCAAACCTTTGGCTACTAAAAATTTTGTAGCCAAAAGAAAATCAAACATTTTGGCGACTAAAATCTTTCGTAGCTAAAAACAAAAGCTGAAGAATAAAAAAATACTTTTGCCGACTAAAAATTTAGTAGCAAAAAATGTGGGAGTTTAGGCGACTAAATTTTTAGTAGCCAAAAATGTGAAAGTTTAGGCGACTAAATATTTAGTAGCCAAAAGAAATACTATTTGCCGACTAAAATTTTAGTAGCCAAAAAAGATTGACTTTATGCGACTAAAATTTTAGTAGCCAAAACACTAATATTTGCTTTAGGCGACTAAAAAATTTAGTAGCTAAAAATTTTTCTGCTGCTAAATTATTGGCTTTTAGCAACAAAAAAATTGGTCAGCAAAAATGTATTATTTAATTAATTTTCCAACCCATTGGCGACTAAAAATTTAGTCGGCAAATGAATACATTTGGTGACTAAATAAAGTTTAGTCGCCAATTAGCTTTGCTGACTACTCTTCGGCTACTAATTTTCCGACCAAAAAATTTAGTCGCTAAAGACTATAGGCAACTAAAAAATGACTTTTGGCGACTAAAAATTTAGTCGCCAAAAGTGAAAATTATTGTAGTGTTAGGAAAAAGGAAAAGAAAGTATGGAGGGTTATTTTTATTTCTGTCATTTGGTCACTATGGATGTATAGAAACGACTGTTTATTTAATAATACTCAACCTGATATTGATGCTTTATGTGAGTTTATTAAAATTCGAGTGGTCATGTGGTTAAAGTTTGTTGATGTGGGGTGTTGCTTCTCCATTCAATAGATTGTTTCAAACATAAAATGGGTAAGGCATATTATCTAAGGTCTAAAGAAGGCTCTGTTTGGGTTACTATATGTATAATGGGTGATGCTTTGGTGATGCTGCTCTGCTGGGGTTACTACTGGTCAATGTGGGACGTATATAATGGTGTTTCTTTATTATTGATGCTCTGTTTGGATGCTGTTGGGTTTTGTTGTTGTTGTTGCTAATCTACTTGGGTTGTTGTTGCTGTTGATTTTCTTTGCTGTTGTGCTGCTATGTTGTTGTTTGTTAGCTTTGGGTTGTAATTTTTATCTTAGATATGGTTAGATTATATTTGCTGTTGCTGACTTGTTTTGGGTTGGTTTTGGGTTGTAAATTGCTGTTGCAAATCTGTTTGTGGTTAGTTTCTTACTAACTTTTGATGTGGTGCTAGCATATGATGGGTGGTCTTATTAGTACCAACCTAATTGGGATTGATTTGGTTTACTATGATACTTTTTGCACTCATCCTCCATCTTCCTTTATTGATGTAATAATCTTTTTATTCATCAATATAGTTCTTGTTCTTTTGCTGATAAAAAAAAAACATAATTATAGAATTATTAATGGTTCTCTGCAACTATGCTAACTCAAACAATCAATTGGTTTACATCCCAATAAAAAGTTTATTGATCCCATTCAAAGTTGTAGGCTCTATTTTGTATCATTAAAAAATTGTTTTTTTGTTGACATACATTCAATGGGTATGAAAAAAAATCAGACTCAATAAATCATGCTTGGTTTCAAGAGAAATAATTAAAGGTAGTAAGAATTGCATAGTCAATATGTTTAATGAAATATATGACTTTGTAACCTAGTGACACGAAAACAACAGATAGATACTTGTCTATGGAAGGTTGAGGATAACTCTTTTTAAGAGCTAATTTAATAACTAATAATTGATTTTTGCCAATAAAAAAAAGAAAAGAAAAGAAAAAAAAGATTGTGAATACACATGTATATGTGTATTTTTGTATGAGAGACAAACAAAGAGAGATAGAGAGAATTCTACTAATAAAAACTTCATCGCCATGAAGATTAACCAATAATTTACAATATTAACTGATACAAAAGTAGCCAGAAAATAGATTATACATGTAAATTGTTAACAGCCAATTCATCTAAAAACTTAAGTTATTAAAGAGAGCATTCTAACTTAAGCTTATCCCATACTCGTATATATTTGGCTTATAAATATTAGGAACTAAATACACGATATTCGTGCATTGATAATACCCTCTGGAACTTAAGCTATTAGAGAAAAGAGTTAACTTATTTATTTATTTAATCTTACACACTCACTTAGAAGTTTCACTTATTTATTTATTTTATCTTACACACTTACTTAGAAGTTTCACCACACTGCAATTATTAGCTGGTAAGATTGACATTTGACACACACACGCCCAAAGGTGTCTATGACTTGAGATGGTGACTCTCAATATCTTTGGAGACATTGATGGCGAAATCCATCAAGGTATTTGGATCTTCAACATCCTCACTCTTCTTCTCATACTCAAAAGTCCATGTCACCAAGTTGTTTTCGCCCTTTGTATCCACATGAACAGTGATTTTGAATGTCCTGTACAGCTCTGTGACATCTCCTCCAATAACCTTGAAGGTTACTGACTTGTTTTCCTCATCTATTGCTTCGATAACCTCCTTAATAACCTTCTTTTTCCCATCTACACCATCATCCAAAAATTTACCCAGTTCAAGGAATAGATTAAGGTATCGTTTGGAAATAGTTGGTTTGGAAATAAGTTATTTTAATAATGTTTTAGTGTTTTTGGTTAAAATATGAGATTAAAAAAAAAATAGTATATTTGGAAAAAAAACTAGTTTTTTACGAAAAGATGTGTAAAAAATAGAGAGAAAAGAAATTTTTTGACATTTTGATATAAATTATTGGTTTTTTAGTTTTTTAGTGACTTTTTTACTTTTAAACTAAAACAATAAGTTGTCAAACAAAGCCTAAATGTTATCCATCATTAGGTTTTTTTTTTTTTTTCTCAATCATTTTGTATTATTCGTATTTTATGTGAATATGAGTAATTGAATTTTTTTAAAATGATTAATAAAACAACATATATACTTCTATAACATGATTTTAAAATAACTATCAGCATATGATTGATATCAACAATACACTCATAAATCAGTTATTATCAAACATTATTAACCTATATATAAATAAGGGGGATGCACTAATAAATCCCAAATTAATAACTTATGCACTGTTTAGTCCTAAAAGTTTTCTTATAGACTGAAAGGTCCCATTACAATGTTAATAACATCAGATACAATGTTAATAACATCAGAGTCATGTTACAAACATTGGATTTCAAACATCTAATGTTCATCAAATTTCAATAATGTTTGAAAATATAGGATGAAAAACATCTAATGTTCATCAGATTTCAATAAATTTTGAAATTATAGAATGAAACATCAGATCATTTACATCATTCACATCATGTTGATGTAAAAATAGGACTAAATGGAGCATAAAAAAACTTTTAGGACTAAATGGTTCAACGTTTCAAAAACTAGGACTTATGGGTAAATTTTCCTATAAATAACAATATAAAAAGTCTAAAATTCTAATATGTAATTGGTGTTACAATACAAAATAATTGATATTTAAAACCTAAGTAAGAATTATATGATTGACACCTAAAAATGAGAGTGTATAAGAGAGATGATGAATACACCATTAGATTCACAAGATCATGGTCTATAAGAACACAAAATGCTGATTCATATATAAATTCTTATTTTTCATTTTCCCCTTATCTTTGGTATAAGGAAAAAAAAATGTCAAATTAGGGTTAATTGGTGTTGGTGTAGGCTTACCATGAGTATAGTTCCAAGAGATGACAGAGCCAACATGTCCCCAATCACCTTCATGCTAATCAACACCATGGATGTTACTAGGGGACATGGTGGAGATATGGTGTGGTTTGTGTCTAAACAGTTCATGGAACACATCACCACCAGACTTGATCTATAGCTGGGAATTTGAATCTTATTAACTCTATATCATTTTCTTTCTATTTCCCTTCTCTTTCTATTTCTCGTATCAAATCCTCTAACTAAATACAGGCTAAGTTCTATCTCCCATCGATGATTGGGTTGGTCTTTTGAGTCAGTTGAGTCTAACCTGATTTTGACCGTCGCGGTCAAATCCATTTATCACCGAGCCGATTAAAGCCTCTTTTAGGAACAAGTTATTTTAGTAATTTTTTAACTCTTTATGAAAAAATATACAGAAAAATAGGGAACGTGATGAGACAAGTTATTGTGACTTTTTGACTAAAACTGAAGGTTGTCAAACGAGACCTAAACCTACCAATCAATAGATAGACCCAGACTTGAACTTTATTGTGGACTACAAATTCATTCTTTTTCTATTTTCATGTAGGTTCTAATAAGTGAACTTATTGTTCAATAAGTTCTATGATAATTGATGACGTTTTTTTATCAAATATTATTAAGAAAACATCATTAATTATTAATTTTCAGTGACAGCGTAAAAATTATTACAAAAATATCACTAATTATAAATTTTAACAACAATTTAAAAAATGATCACAAAAATAGTCAATAATTTTCAACTTTCAGCAATAATTTAAAAAATTTGTCATAGAAAGATATCACTAACTGTAAGTTTTAGCGACAATTTATAAAAATCATAATTGTAGGTTTTCTCCTTATCTTTGGTTTAAGAAAAAAAGAAAAGAAAAAGAAAGTGTTAAATTAGGGTAGGCTTACCATGAGTATAGTTCCAAGAAATGACAGAGCCAACATGTCCCCAATCACCTTCATGCAAATCAACGCCATGTATGTTCCCAGGGGACATGGTGGAGACATGGTGTGGTTTATCTCTAAAGAGTTCATGGAACGCATCACCATCAGACTTGATCTCCACTTGCCTTACCAACTTACCAGTTAGACCCATCTCAACAATCACCCTCCCCCAAAACAAACCCAAAGTATTATCAAACAATGGATGATAGAACTGAAGGCAAGAGTTGGAGAAAAATACTTGGCTCGTGGGCCTTTATATAGTGGAAAAGCTGTGAGTTGGTTTAGAGGGTAGGTATGTCATTAATTGGTCCTTGTATTTGCACCAAGGATCCTCTAGAGTGAAATTTTCCTAAAGTTTCCTAGAGTGCTATATTGTGTGGTTGAGATTTACTGACAAGTCACATCAGAAAAATTGATGTGACTTGCCAGTAAATCTAAACCATACACTGTAGCACTTTAGGAAACTTTAGGGAAAAATCACTCTAGAGGATCCTTGCTCTTGTATTTGTCCATTTAGAGGGTAGGTATGTCATTAATTGGTCCTTGTATTTGTCCATGAACACGTCACACAATGGATTCTTTAGACTATATTTTATTGTGGAATTATTTTTTCTGTAGTTAAATACGATGGATTATTAATAAGATTGTGAGATATATGTTACATTATGGAATTAGATGAGAAAAATAATTAAATATATAATATGATTATAGATAAAATTATAAGGAATAAGTTATGCCATAAGATAATAAATTGAATAAATCATTAGATGGAAGGAATAAAATATTTTTGATTGTAATGAAATAAAAATATTTTAATATTTTTACCCTTCAAGAATAACAATTATCTGAAAAGGTATAATCATTATAATACTACAATTCCTAAAAAATTTTCATCTCCAATCATTTTCTTGTTATCCCACACTCAAATATCGAATTAAAAATCCAATGAACCCCACATATTCACTCAGCTCTCAATCCCCTTCTTAATATACCAAATAAATGTGCTCTTAACATATAAAGTTTATAATACATGGGACTTAATTGTCTCTGGTTCGTCAAAATCGTCTAGCTTAGTCTATTGTGGGTCCATTTAGTGCTTATCTATTATATAAGGAAATGGTCTTTTTAACCCACAAACCTTTTGGGAACTCTATTATTCCAGTCTTAATTCCTTAATTTTCTAGAAAAAAAAAAAAATTCCCACCATCTGATTTAAATAATATATAGATATTAACCTAAATCCCATCACCCCTATCACAACAGCCTAAACTTTGGGAGACAGAGAATAATCTAAACCTAACGTAATAGCCTAAACCTTTGGGAGAGAGAGAATAACTTAAACCTAATGAAGCAGCCTAAACCTAAACCTATCACAGCAACCTAAACCTAAACCTAAACCTATCACAGCAGCCTAATCCTTACGCAGTGGCAGCAACCTACGCAACAGTTTGTGAGAGAGATTAAGACCAAATCTTGGAAGGAAAACATTTCAAAATCTATAAGAAAATCATTTATTTTTTACTATGGTGATTATATTTTTAAATTGATTAAGAATGATTGTATTCATTAGGTTTACATAAAGTATTAACTATTGATGATTAAGGATGATTGTATTCATTAGGTTCACATAAAGTATTAATTATTGATGATGATTGGACTGTATTTTGTGAGTGTGATTAGACTTAATTTATTTTTCAATACAGTGATTGAATTTTTAATCTATGTTTTTTTTAAAAAAAAATAGATTGTATTCATTACGTTTACATAAAGTACGCAGTATTAATGATGATAATTAGATTATATTTTGTAATTTGATTTTTTAACTCATTGTATTCATTATGCTTTTTAACTATTAATTAACTTAATTCGTGATTGAGTTTTTAACTTATTATGTGTTTTGAAAAAAAAAACATAATTGTATTTTTTAATTACCAATTGACTTTATTGTTTTTTTTTTAATGAACAAAAATATGATTGTGTTTTTTTGCACTCCGTTTTGATCATACAGTGATTTTATTTTTTTAAATGATTGTGATTTTTTACATTTCATTTAATCTGTGTTTTTTGAAGAAAAAAAAATAGTGTCTTCATGTTTTTTGAATACAATCACATGGTTTGTATTTTTAATATATGTTTTTTGAAAATAAAAAATAAAAAATTAGATTGCATTCATTAGGCTCGCATAAAGTACCCACTATTAATGATGATTAGATTGTATTTTGTGATTGTGATTGAATTTAATTTAATTTTTAATACGGTAATTATATTTTGAATCTGTCTTTTTTGGAAAAAAAAAAAAAAAAAAGATTGGATTGTATTCATTAGGTTCACATATAAAATACCCACCATTGATGATAATGATTACATTGCATTTTGTAATTGGGTTTTTTAACTCACTGTTTGTTTTTTTTTTTTTTTAAAAAAAATGGTTGTGTTTTTTAACTATTAATTAACTTAATTCATGATTGGGTGTATTTTTTTTATTTTATTTTATTTTTTTGATTGGATACAATGTTAACATTGTAGTCAAAGACAATACTAGCTCAATAAATCTATTGTTCAAGATAAACGGATAGAGTTTATCTTACGATGTCAACCATCATATTTGAAGAATATGACGAAACTATACAGTTTATTATAAATAAATTATTCTTACCTTTATAAACACAATGTTACAATTCCAAAATTTTACAGGATAATGGAGTTAGAATGATTAAAGATTATATTGCGTCATGCCAAGATCGTACTTCTGCATTTATCATACGTATACCAACAATGCAACGTCAACTAAATTGTGCACCGTTGTTGCCTTTTTGGCTTTTGAAGGTTATTACAGTAATTTTTAGCGTGCCAGTAAGGATCAATCAGTCCTTACAAAAATTGAATTGCCAACCAATTATCAGACGATTGTGTTTTAGTTCTTTCAGCCTCAATGAAGAGGACTTTTACTGGTGGCTTTGCTTAGGAGGAATAAACTGACAATGATTAAATGAAGAACAATTGCAGTATTTCATTAACTAAAACGAAAGACTTACAATGATCCAATTCAGCCTCGTAGAGGTTTACAGTAACAATCTACTTGAAACTACTCCTATAAACCAAATGCAGTACAGAAATTTGAAGTACAGAAATGTAAAGAACAAGAAATGTAAAAATTGGAAAAGAAATAAAGTAGAATAAAACTGGTCTTATGGATCTGAGTCTGGGGCTTTTTCTGGGGCCTTCTCTGCTATTTATACTTCTCAAGGATAACCATCGAACTGCACTTCTAACCGTCGAAACGCTTCTCCATGATCGCGGATAATGTTGTCTTATAGTTAGCTCCACTATGCCAATACTTGCAGTTAGGCTTCCCTCCTGATTTTGAATTTAAATGTGAGTAACCGTTGAAGCCACGTCATCTTAAATCCCTTTGCCAATCCAGTGTTACACAAATTCATTATAACCAATGCTGATTGCCATGTGTGTAATTATGATTGAGGACTTGAATAGTCTTCCCGTATTGGCCTTATTCTGCCACACGTTAAATTATAATTGGCTTATACAAAATATGTAGCAAACATTACCCCCCGCACTAATATACCCAATACTTGGTGATATTAGTGGATCAATGTCTTTTATCCACATCTTAGAACGTGCATGGGCTTTGCATTCTTTTAGAAATGCAACTGTCATTTATCATTTGCATTAAATTCTCTTTTAATCCTTTGAACATTCCCGCCATCTTAGTATTCGAACAGACTGATACATCTTTTATGGCCAAATCAATTCTCTCTTCTATTGATCGATTATACGAAGAGTCATTTGATAATGCTGTTCTTCCTCGAAAGAACCTTCATGCATTGATTAGCCACCTTTACCCACCTCCCTATATTCAAGTCATGGAAGCTTTTTCAAACTATCAACCTTTGGATTACGCACCCGCTACTCATAATTCTCTAACCCAAAATTTTGCAAAAATGGACATTGGAAGCTCTTCTTCTAATCCACAATCTTCTGCATGGGATAAGGCTATGGCTTCTTCTTCCTCCTCTGGGGCTTCTGGTTGGAGAAGCTGGTCAGAATCTGAGGCATGTGAGTTAAGGGGGCGAGTTAATCATCACTTTGTCAAGTTCACTGATCCTCTAGAATTTCCTTCTGATGTTAGAAGTTCGGTGGTTTATCCTTACGTGCCCATCGATCGCCGACGCAGTTTAGAGGATAATCTGCTTGTAGCATGGTACACATCCTTCATGCCTACAAAGATAGTACAAGCTACTCGACGCCCAGAAGAGGCACAAGGGTATAACCCATCGTTCATAGCCCAGAAGGCGAGGCTTTGCTCTTCTAACTGGCTTGATTGTGTAATGCCCCTCAGTTTCCTCCTTCTTTCGAAATGAAAGCTTCTATACCTCATTCTCTGCAAAATTCCCGCTGCATAGAGAGACTGAGGCTTACCCCCTCTGAGGATAAGGTTTTTCCCCCTTATAAGCCTCCACCTCCCCCTACTCCAGCTCAGCGAAAGCAAGCCCAACTTCTGCTTGCGGCCTTTTCTCACTTGCCTTTCAATGTTCTTGAAGACGATGTTCCTCTCAAGAACCTTCGATGAGCTTGTGATGTTATGACTCGGAGTCACGTCCTCAACCCCATCGCCCAAGCCGAACTCCAAATGTTTTTGGTCCAACTCTCGTTGCTTCTTCATTGGCACCAGACTTCTGTGGCCACCACCCAATCTTTGAACCAACTTTCATCCCTTCGAGTTCATACCCAGTACGAAGCAGAGAACCTTATCGAAGAATATGATGACTTCAAGAATAAAGACTCTGTGTACTGGGATGACTTGGATATGGATGAGCTAGAACAAGGGTTAAAAGAAACAGCGTTTGAAATAAAGGCTGAAGAACTCTTTTGTCAAGTAAGAACACATCAACTTCAGCAGCCAAGCCTGGAGAAAATAGAAGATAGAATAAAAAAGGAACAGAAATTTATTGACCATAGCTGGACCAAATTCCATGATCTTGTTATTTATTATATTCCTTACTTTTATGAACTCGAATTTGTACCCAAAGAGGGCCTTTTGATGTAATTGCTTTTGTTTCAATACAGCTAAAACTTTTCTCTTTGTTTGGCATGGTTTGACTTTATCTCCGTTTGTCTTTACAAGCAAATTTAGAGCTTCAAACTCAACAATCTCATCCTTCGAATCTAGATTCAATCATCTCAAATAAAACACTGAAAAACCAACATGAACTTTTCCAATTCATGGAATACAGTTGACAACTTTTGCTGGTTTTCATTTAGAATCAGTGCTTCAAATTTAACAATCTTGCCCCTTAAAGCTTGTTTTAATCATATCCAACATATTGTCATGTGGTTAGTACGATCAATCAGTTTTAAATTGACCATTTTTGCTTCGAACAACAGTTCATACTTTCAAAAATATGGAAGCCCCTTGCAAGGGTTGCACTGTTTTAATCCGAAAAAGCAATCTTTTCTGTATAAAACCAACTATTGGTTTTGATACTTCGAACAACAATTTCCATCCTTAAGGGATCTCAAGTTTTGCTTCGAAGGATTTATTCTCACTAAGAAACCACAAAACAAGTTCTTAATCCTTTTGAAGTAAACAAATATCTAAACACTCTTTCACCGTGAGGCATGGAATGTGCTTCGAAGTAAGCTTTCGACATTCGAAGCCGTTTGTCATTTCATTTTGGCGCCAAAAATTGGCTTCGAAGCTGACATTAGTATTTAAGATGTATTTCCCTCTAGAAATTATCAATATTGAGGGAAAACTCTTCGCATCCGTACTTTTAGTACTTCTTTACGAATTCCACGATATATTTTCCAGACACAAAGGTTTTAGAACCCTTTTTATTTCGTGTTCTGAATTCACTCGTTTGCTCAACACACAAACCCTTCCCCTCTATTAACCCTCTCTTCCTTGCTACTTGCCACCAATGGATTCTTCTTCTCTAAAAGTACCAACCGGCGAACGTATAAGCCCAACCATGGCTTTGAAACGATATATTGAGGAAGAGATCGCCAAATTTACAGCTCATGGGTCAAGTGCCATAGACGGACGCCTCTTTGTTCCTCGCCATAACAACAAACAAGAATATGTCCTAGGTCCCATCTTTCGAGAAGTTCCCGCTCAACTTCCAGTTTTATACTCTCGTTTGGAGGACCACTTTCTTCTCTATGAATGGGGGGCTCAACTAGGGAAATTGGAGAATGAACTGACCTCACCGTTGCTGGCCGACATTAAGGGCTGAATGGAAGGAGTGGTATGTCAGAGTTATGCCTGCAAGAGAATGTGACCTGCAAGAGCTCTGTATTCTCGACGCCCTTCGTCTTTCTAGGTTTATCATTCCTAAAAACCCTTTTTTGATTTCTGCCGCTCTTTGCTTTTGGAACATGGCTTTTAATTTTTTTTCAATTTCGGTGTGGTATGATGGCCCCCACCATTCTTGATATCTACCATCTCTTAGGGCTGTCACCACTTGGTACTCCTTTTACACCCAGCTACCCAAACCTTTCTGTTAATTTTTTCCTTCCACCCTTAAATTCCTCCTTCAGTGATTTTGTAAAGGCTGAAAATAAAAGGGAAGGCCCCATGAGAGATCGAGAACTCTTTTCCTTTATTTTATACTGGTTGTGTAAATTTCTCTTTTGTACATCATCTCAGCGGATCATGCCTGAGTTCGCCCCACTTGCGAAGGCCCTTGTTTCGAAGAAACGAATAACCTTGGCCCCTTACCTTTTAAGCCATGTCTATAGAGCCTACTCCCAATTTTGTCAAAGACCTCTCGACATCAATCAAGGAGGATTTCTCTGGGTGCTTCAACTTTGGCTCTTTGCATACTTTACTGACTTGCATCCTAAGTGCTTGAATTTTTTAGTTCAAGACCGTAGTACTTACAGAGAAAAGTATGCTAGAGTTGCTCTTTATCCTACTTCCTTTGCCTACTACCTCACCTTTTTCATCAACTTCCTATTTCCCCAGCTGCCACCTTCTTTTGCCCCTTTGATGCCAACAAAGGACCAACTTGGCTGCAAACATTCTTGGCTGATAAAGAGTGTTCCATCCCACCACACAAAGATATGTGGGCTTCCATTTTGTTGCCGAGGGAATTATTCATTAGTACTTTAAACCCTCGAGCCTACAAATGCATATCTGAGGTATATTGTCCTTTTCAGTTTGCCAGACAATTTGGGCTTACTCAAGGAATTTCCATTCCACTGTACAGTCTCTCGAATGTCCCATCTCATAGCCAGAGATCTAAGAGTACCCAAATCCAAACAAGATGAGGCAACATTTAAGCTGTTGAAAGACTTGAGTGAGTTCAAATTTACACCCTTCACCCCTTCTGGTTTAGCTTTAAAGAGATTTAAAAATTGGTGGACAGCCAATATAGAAGTGCATCTGGCTATAAATCCCCATGATTTACTGATAGGACTAGATGTACCTTCTAAGGCTAAACCAACAGGAGTTGAGAACATTCCCTCTCTCTCCACAACTGCCAAGACTGTTCCAGCAAACTCACCTCCTTCTGCTAGGGTTACCAAGGCTGTTTCGAAAAAAGGTATGTATTTTTAGGTTTCTTTTCTTTTAGTCTCTTTTGTTTGTTTCATTTACATTTATACCTCTTGGTGTAGGGTCTCCACAAGAAGAATCTCCTAAGAGAGCTGAAGCTCCAGCTACTCTTAAAGACAAACATCAGAAGAAAAAGAAAATGAAGCTAATACTCACTCCTAAAGAGTCTGAATCTCATATTGAAGAGAGAGAGATTGAGAAAGAGCAGGAAATACCATTACAGAGAAAAAAGGGAAAGAAGATGACTATCTCTCCTTCTGATTTAGTCGAAGACCCCACTCATGAGGCAACTGCCAAAGCAGTAGAGGAGGAACATTCCACTGTCTCTCCTTCTGATTTGATCGAAGACCCCACTCATGAGGCAGCTGCCAAAGCAGTAGAAGAGGAACATTCCAAAGAAATAATTGTTTTTCAAAGAGCTGAGGCAAGGCGGCAGCAGTAACTATTAAGAGATGAAGCTGCTACTGCTAATGCAATCCAAAGGGAAACTGCGAGAAGGTAGCACATTGCTGAGCATTATTCCCTTCGTAGCTCTCCCATCATTGCTACCACTTCTAAAACAAGTAACTTCTTTCATGCCTCTATTCTTTTATTCTCTTGTCAAATTCTTGGTATTGAGACTTGACATTGTTTTGTATTTCTTCTTTTGTAGCAGCAACTACTTTGCCTATTCTTCCAATAAGGACTCCATCAGTTTCAGTCGAAGTTGAACAACCTCAAGACGTGGAGCCCATTCAAATAATTCTCCCACTTCCTGGCCCTATATTTTCCATACCCATCTTGAGGCCAAGTATTCATGCACCTCTTTCTTCTGGCTTAACTCCATACCTCCTTCATTTGTCTTTTGATTTTACTCAATTTGATTCTCTTTCGAGCTTTACTTCTCCTTCCCCTCCTAAGGAAATTCCAGCTGTTACTTCATCTTTGATAGTAGCTGATTCCTATAGAGAAGGTACTGGTAGCTCTCCAATCCATCATTCATAATCTTTGCCTAGCTCTAGTCCTTCTTCTCTTGACCAACTGGTAGCCAAACCTATAGAGACTGCTAAGGATACTCCACCTTCTTCTCCTATTCCTATGCAGTCATTTTTTCCTTCTACCAGGGCTCTTCCTGCACCTTCCATGTCAATGGATGGGGTGGACATCTTTGAGGCTAAACTTGGTAGTCTTTTTGACATACCTTCCACCTCTCCAATGACTAGCAATGAGACCGAGCCATTAGTTCTAGCTGATTCTCTACTAGAAATTTTTGAGAGCTCTTCCTCCAATGGTAAGATTTCCTTGTCTTTGATAGACTTGGACATTTGTTTGGAGCTGCTGACAACCTTTTCGAAGATTCCTTTTGAAGCCTTACAAAGACCTACAATAAAAAAATGGCTTCCTGCAGTGTTGCAAGATTATTGAACAATCTGGCATGACTGTTTCAAGTCATTTATCTCAGGTAGCAGCCACCATAGATTTTTATATCAACATCTATCATGCTGCTAAGGCTGCAGAAGAGAAGTTGCTGAGAGATCAGAGTTTTGTTTCTAAAGTTCATGTTGAAGTGTCAGAACTGAAAGAACAACATTCCTCTGTCTCCCAATTTCAAGCTTAACTGTTGGAAAAGAAGGCTCAACTTGAGGAAGAATTATCAGCAGTTAACCAAGCTTTGAATTGGACTACTACCAAGCTGCAAATCACTAATCAAGAGCTAGTTGATCGAAAGCAAGAAATGAATACAGCCATTCAATTGTTTTCATCCCTCAAGAATAGAGCATCTATTGTAAAGGAGCAATTTAAACACTGTACTAACTTTTGGGTCAATCTATGGCTATATGTATTTGACTCTTTATGAAATAAATTCTTATTTATCATTGAAGTGTTCTCATGTTCTTTTATTTAGCACTTATTCTATTCCTTGTATTTCCCACACGGTTGGATAATAATGCTTCAAATATCTGCCATTAATCTTTTTGGGATGTACATATCCATTCAAATTTCTCAAATGGTATGCTCCAAAAGGTAGGACTCTATGAACTTGATATGGTCCTTCCCAGTTAGGCGACCATTTGCCAAACTTATGGCTTTTAATCTATATTGGGAGTATTGTCTTCCATACCAGACCATCTTCATCAAAGCCAATGTGTTTGACTTTCTTATTATAGTTTTTAGCTACTTTCTTCTTTTGGAAAAGAATACTATTTAATGGCAGAATTCTAGTCTCATCTATACTTTCTAACTCCAAGCACATACTCTGATGGTATTGCTCAAGATCTAACTGATCCTGGCATCTCACCCTCAAGGACTTAACATTAATTTCCACAGGTAGCACTGCACCATGCCCATACACTAAGGCATATGGAGTGATTCCTGTACTTGATCTTGGAGAAGTTCTATAAGCCCACAATACATCCAACAGCAAGTTATGCCAATCCTTGGGATTATCTTCCACAACTTTCTGAATTCTTTTTTTCAAATACTTATTGAATAATTTAGCTTGACCATTGGCTTGTGCATAATAGGGTGTAGAATTAACAAGACTAATCCCAAACTCTGTTACAAAAGACTTCACCATTTTCCCATCAAATACAGTCCCATTATCAACAGTTATAGTCTGTGGAATACCAAATCTATGGATCAAATCTTTAATGAATCCAATGACTTCAGTCTGGTCTACAGCCTTATATGGCTTAGCCTCGACCCATTTAGTGAAGTAATATGTGGCCGCTAAGATGAAACAATGATGCTTCGAAGAGAGTGGGTGTATTTTTCCTATCATATCCATAACCCATCCTCTAAATGGCCACGGCCTCATAACTGCATGCAAGTCAGTTATGGGCACGTGCCTTATTGTGCCATGCTTTTGGCACGCCTGGCAACCTCTTGCATATTCTATGCAGTCTTTAAGGATAGTTGGCCAATAGTGGAAATGCCTTTGAAGCAGCCATCTCATCTTCACACAAGGCTGATAAGCACCACAGATGCCTTCATGAACCTCAGCCATAGCTGTCAATGCTTCTTTTGGGCCTAAACATTCCAACAATAACTCATTTCTCCCCATTTTGTAGAGAGCATTGCCATACATTATATATTACATAGACTGCAATTTAATTTTTCTGCTGGCTTTCGAAGATGGGCCAGCCAGATATTGCATTATTGGATGCCTCCATTTTTGCTCTTGTAAGTCATTATGATTGACTTCTAGGACCACATTCTTTTTATTCAAGAGTGGTATTACTTTCTGATGTGTTGTTTGGCTTATATCCCTTCAAGTATTATCCCTTCTCTTGAAATTCGAAGCTTTTTGAGTCACATCGTTAGCTTTATTATTCAAGAATCTTGAGACATGAGTTACATTTGCTATCTGAAATTGAGAAAGCAGATGTAGTGCAACAACATAGTACGGCAACATGCTTATGCTTTGACATTAGAAAATCCCTTTCACCTGGTTAACTACAAATTGAGAATCTCCAAATATGTCAACTGCATGAGCTTGTAATCCAATAAGCATTCCCAATCCCATTATTAAGGCTTCATATTCAGCTTGGTTTCTACTCCTTGTGGTGACTTAATTACTACACCAATTCCAGTTAAACCATTGGCTTTTGATCCATCGAACCACATTTGCCATGGTTCAACACTAGCCATACCAAGTTCCATTATCTCTTGGCTTTCTATTTAACATGGATGGTCTGCCAAAAAATTAGCTAAAATTTGTCATTTTACTGCCTTTTGGGAGACATATTCTAGATGAAATTCTGATAAAGCTAGTATCCATTTACTAATTCTTTCCCTCAACATGGGTCTAGATAACATATATTTAACCAAATATGTGGTTGCAATTACCAAGACAGTTGTAGGCAAAAGATAGTATTTTAATTTCATTGCAGCAAAATACAATGCAAGGCACAACTTTTCTACAGCTGAGTATTTACATTCACAAGAATTTAGAAACCTACTAAGGTAATAAACAGTTTGCTCCTTGCCTTCTTCATTGTCTTGGGCTAAGAAAGCTCCCAATGAATCCTCTGCTGCAGCTATGTACAACTTCAAGGGCTTATCACCTTTTGGTGGCATCAGCATTGGAGGGTTGGCCAAGTAGGCTTTGATTCCTTTGAAAGCAGTTTGATGCTCTGCTGTCCACACAAACTCCTCTTCATCTTTTAGCCTTAACAAGGAAGAAAATACTTTAGTTTTCCGTGCAGAATTAGAAATGAATCTTCGAAGAAAATTAACCTGTCCAAGGAACTTTTGTAATTCTTTCTTACTTGATGGAGGCCTGGCTTCAATGATGGCTTTGGCTTTATTCTGGTCAATCTGTATTCCTTTCTTGTGTACTACATAGCCCAAGAAGTTTCCAAATGATACGCTCAAAGAACACTTAAAAGGATTGAGTTTCAACTTAAACTTTCTCATTCTTCAAAAGCTGCTTCTAAGTGAAACAAATGTTCCTCCATGGATTGGGATTTCACTACAATGTCATCAATATAACACTCTAAATACCCTCCAATGAGGTTATGAAAGATAGTGTTCATAGCCCTTTGATATGTAGCCCCAGCATTCTTCAGGCCAAATGGCATTTTAACCCATTCGAAGGTGCCAATATTCCCAAGATATCTGAATGTTGTCTTGTGGACATCCTCCTCTGCAATGCAGATTTGGTTATAACCAGAGTGCCCATCCATCATTGATAAAATTTGATGCCCTACTGAACTATCTACCAACAAATCTACTATAGGCATAGGATACTCATCTTTTGGAGTTGCTAGATTCAAGTTTCTGAAATCGATGCATACCCTCATTTTACCATTCTTCTTAACTACAGGCACAATATTAGATAGCCATTCAACGTACCTGGCTATCCTAATAAAGCTTGCCTTGAGGAGCCTAAGAATTTTCACCTTAACTTTTTGAATCACTTCTGGACTCATTCTTCTTGGTTTTTGCTTGTATGGCTTGAAATTAGGCCTCATAGGGAGCCTATGTTCTACTAATGACCTATCCAATCCTAGTAGTTCATTATAAGACCATGCAAAACAATCTTTATATTTCTTCAAAACAACCAACAACTGGTCCCTGTCAAGAGCATTCAACCAAGAAGTTATATAGGTGGGCTGTTGTATATAACCTTCCCCTAAATTTACTTCTTCCAAGGGGTCTTGTATCTGAGAACTTGCTGATGCTCCTTCTTTGATTCCTTCTGACTTCGAAGCAACCTCCTTGCTTTGTTCTACTACCAGTTTCTTTGATTCAACATCATTACCCTCCTTCTCATAGACAAAGTCTGTCCACAAGGATTCTTCCTCATGTGTCTATTGGACTTTTGTTTCAATGTCCAAAGCACAATATTTATCTAAGGCCAAAAATCTGACCTGTTGTTGTTCTTTCTTACAACCAATCATCATGACTTATTTCTCTTCCTCTTGCATTTTCTGGACTATTGATTTTACATCAAATACTGAGAACTTAATTAGAGCCAAAGACATGGCTTCTTGGGTTTTATCTCTTTGCCTACAACCAAGCATCATTGTCATTCTTAACGACAAGCTCTTTATCAGCACTCTCCTGGACCAAGTGCTTAAGATGCGCAAATTCTTCATCAGCCGTCATTTCGGCTGATCTATCAGGTCTTCTCAGTATACTGAGTGGTGCTACTCCTTAAGTATATAATTTGACCTCTGCGAAATCTGCACAAGCTATGAAGGGTTAAGGATCTGCATTGATTTCCTCCATCTCTCCATTGCACAAGGCCATCATGATTTTCTGATGTAAAGAAGAAGGCATACATTTGTTGGTGTGAATCCAATCTCTTCCAAGTAAAGCATTATACTTAGCATTGCTGTCGATAATGAAGAATGCTGTCATGCAGTCCCTGGTTCCCACACTTAGGTTGATGGACAAAATACCTTGGGCCATCTGTTTGTCTCCAGCGAAACCAGCAATGGTTGTACTGGTTGGGATTAGTCTGGGGTTCTTCTTTCCTAGTTTCTTCAACGAAGATTTTGGAAGCAGGTTTACTTCTGCCCCGTTATCCAACAGCACCCGATTCATCTGTATTCCATCGAAGAAGGCCTTAATATACAAGGTTTTGACATGCTGTGTCATGGACGTCGTAGGATACTCAAAAGGGTATGAGAGATAAATACTTACCTCTTCCTCACTCTCGTCTTCAGTTTCCATTGGTGTGGCTACTTCAGATTCGTCTTGTACCATTCTTACTTATGAGTCTTCACTGGGGACTGGAATTGGGTCAATCTCCTGACTTTGGTTTTCAACTTCAGCTTGAAACTCTTGTGTTAATATAAGCACCATATTCACTGACACCGGAGGAAATGAGCCAAATTGGACGACTGGTTGTACATGTTTTCCCTCTTGGTCAACTTATTCAATTACTTCAGAAGCGTCCTCCATGCTGCATTCTGGCACTTCTGTATTAGTAACTTCCTTCGAATGGTCTGTTTCTGTTGGTTTTCTGACCAAAACTGTCTGTTCAGCCATGAAGGCTTCAAACATTTCTTCCTCAACCATCTCCTTCCTTTGGCCTGGGACGACTTCATCTTCTATCTCACTATCACTTTCCATCAAAGTTTTTTCCAATCCTACCAAGCTGGATCTTTCCTTGGCCTTTAGTTCGGAATGAACTTTGGCCAACTGCTCCCTGCTACAACTCCTTTTGTCTGAAAGAGTCGATTTTAGATTATGGTCTAACTTTGAATCTTCTTCTCCTTCTGCCTAGCTCTTTAGCTGAACTAATGAAGAACTTTCTCCACCTTCTTTCAGATCCTTTCTGGTACTGAGTGTACCTTCGTTGGATCTTCCTTCTTTGGCACCTTGAAATCACTGGGACCATATTTGGTTCTTTTGTTTGGGGCCACCAAAGGAGGTTTGACCATCCTACCTTGGTTCCCAACAACATTTCTTTGGGTAGACATCTCCCTAGGTTTGTTATGCATGACAAACCAATCTGGGACTCCAGGTACCCACGAACCTACTGACCCAGCTGTTGAACTGTTTCTTTCTTCCTTCGAAACCATCTTCGAAGCTGGCTCTGAAGGCCACTGCTTGGCCCTGACTTCCTGTTTTGGGCCTAACTCAGGCCTTTGATGAAGGTGGCCAATTTTCGTCCTGCGTGAGGCTGGTCTAGGAGGCTAATCTCTAGCTTTGATTCCATAAACTGAACCCTTCTCCGGCCTCCTTTGAGGATGACTGCTCTCCATTCTGTAATAATTAGGTGGTCTAGACTCATATAAAGGCCTCTTGCCTTTAGAATGCATTTTAGCGGCTGTTGGCTCAGCTATTAATGGTTGCTGCCTAATACTAGTTGGATATGGCCTTTTGTTATAAGCACTGGTTGGTTTAGGACGCCTCTGCACATCTTTGTAATATTGTTTCCCATCAATTGGAATCCCTTTCAACCACTTGTAGCTCAGTCTGCATCTAGGACACATTTTTTGCATGACAACTGCTTCTAAAGAATCGTCATCCAGTGCTTCTTCATTAGAGTCTTCCCTCTAGTCTGAGAAACCTAGTCCAATAGCTGGTAGATTTCCAGTGTCTTTTTTGATAGTTGTCTGGCTAGCAACATGCATCTGCACATTGACTTCTTCCAATTTTTTCAAGGACAAGTTCTGGAAGTCTGACGTAATAACATTGGCTGCCACCTCTCCAATTTCTGGGAATGGATTAGTATAAATCCCCATGGCCTTTTCTACTTTAGCTGGGAATTTTAAACTCTCTTTTCGAATCTGCTCTTGGACCCTATCTCGAAAAACAATGCAGTTTTTAGTTGAGTGAGACCAGAAATTATGCCATTTACAATACACTTTTCCTTTAAGTTCCTCTGGAGATGGAATTTTGACTCCTTTTGGTAACTTCAGGAAATTTGCAGCAAGTAAACGATCAAAAATGTCATCTGCCTTTGTTAAGTCAAAAGAGTACTTTTTATGAAGGTCTTTCTTTTTAAACTGTTGATCAATTGTTGTATCTTTATGAATTAATGCCTCACAGATCACAGGTTCTTTTCCTACAATCTTTGTTGCATCAATCTCATAATTAGGATCTCTATAATACGTCTTGTACGATGCATTACTTTGATCTTGTTCTTCTTCTAATAATGCTTCATACTTAGACACCTTATAGGTTAATTCCATTAAGTCTCTAAATTCAGTTGAGTTAAACTTCTTTCGTAGCCTAAACTCTAAACCATTTTGAGTCAATCTCACAAATTCAGGCTCTGGTAAGATGATCCTACATTTATTTCGTGCTCTTTTAAATCTGGCAATAAACTGAGTAGCCTTCTCATTAGGCCTTTGACTCAATCTTGCCAAGCCTGTCATGGAAACTTCTGGTTCTGTTTGGAAGAATTGGGCATAAAATGTCTCTTCTATTTGTTGCCAAGTTTGGATAAAGCTAGGTGTAAGGTTAATATACCATACAAAGGCTCCCCCAGTTAGAGAATTTGGGAATAATCTTAACTTCATATAGTTATTATTGGTAAATTCACTGCACTAAGCTGCGAACCTATCAATATGCTCAACTGTTGACTGGTTTCCATTCCATAAAAAAGGGGCAAAATATGGTATCTTGAAACCTCTTGGGTATTCATGTATCTTATCTACCCATTTTGGGTACGGTTTCCTATACACAGGAGTCTGAACCCTTCGAGCCATTGGTCCATACATCTCTCTAACAATATTAGCAATTTGGTCCCTAGGGACCATATTTTGTGCCTGTTGGACCACCACTGGAGGAACAAATACATGATTTGGTGGACAACCTTATGCCTGGGGTCCTCTTGGTTCATAGAGTGGTATATTTGGGACTGGTTGTCCCTGTGGTGCTGGCTACTGTTGGGGGTATGGGTGACCTCCTTGAGCCTGTCCTGCGAAAGGACCTGTGAAAGGTGCTGGAACAGGTGTTGCGTCTCTTCCAATTGTAGAAAAACCTTCCAACCCCCCGGGTATAAATTCGAATAAAGGGTTAGTGAACCCCCTCATGCCAGGTATGGCTTTGACCATGGGATTTGGAACCATCCTTATGCCATTTTCCTGTATTGGGCTAGATCCACCAATTTGCTAGCTTCACTGTTAAGTAATGAGGCATTTTGACTTGCTATAGGCCTCGAAATAGGTTCATACCAAGACTGAGGTGATGGTCTTTCATAGTTTTAATTACTAGTTTGACCATTAGAATGTCCATTAATTTGTATAGGCTGTTTATCTCTAGTCAATCTTTGTTGAGGGACATTTGAAATTTCCTCTGTGTCTTGTGTTTGTTGGTTGGTGGGTATTCATTTGACCCAAAAAGGATGTTGCCCACCTTTCCATTGTGTTCATTAACTGCTGTCCCATGGCATCTACTAGGCCACCTCATGGATTCATTGGCTGAGTAGATGGAACAGTGGATGGTCCAATTCCTTGGCCTCGTCCAATATTATGAACATATGGTACTTGTTCCGCAGTGCTGGTCTGTTCGACCATAGGTTCTGATAAAATGGGTGTTTTCATAGGATGTGTTATCACATTATCCTCTGGATTAGGTATTTCTACCTCTCCTTCCACGTCTTCTTCCAAGCGTTTATTTTTTTCTTGTCTCCTACGTTTAGCCATTTGAATTAGTCCCACCAGGCGTGCCAAAAATATATGTTGGCTTTTTGGCTTTCGAAGGTTATTATAGTAATTTTGAGCATGCCAGTAAGGATCAATCAGTCCTTACAGAAATTTAATTGCCAACCAATTATCAGACGATTGTGTTTTAGTTCTTTCAGCCTCATTGAAGAGGACTTTTACTGGTGGCTTTGCTTAGGAGGAATAAACTGACAATGATTAAATGAAGAACAATTGCAGTATTTCATTAAGTAAAACGAAAGACTTACAATGATCCAATTCAGTCTCGTAAAGGTTTACAGCAACAATCTACTTGAAATTACTCCTATGAACGAAATGCAGTGCAAGAATTTGAAGTCTAGAAATGTAAAGAACAAAAAATGTAAAATCTAGAAAAGAAATAAAGTAGAATAAAACTGGTTTTATAGATCTGAGTCCGGGGTTTTTTCTGGGGCCTTCTCTGCTATTTATACTTCTCAAGGATAACCATCGAATTGCACTTCTAACCGTTGAAACGCTTCTCCATGATCGCTGATCATGCTGCCTTATAGTTAGCTCCACTATGCCAATACTTGCAATTAGGCTTCCCTCCTGATTTTGAATTTAAATGTGAGTAATCGTTGAAGTCGCGTCATCTTAAATCCCTTTGCCAATCCAGTGTTACGCAAATCCATTATAACCAATGCTGACTGCCACGTGAGTGATTATGATTGAAGACTTGAATAGTCTTCCCGTATTGCCCTTATTCTGCCACGCGTTGAATTATAATTGGCTTATACAAAATATGTAGCCAACAACCGTGCGTGACCTTTGTTTTAAATATAGATTGGTCTTAAGAATATCTATACCTTTTAGAAAGTAAAAAAAAAATATAAATATATAATATGTAAGTATAACATTTGTACTTTGTAATATTTTATAAATACATAATATATGTGTGGTTCATCAATTATAATACTAACTATCATGTTGACAATGCAGGAATGATGATGGAAGACCCACAACAATTTAGATTGTAGTTATACTTTGTTTTATTTATTCAGTAAATTTCAAACAAATGTTATAAATTTTTATTTTTATTACTTTAATTATGTAATGTCAACAATTTCTTTTAAAATTACGTATATTTTATACTAACAATTTAAAAATATGTTTGACATAATCATAAATATTTTTTTAAATTCAATCTCAAGCATAGCAGGGGTGATATGCTAGTATAAATAATTTGAATTGTTTATTTTGTAAAACTTGTTGTGCTCATGATTATCAATGCCAAAGAAAAAAAAATTTGATTGGATATTAGAAGTCATTTGATCTTATCACATTTGTTTGAAAAATAATTAATAAAATAGTATGATTTTGAAACAGATCATCTATTTTTTAAGAAAATGTAATCCGATTAAGTGATCATCGATATCTGACTAATTTGATATCTAACATAGATGATCTTCTAAGCAAACTATATAAAATAATTCGAATTATTAAAATAAATCCTAAATGAGCTTGCAATAGACCAAATTGGATTGTCCAGACCAATAAGAGGCAATCCAAACCTTTTACAATATATACAGAGCATGAGCGACTGTAATTGAAAGTTTGCGTCAGAGACTCCACCTTAATTTTTTTTTTTTTATATATATATTTTGATAACTTATTAACCAACCCAATACAAAGACAAATTTGGGTGAATATTCCAATCATTCACTGGCAAGAGACGCAGTTAAAATAGAGACAAAGTCTCATATAGATTCACGTTAAAAAATTATGTATATTTAAAAGGTTTCGAACCTATGACTTTGGAGAAAATACAATCTCAAAATATTTGAAAAATTATAAATCAATATACTTTCTAAAATTAATTACAGATTTATAAATAAAAAATTATAACTTTAATTATTAAAGTTTGTCATTGATCTCAAATTTTTTTTCCCCATCAAATTTACGCCTGAATTGCTATTTTAAAAAAATATTTTATGAGAAATATAAATATTATGAAAATTTTGGAAGATCTGTATGAAAAAATTGGAAATTGATCTACTCCCGAAACGGACCACATCACAAAATATTTTCAAGGGTCATAAAATAAACCAAATCACCAAAGCTCCAGTTGTATCTAATTTATTAGAATTTGCTAGAGATGAACTTGTTTGGTAAATAAATTAAATTTGAATTTATTAAAAAAAATATTAGTTTTTTAAATTTCTATCTTAAACTTGAATTTGATTCATTAAGCTTATATGCACATTAAACTATATAAAAATAAAATTATTTGTCCTCTTCTCGTAATGGACTCAATTAAAGATAAATCAACATTCATTTGAAATTTGAATTTATTTATAAAAAATATTAATTTAAATTTTTTTTTTTTATCTTAAACTTGAATTTGGTTCATCGAAATGGGATTTATGATAAACTCCACAGACTCAAATAACATCCCCTAATTCAAAATCTGGACAGAAAGGATCCTCCTTCTAATAGGTAATTTAGGTGAATCCATTAAAAGCTCTTATGATACTAATCATAATGCAAGTATCATTTTCACATTCTATTATAGTTATGATTGTCTTCTGGATGTTTTGGCTGGTTTGGTACAATTAGTTAAAATGTCCCCTCTCTGATTTACAAATGCAAAAATGTTTTAGAACTCTAATAAAAGAGCATTAATTGGGGGTGGATTTCATTGTGATAGTGATGTTTGTGTTTTATTTTTTTTTTCTTTCAAAAATGCTTAGAAGCTCTAAATATGAAGCTATGATGTGATGGTTGTGTCTGTCTTTTTTTTTTTTTTTTTTTGAATTTTCAACTCATTAGAGTTGATTTAGTGCTCTTTTTTTAGAGCTCTGAATCATCTCTCTCTCTCTCACTCTCTTTATTTTTTATTTTTATATTTTATGTCATTAAAGCTCATTAGAACTATTTCATCTAGGCAGATGTATCATTGTTGTTTACAAATATGGGCTGGACTGTCCAGTTTTAATAGTAGGCCCATTTTTAGGGTCAAATTCAATGATTCAAGTTCTCCATATTTTAAAGTTTGTCGAGTGAATTATTCATACAAAAAATTAAATTAATTAGATAATGGTAACCTTTTGTTCGGAATCAATTTTATATGTAAAAAATGAATGATGAGTATAATTAAAGTATAATTATTCATTTTTTTAATACAAAATTGATTCAAACATATATTTAACATTATTCAATTAACTTAATTTTTTATATGAATGATTTACGCGATGAACTTTAATTAAGTTAAGTTGGACATCAAATAAAATGTTAACTTTTAGCATACAGGACTAATAAATAACTGCATTTTTTGTCTTTTTTGACTAAAATGTAGAGAAAAAAATATAGATGTTTGGATTAATTTTTTGACTTTTTATGAAAAAATGTGTATTAAAATATTGTATAAAATTGTAAAATTACGAAATTATCCTCACTGACACTGCACAGTAGTACTGCGCAGTGCACTTTCTGTCACTTTTCAATTTTGTTATTTTGTTATTTTTTATATATGGCATATGTGGCTACAAGTGTGCCATGTTGAAAATTTGGTTGGAATGTGTGGCTCCACAGTTTGTGCAGCGCTGTTTTGTTTTTGTTTTTTTTAATTGACAGAATTTCCGCCAAAAAGAGATAAATAGTATGATTTTTTTTGCTTTTTCAGAAGTGAGTTGACTTTTTGGTTTTTTGACTATTTTAGTCTGGGCTAAAAAGCTTGGTTTGGAAAGGACTTTTTGGCTTTTTAGTTTTTTTGGCTTTTTTTGTGAGAAAATAGTGTAATGATTATAGGTTGGATGTGATATTTTATTTTTTATGACTAAAATAGCCTATTTTGTCTTTTATGGCTAAGGTAGTAAAAAAAAAAAACCCCAAATCCATCTTTTCAAACGGAATTTCAGTAACTTTTTGATTTTTTAGATTTGTCTGAGGATGCCAAACTTGGCCTAGTAAACAAGCAAAGTATTCAATTTTCTTAAGACGTGATAAACGACAGTCCAATTAGTTTAAGTTGGTTGTAAGGAAAAAAAAATGAAATGAGAAAGCTGTTTGAAATTTTTTCTACAGATAACAAATGATAATCCAATCAGTTTAAGGTGCTCAAACATTTTTTTAAAGATGACAAATGACAATGAAAATAGCCGAGGACGAATTTTCAAGATCAACAAATGACAAATTAAAACATACATAAATTATACACACACACATATATATATATATATATATATATTTAATTTCTTCAATTCAATATCCTCAAATGCAACTGGTGCCACCCTCTTTGTTGGAATTTATATTCTGTAATGAAATAATTTGTTTTTATAGTACATAATGATAGGTGATGGTATCCATAAATGGCTTCCTGTGGTAAGAAGAGTTGGTGCTATTTTAATCATAAAAAGATAAAATAAATTTTTTAGTTTAATAAGATAAAATATCTTATCAAATTCATAATCATTATATTCTTTATCTCACAAAAAGTGAAATTTTTTTTCCTAAACGAAACTTTTTAACTCAAAAAATAATCAAAAAAGTCAAAAAAAACTAAAAAGCGACACTTTCCAAATGAACCCAATGTGTGGTCTATAGACTGGACATGATTAAGACGGGCTATTGGGTGTTTAACAGAACAATGATTCGAATAGTTTATATGACAAAATTTGTTAAATATATATTATAAAATTATTCAAATTAATGAAACGTTTATAATTTATAATAAATTCACGTTTATGTTTAAAAAAATAAATAATTATGGGGATATATTTTCTGAGTATCAACACGTGGCCAAGATGACACCGACGTGTCAGCCGGTGTGCCACGTGTCCTGGTCGTAACGCTGAAGTGATCGCGGCTAGGCCGAGGTTGTCTCCGAAGATATCGGAGTCCGAGATAAGGGATAAGAATCCTAGAATGAGGAAGGACCTCAGCCTGGATAAGAATAAAACTCTTAGGGAGTTTATCTTTATCTATTAGAGAGTCCAAGATAAGCACCTAACAGAAGTCCATTGAAACTCGGTTTCTATTGGAATTAGGTAAGTGTTGGCTATAAAAGAGAGGCACCCCATGGGTCTAAGGTAATCTCTTCTTTCTGTTGCAGGTCACTCAGGTGCTATCTATTCTACCAGTACTCTCCAGTTGTTCTTTCTGTTGCAGGTCATTCAGGTACCATCTATTTTACCAGTGCTCTCCAGTTGAATACTGAGTTGGCAGTGTGGTCAGAAATTAACTCATTCAATAATTAATATAATTTTAATAATTTCTTAAGATTATTATTTATCTGATTATAATTAATATAATTTTAATAACTTGATCGTGAAATTATATTTATCTGATTAATTTTATGTTTTATATGTTATAAGATAAATAATTCAAATCATTTAAATATACAACAATGATTCATCCCACTAAAAATATCATCACTAATAGCACTAATGCATTAAAAAAGTAAAAAAAAAAAACACAACTCCAAGACCAAAACATCACATCATTAATGACGGGACCCACTGCCACCTAATTAGTGAGAGCACTAATTAGTGCTCCCAAGTATTTTTCTTAAACATAATCAAAATAAATCTGACAAAGTGTGATGGCACGCATGATGTCATGGCACGTATCCCCAATCCTCTCCACAACACCACACCACACCACACCAGTGACCAAAACTACTCCAAAGTACAAGTAATTTGATACGCTCTAATCCAACTAGCTTCAATAATTATTAATATTTATAAAATTTATTAAAATTTAAAATAATTCTTTAAAAATATGATATTTTCTCTAAATTCAATTCAACTACCTACCATGCCCATTGGTTTGTCTTTAAATGTAACGTGCTCTGCCGACGCATCAGAAATACACGGTGGTTAGGAAACATGAATTAATCATTCGTCAGTCCCATCTTTGATACAGCCATCCGTTAGCAGGAACAGTCATTCTCATAAAATTATTCAGAAATTTATCTCTATCATATCTTATATAGATTCTATATAAATCTCATATTATATAAATTAATTTCTATTTTATAATTATTTATTCAGAAAATTTTGAATGAATAAGTTTGAGTTAGCAGATTTTTTATAACAAGAATGTTAAGAATATAATTTTTTTTTTTTAAATTTTTACTATATATTCATATAAATGTAAGACTCATACTCATGTTAATGTTTGGAAAAAAAATTAATAGAAATTTTAAGGTCACTAACTATTTTGAGTCGTAAATGGATGAGCAAAAGAGGAAAAAGGTAGGCAAGTAAAGTTTTGTTATATAGAAAAATAATCAATTTATAATAATGTGACAACGATAATTTAAATTAAAAAAAAAATCAATTCTTTCAATTTTATATAAGAATTAGACCGGTTATTTTCTCACATTTTGGGTTTCTCACAAAGTTAATCATTCTATTTGCTCATTTTGTAGCTATATGTAGATTATTCGCTAAAAAATAATTGAATTAATCCAATAATTGCTTGCTTTATTAAAAATTAAATAACAAAAATAATTTTGAGAATATTAAATTAATTTCTTAAAAGAACAATCTATACATATAAACCAAAAATATAAGGGGGATATTACCCTCCAGTGGTAACAGCAAAAACTTATTACAAAATCATGAAATTTTTTATAATTTTAATTATTAATATTTATAAAATTTTCTACTGATTTGTTATTATGTTTTTTAAAATCCACTGATTGATATTTCTTCAAAATATAACGAGATGGAATAATAAAGTATGTCATGTGCTGGACCCAGCCTCCGTTTGGCAAGTTGAGTTAGCCTGTGTTTGACAAGTGGGTTTGGAGGCTTTTTTGGCTATTTTAACCACAAAAAACAAAATAGGCTATTTTAGCCATAACAAACAAAACATCACATCCAACCCATAATCATTACATTCTTCTCTCACAAAAAAACTCAAAAAAGCCCAAAAGCCAAAAAGCCCTTCCCAAACCAAGTTTTTAAGCCCAGGCTAAAATAGCCAAAAAAGCCAAAAAGCTAAAAAGTCAACCCACTTCCCAAACGGAGGCTTAGGAGTTTTTTTGGCTATTTTAGTCACAAAAGACAAAATAGGCTATTTTAGCCACAAAAAACAAAATATCACATCCAATCCATAATCATTATACTCTTTTCTTACAAAAAAAGTTAAAAAAGTCAAAAAGTCAAAAAGTTCTTCCCAAACCAAGTTTTTTAGTTCAGGCTAAATAACCTAAAAAGTCAAAAAGCCAAAAAATCAACCCACTTTCCAAACCAACCGAGGATAGGATTGGATAGTCCAATCTTTTCAATTAATTTATGTAATGGTAGATATTTTGATTTAAAAATAAGAAAAAGTTATATTTTAATTGGATGGTGAAAAAATAGTTTTATATTCATACTGGTGCAAGTTTTTTGTATATATATAGGGGGCAAATCTTTTTTGTACATCAGAATTGTATAAAAAGAATTTTATTTTTAGTGAAATTATTTTTAAAATAATCCATTTATTTGTAATTTTTTAAGAAAAATTAGTGATCACAAAGTTTGCATACAAATTTAAAAAAATATATTAAAAAAGGAGGAATTACACACCAGTGGTGTGCAAAAAAATGATAAATTTTATAATTTTTTTTTTATTACGGAAAAATCCTCCCACTCTCCTGCAGGTTCAAGACAGCGCCCCTTGCAGAGATCACCAAGATGTCCTGTTGTTCGTTCTGAGATAGGAGACTATAACCTGAGAATTTGCTCTGACTTCCCAAGACAAACTCCGCTTAAATCAGGACTCAAGCAGCGAGGGAACATTGGGCCCACACAAAGTGTTGTGGTAGCAATAACTTGTGGCTAGCCTCCTAACCAATTGCCCTACGCCCAGGAAATTGGCCCAAGAGATTTTGAATTTGGGACCTAGGGTCTTAACCTCTAAACCATTACCAAGTTGTCAAGCACCCTTAGGTTAATTTTATATATTTTATAAATATTAATAATTAAAATTATAAATTTTTTTATTATAACAACTTTACAAAACCTCAGCCTCTGTTTGGCAAGATGGTTTTCAGGCTTTTTTGGCTATTTTAGCCACAAAAAATAAAATAGGTTATTTTAGCCATAACAAACAAAACATCACATCCAACCTATAATCATTACATTCTTCTCTCACAAAAAAAGTCAAAAAAGCCAAAAAGCCAAAAAATCCTTCCCAAACCAAACTTTTTAGCCCAGTCTAAAATAACCAAAAAAGCCAAAAAACCAAAAAGCCAACCTACTTCCCAAACCAAGCCTCAATTGTAGTTTTCCTTTAAAGAAAAAGCAATGCATTGAAAATATCCTGGTGATCATATCTACTCTGATGAGACGTCTGAAAAGATAAGTTAATTATTGGTCTGACATGGTTCATTGGAATAATAATTGTGTTTGAATTTAATTTTTTTGAATTGACTTTTTTATTTTTAATAAATATTTTTAAAATTTTATATAATTTTTTATTTAATTAGATGTGTCAAAAAATAAATATTTATAAAAAATATTTTAAAAAATTAATAAATATACAAAAATAAAAAATTTATTAAATTCTCGTAATATTTTTTTTTATATTTTTGATATTTATTAACGGTGGTTAGGAAACGTGAATTAGGATTTGTTCAACATTAACTTCTTTTTTTTTTTTTTGTGTTAGAATTTTTTTTAATTTGGCTTTTTTAAACTTATTTGGTTTTTGTTTTAGAGTTTTTTTAATTTTTATAAGAAAAAAAATATAATGATTATGAGTAAAAAGTAATATTTTATCTTATTAACTTATATAACTTATTTTATCTTTTTGTAATTATTTTATTTGTCATAATCTAAAAAAGTCAAAAAGTCACTATCCTATTTAAATCACATCATCTTATTTTGGTCATATCACTTCTCTACTACATCACTTCAAACCCAACACATACCCAACTCATATTTCATAAAAAGTCAAAAAATACACTTATATTGATTCTATATGAATCTCATTATATAAGTTAATTTTTATTATATAGTTATTTAGGCCAAGTTTGGGAAGACTAAATAATTGCACTTTTTGACTTTTCTTGTATTATGTGTAGAAAAAGTAGAGATGAGATGTTGATTGATGTGACCCAAAAAAGATAAAAAGATTAAATAAGTACACTTTTTTAGTTTAGCCAAACTTGGCCTTAATCAAAAAATTTTGAGTGGGTAAGTTTGTGTTAGCAGGTTTTTCCTTACAAGAATGTTAGAGATATAAATTTTTTTATTAAAATTTTTACTAAATACTCATGTAAATGTAAGACTCATGCTAGTGTTTGGAAAAAAATTGATAAAAATTTTAAGGTCACACCATTTTGATTCATAAATGGATGAGCAAAAGAGGAAAAGGTAGACCAGTAAAGTTTTGATATATAGAAAAAATAATCAATTTCTAACATTGTGACAACGATAATTTGAAAAAAAAAAATTCAATTCTTTCAATTATATATAAGAATTAGACCAGTTATTTCTTACATTGTGAGTTTATCACAGAGTTCCCTTTAATCATTCTATTAGCTCATTTTGTAACTATATGTAGATTATTCACAAAAAATAATTGAATTGATCCAATAATTGCTTGCTTTATTAAAAATTAAATAACAAAAATAATTTTGAGAATATTTAATTAATTTCTTAAAAGAATAATCTATACATATAAACCAAAAATATAAGGGGATATTACCCTCCAGTGGTAGCAGCAAAAACTTATTACAAAATCATGAAAAATTTTATAATTTTAATTATTAATATTATAAAATTTTCTACTGATTTGTAATTATATTTTTTAAAGCATCTCTAACCATTCATTTCCTTTTTCATCAAATCTGAGTAAAAAAATAGATTGTTTTCTCAATTTGATACGGCTTCCTCCAACGGTGAGCATCAAACCTGTCGAACAAAATATATGCAGAATTGAGGAAATGGTTATTCGGTTGGTCGACCGGTAAGACTAATTTTTTTTAACCAGTTTGAACTTTTTGACCTGTTTGAACCTACCTATTTGAAAAGAAACCGGTCGACCGGTTGGTCAATCGGCCAGACATCCGGCTGGTTGACCGGTTGGTCTCCTCTAACGATAAAACACAGTAAAATAGTAAAATTTGGAGCCTGTTCTCATTTTCATGAATTTTTTGTTCCATTCTCATTTTGATGCTAATTTGTTGAAATCATTGAAATTCCAAAAAATAACTTTTTTATCAAATTTTAAATCTAATACAAAATTTGATGAACCGTTGCAGATAGGCCTTAAAATCCACTGATTGATATTTCTTCAAAATATAACCGGATGGAATATTAAAGTATGTCATGTGCTGGACCTATAGGATAGGATTGGATGGTCCAATCATTTTCAATTAATTTGTGTAATGGTAGATATTTTGATTTGAAAATAAGAAAAAAATTATATTTTAATTGGATAGTGAAAAAAATAGTTTCATATTCATACTGGATCAAGTTTTTTTTTTTTTTGTGTATAAAAATTATACAACCAAAAAAAAAATTTCTATTTTTTGTGAAATTATTTTTAAAATATTCCATTTATTTGCAATTTTTTAAGAAAAATTAGTGATCACAAAGTTTGCATACAAATTAAAATAGAAAAAACTACACACTAATGGTGTGCAAAAAAATTTTAAAAAAATGATAAATTTTATAAATATTAATAATTAAAATTATAAATTTTTTTATTATAATAATTTTTCAAAACCTCAATAGTAGTTTTCCATTAAAAATAAAAATAAAAAATAGATTAAAGCAATACATTGAGTGCTCATTTGGCATGAAGAATTTTGAGATTTTTTTGGCTAAAATAGTTATAAAAAGATAAAATAGACTAAAAAGTCAATCACATTCAAACTATAATCATTTCATTTTTTCTCTCACAAAATTCAAAAAAGTCAAAAAGCTTATCGCAGACGAGACTTTGGCCTTGTTTGGGAAGTTGGCTATTTTAGTTTTTAACTATTTTAATAGGCTAAAATTTGTGTTTGGAAAGATGGTTAGATTTTTTTGTAACTGGATGTGATATTTGTGAGAGAGAAAGTAAAATGATTATAAATTTTATGTGACATTTTGTCTTATTAACTATTTTAACTCATTTTATCTTTTTATAAATTTTAGCCTAAAAAGCTCAATTTTAGTCTTTGCCAAGCAAGACCTTTTTAATCTCAAATTAAATAAAAAAAATCAAAAAAATCAATTTCACGATGCTTGAAAATATCCGTGGTGGTCATATCTATTATGATAAGACGTATAGAATGATAAGTCAATTATTGGTATGGCATGGTTCATTAGGATAATAATCAGTGTGTTTAGTTTTAATTTTTTAAAAATTAATTTTTTTATTTTTTATTTATTTTTTATTTTTAGTGAATATTTTTAAAATTTTAAATATATTTTTTATTTTTTTAGATACACCTTACTTAGATATATCTAAAAAATAAAATATTTATAAAAAAATATTTTAAAAAATTAATAAATATATAAGAATAAGAAAAATATATTGAATTCTCGTATTTTTTATACATATATTTTTGATATTTAATAAATTTTGTAAATTTTTTTTTATAAATATTATATTTTTTAAGTATATTTATGTTAGGTATATTTAAAAATTAAAAAAATATTTAAAATATTAAAAAAATTCAATAAAAATATGAAAAATATGAAAAATAAAATATTTCAATTTTCCTAAAAATTAAAATCAAACCAACTAAATAGTGTCACAATAATTACATAGAAAGATGAGTCAATTATTGGCCTGGCATGGTTCATTGGGATAATAATAGGATAGTGTCACAACAATTACAAAAATTTATATATAGGATGAGAGGTATAGAAAGATGAGTCAATTATTGGTCTAGCATAGGAGTACAAAAATAGCCCGTAACTTGTGAGCGGTCTGAAATCTGCTGGTAGTTTGAGGTGGGCCAAGCCCGTTTGGGCCATGACTCAAGCCTAGCCCGAGCTCTTGAGCCTAGGCCTGGGCCATCATTTTAAAGCACGGCTTAGCCTGTGGGGCTGGCCCATCGGCCCGCTTAGGCCCGTTCAAGTCCCACCCAAGGCCTAGTATCTTTTTTAGTAGAAAATAATAAATTTTTGGTAGAAAAAATTTCAAAAAATGGTCAAGCCAGCCTAAGCCCGAGACCAGGCATAGGCCCAGCCCACTAGCCCGGCCAAGGCTCGATTACCCCTGGGTTTGGGCCTAATTTTTTAGGCCAGGTCAGCCTGAAGTTTGGGGAGAGCCCGCGAGACTCGACATGGGATTTTGGGTTTTTATATTTTTTATTTTTACTGAATTTTTTAATATTTTAAGTATTTTTTTTAATTTTTAGATACACCTAACATAAATATACTTCAAAAATATAATATTTCTGAAAAATATTTTAAAAATTCACTAAATACTAAAAATATATAATAATTCAGTATTTTTTCATATTTTTGTGTATTCATTAATTTTTAAAATATCTTTTTAAAAATATTTTACTATTTACATATATCTAAATAAGGTGTATCTCAAAAAGTAAAAATAATTGCTTGAAGTTTAAAAAATATTCATTAAAAATAAAAAAACACAAAAAAATAAAAAACTCAATTTTGAAAAAATTAAATTCAAAAAACTGAAACCAAACACACTAAATAAGATAATGTTACAATAATTACTACAAAAATTCATACAGGGGAATAACAGTAGGGTAGAGTGGTAGGAGAGAAAAAAATATTATATACTTTCTATTGATTTGTAATTTTTTTTTTTACTGTTTCACTATGTCTATATTTGACATGTTAGTTTTGGACTAAAATAGTAACAAAAAGATAAAATATAAAACTTAAAAAAATTAAAAAATCTATCTCAAACGAATTTTTTTTAACCTTAAACTAAAATAATTAAAAAAAATTAAAAATTAAAAAATCAACTCACATTTCAAATAATTGCTATACACTTATTTGCCTTTATATCATACATAAAAAGGACTTCCATCAATATGAAAGGACTTGCACCCCTTACAATGTTTGATTGCATGTCATTTAAGGTAAACATTCTTTCAAGTAAGTGGTGTTTGAAATGTCTCAAAAAAAGGTCTGTTTTTGTTGAGAAAAATTTTGACACCTAAAAGAGAATAATTCATTATTAATTTTTAAATTTTATTGCTAAAATTATAATAGTGACACTTTTGACAATTAATATATTTAGTCTCTAAAAAGTGATTTTATCCCTAATTGTTGTCTCTAAAATTTTAAATTTATTGTAGTATTTATTTTCAAAGATAAATGGTGAAATTAGATTAAAGTGGGATGAGATTTATCAAAATCATGTTTAAAAGAATAGTGGGAGGGGGAGTAGAGTTGGAAAAAGAAGGGAAGCTTCTTGATTGCTAGCTTTACTTGCCGTGTCGTGTGGATTGTTTTCAAAACTAAGAGTAGATTTATTTATTTATTTCATTTGATGAAGAGCAGGACAAAAGGGAAGGTGAATCCTTCCTTGGTTCAATTTGTGGACTTCGTCGAGTCTTTTAAATAGCTAATGGCCAAGGCATCCATGGTTTTCTTGCTTTAGCTTTCTTCGAGACTAGTGGTCTCAATTTTTTTCCCATTTTCATATGACACCTGCAACTTCATCCAGGCAATGAAGAATTTGAAGTTAGCTACATAAAACACCTATCAAAAGAAAAATGATCAACTATATTGCACTGAATTTTTAGGTTACAGAGGATATGATATATCCTTTAGATGATTTGAAGGGGAAATTGCCACAAGATTGAGATAGATATGTTGATCAGTTTTGAAATTTTGATATTTTTATTTTGGAATATGGTCAGAGAATAGATGATAGGCTTATTACAATAACCGTAATAATAAAAACAAGATGTGGGAATTTAACGTAAGGAATTGAGCGTGAGTGCTTTTAGAAATCAATAACTTGTGAAAATTCGACAGGCTGTAATACAGCAAAGGGGCTCAGCTAAAATATTCATTTTTGTCTAGGTATAGTCCGGAGAGGGAGAGCATCACAAGCAAATGGTGAAGCCTATCGCCTCGATGATTAATAAAGTACAGAGCCAACAAGTCCATAATCACAACAACAAGGACCAAAGAAAGTGAATCAAGCTTCCGGCTATAAGAGTGGTGAAACATATTATCATCCATCCTTTACATACAATAGAATTCAAAATGCATTTGTTTGAGATCTCGATAAGAATGAAAGCCTATAAGCGGTTAAGTCAAGGAGACTAGTCACATAAGCTCCTTTAGAGAGAGAGGTAGTAAGAGGCACTATCAACCAACATTTATTTGCACAGGCAAACAGTTGATTTAGACACCATGCTTTAGAAGATAATGGTTATCAATTTTTAATGCAGGTGACACCAAAAACACAAGTACTAAACGTACATACTTGGATTGATTTTGGAAACAGCAACATTGAGAGCTTCCAAGCTCTTATTACAACTACACAAGTACCAAATCAGAACCATTAAGGATATGATCTTTGTACATTACTATGCCTCGACTAGCTTAGCATCGAGATCTTTAACCAGTTCCACTGCAGAGTTTATGTATTTGTATATGAACAGCAAGTGAATAGACAAGAAGAAGAAGAAGAAGAAGAAGAAGAAGAGTAGATGCTTAGAAAAGGGAAGAAGTTTGGGATTATAATTCTTATATCTTATTCCACAATTCCCAGGCTATTTATAAGCCAAATGAGAACACCAGCTACAAAAAAATAACAACTGAAACAATAATGCCGAAGGTTGGGCACAAAATGTGGAAGTAGATACAACCATTTATTGAAAACAAACTACAACTAAATCCTATTCTTGAGGTAGAGGTTGTTGAGACCTGTTCTCATGTATGACCTATTCTCATGGAAAAATAATGAACACACCACTCCTCCCCCCTTACAGTATTCTTGTTCGCAAGGATAAAATCAGGGTAAGTCTTTGAAAAACGCCAACGATTCTCCCAGGTAGCGTCTTCAATGGGCGCATTCATCCATTTAACCAAAATCTCGGTCTTTGGTCGATAAAGCCCCTTTTGGATGACACGAGTGTCCAACACAGCTTCAAGTTGAGGAAGAATCTCGGATGCGTAGGATATGGGTGGCAGACATGTGGAAGCAATGGTGACCGGCCCGATGTGCTGCTTTAAGAGACTCATATAAAAAACGTCATGGATTTGGGAATCCATTGGTAACTTGAGTTTGAAAGCCACAGGTCCGATTCGGGCAAGGATCTTATAAGGCCCAAAGAATCGAGGTGAGAGTTTCATAGAGCCGCAGAAGGTGACTGTCTTCTGCCTGTACGGCTGTAGTTTGAGGTACACATAATCACTGACCTCGAAAACAACTTCCCAACGATGTTAGTTAGCTTGTGACTTCATACAGTCACGAGCAACAGCCAAATTCCGATGTAAGAAACTGAGAATGTCATTATGGCTGCGCAAAATGTCATCCACAACTTGACTTTTGTTGTGCCAGGAATGTAGGAAAGTAGAGTTGGTAGAGGCTGACCATACACAGCTTCAAAAGCAAAAATTTTGGTGGATGAGTGGATAAAAGTATTGTAACTATATTCAACCCATGCAACCCATTCAGTTCATTTTTTTGGCTGGTCATGCATGAACCACCTGAGGTATTGCTCGAGTGTGCAATTAATGACTTCCGTTTGGCCGTCGGTCTAAGGATAGTAACTAGAGCTCATACAGAGAGCTGTGCCCTGCACCTGAAATAAAGTTTTCCAAAATGAACTGATAAAAATTTTATCATGATCACTTACAATGGACGCAGGTATGCCGTGAAGTCGGACAAATTCTTCAAGAAAGACTTTGGCCACAGTAAGGGCGGTAAATGGGTGCTTGAGTGGAATAACGTGTGCATACTTGGTCAAGCGGTCGACTACCACCATGATGACTGTTTTGCTATGTGATGGTGGCAAACCTTCCACAAAATCCATGGAAATATCAGTCCAAATTTTATCGGGTATGGGCAGTAGTTGTAGTAGATCGGCGGGACGTGAACAATCAGATTTGTAGCGTTGACAAACATCACAATTTTTGATGAAGTCCTTGACCGCGGTGCGCATGTGAGGCCAAATGAAGCTGGCGTGGATGCGGTTCAATGTTTTATGATAGCCAAAGTGTCCGCCCTCCGGTGAAGAGTGATGTATGGATAACATGGTAGGAAGTAGTGGTGAGGAGGGACTCAAATAGATATGCCCACTTTTGAAGAGCACTCCATCATGTAAGGAATATTGTGGCTAAAGATGTGATGGTAGTGAGCCCAACAACTGACTATAGGATGGATCAGCTACGACCTCTTTCTGGAGTGTGGTCCACCTCTCCGTAATTAGTAAGGACAGTGTATAGAATTCGAGCTCGCTAGCTCGTGAGAATGCATCAGCAACACAATTCTCTTTCTCTTTCTTGTACTTAATAATGTAATCATACCAGAGAATTTTTGGTAACCACCGGGTTTGGGCTGGCATCATGATTCATTGCTTTAACAAATATTTTAAAATTTTTTGATCAGTGCAAATGATGAAAGGTTTACCAATGAGATATGGTCTCCATTTGCGGATGGCCTTGACTATGGCTAGTACCTCCTTCTCATATGTTGATAAAGCTAAGGTCAAGGGCTTAAGAGCTTCACTAAAGTATGAGAATGACTGGCCATGTTGCGATAAAATGGCTCCGATACCCACCCCATAAGCATCGCATTCGATCAAAAAGTTTTGAGAGGAATCTGGTAATTGGAGGATTGGAGGAGTTGTGAGTGCTTTCTTTAGTTAGGAAAAGCAGTGGCGGCCTCGGAAGTCCATCGGAACCAATCGTTGGATAATAATCGAGTGAGAGGTGTTGCAATTTCCCCAAACCCACTGATAAATTTTTGGTAGTATCCTACTAGGCTAAGGAAGCCGTGAACCCCTCTTGTTGAAGTGGGTTGTAGACACCCAATTTTTTACCGTCCTCAAGACTCGGTTATGCTTGTAGGTACATCTGAACACAAGTACGATTGCCCGTCGGGCATTCGACTTTCGCAGCGGAACGTCATAGGTTCGAGCTTTCCAGACCCTGTATCCTTTCTGCCCCAATCTTGGACCATGACTTGGTCCTTTCGGCATCTTTCTCCTGGTGCACTGCCGGCCATGGATTTGTTTCTGCTGACCATTGAGTGAGCTTGCCAGCCATCAATGAGCCACTGCTGGCCATCACTAATGGCCGGCAGAACCCCTGTCTCAGCTGGTTTTACTCCAGATCTTTTGAGCCAGCTGGAATCCTTTTATTTGCCCTCCATACACGTGTATGGAGGGATAGAGCTCTTACAAAGCTTCTTGAAGAAGCTTTGCACAGCTTTTCTTCTATATAAGGAGAGAGCCTCTCTCCTTAGCAGAGGTTTAGCTCTTTGGAGAAGAAATATCCCTCTCTCTCTATATTTTGTTGTATATTTGTGCCTTGAAGTCCATTTTCCTTGCACTTCTACACTACAACACATAGAGATACACCACCACCATTGGATTGAGGTTCTTGGGAGGACTTCTTGAGCTTTGAAAGTGAGGTTTTATCCCCTGAATTTGCTGGTTTCGAAGTTGGACTTCAAGGGTGAGTATTTTTCCCATTTTAGCACTTTTTTGTATCTCATTTTGGCCATTCTTGCATATTGATTTAGGCCTTCATTTCAACTGAAAAAAGTCTTGTTTTTAAGTGCTTTTGGTGCTTGTTTCAGGTCTTTTGGCTGTTGAGGGTCTTCAACCCTCTTGTTGGCCTTGTTTGGCTTTGTTTTGAGCCATGCCTTAAGGCCTCCGAGCTAGCCTTGGTTTGGCCTTCTAACCACTGAAATCCAATGGATTTTTAGTGGTAGGCATGTGGTTTTGAGACCTCAAATCAGAGGGGGTGGCCCCCTCTCTTTTGGTTCTTGTTTGCTTACATTATTGGCCTTCCAAAGGAGCATGCCTCTATGTATTTTTGAGGCTTGGTTCAGGTCCTTTTTTGTGACTTTTAGGACCTGCCTTGGCTCTGCCCATGGCTGGTTTGGTCATATTTTTCATGCATCTTGTATGTGTAGTGTAATCCCATTTGTAGCACATCAAAGTAGCATGTTTTCCTAGCTTGTGTTGAGTCCATTTCAGTGGGTTTTTGGTGATGTTTTACCATGCCTTAGATCTATTTTGGGTTGATTTTGTCACTCCATGCATGTGTAATACACTTGTAGTGTAAATCTCATAAACTAGCTTTTTATGTTTCTTGCTTTAGCATGTCATCCTAGCTTATGTTCAATCCATTTCAGCATGTATTTGGTCATCATTTGGCATGTCATGACTCTATCTTTTGCTGGTTTGGTCGTATTTTGCATGCTCCATATACTTGTACAACAAATCTTGCTTACTAGCTTCATGTGCATGATGTTTTGACTCATCATTCTAGCATGTTTTGGCTTTGCTCCAGCATGATTTTGTCCTTTTTTTAGGCTGTCCTAGGACTGTCTTGGGCTTCCATGGCCATATCACTCTTGCTTTGTATAGCTATATTGTAAATGCTTAGGCTAGTCTTGGGTTTTGAAGCCCCTACCACGCCATACATGTGATGTTTGCATGCTTTGCCATCATTTCAAATGTTATTTCAGTCCATGAAATGTGGTCATACACTTGCATTTGACATGCTTTTAATACCTTGGAGGTTTGGCTCTTTATGCCTCAAGAATGAACTTTTGTGCATGCCATTAAGCCTAAGCCATTGGTTCATCATTTCAGTGCATTTTTGGTCTTGTTATACTATGATGTAACTCTGTTTTATGCTGTCCAAGTCATGCCATGTTTGGTTTCAATAGGTGTAGTGCATTGCCTCTTTTGTAACCTTGCATGCTCCATGTTTTTGGCCTTGTGTTCTAGCTTGTGTTGGCTAGCTTTGAGCTTGTTTTTGGTCTTCTTCAGACCTGCCTTGGGACTGTTTTAGGTTCCCTTAGCCCTTTGGGGCTTGCCTTGCATGGCCATGGCTTAAGTCCCTTCGCTAGTTCTTAGCTTTGAGCTTTCTAACATGCTATGCTTGCATTGTTTAGTGTGATTTGGCATCATTCCTAACATCATTTCAGAGCATGTAGTATTGTCATACTTGCATGTTTTTCATTCCTTAAGTGTGCTTAAGAATTGCATCATTGCATCTTAATCCTTGAGCCAATTGGCATGCATGTTTGCCTTGCCTTTTCATGCTTTTCATACCATCAATTGATCACTTACGGCCACTGATTTTAGGCATGGCTGAGGCCTATCCATCTTTAGTGTAAGCCCATCTTACCATGTTGTCACATGCTTATCCCACTTCGTATGTTGTTGCATACTTGTCCGCTTTCACATGCCTTGCATGTTTGTATATTCATGTTGCATTTTATCATGTTGTTTAAGGTTGTTACCTCACATCATGCTTATATTCCTGTTGCATGCTCGTCTTGCATATTGTTGTATGCTTGCTCTACATTTGCATGTTGTCGCATGCTAGTTCCATTACATGTTGTTGCATGTTTATTACACTGCATTTTTCATGCTTAAGTTATATCGCATGATTGCATGTTCGAGTTAGCATTGTCTATGCCATGCTTGTGTTTGCATTGTCATTTGGATTAAAGTGTTAATCTGAGCACGAGAAACGAGAGACGTTTCATACTTCAAGTGATGAAACGTATCTCAATTCTCGGTCGCCGACGCTCTTGATGATTCATGATAGAGTTTTAGGCTTTATGTGTTTATTTGTGCATTCATTTCATATTGATTTGCACAAGTTGGATCTTTGGCCATCATGCATTGGGATGCGTGATTGATGGTCTTGGATCCGACTATGCCTCTCCTTTGATGTTTAGAGATGATATGGGGTGGCATAGTGCGTACATATCCTTGGGAGACCCTCAATTTTCTCTATTTTGTGCTCTACTGTAGCTTGGTGTCCCAGCACATCAGTGGCCGGTAGTGCCTTACAGATGGCCGGCATTGCCTTGTTTTTGGCCAGCCACCCTTCATTTTTGGTCGGCAGTGGCTCCCCATGGCCGACAGGCCACTGATGCACTCCCCACCATGTTTTTGGTAAGTTCCACCAGCAAGTTCTCAAGGACACCCTACAGACAGAGCCTCTAGAGAGCAACCGGAGAGCTTACCGGGACGGGAACCGAGTATGCATGTCCACCTTCTTCAACTCGCCGAGGCAGCTTTGTTTAATTGCTTACTGTTAGTTAGCATTTTGTTTTGTAATTTAATTAGTTAATTTTTTAATTAATTAAGTTTTGTAATAATTAGTTGTAGCTAGTTATTCATTCGGTTGTGTAACAATTAATTAGCTTGTTAGTTAGTTAATTAGTTGGCATGTATTATTTATTCGGACCCTCCGTCGAGAGGGCCAATTTTGTAATAAGTGTGCGTGCGTGTGTGCATGTCTTCCAACCTCCATTTCTTTCTCCCTTTTACTTACCTGCTTTTGTTGGTTAGTTTTAGGTCATTTTTCAATTAGCATACTTATGCTTTGCATGTTTGTATCCATTCATCTGTCTAGCATACTTATGCCTACATGTTTGCATCCATTCATCTATCTTGCATGCACCGGGTTCGGCACATCATACTAACTGCATCGTATTTCAATTCCAAGTTGAATACACGTATCAATTACTGCATCTTACATGCCATTTTAGGACAGCCGAGCCTATTTGTAATTGTATCTCGCATGTATTGCATTAGCCATCTCAACATAGCTAGGATCATGCATTTGATTACTAACTAGCTTCTGTTTTGGCTCGGAGTACTAGGTAAGCTTTTATGCTTTAGCATACTACATGTGTGTTATTGATTGCCATGATAGCATGCTTGCCATGAGGCTAACTGCTTATGTGTTTAACTGCCTGAATGCCTGTGAGTGAAGGTTGGATTACTTGAATTGGAACAATTCATTAAAATCCGCATTTGTAGACGTCCCCGAACGCCCCGGGAGGGATGGCTCCCCCGTTCCGTTCGTATTGGGCTCACTACAGTTCAGTACTCTCAAATTGTCATGGTTCTAAATCTGAACCAAAGAGTCCAAATCCGGCAAATCGTTTTAAGAAAACAGATTTTTTTGAAAGAAGTGCCAAATATGGACTGCTTTGCCAGATACAGAGTCGCCACCTAAATGTTTTTATTTTGGGGAAATTTAGGAAACCCTGACTCGTTTGCCTAAGGCCACGTGTCCGTCATCACCAAAGTTGCCTCGGCTCGGGAACTTGGGTACGATTGGGGAAGGTCACTTCGTGAGCACCCCCGCTCGCCCGATCAAAGATCGGCCTCTACTAACCATGATATCTATTTTTGAAAACATTATGCGTTCTTATCCCGGTTATTAGCCTAGATTTACTATGTGATGCGCACAACATACAAGTATAGACTGGATCGCCTGAATTGGAACAAAACATTTCATGTTTGTTTGTTTGAAAATGGTTTGATGGTGCTACCCGCAAGTAGGCTAAGACGTGGATTTGCCACCCTCAGGTGGGCTTAGAAAACATGATTTTGCCACTATCTAGTGGGCTTAAAACACACATTTGATGAATTATTCTAATCCAAATAACCCAACCTTCACCTACAGGCATTCAGGCAAATATATCACATAAGCAATTAGCCTCATGGTAAGCATGCTATCATGGCAGTCACTCACACGCATGCAAGGATGCTAAAGCATAAAACTTACCGAGTACTCCAAGCCAAAACAGAAGCTAATTAGAAATCCATGCATGATCCTAATTATACAGAAATGCCTAATGCAACACATGCAAAAGTGCAACTATAGCAGGCTCGGCTATTCTAGACATGGCATATGAAATGCTACAGCTAACATGTATTCAACTTGGAATTGAAAATACAATGCAGTTAGTACGATGCGCCGAGCCCGGTGCATGCAAGACAGATGAAATGAATGCAAACATGCTATCATACTGTATGCTAATTGAAACATGTCCTAATCTAACCATCATAAGCGGGTAAATAAAAGGGAGAAAGACGTGGGATTGGAAGACATACATCACACACACGCACACTTATTACAGTTGTGCCATCGCGCAGAGGGTCCGAATAAATAATATACAGTCCCAAATGAATAATTACAGTCCAAATATGTACAAAATCCTAATTAATTAACAAATTAAATTAGGAAAGCAATAAATTGGCATGCAAGCCAGGGACTGCCTCAAATCTGCTCCGGATGATGAATGATGCATGCTCCGGTTGCCTTTGTCGGAAAATCCCTTGTGATGCCCTGGTTTGCCTCTATTTGCAATTGTTCTTGGAATGCGTGCCAAGCTCCGGAAGGCTGTCGATTTCTGATTTGCTGCAACAGAGAGCAACAAAGGGGCATGGCAAAGTATTTTCACATATGTATGCATGACTACTCTTCGCGGAGTGTAGTCCTCGATCCTCGTGCCACCAATCACGCATATCAATGCATGATGGCCGAGGAGTCGAATTGTATGACTCAATATGAAATGAATGCACATATAAACACAACAAGACCTAAACTCCATCATGGATAATCTGGAGTGTCGGTGACTGGGAATTGAGACACGTTTCGTCACTCGAAGTACGAAACGTCCCTCGTTTCCTGTGCTCGGGTTAACTCCTATCCCAAGCACAATACAATATGCATGACATGCATGAATGCAACTAATATACAACCTAGCATGCACAATGCTATGAGATGGCATACACAATGCACGATGTAACAAGGCATACACAATGCTCTAACATACAACCCAGCATACGCAATGCTATGAATTGAAATGGCATACACAATGCATAATGGACTTACACCAACGTGAATGGATCTCAACCACACTCACATCAGTAGCCAAGAGATGAAAATGAGACACTCGAAATGCGTGCACACATGCACGCAAACCGAGGACCAAGCCTAAGGCATCAAATGCCACTCTACCCAAAGCATGGCAAGGCATGGAACATGATATGCAGACATGTGAATTTCAGCGCTGAAATATGATACAAAACGGCCCCGAAACATGGAAACATGGCACCCGATGCATGGAATGAACCCCGAAATTCGAAACTAGGCACATGGAATGACTTACAGCTATACAAAGCATGCATTATTTGATCATGAAGCATGAAGACAGATGCAAGACAGTCCCAAAAAATGCATATTTCCAGTTTAGAACAAGTCTCAAAAATGAACACAAATAGGGCTAATCTATCATGCAAAAATGGCCCTAAAAGAGAGATTAAACACAAAGGGACAGCAGATGGCCCCAAATGGCAAAGAGTCCTTCAAAAAAGTTGAAGAGGGGTTCAAAAAAAGGCACTTTACGGTTTACATCAAGCCACAAAAATAATCACAAATAAGGCCAAACTATCATGCAAGAAAAGGCCTAAAAGAGGGGTAAAGAGACAAGTGGCAACTGTTGTTCTCAAACAGAGGAGATCCCTTCAATAAAGTTGAAGAACGGATCAAAAAAAGATATTTCACAGTTTATGAAAAAGTCCAAAACAGCTCGCAGATAAGCCTAAAATACTATGCAAAAATTGGCCTAAAAGAGAGATAAAGAGGCAAGTGATAGTAGGAGACCTCAAACGGAGGAGAGACCTTCAACAATGTTGAATAGGAGCTCAAAAAAATTTATTTTACAGTTTATGGAAAAGTCCAAAACAACTCACAAATAGGCCTAAAATACTATGCAAAAATTGGCCTAAAAGAGAGTTTAAACACAAAGGGTGAGGAGGGGACCTCAAACAGAGAAAGACCCTTAATCAAACATGGAGATGAGCACAAAATATGACTATTTACAGTTTGGGTCGGAGCCCAAAAATTCTAGAAAGTATGGCTTAGATACAAAGCAAAATAAGGCATAAAAGAGGGAAAATGGGACTCACCCTTGTAGACCAATGGACCAGCAGCTCTTGGACTAATTTTGGGAGCTCTTCACCTCTGGAAAGCAGCCTCAAGTTACTGGAATGGAGGATGGAGGCCTTGTGCTATGAGGTGTAGGGTAAATGGTATAGGATTAAGGGTGTTTTGGTGCTTGGAGTAGAGAGAGAGGGAGATTTAATGCAAGAGCTCCAAACCAATTCTTGTAACCCTCTAAAATGCAGCTGGGGGTGCTGGTTATATAGGCAAAGGAATGGAGGAAAGGGGGGGAATATCAAATTCAAATTTCCCCCCCAAAAGACCCCCTATCAGATACAGGATCTGGGGGGAAACAAAGGGTGCAGCTGTAAATAACCAGGTGAGAGGATCACGGCCGGCCAGGTTCAGAAGGTTCAGGGGGTCAGTCGACCACCTCCCATGGCCGGTCGACCAAGGGTCAAAAAGGTCAAGCACAATTACTGGTCGGCCACCTCAAAAAGGTGGCCTCCCATATGTGCACAACACAACTATGTGGTTGAAACCTAGAAAAAGTGAACCAGGAGAGAGAAAAGACCATTTTTTAGAGGGGGTCAAAAGGGTCAGGCACAATTAATGGTCGGCCACCAAATATTGGTGGCCTCCCAGGTGTGTACATCACAAATATGGGGTTTAGGGTTCAAGAAAGTGGCCCCGGGGTGGTCAACATTGGCTTTCAAGTGAGGAAAACGGGCGTCGGAGAGTGATGAAGAAATAAAGCTGGCTTTTCAGAACAATTGCTGGCCTCCCACCCTCCTACAAGCTTTCTAACTATGAAAATAAGGTCTCCACCAAAAATGAACCAAAACGGATGCAAAACGGAGGTTCGGGGACCGAAACGCGCGGCCCGGGGCCCAGAAAATGGGCTGTTAAGCACCAGAGGTGGCATTCGACCATGAAGTTGGTCTCTCGGGCCACAGTGTCCCCCAAAAGGGAGTAAATAAGGTGTATACCAGAAACCGGAGCAAACGGAGGTGGTTAGGTGGTCCTGAGCGGAGGCATACGGCCGTCGGCTCCGAAAAACCGAAAACCGGGCTCCCAACGGGAAAAATGGCCTACGACCACGAAACATAGTCTACGGCCACTGAGAGATGGTCTACGAGACCTCTCCCTTCCTTTGGGAAGAGAAAACAAAGAAAACAGAGCCTGGTTCGCAAACCGAGGCAAGGCACGAAAGAGTCCGGAAGTCTGGTGGCAAGGCTTGCAGCCGGGACTCTGAAACTTCTGAACGAGCACAATATGCAATATCACCAAGCGCTCAACTGGTGACGTCTAAGTCTTAAGGTTGGTCAAAAATGGGGTGTCTACAGTTGCCCCTCTTTGACAGAACTCGGAAGTCATAAGTGACGGGAGTGAATGTCAAAGCCTAGAGATGACCCATTTTTGACAAGGCCGAAGACTTAGACAAACAGGCAAGACAAACAGAGATGTGCCCGCAGGCGTGCCCGCAGGCAGGGGCAAAATGCAACTGACAATGCAAGAAGCCGAAGGTACTTCATGATCATGCAAATGCAAAATGCAACTGACAATGCAGGCCTCTTTTCAGCGATAGAATTGGACTTATCACTCTCAGCCAGTTTGGAGATTGGCAAGGTGTCCTCAGTGTCAATCTGAGTCACCTTTGCCTTTGGCTGAGCCTTCTTAATTCTTTTTTGTTTTGGCTTCGGAGGCTGGGTTTGTGCTAGTTGATCACCAACTTTATTAGGAATATTGGCCAAGAGGTCCTTTGCAACTGCTTTCTGACGGCCCATCTTGGCAGCAAAAATCGTTCGTCGCCGGCGTTGGCGTTGGGATATTGGGATCAGATATGGAGCCGAAGTTGACGGCTGCTCTGCTGGATCAGAAGTTGATCCTTGGTCTGGCCGAGATGTGGAGGCAGCTTGAGGAGTTGTGGCGAAATGAGGAGACAGACTCTTCTTCTTATTCTTTGGAACGTCGGGAAGAACCGACTTACAGGTCGGGATAAAGTTGAGTAGCAGGGGAGCTTTGCGCTTGTGGACTGGAAGGTCCAGTAGCTTCTTCAGACCTTTGCTGGGGAAAAAAGACTTTCGGAAGCCTTTTTCTGGTTTTGAAAGAGCTACAAGAAAAAACAGACATTAGAATAAACAAAGTATTGAAGACTTTAAAAACAATTAACTGTGAGCACAGGGCTCTTACCATTACCCTCTACAAAAACTGTTCGAGGAAGAGGGTAGAGATGGAGGTCCTCGTCTGGAGCGAACTTCCAGTTTCCCGAGGTGATGAAGTAATCATCCCCAGCTCCCTTGTTGGAGTCTGGGAGGTCGGCAATAATTTTGTACTCTATGGACCTCAGTTTGAGTTAGTAAACATAGCCTGTATCTTTTTTGAGGCCACACATGGTATAGCAATATTAGATGTCGGCTAAGGTAACCCTAACATTTTCTTGTTTGGCTAAGGCAATTATACCATTTGTGACTCGGTAGGAATTGATGGCAAGTTGCATTGGGTTCAACTTATAATAATGGATTATCTCACGAAAAAGGATATCAAGTGGGAGTCGAAGTCCGCACTCGATAAAAGCTACAACTGGTAGGGGCATAGAATCAGTTGTGGGCATGATAGAGTCATCCTCCCCAGCCAACCTCAAATTCACGTCGGCAGGGATGGAAAACTCTCGCCTAAAGTATTCTAACTTGGTCGGGGTGTCTACCCTATGCCTCCACATACCCATAATACCGGCTTAAGTGAAAGGTGAGAGACTTCGGAAAGGAATGTTTTATGATGATTTTGAATGACCTCGGCTAAAATTGACTGAATACGTTTCAGTTTTTCCTAAGAATTTGTGGATTCTACAAACAAATTCCAAATTTAGATCTATGGAAACAAAGATTGGAGGCAAGAATCTAGCAAAAACACGGCAAATAGAAAATAGGAACGTATTTCAGAATCAAGAACAATAATGAAACTATCAAGAACACTGTGACAGAGTATGCACAGGGGCACGAAGCCAAGAACAGTGGCAAAACTGCAGAAAAATTGCGAGCAGTACGTATACTCAAGACATGGGCAAGAGCAAAGTCGTGAAATAAACACGTTCAGATATATGATTCACAAATCGAATGTTTGAACAAAGCAGCAATGGCAACGAGTAATGGAGAGCATCAAGAACTGAAATTAGGAGAAGCAGTAAACTCACCAAAGAAAAGAAGCAAGTGTTGAGTTTATCGAGGTCAGACGAACGGCAACTGTGAAAAAGATTAGCAAGAACCTTGCCGGAGGAGGTGGACGGAGCAAGTTGCAGAGCTTTATCAATGGAGGACTTAAAAAAGCTAGAGAGAGAGAAAGCCTCAGAAACGATGGAGAAAAGTGAAAAGATGGAAGAGGGGGAAAAGTTTTGTGAAAACTTGAAACAGCGGCAAAATAAAATTAATGAGCCTAGAACGACGGATTCGTCAGACGACGCACGCAGGCGCGAGACGGCTTACAGGCGCGTCACAAGCACAATCCAATAAGGGAAAGGTACATGGCTAAAACGGTTGAATTATTGTGTATGACAGCTCATACGCTTAAGAAGAGCTCTTGGGATCCTTGTTCTTTAAAGAGATATGTCAGCCTTAACGGCGGTCTCAGCTGAGATACTTTAAGCCGACGTACTGAAAGGAAGTATTGATATAGGTTCCATCACCTCAGAATGTCGAGGTAATAGAACCTAGGGGGCAGTTGTGGGGATATATTTTCTGAGTCTCAACACGTGGCCAAGGTGACGCTGACGTGTTAGCCGAGGTTCCATGTGTCCAGGTTATGACACCAAGGTGATCTCCGTAGATATTGGAATCTGAGATAAGCGGATAAGACACAAGAGTCCTAGAATGAGGAAGGACTTTAGCATGGATAAGGATAACACTCTTAGGGAGTGTATCTTTATCTCTTGGAGAGTCCAGGATAAGCACTAAGCAGAAGTCCATTGAAGCTAGGCTTCTATGGGGACTAGGATTGAGTTAACTATAAAAGAAAGGCACCCCCGATGGGTCTAAGGTAAGCAATTTATACTCAGAACAAGTGAGTTTAGCAATTAATTATCTTTGAGAGATATACTGACTTGATCGTCGGAGTGCCCCCGGGTGGACGAACCACCGTCGTAATCTTCTCTTTCTGTTGCAAGTCAGCCAGGTGTCATCTATTCTGCCAGTACTCTCCTGCTGAATACTAAGTTGGCAGTGTGATCGGAAATTCACCCACACAGTTACCATAACTATTTCTAGTTTTCAAGATGAGGTTTATGTGCCTTTTGTTTTGATAAGGCCTTGTTTGGAGGGATTGTAGAGATAGTGGCATGAAAGAGTTTTTACAGCATGCATTGCAAGCCATAAAAATTCAATTTTGTTGTAGTGCCTATTTCAAATGTAATTTTACAATGCATAGGGAATGATCCTCAATTATTTCACATATTATGTAATACCATCGATTGTGTTGATTTGATTTTATAATATGTAAATGTCATTTGTTATTTTTTCAATTATATGAATAATCAAAGTAGATGGAAAGTAATCCGGATCCGTAGGTTGGGAGTTAGAGCCGAATATGCCCTAAACTTAGTCGAAAAATGACTTTTTGGGGCAAAAATTCAAAATAGGTCCCGAACCATCGTGTGGCTCACACGGACAGTTCCCCCATGACAAATAAGATTTGTGAGAACTGACGAAACGTAATTCGGATTCGTAGGTTGGGAGTTAGAGCCAAATACGCCCTAAACTTAGTCGAGAAATGGCGTTTCAGGGGCAAAAATTCAAAACAGCCCCCGAACGACCATGTGGCTTGCACGGATAGCTTCGCCATGAAAAATAGGACTTGTGAGAACTAACGGAATGTAATTCGGACCCGTAGGTTGGGAGTTAGAGTCGAAAACGTCCTAAACTTAGTCAAAAAAGTGCATTTCAAGGGCGAAAATTCAAAACAGCCCCCGAACCACCATGTGGCTCACACGGATAGCTTCACCATGACAAATAGGACTTGTGAGATCTGACGGAACGTAATCCAGACCCATAAGTTGGGAGTTAGAGCCGAATACGCTCTAAACTTAGTCGAAAAAGGACTTTCTGGGGCGAAAATTCAAAACAGCTCCCGAACCACTGTGTGGCTCACATGGACAGTTCCCCCATGACAAATAAGACTTGTGAGAACTGACGGAACATAATTCAGACCCGTAGGTTGGGAGTTAGAGTCGAATACGCCCTAAACTTATTCGAAAAAAGGCGTTTGGGGGGCAAAAAATTCAAAACAGCCCCCGAACGACTGTGTGGCTTATACGGATAGCTTCACCTTGAAAAATAGGACTTGTGAGAACTGACGGAATGTAATTTGGACCCGTAGGTTGGGAGTTACAATCGAAAACGTCCTAAACTTAGTCGAAAAAGTGCATTTCGAGGGTGAAAATTCAAAACAGCCCCTGAACGACGATGTGGCTCACACGGATAGCTTCACCATGTCAAATAGAACTTATAAGATCTGACGGAACGTAATTTGGACTCGTAGGTTGGGAGTTAGAGCCGAATACGCCCTAAACTTAGTCGAAAAAGGACTTTCTGGGGGAGAAAATTCATAACAGCCTCTGAACCACTGTGTGGCTCACATGGACAGTTCCCCCATGACAAATAGGACTTGTGAGAACTGACGGAACGTAATTCGGACCCGTAGGTTTGGAGTTAGAGCCAAAAATGCCCTAAACTTAGTCGAAAAATGGCGTTTCGGGGGCGAAAATTCAAAACAGCCCTCGAACAATTGTGTGACTCACACGGATAGCTTCTCCATAACAAATAGCACTTGTGACATCTGACAGAACGTAATTCGGACCCGTAGGTTGGGAGTTAAAGCCGAATACGCCCTAAACTTAGTCGAAAAACGGCATTTCGGGGGCGAAAATTCAAAACAGCCCTTGAACCGACGTGTGGCTAACATGAACAGCTTCCCCATGCCAAATATGACTTGTGACAACTGGTGGAATCTTATTTGAACTCGTAGGTTGGGATTTAAAGACGAATACGCCTAAAACTTAGTCGGAAAATGGCGTTTTGGTAGCGAAAATTCAAAACAGCCCTTGAACCGCCGTGTGGCCGACACGAATAGCTTCCCGATGCCTAATATGACTTGTGACAACTGACGGAATCTTATTCGGACCTGTAGGTTGGGATTTAGAGCCGAATACGCCCAAAACTTAGTCGAAAAAGGGCGTTTCAGGGGTGAAACTTCAAAATAGCCCCCGAACCTCCGTCTGACTCTCACGGGCAGCTTCCCCATTACAAATAGGACTTGTGTGTGACAACTGACGGAATGTATTAGAGATGTATAGTAATGGAAAATTATGGGAAAAATATTTAGAAACCAATATGAACTCAGTTTGCGTCTTGTTATAAACTTGCTAATTTTTGAACATACACATGTGTGCTATATTATATTTAAGCTTTCATACAAGTATGAAACATGCTCATGGTGTTTCTAAGGCCACGTGCGTCATGAGATATCAAGTATTCTTTCTTTGATGCATTTATAGGTGTCTCAACATACATTTTTACATATTTCCTTTATGATTGAAATTTATTTTTGTTATTATTTTTATCACATGTTCTAATATCCTTTCTGAAATGGCACTGACATACATTAATAAGAAGTTTGGCACTTTTTGGTCCAATTCTAATTTTTTTTTGTTTTTTGTAGATGACTTTATTGCGTGGACTTCCAGAGATATTTTGGTGTATGGAGAAGAAATTGTACTTTTGTATAGAAGTAATATAATACTTTTGTCGTCTCCCGCTTTTATGCAGTTAACTATTATTGATACAGAAAACTTTTGGCAGCCAACAGATAATTACTGGCATGGTAGATATGTCACATTTTGTCGTCGTACAGATATATGATTTTGTGTCGTGGTACATATATGTACTTTTGGCTTAATACATACATCACCTTTTGTCGTGGTACAACTTACGATGGGAATTTGTACCATGCCAAATGGTCATTTCACATGGTATAGTAAATGTAATTTTTGAATATGGAGGGCTTTACTTTTTGTATGATTCTATATTTTGTATGAAATTATTATTTTAGTTTGGACAATAGTTGGTTTGTATGTACTTGGACAGTTAAGGTAATTTTTTTTTTATACGGATGCAGATTGTGGAATGATTGATAGTTTATGTATCATTTTATTTATATACGTATTACAGGTTACATGGAATACAGACAGGTTATGGACACATTATAATATTTGCAACAAAACATAATATTATGTTTTTGCCGACTACACGTTTTGTAGCCAAAAAAAAGGAGGGAAAAAAAAAAAACTTTGGCTACTAAAAGTTTTGTAGCCAAAAGAAAATCAAACATTTGGCTACTAAATTTTTTGTAGCCAAAAGAAAAACAAGCATTTAGCTACTAAATGTTTTGTAACCAAAAGAAAATCAAACCTTTGGCTACTAAAAATTTTGTAGCCAAAAGAAAATCAAACATTTTGGCGACTAAAATCTTTCGTAGCTAAAAACAAAAGCTGAAGAATAAAAAAATACTTTTGCCGACTAAAAATTTAGTAGCAAAAAATGTGGGAGTTTAGGCGACTAAATTTTTAGTAGCCAAAAATGTGAAAGTTTAGGCGACTAAATATTTAGTAGCCAAAAGAAATACTATTTGCCGACTAAAATTTTAGTAGCCAAAAAAGATTGACTTTATGCGACTAAAATTTTAGTAGCCAAAACACTAATATTTGCTTTAGGCGACTAAAAAATTTAGTAGCTAAAATTTTTTCTGCTGCTAAATTATTGGCTTTTAGCAACAATAAAATTGGTCAGCAAAAATGTATTATTTAATTAATTTTCCAACCCATTGGCGACTAAAAATTTAGTCGGCAAATGAATACATTTGGTGACTAAATAAAGTTTAGTCGCCAATTAGCTTTGCTGACTACTCTTCGGCTACTAATTTTCCGACCAAAAAATTTAGTCGCTAAAGACTATAGGCAACTAAAAAATGACTTTTGGCGACTAAAAATTTAGTCGCCAAAAGTGAAAATTATTGTAGTGTTAGGAAAAAGGAAAAGAAAGTATGGAGGTTTATTTTTATTTCTGTCATTTGGTCACTATGGATGTATAGAAACGACTGTTTATTTAATAATACTCAACCTGATATTGATGCTTTATGTGAGCTTATTAAAATTCGAGTGGTCATGTGGTTAACGTTTGTTGATGTGGGGTGTTGCTTCTCCATTCAATAGATTGTTTCAAACATAAAATGGGTAAGGCATATTATCTAAGGTCTAAAGGAGGCTCTGTTTGGGTTACTATATGTATAATGGGTGATGCTTTGGTGATGCTGCTCTGCTGGGGTTACTACTGGTCAATGTGGGACGTATATAATGGTGTTTCTTTATTATTGATGCTCTGTTTGGATGCTGTTGGGTTTTGTTGTTGTTGTTGCTAATCTACTTGGGTTGTTGTTGCTGTTGATTTTCTTTGCTGTTGTGCTGCTATGTTGTTGTTTGTTAGCTTTGGGTTGTAATTTTTATCTTAGATATGGTTAGATTATATTTGCTGTTGCTGACTTGTTTTGGGTTGGTTTTGGGTTGTAAATTGCTGTTGCAAATCTGTTTGTGGTTAGTTTCTTACTAACTTTTGATGTGGTGCTAGCATATGATTGGGTGGTCTTATTGGTACCAACCTAATTGGGATTGATTTGGTTTACTATGATACTTTTTGCACTCATCCTCCCTCTTCCTTTATTGATGTAATAATCTTTTTATCCATCAATATAGTTCTTGTTCTTTTGCTAATAAAAAAAAAAACATAATTATAGAATTATTAATGGTTCTCTGCAACTATGCTAACTCAAACAATCAATTGGTTTACATCCCAATAAAAAGTTTATTGATCCCATTCAAAGTTGTAGGCTCTATTTTGTATCATTAAAAAATTGTTTTTTTGTTGACATACGTTCAATGGGTATGAAAAAAAATCAGACTCAATAAATCATGCTTGGTTTCAAGAGAAATAATTAAAGGTAGTAAGAATTGCATAGTCAATATGTTTAATGAAATATATGACTTTGTAACCTAGTGACACGAAAACAACAGATAGATACTTGTCTATGGAAGGTTGAGGATAACTCTTTTTAAGAGCTAATTTAATAACTAATAATTGATTTTTGCCAATAAAAAAAAGAAAAGAAAAGAAAAAAAAGATTGTGAATACACATGTATATGTGTATTTTTGTATGAGAGACAAACAAAGAGAGATAGAGAGAATTCTACTAATAAAAACTTCATCGCCATGAAGATTAACCAATAATTTACAATATTAACTGATACAAAAGTAGCCAGAAAATAGATTATACATGCAAATTGTTAACAGCCAATTCATCTAAAAACTTAAGTTATTAAAGAGAGCATTCTAACTTAAGCTTATCCCATACTCGTATATATTTGGCTTATAAATATTAGGAACTAAATACACGATATTCGTGCATTGATAATACCCTCTGGAACTTAAGCTATTAGAGAAAAGAGTTAACTTATTTATTTATTTAATCTTACACACTCACTTAGAAGTTTCACTTATTTATTTATTTTATCTTACACACTTACTTAGAAGTTTCACCACACTGCAATTATTAGCTGGTAAGATTGACATTTGACACACACACACCCAAAGGTGTCTATGACTTGAGATGGTGACTCTCAATATCTTTGGAGACATTGATGGCGAAATCCATCAAGGTATTTGGATCTTCAACATCCTCACTCTTCTTCTCATACTCAAAAGTCCATGTCACCAAGTTGTTTTCGCCCTTTGTATCCACATGAACAGTGATTTTGAATGTCCTGTACAGCTCTGTGACATCTCCTCCAATAACCTTGAAGGTTACTGACTTGTTTTCCTCATCTATTGCTTCGATAACATCCTTAATAACCTTCTTTTTCCCATCTACACCATCATCCAAAAATTTACCCAGTTCAAGGAATAGATTAAGGTATCGTTTGGAAATAGTTGGTTTGGAAATAAGTTATTTTAATAATGTTTTAGTGTTTTTGGTTAAAATATGAGATTAAAAAAAAAATAGTATATTTGGAAAAAAAATTAGTTTTTTACGAAAAGATGTGTAAAAAATAGAGAGAAAAGAAATTTTTTGACATTTTGATATAAATTATTGGTTTTTTAGTTTTTTAGTGACTTTTTTACTTTTAAACTAAAACAATAAGTTGTCAAACAAAGCCTAAATGTTATCCATCATTAGGTTTTTTTTTTTTTTTTCTCAATCATTTTGTATTATTCGTATTTTATGTGAATATGAGTAATTGAATTTTTTTAAAATGATTAATAAAACAACATATATACTTCTATAACATGATTTTAAAATAACTATCAGCATATGATTGATATCAACAATACACTCATAAATCAGTTATTATCAAACATTATTAACCTATATATAAATAACAATATAAAAAGTCTAAAATTCTAATATGTAATTGGTGTTACAATACAAAAGAATTGATATTTAAAACCTAAGTAAGAATTATATGATTGACACCTAAAAATGAGAGTGTATAAGAGAGATGATGAATACACCATTAGATTCACAAGATCATGGTCTATAAGAACACAAAATGCTGATTCATATATAAATTCTTATTTTTCATTTTCCCCTTATCTTTGGTATAAGGAAAAAAAAATGTCAAATTAGGGTTAATTGGTGTTGGTGTAGGCTTACCATGAGTATAGTTCCAAGAGATGACAGAGCCAACATGTCCCCAATCACCTTCATGCTAATCAACACCATGGATGTTGTAAGATAAATTGATAGAGAGAGAATAAATTGTATGTATATATTGATATATGTTGTGTTTTACAAAGGGAGCTTAGCTCTCATTTATAGCCTGTCATTGGATGCGAGGCATGCGAGACGCGAGGCACCGAAAGGCTAAAGCTAGCCGAAAGCATAAAGCTAACAAACATAATAATAACAACTAACGTATACAATGCTTAAAGAATAATAAACAATGCTAAAGTATAATAATATACTAACATCCCCCCGCAAACTCAAGGAGGGAAAGCATCAACCAAGTTGAGTTTGGAAACAAGAAAAAGTAACAAAACAAGAAAATAAAATAGGATAGGAGACACTGTATGGTCGTGTCGAACCGTTGTTGAAAACACGGTATGGTCGTGTCAGACCGTTGTAGGAGCTAACCAGAATCAATGTCGCGACAGTTTACGGGGTCATGTCGGACCGTTGTAGAAGCTGACCGGGATCAATGTCGGGACAGTTTACGGGGTCATGCCGGACCGTTGTTGCAGATTGTGGTGGTGCACCAAGGGGGCGACTTAGGGAGTGCGCCATAAGGTGGCTTGAGTGGTTCCCATGGTGTATAACCATGCTCACCAGCTTGGGTGGTTCGCATGGTGTGTAACCATGCTCACCATGATATAGGTATAACCCCCCCTCAAACTCAAATAGGTGTGAAGATAAAAACCTATTTGAGGTTGAAACAAAGGGATTGAAAGTGGAGCAGAGCAGCTCAACACAGAGTAGAGATGTTAAAAAAAAAAAACTTTTTTTTTTTGTTTTTTTTTTGTTTTTTTTTTTTTTGGTGGAAAATAACAAGATAATGGAAAAAGGGTGGATGCTCACCAACTGAGTTGTATAATAATGAAATATTGATGGAAAAAGAAAGATAGAAAAAAATAAAAGAAAATAAAATGAAGGTAGTGTAAACAAGAATCTGGAAAGGCAACGGAAATTTGAATTTGTGGGTTTTGTGAAAAAAAGTCTGTGATGGTAGGCTGGCACTGTGAGTATTTGATACTGTTGTGCTTGTGATAAAAGAAAATAAAATAGGATAAAATAAAAGGGTATGGTGATATGGGGGAGAGACACAGGGGACACACACACAATACACATGATACAAAAAAGATAAGATAAAAAAAAAATGTATTCTATTTTGTGGGGAGGGAGCCGGTGAGGAGAGTGCAAAAGGTAAAGGAAGATAGGTGGGAAAGTTGACAAAGTGGTGGGTGTCCTTGAGTGGAGAGAGAGTGCTTTTGATTTTTTGTGTTTTTTTTTTTTTTTTTTTTTTTTGGGGGAAAACACACACAGATTTTGGGAGAGAGAAGGAACAAAGCCATGAAAAAAAAAAGAAAAAGACTGAGACACATAGCACACATACCCAGCACACACAATACACGGCATACACACACACACATCACTCCATCCACACTCATCCACAACACACACCCAGCAGACAGAGGCAAATGCATACACAGTACACATGCATGGAGACCACTCTCTAGCTCTCGGTTTTCACGGCCATGAAGTAAAAAACACAGAGATACTGGATGGAGAGACGGGTGAGATGGGTGCCGTGGGAGTAGCGGTGGCCGGAATATTCGCCGGCGATGAGAACGGAGCGGGAGATATTGGAGCCGGTCTGGTCAGTGTAGAGGGAGACGATGCGCCACCAGTCGGAGACGGAGGGGGAGGGGGAAGCGCGGTGATTGGTGGTGGAGATGGAGAGTAGGAAGTCCTTGATGAGGAGTTGCTGGGTGGGTGCCCATTTGCCGTACCAGATGAGGTAAATGTTGATCGGGGAGGAGAGTACGGGTCCCATGTGGTAGCGAAGGTTAATGAGATCCGATGAACCCTCATATTTCTTGGAAGAAGAGAGAGTTCTGAGTGGGAGCTTGGGATTGTAGTATTGGGGCTTTATGTCTAGTGTTTTATGTTTGTGCTTGGACAGCAGCTGGGGAGGAAGCACATGCAGAGTGATTAAGGTATGTGTAGAGGTCCGGCGGGCGGTCAAGGCGAGGCTGCCGCCCGCCGGTGAAGCGGAATTACTAAGTTGTTAACCTGGCTCTGATACCATGTAAGATAAATTGATAGAGAGAGAGAATAAATTGTATGTATATATTGATATATGTTGTGTTTTACAAAGGGAGCTTAGCTCTCATTTATAGCCTGTCATTGGATGCGAGGCATGCGAGACGCGAGGCACCGAAAGGCTAAAGCTAGCCGAAAGCATAAAGCTAACAAACATAATAATAACAACTAACGTATACAATGCTTAAAGAATAATAAACAATGCTAAAGTATAATAATATACTAACAGATGTTACTAGGGGACATGGTGGAGATATGGTGTGGTTTGTGTCTAAACAGTTCATGGAACACATCACCACCAGACTTGATCTATAGCTGGGAATTTGAATCTTATTAACTCTATATCATTTTCTTTCTATTTCCCTTCTCTTTCTATTTCTCGTATCAAATCCTCTAACTAAATACAGGCTAAGTTCTATCTCCCATCGATGATTGGGTTGGTCTTTTGAGTCAGTTGAGTCTAACTTGATTTTGACCGTCGCGGTCAAATCCATTTATCACCGAGCCGATTAAAGCCTCTTTTAGAAACAAGTTATTTTAGTAATTTTTTTAACTTTTTATGAAAAAATATACAGAAAAATAGAGAACGTGATGAGACAAGTTATTGTGACTTTTTGACTAAAACTGAAGGTTGTCAAACGAGACCTAAACCTACCAATCAATAGATTATGGACTTGGGCACTTATAGACCCAGACTTGAACTTTATTGTGGACTACAAAATCATTCTTTTTCTATTTTCATGTAGGTTCTAATAAGTAAACTTATTGTTCAATAAGTTCTATGATAATTGATGACGTTTTTTTATCAAATATTATTAAGAAAACATCATTAATTATTAATTTTCAGTGACAGCGTAAAAATTATTACAAAAATATCACTAATTATAAATTTTAACAACAATTTAAAAAATGATCACAAAAATAGTCAATAATTTTCAACTTTCAGCAATAATTTAAAAAATTTGTCATAGAAAGATATCACTAACTGTAAATTTTAGCGACAATTTATAAAAATCATAATTGTAAGTTTTCTCCTTATCTTTGGTTTAAGAAAAAAAGAAAAGAAAAAGAAAGTGTTAAATTAGGGTAGGCTTACCATGAGTATAGTTCCAAGAAATGACAGAGCCAACATGTCCCCAATCACCTTCATGCAAATCAACGCCATGTATGTTCCCAGGGGACATGGTGGAGACATGGTGTGGTTTATCTCTAAAGAGTTCATGGAACGCATCACCATCAGACTTGATCTCCTTGCCTTACCAACTTACCAGTTAGACCCATCTCAACAATCACCCTCCCCCAAAACAAACCCAAAGTATTATCAAACAATGGATGATAGAACTGAAGGCAAGAGTTGGAGAAAAATACTTGGCTCTTGGGCCTTTATATAGTGGAAAAGCTGTGAGTTGGTTTAGAGGGTAGGTATGTCATTAATTGGTCCTTGTATTTGTCCATGAACACGTCACACAATGGATTCTTTAGACTATATTTTATTGTGGAATTATTTTTTCTGTAGTTAAATACGATGGATTATTAATAAGATTGTGAGATATATGTTACATTATGGAATTAGATGAGAAAAATAATTAAATATATAATATGATTATAGATAAAATTATAAGGAATAAGTTATGCCATAAGATAATAAATTGAATAAATCATTAGATGGAAGGAATAAAATATTTTTGATTGTAATGAAATAAAAATATTTTAATATTTTTACCCTTCAAGAATAACAATTATCTGAAAAGGTATAATCATTATAATACTACAATTCCTAAAAAAATTTCATCTCCAATCATTTTCTTGTTATCCCACACTCAAATATCGAATTAAAAATCCAATGAACCCCACATATTCACTCAGCTCTCAATCCCCTTCTTAATATACCAAATAAATGTGCTCTTAACATATAAAGTTTATAATACATGGGACTTAATTGTCTCTGGTTCGTCAAAATCGTCTAGCTCAGTCTATTGTGGGTCCATTTAGTGCTTATCTATTATATAAGGAAATGGTCTTTTTAACCCACAAACCTTGTGGGAGCTCTATTATACCAGTCTTAATTCCTTAATTTTCTAGAAAAAAAAAAAAAATTCCCGCCCTCTGATTTAAATAATATAGAGATATTAACCTAAATCCCATCACCCTATCACAGCAGCCTAAACTTTGGGAGAGAGAGAATAATCTAAACCTAACGTAATAGCCTAAACCTTTGGGAGAGAGAGAATAACTTAAACCTAATGAAGCAGCCTAAACCTAAACCTATCACAGCAACCTAAACCTAAACCTAAACCTATCACAGCAGCCTAATCCTTACGCAGTGGCAGCAACCTACGCAACAGTTTGTGAGAGAGATTAAGACCAAATCTTGGAAGGAAAACATTTCAAAATCTATAAGAAAATCATTTATTTTTTACTATGGTGATTATATTTTTAAATTGATTAAGAATGATTGTATTCATTAGGTTTACATAAAGTATTAACTATTGATGATTAAGGATGATTGTATTCATTAGGTTCACATAAAGTATTAATTATTGATGATGATTGGACTGTATTTTGTGAGTGTGATTAGACTTAATTTATTTTTCAATACAGTGATTGAATTTTTAATCTATGTTTTTTAAAAAAAAATAGATTGTATTCATTATGTTTACATAAAGTACGCAGTATTAATGATGATAATTAGATTATATTTTGTAATTGGATTTTTTAACTCATTGTATTCATTATGCTTTTTAACTATTAATTAACTTAATTCGTGATTGAGTTTTTAACTTATTATGTGTTTTGAAAAAAAAACATAATTGTATTTTTTAATTACCAATTGACTTTATTGTTTTTTTTTTTAATGAACAAAAAATATGATTGTGTTTTTTTGCACTCCGTTTTGATCATACAGTGATTTTATTTTTTTAAATGATTGTGATTTTTTACATTCCATTTAATCTGTGTTTTTTGAAGAAAAAAAAATAGTGTCTTCATGTTTTTTGAATACAATCACATGCTTTGTATTTTTAATATATGTTTTTTGAAAATAAAAAATAAAAAATTAGATTGCATTCATTAGGCTCGCATAAAGTACTCACTATTAATGATGATTAGATTGTATTTTGTGATTGTGATTGAATTTAATTTAATTTTTAATACGGTAATTATATTTTGAATCTGTCTTTTTTGGAAAAAAAAAAATAAGATTGGATTGTATTCATTAGGTTCACATATAAAATACCCACCATTGATGATAATGATTACATTGCATTTTGTAATTGGGTTTTTTAACTCACTGTTTGTGTTTTTTTTTTAATAAAAAAAATGGTTGTGTTTTTTAACTATTAATTAACTTAATTCATGATTGGGTGTATTTTTTTTATTTTATTTTATTTTTTTGATTGGATACAATGTTAACATTGTAGTCAAAGACAATACTAGCTCAATAAATCTATTGTTCAAGATAAACGGATAGAGTTTATCTTACGATGTCAACCATCATATTTGAAGAATATGACGAAACTATACAGTTTATTATAAATAAATTATTCTTACCTTTATAAACACAATGTTACAATTCCAAAATTTTACAGGATAATGGAGTTAGAATGATTAAAGATTATATTGCGTCATGCCAAGATCGTACTTCTGCATTTATCATACGTATACCAACAATGCAACGTCAACTAAATTGTGCACCGTTGTTGGCTTTTTGGCTTTTGAAGGTTATTACAGTAATTTTTAGCGTGCCAGTAAGGATCAATCAGTCCTTACAAAAATTGAATTGCCAACCAATTATCAGACGATTGTGTTTTAATTCTTTCAGCCTCAATGAAGAGGACTTTTACTGGTGGCTTTGCTTAGGAGGAATAAACTGACAATGATTAAATGAAGAACAATTGCAATATTTCATTAACTAAAACGAAAGACTTACAATGATCCAATTCAGCCTCGTAGAGGTTTACAGTAACAATCTACTTGAAACTACTCCTATAAACCAAATGCAGTACAGAATTTGAAGTACAGAAATGTAAAGAACAAGAAATGTAAAAATTGGAAAAGAAATAAAGTAGAATAAAACTGGTCTTATGGATCTGAGTCTGGGGCTTTTTCTGGGGCCTTCTCTGCTATTTATACTTCTCAAGGATAACCATCGAACTGCACTTCTAACCGTCGAAACGCTTCTCCATGATCGCTGATAATGTTGTCTTATAGTTAGCTCCACTATGCCAATACCTGCAGTTAGGCTTCCTTCCTGATTTTGAATTTAAATGTGAGTAACCGTTGAAGCCACGTCATCTTAAATCCCTTTGCCAATCCAGTGTTACACAAATTCATTATAACCAATGCTGATTGCCACATGTGTAATTATGATTGAAGACTTGAATAGTCTTCCCGTATTGGCCTTATTCTGCCACACGTTAAATTATAATTGGCTTATACAAAATATGTAGCAAACATTACCCCCCGTACTAATATACCCAATACTTGGTGATATTAGTGGATCAATGTCTTTTATCCACATCTTAGAACGTGCATGGGCTTTGCATTCTTTAGAAATGCAACTGTCATTTATCATTTGCATTAAATTCTCTTTTAATCCTTTGAACATTCCCGCCATCTTAGTATTCGAACAGACTGATACATCTTTTATGGCCAAATCAATTCTCTCTTCTATTGATCGATTATACGAAGAGTCATTTGATAATGCTGTTCTTCCTCGAAAGAACCTTCATGCATTGATTAGCCACCTTTACCCACCTCCCTATATTCAAGTCATGGAAGCTTTTTCAAACTATCAACCTTTGGATTACGCACCCGCTACTCATAATTCTCTAACCCAAAATTTTGCAAAAATGGACATTGGAAGCTCTTCTTCTAATCCACAATCTTCTGCATGGGATAAGGCTATGGCTTCTTCTTCCTCCTCTGGGGCTTCTGGTTGGAGAAGCTGGTCAGAATCTGAGGCATGTGAGTTAAGGGGGCGAGTTAATCATCACTTTGTCAAGTTCATTGATCCTCTAGAATTCCCTTCTGATGTTAGAAGTTCGGTGGTTTATCCTTACGTGCCCATCGATCGCCGACGCAGTTTAGAGGATAATCTGCTTGTAGCATGGTACACATCCTCCATGCCTACAAAGATAGTACAAGCTACCCGACGCCCAGAAGAGGCACAAGGGTATAACCCATCGTTCATAGCCCAGAAGGCGAGGCTTTGCTCTTCTAACTGGCTTGATTGTGTAATGCCCCTCAGTTTCCTCCTTCTTTCGAAATGAAAGCTTCTATACCTCCTCCTCTGCAAAATCCCGCTGCATAGAGAGACTGAGGCTTACCCCCTCTGCGGATAAGGTTTTTCCCCCTTATAAGCCTCCACCTCCCCCTACTCCAGCTCAGCGAAAGCAAGCCCAACCTCTGCTTGCGGCCTTTTCTCACTTGCCTTTCAATGTTCTTGAAGACGATGTTCCTCTCAAGAACCTTCGATGAGCTTGTGATGTTATGACTCGGAGTCACGTCCTCAACCCCATCGCCCAAGCCGAACTCCAAATGTTTTTGGTCTAACTCTCGTTGCTTCTTCATTGGCACCAGACTTCTGTGGCCACCACCCAATCTTTGAACCAACTTTCATCCCTTCGAGTTCATACCCAGTACGAAGCAGAGAACCTTATCGAAGAATATGATGACTTCAAGAATAAAGACTCTGTGTACTGGGATGACTTGGATATGGATGAGCTAGAACAAGGGTTAAAAGAAACAGCGTTTGAAATAAAGGCTGAAGAACTCTTTTGTCAAGTAAGAACACATCAACTTCAGCAGCCAAGCCTGGAGAAAATAGAAGATAGAATAAAAAAGGAACAGAAATTTATTGACCATAGCTGGACCAAATTCCATGATCTTGTTATTTATTATATTCCTTACTTTTATGAACTCGAATTTGTACCCAAAGAGGGCCTTTTGATGTAATTGCTTTTGTTTCAATACAGCTAAAACTTTTCTCTTTGTTTGGCATGGTTTGACTTTATCTCCGTTTGTCTTTACAAGCAAATTTAGAGCTTCAAACTCAACAATCTCATCCTTCGAATCTAGATTCAATCATCTCAAATAAAACACTGAAAAACCAACATGAACTTTTCCAATTCATGGAATACAGTTGACAACTTTTGCTGGTTTTCATTTAGAATCAGTGCTTCAAATTTAACAATCTTGCCCCTTAAAGCTTGTTTTAATCATATCCAACATATTGTCATGTGGTTAGTACGATCAATCAGTTTTAAATTGACCATTTTTGCTTCGAACAACAGTCCATACTTTCAAAAATATGGAAGCCCCTTGCAAGGGTTGCACTGTTTCAATCCGAAAAAACAATCTTTTCTGTATAAAACCAACTATTGGTTTTGATACTTCGAACAACAATTTCCATCCTTAAGGGATCTCAAGTTTTGCTTCGAAGGATTTATTCTCACTAAGAAACCACAAAACAAGTTCTTAATCCTTTTGAAGTAAACAAATATCTAAACACTCTTTCACCGTGAGGCATGGAATGTGCTTCGAAGTAAGCTTTCGACATTCGAAGCCGTTTGTCATTTCATTTTGGCGCCAAAAATTGGCTTCGAAGCTGACATTAGTATTTGAGATGTATTTCCCTCTAGAAATTATCAATATTGAGGGAAAACTCTTCGCATTCGTACTTTTAGTACTTCTTTACGAATTCCACGATATATTTTCCAGACACAAAGGTTTTAGAACCCTTTTTATTTCGTGTTCTGAATTCACTCGTTTGCTCAACACACAAACCCTTCCCCTCTATTAACCCTCTCTTCCTTGCTACTTGCCACCAATGGATTCTTCTTCTCTGAAAGTACCAACCGGCGAACGTATAAGCCCAACCATGGCTTTGAAACGATGTATTGAGGAAGAGATCGCCAAATTTACAGCTCATGGGTCAAGTGTCATAAACGGACGCCTCTTTGTTCCTCGCCATAACAACAAACAAGAATATGTCCTAGGTCCCATCTTTCGAGAAGTTCCCGCTCAACTTCCAGTTTTATACTCTCGTTTGGAGGACCACTTTGTTCTCTATGAATGGGGGGCTCAACTAGGGAAATTGGAGAATGAACTGACCTCACCGTTGCTGGCCGACATTAAGGGCAAAATGGAAGGAGTGGTATGTCAGAGTTATGCCTGCAAGAGAATGTGACCTGCAAGAGCTCTGTATTCTCGACGCCCTTCGTCTTTCTAGGTTTATCATTCCTAAAAACCCTTTTTTGATTTCTGCCGCTCTTTGCTTTTGGAACATGGCTTTTAATTTTTTTTCAATTTCGGTGTGGTATGATGGCCCCCACCATTCTTGATATCTACCATCTCTTAGGGCTTTCACCACTTGGTACTCCTTTTACACCCAGCTACCCAAACCTTTCTGTTAATTTTTTCCTTCCACCCTTAAATTCCTCCTTCAGTGATTTTGTAAAGGCTGAAAATAAAAGGGAAGGCCCCATGAGAGATCGAGAACTCTTTTCCTTTATTTTATACTGGTTGTGTAAATTTCTCTTTTGTACATCATCTCAGCGGATCATGCCTGAGTTCGCCCCACTTGCGAAGGCCCTTGTTTCGAAGAAACGAATAGCCTTGGCCCCTTACCTTTTAAGCCATGTCTATAGAGCCTACTCCCAATTTTGTGAAAGACCTCTCGACATCAATCAAGGAGGCTTTCTCTGGGTGCTTCAACTTTGGCTCTTTGCATACTTTACTGACCTGCATCCTAAGTGCTTGAAGTTTTTAGTTCAAGACCCTAGTACTTACAGAGAAAAGTATACTAGAGTTTCTCTTTATCCTACTTCCTTTGCCTACTACCTCACCTTTTTCATCAACTTCCTATTTCCCCAGCTGCCACCTTCTTTTGCCCCTTTGATGCCAACAAAGGACCAACTTGGCTGCAAACATTCTTGGCTGATAAAGAGTGTTCCATCCCACCACACAAAGATATGTGGGCTTCCATTTTGTTGCCGAGGGAATTATTCATTAGTACTTTAAACCCTCGAGCCTACAAATGCATATCTGAGGTATATTGTCCTTCTCAGTTTGCCAGGCAATTTGGGCTTACTCAAGGAATTTCCATTCCACTGTACAGTCTCTCGAATGTCCATCTCATAGCCAGAGATCTAAGAGTACCCAAATCCAAACAAGATGAGGCAACATTTAAGCTGTTGAAAGACTTGAGTGAGTTCAAATTTACACCCTTCACCCCTTCTGGTTTAGCTTTAAAGAGATTTCAAAATTGGTGGACAGCCAATATAGAAGTGCATCTGGCTATACATCCCCATGATTTACTGATAGGACTAGATGTACCTTCTAAGGCTAAACCAACAGGAGTTGAGAACATTCCCTCTCTCTCCACAACTGCCAAGATTGTTCCAGCAAACTCACCTCCTTCTGCTAGGGTTACCAAGGCTGTTTCGAAAAAAGGTATGTATTTTTAGGTTTCTTTTCTTTTAGTCTCTTTTGTTTGTTTCATTTACATTTATACCTCTTGGTGTAGGGTCTCCACAAGAAGAATCTCCTAAGAGAGCTGAAGCTCCAGCTACTCTTAAAGACAAACATTAGAAGAAAAAGAAAATGAAGCTAATACTCACTCCTAAAGAGTCTGAATCTCAGATTGAAGAGAGAGAGATTGAGAAAGAGCAGGAAATACCATTACAGAGAAAAAAGGGAAAGAAGATGACTGTCTCTCCTTCTGATTTAGTCGAAGACCCCACTCATGAGGCAATTGCCAAAGCAGTAGAGGAGGAACATTCCACTGTCTCTCCTTCTGATTTGATCGAAGACCCCACTCATGAGGCAGCTGCCAAAGCAGTAGAAGAGGAACATTCCAAAGAAATAATTGTTTTTCAAAGAGCTGAGGCAAGGCGGCAGTAGTAACTATTAAGAGATGAAGCTGCTACTGCTAATGCAATCCAAAGGGAAACTGCGAGAAGGCAGCACATTGCTGAGCATTATTCCTTTCGTAGCTCTCCCATCATTGCTACCACTTCTAAAACAAGTAACTTCTTTCATGCCTCTATTCTTTTATTCTCTTGTCAAATTCTTGGTATTGAGACTTGACATTGTTTTGTATTTCTTCTTTTGTAGCAGCAACTACTTTGCCTATTCTTCCAATAAGGACTCCATCAGTTTCAGTTGAAGTTGAACAACCTCAAGACGTGGAGCCCATTCAAATAATTCTCCCACTTCCTGGCCCTATATTTTCCATACCCATCTTGAGGCCAAGTATTCATGCACCTCTTTCTTCTGGCTTAACTCCATACCTCCTTCATTTGTCTTTTGATTTTACTCAATTTGATTCTCTTTCGAGCTTTACTTCTCCTTCCCCTCCTAAGGAAATTCCAGCTGTTACTTCATCTTTGATAGTAGCTAATTCCTATAGAGAAGGTACTGGTAGCTCTCCAATCCATCATTCATAATCTTTGCCTAGCTCTAGTCCTTCTTCTCTTGACCAACTGGTAGCCAAAACTATAGAGACTGCTAAGGATACTCCACCTTCTTCTCCTATTCCTATGCAGTCATTTTTTCCTTCTACCAGGGCTCTTCCTGCACCTTCCATGTCAATGGATGGGGTGGACATCTTTGAGGCTAAACTTGGTAGTCTTTTTGACATACCTTCCACCTCTCCAATGACTAGCAATGAGACCGAGCCATTAGTTCTAGCTGATTCTCTACTAGAAATTTTTGAGAGCTCTTCCTCCAATGGTAAGACTTCCTTGCCTTTGATAGACTTGGACATTTGTTTGGAGCTGCTGACAACCTTTTCGAGGATTCCTTTTGAAGCCTTACAAAGACCTACAATAAAAAAATGGCTTCCTGCAGTGTTGCAAGATTATTGAACAATCTGGCATGACTGTTTCAAGTCATTTATCTCAGGTAGCAGCCACCATAGATTTTTATATCAACATCTATCATGCTGCTAAGGCTGCTGAGGAGAAGTTGCTGAGAGATCAGAGTTTTGTTTCTAAAGTTCATGTTGAAGTGTCAGAACTGAAAGAACAACATTCCTCTGTCTCCCAATTTCAAGCTTAACTGTTGGAAAAGAAGGCTCAACTTGAGGAAGAATTATCAGCAGTTAACCAAGCTTTGAATTGGACTACTACCAAGCTGCAAATCACTAATCAAGAGCTAGTTGATCGAAAGCAAGAAATGAATACAGCCATTCAATTGTTTTCATCCCTCAAGAATAGAGCATCTATTGTAAAGGAGCAATTTAAACACTGTACTAACTTTTGGGTCAATCTATGGCTATATGTATTTGACTCTTTATGAAATAAATTCTTATTTATCATTGAAGTGTTCTCATGTTCTTTTATTTAGCACTTATTCTATTCCTTGTATTTCCCACACGGTTGGATAATAATGCTTCAAATATCTGCCATTAATCTTTTTGGGATATACATATCCATTCAAATTTCTCAAATGGTATGCTCCAAAAGGTAGGACTCTATGAACTTGATATGGTCCTTCCCAGTTAGGCGACCATTTGCCAAACTTATGGCTTTTAATCTATATTGGGAGTATTGTCTTCCATACCAGATCATCTTCATCAAAGCCAATGTGTTTGACTTTCTTATTATAGTTTTTAGCTACTTTCTTCTTTTGGAAAAGAATACTATTTAATGCCAGAATTCTAGTCTCATCTATACTTTCTAACTCCAAGCACATACTCTGATGGTATTGCTCAAGATCTAACTGATCCTGGCATCTCACCCTCAAGGACTTAACATTAATTTCCACAGGTAGCACTGCACCATGCCCATACACTAAGGCATATGGAGTGATTCCTGTACTTGATCTTGGAGAAGTTCTATAAGCCCACAATACATCCAACAGCAAGTTATGTCAATCCTTGGGATTATCTTCCACAACTTTCTGAATTCTTTTTTTCAAATACTTATTGGATAATTCAGCTTGACCATTGGCTTGCGCATAATAGGGTGTAGAATTAACAAGACTAATCCCAAACTCTGTTACAAAAGACTTCACCATTTTCCCATCAAATACAGTCCCATTATCAACAGTTATAGTCTGTGGAATACCAAATCTATGGATCAAATCTTTAATGAATCCAATGACTTCAGTCTGGTCTACAACCTTATATGGCTTAGCCTCGACCCATTTAGTGAAGTAATATGTGGCCGCTAAGATGAAACAATGATGCTTCGAAGAGAGTGGGTGTATTTTTCCTATCATATCCATAACCCATCCTCTAAATGGCCACGGCCTCATAACTGCATGCAAGTCAGTTATGGGCACGTGCCTTATTGTGCCATGCTTTTGGCACGCCTGGCAACCTCTTGCATATTCTATGCAGTCTTTAAGGATAGTTGGCCAATAGTGGAAATGCCTTCGAAGCAGCCATCTCATCTTCACACTAGGCTGATAAGCACCACAGATGCCTTCATGAACCTCAGCCATAGCTGTCAATGCTTCTTTTGGGCCTAAACATTCCAACAATAACTCATTTCTCCCCCTTTTGTAGAGAGCATTGCCATACATTATATATTACATAGACTGCAATTTAATTTTTCTGCTGGCTTTCGAAGATGGGCCAACCAGATATTGCATTATTGGATGCCTCCATTTTTGCTCTTGTAAGTCATTATGATTGACTTCTAGGACCACATTCTTTTTATTCAAGAGTGGTATTACTTTCTGATGTGTTGTTTAGCTTATATCCCTTCAAGTATTATCCCTTCTCTTGAAATTCGAAACTTTTTGAGTCACATCGTTAGCTTTATTATTCAAGAATCTTGGGACATGAGTTACATTTGCTATCTGAAATTGAGAAAGCAGATGTAGTGCAACAACATAGTACGGCAACATGCTTATGCTTTGACATTAGAAAATCCCTTTCACCTGGTTAACTACAAATTGAGAATCTCCAAATATGTCAACTGCATGAGCTTGTAATCCAATAAGCATTCCCAATCCCATTATTAAGGCTTCATATTCAGCTTGATTATTGGAACAAGTAATTTCATCCACTCTAAAACCATGCGTGGTTTCTACTCCTTGTGGTGACTTAATTACTACACCAATTCCAGTTAAACCATTGGCTTTTGATCCATCGAACCACATTTGCCATGGTTCAACACTAGCCATTCCAAGTTCCATTATCTCTTGGCTTTCTATTTGACATGGATGGTCTGCCAAAAAATTAGCTAAAATTTGTCATTTTACTGCCTTTTGGGAGACATATTCTAGATGAAATTCTGATAAAGCTAGTATCCATTTACTAATTCTTTCCCTCAACATGGGTCTAGATAACATATATTTAACCAAATATGTGGTTGTAATTACCAAGACAGTTGTAGGCAAAATATAGCATTTTAATTTCATTGCAGCAAAATACAATGCAAGGCACAACTTTTCTACAGCTGAGTATTTACATTCACAAGAATTTAGAAACCTACTAAGGTAATAAACAATTTGCTCCTTGCCTTCTTCATTGTCTTGGGCTAAGAAAGCTCCCAATGAATCCTCTGCTGCAGCTATGTACAACTTCAAGGGCTTATCACCTTTTGGTGGCATCAGCACTGGAGGGTTGGCCAAGTAGGCTTTGATTCCTTTGAAAGCAGTTTGATGCTCTGCTGTCCACACAAACTCCTCTTCATCTTTTAGCCTTAACAAGGAAGAAAATACTTTAGTTTTCCGTGCAGAATTAGAAATGAATCTTCGAAGAAAATTAACCTGTCCAAGGAACTTTTGTAATTCTTTCTTACTTGATGGAGGCCTGGCTTCAATGATGGCTTTGGCTTTATTCTGGTTAATCTGTATTCCTTTCTTGTGTACTACATAGCCCAAGAAGTTTCCAAATGATACGCTCAAAGCACACTTAAAATGATTGAGTTTCAACTTAAACTTTCTCATTCTTCAAAAGCTGCTTCTAAGTGAAACAAATGTTCCTCCATGGATTGGGATTTCACTACAATGTCATCAATATAACACTCTAAATACCCTCCAATGAGGTTATGAAAGATAGTGTTCATAGCCCTTTGATATGTAGCCCCAGCATTCTTCAGGCCAAATGGCATTTTAACCCATTCGAAGGTGCCAATATTCCCAAGACATCTGAATGTTGTCTTGTGGACATCCTCCTCTGCAATGCAGATTTGGTTATAACCAGAGTGCCCATCCATCATTGATAAAATTTGATGCCCTACTGAACTATCTACCAACAAATCTACTATAGGCATAGGATACTCATCTTTTGGAGTTGCTAGATTCAAGTTTCTGAAATCGATGCATACCCTCATTTTACCATTCTTCTTAACTACAGGCACAATATTAGATAGCCATTCAACGTACCTGGCTATCCTAATAAAGCTTGCCTTGAGGAGTCTAAGAATTTTCACCTTAACTTTTTGAATCACTTCTGGACTCATTCTTCTTGGTTTTTGCTTGTATGGCTTGAAATTAGGCCTCATAGGGAGCCTATGTTCTACTAATGACCTATCCAATCCTAGTAGTTCATTATAAGACCATGCAAAACAATCTTTATATTTCTTCAAAACAACCAACAACTGGTCCCTGTCAAGAGCATTCAACCAAGAAGTTATATAGGTGGGCTGTTGTATATAACCTTCCCCTAAATTTACTTCTTCCAAGGGGTCTTGTATCTGAGAACTTGCTGATGCTCCTTCTTTGATTCCTTCTGACTTCGAAGCGACCTCCTTGCTTTGTTCTACTACCAGTTTCTTTGATTCAACATCATTACCCTCCTTCTCATAGACAAAGTCTGTCCACAAGGATTCTTCCTCATGTGTCTATTGGACTTTTGTTTCAATGTCCAAAGCACAATATTTATCTAAGGCCAAAAATCTGACCTGTTGTTGTTCTTTCTTACAACCAATCATCATGACTTCTTTCTCTTCCTCTTGCATTTTCTGGACTATTGATTTTACATCAAATACTGAGAACTTAATTAGAGCCAAAGACCTGGCTTCTTGGGTTTTATCTCTTTGCCTACAACCAAGCATCATTGTCATTCTTAACGACAAGCTCTTTATCAGCACTCTCCTGGACCAAGTGCTTAAGATGCGCAAATTCTTCATCAGCCGTCATTTCGGCTGATCTATCAGGTCTTCTCAGGATACTGAGTGGTGTTACTCCTTCAGTATATAATTTGGCCTCTGCGAAATCTGCCCAAGCTATGAAGGGTTAAGGATCTGCATTGATTTCCTCCATCTCTCCATTGCACAAGGCCATCATGATTTTCTGATGTAAAGAAGAAGGCATACATTTGTTGGTGTAAATCCAATCTCTTCCAAGTAAAGCATTATACTTAGCATTACTGTCGATAATGAAGAATGCTGTCATGCAGTCCCTGGTTCCCACACTTAGGTTGATGGACAAAATACCTTGGGCCATCTGTTTGTCTCCAGCGAAACCAGCAATGGTTGTACTGGTTGGGATTAGTCTGGGGTTCTTCTTTCCTAGTTTCTTCAACGAAGATTTTGGAAGCAGGTTTACTTCTGCCCCGTTATCCAACAGCACCCGATTCATCTGTATTCTATCGAAGATGGCCTTAATATACAAGGTTTTGACATGCTGTGTCATGGACGTCGTAGGATACTCAAAAGGGTATGAGAGATAAATACTTACCTCTTCCTCACTCTCGTCTTCAGTTTCCATTGGTGTGGCTACTTCAGATTCGTCTTGTACCATTCTTACTTATGAGTCTTCACTGGGGACTGGAATTGGGTCAATCTCCTGACTTTGGTTTTCAACTTCAGCTTGAAACTCTTGTGTTAATATAAGCACCATATTCACTGACACCGGAGGAAATGAGCCAAATTGGACGACCGGCTGTACATGTTTTCCCTCTTGGTCAACTTATTCAATTACTTCAGAAGCGTCCTCCATGTTGCATTCTGGCACTTCTGTATTAGTAACTTCCTTCGAATGGTCTGTTTCTATTGGTTTTCTGACCAAAACTGTCTGTTCAGCCATGAAGGCTTCAAACATTTCTTCCTCAACCATCTCATTCCTTTGGCCTGGGACGACTTCATCTTCTATCTCACTATCACTTTCCATCAAAGTTTTTTCCAATCCTACCAAGCTGGATCTTTCCTTGGCCTTTAGTTCGGAATGAACTTTGGCCAACTGCTCCCTGCTACAACTCCTTTTGTCTGAAATAGTCGATTTTAGATTATGGTCTAACTTTGAATCTTCTTCTCCTTCTGCCTAGCTCTTTAGCTGAACTAATGAAGAACTTTCTCCACCTTCTTTCAGATCCTTTCTGGTACTGAGTGTACCTTCGTTGGATCTTCCTTCTTTGGCACCTAGAAATCACTGGGACCATATTTGGTTCTTTTGTTTGGAGCCACCAAAGGAGGTTTGACCATCCTACCTTGGTTCCCAACAACATTTCTTTGGGTAGACATCTCCCTAGGTTTGTTATGCATGACAAACCAATCTGGGACTCCAGGTACCCACGAACCTACTGACCCAGCTGTTGAACTGTTTCTTTCTTCCTTCGAAACCATCTTCGAAGCTGGCTCTGAAGGCCACTGCTTGGCCCTGACTCCCTGTTTTGGGCCTAACTCAGGCCTTTGATGAAGGTGGCCAATTTTCGTCCTGCGTGAGGCTGGTCTAGGAGGCCAATCTCTAGCTTTGATTCCATAAACTGAACCCTTCTCCGGCCTCCTTTCAGGATGACTGCTCTCCATTCTATAATAATTAGGTGGTCTAGACTCATATAAAGGCCTCTTGCCTTTAGAATGCATTTTAGCGGCTATTGGCTCAGCTATTAATGGTTGCTGCCTAATACTAGTTGGATATGGCCTTTTGTTATAAGCACTGGTTGGTTTAGGACGCCTATGCACATCTTTGTAATATTGTTTCCCATCAATTGGAAGCCCTTTCAACCACTTGTAGCTCAGTCTGCATCTAGGACACATTCTTTGCATGACAACTGCTTCTAAAGAATCGTCATCCAGTGCTTCTTCATTAGAGTCTTCCCTCTAGTCTGAGAAACCTAGTCCAATAGCTGGTAGATTTCCAGTGTCTTTTTTGATAGTTGTCTGGCTAGCAACATGCATCTGCACATTGACTTCTTCCAATTTTTTCAAGGACAAGTTCTGGAAGTCTGACGTAATAACATTGGCTGCCACCTCTCCAATTTCTGGGAATGGATTAGTATAAATCCCCATGGCCTTTTCTACTTTAGCTAGGAATTTTAAACTCTCTTTTCGAATCTGCTCTTAGACCCTATCTCGAAAAACAATGCAGTTTTTAGTTGAGTGAGACCAGAAATTATGCCATTTACAATACACTTTTCCTTTAAGTTCCTCTGGAGATGGAATTTTGATTCCTTTTGGTAACTTCAGGAAATTTGCAGCAAGTAAACGATCAAAAATGTCATCTGCCTTTGTTAAGTCAAAAGAGTACTTTTTATGAAGGTCTTTCTTTTTAAACTGTTGATCAATTGTTGTATCTTTATGAATTAATGCCTCACAGATCACAAGTTCTTTTCCTACAATCTTTGTTGCATCAATCTCATAATTAGGATCTCTATAATACGTCTTGTACGATGCATTACTTTGATCTTGTTCTTCTTCTAATAATGCTTCATACTTAGACACCTTATAGGTTAATTCCATTAAGTCTCTAAATTCAGTTGAGTTAAACTTCTTTCGTAGCCTAAACTCTAAACCATTTTGAGTCAATCTCACAAATTCAGGCTCTGGTAAGATGATCCTACATTTATTTCGTGCTCTTTTAAATCTGGCAATAAACTGAGTAGCCTTCTCATTAGGCCTTTGACTCAATCTTGCCAAGCCTGTCAAGGAAACTTCTGGTTCTGTTTGGAAGAATTGGGCATAAAATGTCTCTTCTATTTGTTGTCAAGTTTGGATAAAGCTAGGTGTAAGGTTAATATACCATACAAAGGCTCCCCCAGTTAGAGAATTTGGGAATAATCTTAACTTCATATAGTTATTATTGGTAAATTCACTGCACTAAGCTGCGAACCTATCAATATGCTCAACCGTTGACTGGTTTCCATTCCCATAAAAAATGGGCAAAATATGGTATCTTGAAACCTCTTGGGTATTCATGTATTTTATCTACCCATTCTGGGTACAGTTTCCTATACACAGGAGTCTGAACCCTTCGAGCCATTGGTCCACACATCTCTCTAGCAATATTAGCAATTTGGTCCCTAGGGACCATATTTTGTGCCTGTTGGACCACCACTGGAGGAACAAATACATGATTTGGTGGACAACCTTATGCCTGGGGTCCTCTTGGTTCATAGAGTGGTATATTTGGAACTGGTTGTCCCTGTGGTGCTGGCTGCTGTTGGGGGTATGGGTGACCTCCTTGAGCCTGTCCTGCGAAAGGACCTGTGAAAGGTGCTGGAACAGGTGTTGCGTCTCTTCCAATTGTAGAAAAACCTTCCAACCCCCGGGTATAAATTCGAATAAAGGGTTAGTGAACCCCCTCATGCCAGGTATGGCTTTGACCATGGGATTTGGAACCATCCTTATGCCATTTTCCTGTATTGGGCTAGATCCACCAATTTGCTGGCTTCACTGTTAAGTAATGAGGCATTTTGACTTGCTATAGGCCTCGAAATAGGTTCATACCAAGACTGAGGTGATGGTCTTTCATAGTTTTGATTACTAGTTTGACCATTAGAATGTCTATTAATTTGTATAGGCTGTTTATCTCTAGTCAATCTTTGCTAAGGGACATTTGAAATTTCCTCTGTGTCTTGTGTTTGTTGGTTGGTGGGTATTCATTCGACCCAAAAAGGATGTTGCCCACCTTTCCATTGTGTTCATTAACTGCTGTCCCATGGCATCTACGAGGCCACCCCATGGATTCATTGGCTGAGTAGATGGAACAGTGGATGGTCCAATTCCTTGGCCTCGTCCAATATTATGAACATATGGTACTTGTTCCGCAGTGCTGGTCTGTTCGACCATAGGTTCTGATAAAATGGGTGTTTTCATAGGATGTGTTATCACATTATCCTCTGGATTAGGTATTTCTACCTCTCCTTCCACGCCTTCTTCCAAGCGTTTATTTTTTTCTTGTCTCCTACGTTTAGCCATTTGAATTAGTCCCACCAGGCGTGCCAAAAATATATGTTAGCTTTTTGGCTTTCGAAGGTTATTATAGTAATTTTGAGCGTGCCAGTAAGGATCAATCAGTCCTTACAGAAATTTAATTGCCAACCAATTATTAGACGATTGTGTTTTAGTTCTTTCAGCCTCATTGAAGAGGACTTTTACTGGTGGCTTTGCTTAGGAGGAATAAACTGACAATGTTTAAATGAAGAACAATTGCAGTATTTCATTAAGTAAAACGAAAGACTTACAATGATCCAATTCAGTCTCGTAAAGGTTTACAGCAACAATCTACTTAAAATTACTCCTATGAACGAAATGCAGTGCAAGAATTTGAAGTCTAGAAATGTAAAGAACAAAAAATGTAAAATCTGGAAAAGAAATAAAGTAGAATAAAACTGGTTTTATAGATCTGAGTCCGGGGCTTTTTCTGGGGCTTTCTCTGCTCTTTATACTTCTCAAGGATAACCATCGAATTGCACTTCTAACCGTTGAAACGCTTCTCCATGATCGCTGATCATGCTGCCTTATAGTTAGCTCCACTATGCCAATACTTGCAATTAGGCTTCCCTCCTGATTTTGAATTTAAATGTGAGTAATCGTTGAAGTCGCGTCATCTTAAATCCCTTTGCCAATCCAGTGTTACGCAAATCCATTATAACCAATGCTGACTGCCACGTGAGTGATTATGATTGAAGACTTGAATAGTCTTCCCGTATTGCCCTTATTCTGCCACGCGTTGAATTATAATTGGCTTATACAAAATATGTAGCCAACAACCGTGCGTGACCTTTGTTTTAAATATAGATTGGTCTTAAGAATATCTATACCTTTTAGAAAGTAAAAAAAAATATAAATATATAATATGTAAGTATAACATTTGTACTTTGTAATATTTTATAAATACATAATATATGTGTGGTTCATCAATTATAATACTAACTATCATGTTGACAATGCAGGAATGATGATGGAAGAGCCACAACAATTTAGATTGTAGTTATACTTTGTTTTATTTATTCAGTAAATTTCAAACAAATGTTATAAATTTTTATTTTTATTACTTTAATTATGCAATGTCAACAATTTCTTTTAAAATTACGTATATTTTATACTAACAATTTAAAAATATGTTTGACATAATCATAAATAGTTTTTTAAATTCAATCTCAAGCATAGCAGGGGTGATATGCTAGTATAAATAATTTGAATTGTTTATTTTGTAAAACTTGTTGTGCTCATGATTATCAATGCCAAAGAAAAAAAAATTTGATTGGATATTAGAAGTCATTTGATCTTATCACATTTGTTTGAAAAATAATTAATAAAATAGTATGATTTTGAAACAGATCATCTATTTTTTAAGAAAATGTAATCCGATTAAGTGATCATCGATATCTGACTAATTTGATATCTAACATAGATGATCTTCTAAGCAAATTATATAAAATAATTCGAATTATTAAAATAAATCCTAAATGAGCTTGCAATAGACCAAATTGGATTGTCCAGACCAATAAGAGGCAATCCAACCCTTTTACAATATATACAGAGCATGAGCGACTGTAATTGAAAGTTTGCGTCAGAGACTCCACCTTAAATTTTTTTTTTTTTATATATATATTTTGATAACTTATTAACCAACCCAATACAAAGACAAATTTGGGTGACTATTCCAATCATTCACTGGCAAGAGACGCAATTAAAATAGAGACAAAGTCTCATGTATATTTACGTTAAAAAATTATGTATATTTAAAAGGTTTCGAACCTATGATTTTGGAGAAAATACAATCTCAAAATATTTGAAAAATTACAAATCAATATGCTTTCTAAAATTAATTACAGATTTATAAATAAAAAATTATAACTTTAATTATTAAAGTTTGTCATTGATCTCAAATTTTTTTCCCCCATCAAATTTACGCCTGAATTGCTATTTTTAAAAAATATTTTATGAGAAATATAAATATTATGAAAATTTTGGAAGATCTGTATGACAAAATTGGAAATTGATCTACTCCCGAAATGGACCACATCACAAAATATTTTCAAGGGTCATAAAATAAACCAAGTCACCAAAGCTCCAGTTGTATCTAATTTATTGGAATTTGCTAGAGATGAACTTGTTTGGTAAATAAATTAAATTTGAATTTATTAAAAAAAATATTAGTTTTTTAAATTTCTATCTTAAACTTGAATTTGATTCATTAAGCTTTTATGCACATTAAACTATATAAAAATAAAATTATTTGTCCTCTTCTCGTAATGGACTCAATTAAAGATAAATCAACATTCATTTGAAATTTGAATTTATTTATAAAAAATATTAATTAATTAATTTTTTTTTTTTATCTTAAACTTGAATTTGGTTCATCGAAATGAGATTTATGATGAACTCTAAAGACTCAAATAACATCCCCTAATTCAAAATCTGGACAGAAAAGATCCTCCTTCTAATACCTAATTTAGGTGAATCCATTAAAAGCTCTTATGATACTAATCATAATGCAAGTATCATTTTCACATTCTATTATAGTTATGATTGTCTTCTGGATGTTTTGGCTGGTTTGGTACAATAAGTTAAAATGTCCCCTCTCTGATTTACAAATGCAAAAATGTTTTAGAATTCTAATAAAAGAGCGTTAATTGGGAGTGGACTTCATTGTGATAGTGATGTTTGTGTCTTATTATTTATTTTTTTTTTCAAAAATGCTTAGAAGCTCTAAATATGAAGCTATGATGTGATGGTTGTGTCTGTCTTTTTTTTTTTTTTTTTTTTAATTTTCAACTCATTACAGTTGATTTAGGGTTGTTTTGGGAAGATGGTAAAAAGTGGCTTTTTGGCTTTTAACCAAGCTTTTGGCTTTTTTAGACAAATGATTTGGGAAGTTGGTAAAAAGTGACTTTTGACTTTTTTGATTAATATTTGTTTATAATGTCAAATCATAATAAAATGACTAAACTACCCCCATTTATTTAAAATATTTACAACTAAACTATGTAACACATTGCGACCCATGAGGAGTAAAATTGTAATTTCACCGTTGGCTAAAAACCAACTTGCCAAATGAAAAAAAGGCCAAAAAAGTCAACTTTTGACTTTTGCTACTAACCAAAAAAAGTGGCTTTTAGCCAAGTTCCCAAAATAGCCCTTAGTGCTCTTTTTTTAGAGCTCTGAATCATCTCTCTCTCTCTCTCTCTTTATTTTTTATTTTTATATTTCATGTCATTAAAACTCATTAGAACTATTTCATTTAGGCGGATGTATCATTGTTGTTTACAAATATGGGCTGGACTGTCCAGTTTTAACAGTAGGCCCATTTTTAGGGTCAAATTCAATGATTCAAGTTCTCCATATTTTAAAGTTTGTCGAGTGAATTATTCATACAAAAAATTAAATTAATTAGATAATGGTAACCTTTTGTTCGGAATCAATTTTATATGTAAAAAATGAATGATGAGTATAATTAAAGTATAGTTATTCATTTTTTTAATACAAATCTGATTCAAACATATATTTAACATTATTCAATTAACTTAATTTTTTATATGAATGATTTACGCGATGAACTTTAATTAAGTTAAGTTGGACATCAAATAAAATATTAACTTTTAGCATACAGGACTAATAAATAAGTGTACTTTTTGTCTTTTTTGACTAAAATGTAGAGAAAAAAATATGGATGTTTGGATTAATTTTTTGACTTTTTATGAAAAAATGTGTATTAAAATATTGTATAAAATTGTAAAATTACGAAATTATCCTCACTGACACTGCACAGTAGTACTGCGCAGTGCACTTTCTGTCACTTTTCAATTTTTTTATTTTTTATTTTTTATATATGGCATGTGTGGCTACAAGTGTGCCACGTTGAAAATTTTGTTGGAATGTGTGCTGCACAGTTTGTGCAGCGCTGTTTTGTTTTTGTTTTTTTTTGATTGATAGATTTTTCGCCAAAAAGAGATAAATAGTATGAATTTTTTTGCTTTTTCAGAAGTGGGTTGATTTTTTAGTTTTTTTGGCTATTTTAGCCTGGGTTAAAAAGCTTGGTTTGGGAAGGATTTTTTGGCTTTTTAGTTTTTATGACTTTTTTTGTAAGAAAATAGTGTAATGATTATAGGTTGGATGTGATATTTTATTTTTTATGACTAAAATAGTCTATTTTGTCTTTTATGACTAAAATAGTAAAAAAAAGAAACCCCAAATCCATCTTTCCAAACGGAATTTCAGTGATTCTTTGATTTTTTAAATTTATCTGAAGATGCCAAACTTGGCCTAGTAAACACGCAAAGTATTCAATTTTCTTAAGACGTGATAAACGACAGTCCAATTAGTTTAAGTTGGTTGTAAGAAAAAAAAAATGAAATGAGAAAGCTGTTTGAAATTTTTTCTACAGATAACAAATGATAATCCAATCAGTTTAAGGTGCTCAAACATATTTTTAAAGATGACAAATGACAATGAAAATAGCCGAGGACGAATTTTCATGATCAACAAATGACAAATTAAAACATACATAAATTATATACACATATATATATATATATATATATATATTTAATTTCTTCAATTCAATATCCTCAAATGCAACTGGTGCCACCCTCTTTGATGGAATTTATATTCTGTAATGAAATAATTTGTTTTTATAGTACATAATGATTGGTGATGGTATCCATAAATGGCTTCCTGTGGGAAGAAGAGTTGGTCCTATTTTAATCATAAAAAGATAAAATAAATTTTTTAGTTTAATAAGATAAAATATCATATCAAATTCATAATCATTACATTCTTTATCTCACAAAAAGTGAAATTTTTTTTCCTAAACGAAACTTTTTAACTCCAAAAATAATCAAAAAGTCAAAAACTAAAAAGCGACACTTTCCAAATGAACCCAATGATTCGAATCATTTATATGATAAAATTTGTTAAATATATATTATAAAAATATTCAAATTAATGAAACGTATATAACTTATAATAAATTCATGTTTATGTTTAAAAAAATAAATAATTGTGGGGATATATTTTCTGAGTACCAACACGTGGCCAAGGTGACGCCGACGTGTCAGCCGGTGTGCCACGTGTCTTGGTCGTAACGCTGAGGTGATCGCGGCTAGGCCGAGGTTGTCTCCGAAGATATCGGAGTTCGAGATAAGGGACAAGAGTCCTAGAATGAGGAAGGACCTCAGCCTGGATAAGGATAAAACACTTAGGGAGTTTATCTTTAGGGGGATGCACCAATAAATCCCAAATTAATAACTTATGCACTGTTTAGTCCTAAAAGTTTTCTTATAGACGGAAAGGTCCCATTACAATGTTAATAACATCAGATACAATGTTAATAACATCAGAGTCATGTTACAAACATTGGATTTCAAACATCTAATGTTCATCAAATTTCAATAATGTTTGAAAATATAGGATGAAAAACATCTAATGTTCATCAGATTTCAATAAATTTTGAAATTATAGAATGAAACATCAGATCATTTACATCATTCACATCAAGTTGATGTAAAAATGGGACTAAATGGAGCATAAGAAAACTTTTAGGACTAAATGGTTCAACGTTTCAAAAACTAGGACTTATGGGTAAATTTTCCTTATCTTTATCTATTAGAGAGTCCAAGATAAGCACCTAACAGAAGTCCATTGAAACTCGGTTTCTATTGGGATTAAGTAAGTGTTGGCTATAAAAGAGAGGCACCCCATGGGTCTAAGCTAATCTCTTCTTTCTGTTGCAGGTCACTCAGGTGCCATCTATTCTACCAGTGTTGCAGGTCATTCAGGTGCCATCTATTCTACCAGTGCTCTCCAGTTGAATACTGAGTTGGCAGTGTGGTCAGAAATTAACTCATACAATAATTAATAAAATTTTAATAATTTCTTAAGATTATTATTTATCTGATTATAATTAATATAATTTTAATAACTTGATCGTGAGATTATATTTATCTAATTAATTTTATGTTTTATATGTTATAAAATAAATAATTCGAATCATTTAAATATAATTAAAATAAATCTGACAAAGTGTGACGGCACGCATGATGTCATAGCACGTATCCCCAATCCTCTGCACAACACCACACCACACCACGTGATCAAAACTACTCCATGTACAAGTAATGTGATACGCTCTAATCCAATTAGCTTCAATAATTATTAATATTTATAAAATTTATTAAAATTTAAAATAATTCTTTAAAAATATGATATTTTCTCTAAATTCAATTCAACTACCTACCATGCCCATTGGTTTGCTTTAAATGTAAGGTGCTCTGCCGACACATCAGAAATACACGGTGGTTAGGAAATATGAATTAATCATTACTCAGTCCCATCTTTGATACAGCTATCCGTTAACAGGAACAGTCATTCTCATAAAATTATTCGAAAATTTATCTCTATCATATCTTATATAGATTCTATATAAATCTCATATTATATAAATTAATTTCTATCTTATAATTATTTATTCAGAAAATTTTGAATGAATAAGTTTGAGTTAGCAGATTTTTTATAACAAGAATGTTAAGAACATAAAATTTTTTATTAAAATTTTTACTATATATTCGTATGAATGTAAGACTCATACTCATGTTAATGTTTGGAAAAAAAATTAATAGAAATTTTAAGGTCACTAACTATTTTGAGTCGTAAATGGATGAGCAAAAGAGGGAAAAGGTAGGCAAGTAAAGTTTTGATATATAGAAAAATAATCAATTTATAATAATGTGACAATGATAATTTAAATTAAAAAAAAATTAATTCTTTCAATTTTATATAAGAATTAGACCGGTTATTTTCTCACATTGTGGGTTTCTCACAAAGTTCGCTTTAATCATTCTATTTGCTCATTTTGTAGCTATATGTAGATTATTCGCTAAAAAATAATTGAATTAATCCAATAATTGCTTGCTTTATTAAAAATTAAATAACAAAAATAATTTTGAAAATATTAAATTAATTTCTTAAAAGAACAATCTATACATATAAACCAAAAATATAAGGGGGATATTACCCTCCAGTGGTAACAGCAAAAACTTATTACAAAATCATGAAATTTTTTATAATTTTAATTATTAATATTTATAAAATTTTCTACTGATTTGTTATTATGTTTTTTAAAATCCACTGATTGATATTTCTTCAAAATATAACCAGATGGAATAATAAAGTATGTCATGTGCTGGACCCATAGGATAGGATTGGATAGTTCAATCTTTTCAATTAATTTATGTAATGGTAGATATTTTGATTTAAAAATAAGAAAAAGTTATATTTTAATTGGATAGTGAAAAAATAGTTTTATATTCATACTGGTGCAAGTTTTTTGTATATATATATAGGGCAAATCTTTTTTGTATATCAGAATTGTATAAAAAGAATTTTATTTTTAGTGAAATTATTTTTAAAATAAACCATTTATTTGTAATTTTTTAAGAAAAATTAGTGATCACAAAGTTTGCATACAAATTTAAAAAAATATATTAAAAAAGGAGGAATTACACACCAGTGGTGTGCAAAAAAATGATAAATTTTATAATTTTTTTTTTTTGTTACGGAAAAATCCTCTCACTCTTCCGCAGGTTCAGGACAGGGCCCCTTGCAGAGATCACAAAGGTGTCCTGTTGTCCGTTCTGAGATAGGAGACTATAACCTAGGAACTTGTTCCGACTTCCCAAGACAAACTCCGCTTAAGTCAGGACTCGAGCAGCGAGGGAGCATTGGGTCCACACAAAGTGTTGTGGTAGCAACAACTTGAGGCTAGTCTCCTAACCAATTGCCCTACACCCAGGAAATTGGCCCAAAAGATTTTGAATTTGAGACCTAGGGTCTTAACCTCTAAACTTTTACCAAGTTGTCAAACACCCTTAGATTAATTTTATATATTTTATAAATATTAATAATTAAAATTATAAATTTTTTTTATTATAACAACTTTTCAAAACCTCAATTGTAGTTGTCCTTTACAGAAAAAGCAATGCATTGAAAATATCCTGGTGATCATATCTACTCTGATGAGACGTCTGAAAAGATGAGTTAATTATTGGTCTGACATGGTTCATTGCAATAATAATTGTGTTTGAATTTAATTTTTTTTGAATTGACTTTTTTATTTTTAATAAATATTTTTAAAATTTTATATAATTTTTTATTTAATTAGATGTGTCAAAAAATAAATATTTATAAAAAATATTTTAAAAAATTAATAAATATACAAAAATAAAAAATTTATTAAATTCTCGTAATATTTTTTTTTATATTTTTGATATTTATTAACGGTGGTTAGGAAACGTGAATTAGGATTCGTTCAACATTAACTTTTTTTTTTTTTTTTGTGTTAGAAATTTTTTTAATTTGGCTTTTTTAATCTTATTTGGTTTTTGTTTTAGAGTTTTTTTAATTTTTATAAGAGAAAAAATATAATGATTATGAGTAAAAAGTAATATTTTATCTTATTAACTTATATAACTTATTTTATCTTTTTGTAATTATTTTATTTGTCATAATCTAAAAAAGTCAAAAAATCACTATCCTATTTAAATCGCATCATCTTATTTTGGTCATATCACTTCTCTACCACATCACTTAAAACCCAATACATACCCAACTCATATTTCATAAAAAGTCAAAAAATACACTTATATTGATTCTATATGAATCTCATTATATAAGTTAATTTTTATTATATAGTTATTTAATCAAAAAAATTTGAGTGGGTAAGTTTGTGTTAGCAGGTTTTTCCTAACAAGAATGTTAGAGATATAAATTTTTTTATTAAAATTTTTACTAAATACTCATATAAATGTAAGACTCATGTTAGTGTTTGGAAAAAAATTGATAAAAAATTTAAGGTCACACCATTTTGATTCATAAATGGATGAGCAAAAGAGGAAAAGGTAGACCAGTAAAGTTTTGATATATAGAAAAAATAATCAATTTCTAACATTGTGACAACGATAATTTGAAAAAAAATAATTCAATTCTTTCAATTATATATAAGAATTAGACCAGTTATTTCTTACATTGTGAGTTTTATCACAGAGTTCCCTTTAATCATTCTATTAGCTCATTTTGTAGCTATATGTAGATTATTCACAAAAAATAATTGAATTGATCCAATAATTGCTTGCTTTATTAAAAATTAAATAACAAAAATAATTTTGAGAATATTTAATTAATTTCTTAAAAGAATAATCTATACACATAAACCAAAAATATAAGGGGATATTACCCTCCAGTGCTAGCAGCAAAAACTTATTACAAAATCATGAAAAATTTTATAATTTTAATTATTAATATTATAAAATTTTCTACTGATTTGTAATTATATTTTTTAGAGCATCTCTAACCATTCATTTCCTTTTTCACCAAATCTGAGTAAAAAAATAGATTATTTTTTCAATTTGATACGGCTTCCTCCAACGGTGAGCATCAAACTTGTCGAACAAAATATATGTAGAATTGAGGAAATGATTATCCGGTTGGTCGACCGGTAAGACTAATTTTTTTTAACCAGTTTGAACTTTTTGACCTGTTTGAACCTACCTATTTGAAAAGAAACCGGTCGACCGGTTGGTCAATCGGCCAGACATCCGGCTGGTTGACCGGTTGGTCTCCTCTAGCGGTAAAACACAGTAAAATAGTAAAATTTGGAGCCTGTTCTCACTTTGATGAATTTTTTGTTCCATTCTCATTTTGATACTAATTTGTTGAAATCATTGAAACTCCAAAAAATAACTTTTTTATCAAATTTTAAATCTGATACAAGATTTGATGAACCGTTGGAGGTGGCTTTAAAATAAACTGATTGATATTTCTTCAAAATATAACCGGATGGAATATTAAAGTATGTCATGTGCTGGACCTATAGAATAGGATTGGATGGCCCAATCATTTTCAATTAATTTGTGTACTGGTAGATATTTTGATTTGAAAATAAGAAAAAATTATATTTTAATTGGATAGTGAAAAAAATAGTTTCATATTCATACTGGTTCAAGTTTTTTTTTTTTTTTTTTTTGTGTATCAAAATTATACAACCAAAAAAAAAAAATTCTATTTTTTTGTGAAATTATTTTTAAAATATTCCATTTATTTGCAATTTTTTAAGAAAAATTAGTGATCACAAAGTTTGCATACAAATTAAAAAAGAAAAAACTACACACTAATGGTGTGCAAAAAAATATTAAAAAAATGATAAATTTTATAAATATTAATAATTAAAATTATAAATTTTTTTATTATAATATTTTTTCAAAACCTCAATAGTAGTTTTCCATTAAAAATAAAAATAAAAAATAGATTAAAGCAATACATTGAGTGCTCATTTGGCATGAAGAATTTTGGGATTTTTTTGGCTAAAATAGTTACAAAAAGATAAAATAGACTAAAAAGTCAATCACATTCAAACTATAATCATTTCATTTTTTCTCTCACAAAATTCAAAAAAGTCAAAAAGCTTATCGCAGACGAGACTTTGGCCTTGTTTGGGAAGTTGGCTATTTTAGTTTTTGACTATTTTAGTAGGCTTAAATTTGTGTTTGGGAAGATGGTTAGATTTTTTTGTAGCTGGATGTGATAGTTGTGAGAGAGAAAGTAAAGTGATTATAAATTTTATGTGACATTTTTTTTTATTAACTATTTTAACTCATTTTATCTTTTTATAAATTTTAGCCTAAAAAGCTCAATTTTAGCCTTTGCCAAACAAGACTTTTTTAATCTCAGATTAAATAAAAAAAATAAAAAAAATCAATTCTACAATGCTTGAAAATATCCCTGGTGATCATATCTATTATGATGAGACGTATAGAACGATAAGTCAATTATTGGTATGGCATGGTTCATTAGGATAACAATTTTATGTTTAGTTTTAATTTTTTAAAAATTAATTTTTTTAATTTTTTATTTATTTTTTATTTTTAGTGAATATTTTTAAAATTTTAAATATATTTTTTATTTTTTTTAGATACACCTTACTTAGATATATCTAAAAAATAAAATATTTATAAAAATATTTAAAAAAATTAATAAATATATAAGAATAAGAAAAATATATTGAATTCTCGTATTTTTTATACATATATTTTTGATATTTAATAAATTTTGTAAATTTTTTTATAAATATTATATTTTTTAAGTGTATTTATGTTAGGTATATTTAAAAATTAAAAAAATATTTAAAATATTAAAAAAATTTAATAAAAATATGAAAAATAAAATATTTCAATTTTCCTAAAAATTAAAATCAAACTAATTAAATAGTGTCACAATAATTACATAGAAAGAGGAGTCAATTATTGGCCTGGCATGGTTCATTGGGATAATAATAGGATAGTGCCACAATAATTACAAAAATTTATATATAGGATGAGAGGTATAGAAAGATGAGTCAATTATTGGTCTGGCATAGGAGTACAAAAATGGCCCGTAACTTGTGAGCGGTCTGAAATCTGCTGGTAGTTTGAGGTGGGCCAAGCCCGTTTGGGCCATGACTCAAGCCTAGCCCGAGCTCTTGAGCCTAGGCCTGGGCCATCATTTTAAAGCACGGCTTAGCCTGTGGGGCTGGCCCATCGGCCCGCTTAGGCCCGTTCAAGTCCCACCCAAGGCCTAGTATCTTTTTTAGTAGAAAATAATAAATTTTTGGTAGAAAAAATTTCAAAAAATGGTCAAGCCAGCCTAAGCCCGAGACCAGGCATAGGCCCAGCCCACTAGCCCGGCCAAGGCTCGATTACCCCTGGGTTTGGGCCTAATTTTTTAGGCCAGGTCAGCCTGAAGTTTGGGGAGAGCCCGCGAGACTCGACATGGGATTTTGGGTTTTTATATTTTTTATTTTTACTGAATTTTTTAATATTTTAAGTATTTTTTTTAATTTTTAGATACACCTAACATAAATATACTTCAAAAATATAATATTTCTGAAAAATATTTTAAAAATTCACTAAATACTAAAAATATATAATAATTCAGTATTTTTTCATATTTTTGTGTATTCATTAATTTTTAAAATATCTTTTTAAAAATATTTTACTATTTACATATATCTAAATAAGGTGTATCTCAAAAAGTAAAAATAATTGCTTGAAGTTTAAAAAATATTCATTAAAAATAAAAAAACACAAAAAAATAAAAAACTCAATTTTGAAAAAATTAAATTCAAAAAACTGAAACCAAACACACTAAATAAGATAATGTTACAATAATTACTACAAAAATTCATACAGGGGAATAACAGTAGGGTAGAGTGGTAGGAGAGAAAAAAATATTATATACTTTCTATTGATTTGTAATTTTTTTTTTTACTGTTTCACTATGTCTATATTTGACATGTTAGTTTTGGACTAAAATAGTAACAAAAAGATAAAATATAAAACTTAAAAAAATTAAAAAATCTATCTCAAACGAATTTTTTTTAACCTTAAACTAAAATAATTAAAAAAAATTAAAAATTAAAAAATCAACAAACATTTCAAATAATTGCTATACACTTATTTGCCTTTATATCATACATAAAAAGGACTTCCATCAATATGAAAGGACTTGCACCCCTTACAATGTTTGATTGCATGTCATTTAAGGTAAACATTCTTTCAAGTAAGTGGTGTTTGAAATGTCTCAAAAAAAGGTCTGTTTTTGTTGAGAAAAATTTTGACACCTAAAAGAGAATAATTCATTATTAATTTTTAAATTTTATTGCTAAAATTATAATAGTGACACTTTTGACAATTAATATATTTAGTCTCTAAAAAGTGATTTTATCCCTAATTGTTGTCTCTAAAATTTTAAATTTATTGTAGTATTTATTTTCAAAGATAAATGGTGAAATTAGATTAAAGTGGGATGAGATTTATCAAAATCATGTTTAAAAGAATAGTGGGAGGGGGAGTAGAGTTGGAAAAAGAAGGGAAGCTTCTTGATTGCTAGCTTTACTTGCCGTGTCGTGTGGATTGTTTTCAAAACTAAGAGTAGATTTATTTATTTATTTCATTTGATGAAGAGCAGGACAAAAGGGAAGGTGAATCCTTCCTTGGTTCAATTTGTGGACTTCGTCGAGTCTTTTAAATAGCTAATGGCCAAGGCATCCATGGTTTTCTTGCTTTAGCTTTCTTCGAGACTAGTGGTCTCAATTTTTTTCCCATTTTCATATGACACCTGCAACTTCATCCAGGCAATGAAGAATTTGAAGTTAGCTACATAAAACACCTATCAAAAGAAAAATGATCAACTATATTGCACTGAATTTTTAGGTTACAGAGGATATGATATATCCTTTAGATGATTTGAAGGGGAAATTGCCACAAGATTGAGATAGATATGTTGATCAGTTTTGAAATTTTGATATTTTTATTTTGGAATATGGTCAGAGAATAGATGATAGGCTTATTACAATAACCGTAATAATAAAAACAAGATGTGGGAATTTAACGTAAGGAATTGAGCGTGAGTGCTTTTAGAAATCAATAACTTGTGAAAATTCGACAGGCTGTAATACAGCAAAGGGGCTCAGCTAAAATATTCATTTTTGTCTAGGTATAGTCCGGAGAGGGAGAGCATCACAAGCAAATGGTGAAGCCTATCGCCTCGATGATTAATAAAGTACAGAGCCAACAAGTCCATAATCACTACAACAAGGACCAAAGAAAGTGAATCAAGCTTCCGGCTATAAGAGTGGTGAAACATATTATCATCCATCCTTTACATACAATAGAATTCAAAATGCATTTGTTTGAGATCTCGATAAGAATGAAAGCCTATAAGCGGTTAAGTCAAGGAGACTAGTCACATAAGCTCCTTTAGAGAGAGAGGTAGTAAGAGGCACTATCAACCAACATTTATTTGCACAGGCAAACAGTTGATTTAGACACCATGCTTTAGAAGATAATGGTTATCAATTTTTAATGCAGGTGACACCAAAAACACAAGTACTAAACGTACATACTTGGATTGATTTTGGAAGCAGCAACATTGAGAGCTTCCAAGCTCTTATTACAACTACACAAGTACCAAATCAGAACCATTAAGGATATGATCTTTGTACATTACTATGCCTCGACTAGCTTAGCATCGAGATCTTTAACCAGTTCCACTGCAGAGTTTATGTATTTGTATATGAACAGCAAGTGAATAGACAAGAAGAAGAAGAAGAAGAAGAAGAAGAAGAGTAGATGCTTAGAAAAGGGAAGAAGTTTGGGATTATAATTCTTATATCTTATTCCACAATTCCCAGGCTATTTATAAGCCAAATGAGAACACCAGCTACAAAAAAATAACAACTGAAACAATAATGCCGAAGGTTGGGCACAAAATGTGGAAGTAGATACAACCATTTATTGAAAACAAACTACAACTAAATCCTATTCTTGAGGTAGAGGTTGTTGAGACCTGTTCTCATGTATGACCTATTCTCATGGAAAAATAATGAACACACCACTCCTCCCCCCTTACAGTATTCTTGTTCGCAAGGATAAAATCAGGGTAAGTCTTTGAAAAACGCCAACGATTCTCCCAGGTAGCGTCTTCAATGGGCGCATTCATCCATTTAACCAAAATCTCGGTCTTTGGTCGATAAAGCCCCTTTTGGATGACACGAGTGTCCAACACAGCTTCAAGTTGAGGAAGAATCTCGGATGCGTAGGATATGGGTGGCAGACATGTGGAAGCAATGGTGACCGGCCCGATGTGCTGCTTTAAGAGACTCATATAAAAAACGTCATGGATTTGGGAATCCATTGGTAACTTGAGTTTGAAAGCCACAGGTCCGATTCGGGCAAGGATCTTATAAGGCCCAAAGAATCGAGGTGAGAGTTTCATAGAGCCGCAGAAGGTGACTGTCTTCTGCCTGTACGGCTGTAGTTTGAGGTACACATAATCACTGACCTCGAAAACAACTTCCCAACGATGTTAGTTAGCTTGTGACTTCATACAGTCACGAGCAACAGCCAAATTCCGATGTAAGAGACTGAGAATGTCATTATGGCTGCGCAAAATGTCATCCACAACTTGACTTTTGTTGTGCCAGGAATGTAGGAAAGTAGAGTTGGTAGAGGCTGACCATACACAGCTTCAAAAGCAAAAATTTTGGTGGATGAGTGGATAAAAGTATTGTAACTATATTCAACCCATGCAACCCATTCAGTTCATTTTTTTGGCTGGTCATGCATGAACCACCTGAGGTATTGCTCGAGTGTGCAATTAATGACTTCCGTTTGGCCGTCGGTCTAAGGATAGTAACTAGAGCTCATACAGAGAGTTGTGCCCTGCACCTGAAATAAAGTTTTCCAAAATGAACTGATAAAAATTTTATCATGATCACTTACAATGGACGCAGGTATGCCGTGAAGTCGGACAAATTCTTCAAGAAAGACTTTGGCCACAGTAAGGGCGGTAAATGGGTGCTTGAGTGGAATAACGTGTGCATACTTGGTCAAGCGGTCGACCACCACCATGATGACTGTTTTGCTATGTGATGGTGGCAAACCTTCCACAAAATCCATGGAAATATCAGTCCAAATTTTATCGGGTATGGGCAGTAGTTGTAGTAGATCGGCGGGACGTGAACAATCAGATTTGTAGCGTTGACAAACATCACAATTTTTGATGAAGTCCTTGACCGCGGTGCGCATGTGAGGCCAAATGAAGCTGGCGTGGATGCGGTTCAATGTTTTATGATAGCCAAAGTGTCCGCCCTTCGGTGAAGAGTGATGTATGGATAACATGGTAGGAAGTAGTGGTGAGGAGGGACTCAAATAGATATGCCCACTTTTGAAGAGCACTCCATCATGTAAGGAATATTGTGGCTAAAGATGTGATGGTAGTGAGCCCAACAACTGACTATAGGATGGATCAGCTACGACCTCTTTCTGGAGTGTGGTCCACCTCTCCGTAATTAGTAAGGACAGTGTATAGAATTCGAGCTCGCTAACTCGTGAGAATGCATCAGCAACACAATTCTCTTTCTCTTTCTTGTACTTAATAATGTAATCATACCAGAGAATTTTTGGTAACCACCGGGTTTGGGCTGGCATCATGATTCATTGCTTTAACAAATATTTTAAAATTTTTTGATCAGTGCAAATGATGAAAGGTTTACCAATGAGATATGGTCTCCATTTGCGGATGGCCTTGACTATGGCTAGTACCTCCTTCTCATATGTTGATAAAGCTAAGGTCAAGGGCTTAAGAGCTTCACTAAAGTATGAGAATGACTGGCCATGTTGCGATAAAATGGCTCCGATACCCACCCCATAAGCATCGCATTCGATCAAAAAGTTTTGAGAGGAATCTGGTAATTGGAGGATTGGAGGAGTTGTGAGTGCTTTCTTTAGTTAGGAAAAGCAGTGGCGGCCTCGGAAGTCCATCGGAACCAATCGTTGGATAATAATCGAGTGAGAGGTGTTGCAATTTCCCCAAACCCACTGATAAATTTTTGGTAGTATCCTACTAGGCTAAGGAAGCCGTGAACCCCTCTTGTTGAAGTGGGTTGTAGACACCCAATTTTTTACCGTCCTCAAGACTCGGTTATGCTTGTAGGTACATCTGAACACAAGTACGATTGCCCGTCGGGCATTCGACTTTCGCAGCGGAACGTCATAGGTTCGAGCTTTCCAGACCCTGTATCCTTTCTGCCCCAATCTTGGACCATGACTTGGTCCTTTCGGCATCTTTCTCCTGGTGCACTGCCGGCCATGGATTTGTTTCTGCTGACCATTGAGTGAGCTTGCCAGCCATCAATGAGCCACTGCCGGCCATCACTAATGGCCGGCAGAACCCCTGTCTCAGCTGGTTTTACTCCAGATCTTTTGAGCCAGCTGGAATCCTTTTATTTGCCCTCCATACACGTGTATGGAGGGATAGAGCTCTTACAAAGCTTCTTGAAGAAGCTTTGCACAGCTTTTCTTCTATATAAGGAGAGAGCATCTCTCCTTAGCAGAGGTTTAGCTCTTTGGAGAAGAAATATCCCTCTCTCTCTATATTTTGTTGTATATTTGTGCCTTGAAGTCCATTTTCCTTGCACTTCTACACTACAACACATAGAGATACACCACCACCATTGGATTGAGGTTCTTGGGAGGACTTCTTGAGCTTTGAAAGTGAGGTTTTATCCCCTGAATTTGCTGGTTTCGAAGTTGGACTTCAAGGGTGAGTATTTTTCCCATTTTAGTACTTTTTTGTATCTCATTTTGGCCATTCTTGCATATTGATTTAGGCCTTCATTTCAACTGAAAAAAGTCTTGTTTTTAAGTGCTTTTGGTGATTGTTTAAGGTCTTTTGGCTGTTGAGGGTCTTCAACCCTCTTGTTGGCCTTGTTTGGCTTTGTTTTGAGCCATGCCTTAAGGCCTCCGAGCTAGCCTTGGTTTGGCCTTCTAACCACTGAAATCCAGTGGATTTTTAGTGGTAGGCATGTGGTTTTGAGACCTCAAATCAGAGGGGGTGGCCCCCTCTCTTTTGGTTCTTGTTTGCTTACATTATTGGCCTTCCAAAGGAGCATGCCTCTATGTATTTTTGAGGCTTGGTTCAGGTCCTTTTTTGTGACTTTTAGGACCTGCCTTGGCTCTGCCCATGGCTGGTTTGGTCATATTTTTCATGCATCTTGTATGTGTAGTGTAATCCCATTTGTAGCACATCAAAGTAGCATGTTTTCCTAGCTTGTGTTGAGTCCATTTCAGTGGGTTTTTGGTGATGTTTTACCATGCCTTAGATCTATTTTGGGTTGATTTTGTCACTCCATGCATGTGTAATACACTTGTAGTGTAAATCTCATAAACTAGCTTTTTATGTTTCTTGCTTTAGCATGTCATCCTAGCTTATGTTCAATCCATTTCAGCATGTATTTGGTCATCATTTGGCATGTCATGACTCCATCTTTTGCTGGTTTGGTCGTATTTTGCATGCTCCATATACTTGTACAACAAATCTTGCTTACTAGCTTCATGTGCATGATGTTTTGACTCATCATTCTAGCATGTTTTGGCTTTGCTCCAGCATGATTTTGTCCTTTTTTTAGGCTGTCCTAGGACTGTCTTGGGCTTCCATGGCCATATCACTCTTGCTTTGTATAGCTATATTGTAAATGCTTAGGCTAGTCTTGGGTTTTGAAGCCCCTACCACGCCATACATGTGATGTTTGCATGCTTTGCCATCATTTCAAATGTTATTTCAGTCCATGAAATGTGGTCATACACTTGCATTTGACATGCTTTTAATACCTTGGAGGTTTGGCTCTTTATGCCTCAAGAATGAACTTTTGTGCATGCCATTAAGCCTAAGCCATTGGTTCATCATTTCAGTGCATTTTTGGTCTTGTTATACTATGATGTAACTCTATTTTATGCTGTCCAAGTCATGCCATGTTTGGTTTCAATAGGTGTAGTGCATTGCCTCTTTTGTAACCTTGCATGCTCCATGTTTTTGGCCTTGTGTTCTAGCTTGTGTTGGCTAGCTTTGAGCTTGTTTTTGGTCTTCTTCAGACCTGCCTTGGGACTGTTTTAGGTTCCCTTAGCCCTTTGGGGCTTGCCTTGCATGGCCATGGCTTAAGTCCCTTCGCTAGTTCTTAGCTTTGAGCTTTCTAACATGCTATGCTTGCATTGTTTAGTGTGATTTGGCATCATTCCTAACATCATTTCAGAGCATGTAGTATTGTCATACTTGCATGTTTTTCATTCCTTAAGTGTGCTTAAGAATTGCATCATTGCATCTTAATCCTTGAGCCAATTGGCATGCATGTTTGCCTTGCCTTTTCATGCTTTTCATACCATCAATTGATCACTTACGGCCACTGATTTTAGGCATGGCTGAGGCCTATCCATCTTTAGTGTAAGCCCATCTTACCATGTTGTCACATGCTTATCCCACTTCGTATGTTGTTGCATACTTGTCCGCTTTCACATGCCTTGCATGTTTGTATATTCATGTTGCATTTTATCATGTTGTTTAAGGTTGTTACCTCATATCATGCTTATATTCCTGTTGCATGCTCGTCTTGCATATTGTTGTATGCTTGCTCTACATTTGCATGTTGTCGCATGCTAGTTCCATTATATGTTGTTGCATGTTTATTACACTGCATTTTTCATGCTTAAGTTATATCGCATGATTGCATGTTCGAGTTAGCATTGTCTATGCCATGCTTGTGTTTGCATTGTCATTTGGATTAAAGTGTTAATCTGAGCACGAGAAACGAGAGACGTTTCATACTTCAAGTGATGAAACGTATCTCAATTCTCGGTCGCCGACGCTCTTGATGATTCATGATAGAGTTTTAGGCTTTATGTGTTTATTTGTGCATTCATTTCATATTGATTTGCACAAGTTGGATCTTTGGCCATCATGCATTGGGATGCGTGATTGATGGTCTTGGATCCGACTATGCCTCTCCTTTGATGTTTAGAGATGATATGGGGTGGCATAGTGCGTACATATCCTTGGGAGACCCTCAATTTTCTCTATTTTGTGCTCTACTGTAGCTTGGTGTCCCAGCACATCAGTGGCCGGTAGTGCCTTACAGATGGCCGGCATTGCCTTGTTTTTGGCCAGCCACCCTTCATTTTTGGTCGGCAGTGGCTCCCCATGGCCGACAGGCCACTGATGCACTCCCCACCATGTTTTTGGTAAGTTCCACCAGCAAGTTCTCAAGGACACCCTACAGACAGAGCCTCTAGAGAGCAACCGGAGAGCTTACCGGGACGGGAACCGAGTATGCATGTCCACCTTCTTCAACTCGCCGAGGCAGCTTTGTTTAATTGCTTACTGTTAGTTAGCATTTGGTTTTGTAATTTAATTAGTTAATTTTTTAATTAATTAAGTTTTGTAATAATTAGTTATAGCTAGTTATTCATTCGGTTGTGTAACAATTAATTAGCTTGTTAGTTAGTTAATTAGTTGGCATGTATTATTTATTCGGACCCTCCGTCGAGAGGGCCAATTTTGTAATAAGTGTGCGTGCGTGTGTGCATGTCTTCCAACCTCCATTTCTTTCTCCCTTTTACTTACCTGCTTTTGTTGGTTAGTTTTAGGTCATTTTTCAATTAGCATACTTATGCTTTGCATGTTTGTATCCATTCATCTGTCTAGCATACTTATGCCTACATGTTTGCATCCATTCATCTATCTTGCATGCACCGGGTTCGGCACATCATACTAACTGCATCGTATTTCAATTCCAAGTTGAATACACGTATCAATTACTGCATCTTACATGCCATTTTAGGACAGCCGAGCCTATTTCTAATTGTATCTCGCATGTATTGCATTAGCCATCTCAACATAGCTAGGATCATGCATTTGATTACTAACTAGCTTCTGTTTTGGCTCGGAGTACTAGGTAAGCTTTTATGCTTTAGCATACTACATGTGTGTTATTGATTGCCATGATAGCATGCTTGCCATGAGGCTAACTGCTTATGTGTTTAACTGCCTGAATGCCTGTGAGTGAAGGTTGGATTACTTGAATTGGAACAATTCATTAAAATCCGCATTTGTAGACGTCCCCGAACGCCCCGGGAGGGATGGCTCCCCCGTTCCGTTCGTATTGGGCTCACTACAGTTCAGTACTCTCAAATTGTCATGGTTCTAAATCTGAACCAAAGAGTCCAAATCCGGCAAATCGTTTTAAGAAAACAGATTTTTTTGAAAGAAGTGCCAAATATGGACTGCTTTGCCAGATACAGAGTCGCCACCTAAATGTTTTTATTTTGGGGAAATTTAGGAAACCCTGACTCGTTTGCCTAAGGCCACGTGTCCGTCATCACCAAAGTTGCCTCGGCTCGGGAACTTGGGTACGATTGGGGAAGGTCACTTCGTGAGCACCCCCGCTCGCCCGATCAAAGATCGGCCTCTACTAACCATGATATCTATTTTTGAAAACATTATGCGTTCTTATCCCGGTTATTAGCCTAGATTTACTATGTGATGCGCACAACATACAAGTATAGACTGGATCGCCTGAATTGGAACAAAACATTTCATGTTTGTTTGTTTGAAAATGGTTTGATGGTGCTACCCGCAAGTAGGCTAAGACGTGGATTTCCCACCCTCAGGTGGGCTTAGAAAACATGATTTTGCCACTATCTAGTGGGCTTAAAACACACATTTGATGAATTATTCTAATCCAAATAACCCAACCTTCACCTACAGGCATTCAGGCAAATATATCACATAAGCAATTAGCCTCATGGTAAGCATGCTATCATGGCAGTCACTCACACGCATGCAAGGATGCTAAAGCATAAAACTTACCGAGTACTCCAAGCCAAAACAGAAGCTAATTAGAAATCCATGCATGATCCTAATTATACAGAAATGCCTAATGCAACACATGCAAAAGTGCAACTATAGCAGGCTCGGCTATTCTAGACATGGCATATGAAATGCTACAGCTAACATGTATTCAACTTGGAATTGAAAATACAATGCAGTTAGTATGATGCGCCGAGCCCGGTGCATGCAAGACAGATGAAATGAATGCAAACATGCTATCATACTGTATGCTAATTGAAACATGTCCTAATCTAACCATCATAAGCGGGTAAATAAAAGGGAGAAAGACGTGGGATTGGAAGACATACATCACACACACGCACACTTATTACAGTTGTGCCATCGCGCAGAGGGTCCGAATAAATAATATACAGTCCCAAATGAATAATTACAGTCCAAATATGTACAAAATCCTAATTAATTAACAAATTAAATTAGGAAAGCAATAAATTGGCATGCAAGCCAGGGACTGCCTCAAATCTGCTCCGGATGATGAATGATGCATGCTCCGGTTGCCTTTGTCGGAAAATCCCTTGTGATGCCCTGGTTTGCCTCTATTTGCAATTGTTCTTGGAATGCGTGCAAAGCTCCGGAAGGCTGTCGATTTCTGATTTGCTGCAACAGAGAGCAACAAAGGGGCATGGCAAAGTATTTTCACATATGTATGCATGACTACTCTTCGCGGAGTGTAGTCCTCGATCCTCGTGCCACCAATCACGCATATCAATGCATGATGGCCGAGGAGTCGAATTGTATGACTCAATATGAAATGAATGCACATATAAACACAACAAGACCTAAACTCCATCATGGATAATCTGGAGTGTCGGTGACTGGGAATTGAGACACGTTTCGTCACTCGAAGTACGAAACGTCCCTCGTTTCCTGTGCTCGGGTTAACTCCTATCCCAAGCACAATACAATATGCATGACATGCATGAATGCAACTAATATACAACCTAGCATGCACAATGCTATGAGATGGCATACACAATGCACGATGTAACAAGGCATACACAATGCTCTAACATACAACCCAGCATACGCAATGCTATGAATTGAAATGGCATACACAATGCATAATGGACTTACACCAACGTGAATGGATCTCAACCACACTCACATCAGTAGCCAAGAGATGAAAATGAGACACTCGAAATGCGTGCACACATGCACGCAAACCGAGGACCAAGCCTAAGGCATCAAATGCCACTCTACCCAAAGCATGGCAAGGCATGGAACATGATATGCAGACATGCGAATTTCAGCGCTGAAATATGATACAAAACGGCCCCGAAACATGGAAACATGGCACCCGATGCATGGAATGAACCCCGAAATTCGAAACTAGGCACATGGAATGACTTACAGCTATACAAAGCATGCATTATTTGATCATGAAGCATGAAGACAGATGCAAGACAGTCCCAAAAAATGCATATTTCCAGTTTAGAACAAGTCTCAAAAATGAACACAAATAGGGCTAATCTATCATGCAAAAATGGCCCTAAAAGAGAGATTAAACACAAAGGGACAGCAGATGGCCCCAAATGGCAAAGAGTCCTTCAAAAAAGTTGAAGAGGGGTTCAAAAAAAGTCACTTTACGGTTTACATCAAGCCACAAAAATAATCACAAATAAGGCCAAACTATCATGCAAGAAAAGGCCTAAAAAAGGGGTAAAGAGACAAGTGGCAACTGTTGTTCTCAAACAGAGGAGATCCCTTCAATAAAGTTGAAGAACGGATCAAAAAAAGATATTTCACAGTTTATGAAAAAGTCCAAAACAGCTCGCAGATAAGCCTAAAATACTATGCAAAAATTGGCCTAAAAGAGAGATAAAGAGGCAAGTGATAGTAGGAGACCTCAAACGGAGGAGAGACCTTCAACAATGTTGAATAGGAGCTCAAAAAAATTTATTTTACAGTTTATGGAAAAGTCCAAAACAACTCACAAATAGGCCTAAAATACTATGCAAAAATTGGCCTAAAAGAGAGTTTAAACACAAAGGGTGAGGAGGGGACCTCAAACAGAGAAAGACCCTTAATCAAACATGGAGATGAGCACAAAATATGACTATTTACAGTTTGGGTCGGAGCCCAAAAATTCTAGAAAGTATGGCTTAGATACAAAGCAAAATAAGGCATAAAAGAGGGAAAATGGGACTCACCCTTGTAGACCAATGGACCAGCAGCTCTTGGACCAATTTTGGGAGCTCTTCACCTCTGGAAAGCAGCCTCAAGTTACTGGAATGGAGGATGGAGGCCTTGTGCTATGAGGTGTAGGGTAAATGGTATAGGATTAAGGGTGTTTTGGTGCTTGGAGTAGAGAGAGAGGGAGATTTAATGCAAGAGCTCCAAACCAATTCTTGTAACCCTCTAAAATGCAGCTGGGGGTGCTGGTTATATAGGCAAAGGAATGGAGGAAAGGGGGGGAATATCAAATTCAAATTTCCCCCCCAAAAGACCCCCTATCAGATACAGGATCTGGGGGGAAACAAAGGGTGCAGCTGTAAATAACCAGGTGAGAGGATCACGGCCGGCCAGGTTCAGAAGGTTCAGGGGGTCAGTCGACCACCTCCCATGGCCGGTCGACCAAGGGTCAAAAAGGTCAAGCACAATTACTGGTCGGCCACCTCAAAAAGGTGGCCTCCCATATGTGCACAACACAACTATGTGGTTGAAACCCAGAAAAAGTGAACCAGGAGAGAGAAAAGACCATTTTTTAGAGGGGGTCAAAAGGGTCAGGCACAATTAATGGTCGGCCACCAAATATTGGTGGCCTCCCAGGTGTGTACATCACAAATATGGGGTTTAGGGTTCAAGAAAGTGGCCCCGGGGTGGTCAACATTGGCTTTCAAGTGAGGAAAACGGGCGTCGGAGAATGATGAAGAAATAAAGCTGGTTTTTCAGAACAATTGCTGGCCTCCCACCCTCCTACAAGCTTTCTAACTATGAAAATAAGGTCTCCACCAAAAATGAACCAAAACGGATGCAAAACGGAGGTTCGGGGACCGAAACGCGCGGCCCGGGGCCCGGAAAATGGGCTGTTAAGCACCAGAGGTGGCATTCGACCATGAAGTTGGTCTCTCGGGCCACAGTGTCCCCCAAAAGGGAGTAAATAAGGTGTATACCAGAAACCGGAGCAAACGGAGGTGGTTAGGTGGTCCTGAGCGGAGGCATACGGCCGTCGGCTCCGAAAAACCGAAAACCGGGCTCCCAACGGGAAAAATGGCCTACGACCACGAAACATAGTCTACGGCCACTGAGAGATGGTCTACGAGACCTCTCCCTTCCTTTGGGAAGAGAAAACAAAGAAAACAGAGCCTGGTTCGCAAACCGAGGCAAGGCACGAAAGAGTCCGGAAGTCTGGTGGCAAGGCTTGCAGCCGGGACTCTGAAACTTCTGAACGAGCACAATATGCAATATCACCAAGCGCTCAACTGGTGACGTCTGAGTCTTAAGGTTGGTCAAAAATGGGGTGTCTACAGTTGCCCCTCTTTGACAGAACTCGGAAGTCATAAGTGACGGGAGTGAATGTCAAAGCCTAGAGATGACCCATTTTTGACAAGGCCGAAGACTTAGACAAACAGGCAAGACAAACAGAGATGTGCCCGCAGGCGTGCCCGCAGGCAGGGGCAAAATGCAACTGACAATGCAAGAAGCCGAAGGTACTTCATGATCATGCAAATGCAGTAAGCTGTAATGAAGCACATATTCACAATAGATGCAACAATTTTAAGCAAGAATGCAAAGCAATAACCACATTTCATGCAATTAAGAATACGGAGAATTATTCAATTCTCTCTACGTCTCACACGGAGAAGATACAATACCTGCGCGGTTCGTCTGGTCGCACCAGCCTCAAATGAACCGTACATACAATATCGTGCCTGCAAAAGAAAAAAACTCGACAAGTACAACATAATCAGCAACACATGTTCAAAGCGATATTTGAATGCAGACAATCGTGGCGTCGATAGAAAGGTGCATCGCAATGCGAGGAGTAACGCGCGCGACAACGCGGGTTAAGCATGAGGATTTGACAATACCTGTGAAATGTGCACAATAGTATGAGTGGTGTGCATGAGAATGCAAGTGACGTGCATAACAATGCAGAATAAATGTGAATTCGAATGCGAATTTGTCGTAAAACGATGGGCAAAGAAATGCGAGTTTTCGATGAGGGTGACTCAATTGCGACCTCCGGTTTACCTCCCGGAGGGGTCGCAACATGTTCGAAAAGGATACATCTCACTTTTGATGAGTAACGATGAAAAACGCATCGAAAGTTGGAGTTGATGTTCCGGTAGAGCGATTTCGCGACGGAAAGTGCACTTCTCTTGTACTTTTTCAGGTCCCGGGGACTCCAATCCTTCCCAAAATTTGCAGAGAGCTTGGTGGGCACTTGGGGAACACCACCGACCAGGTCTCGTCCCAGGGAGAGGCCACCGACCAGCATTTTGCAAAGGGGGTGGTCGGCCTGCCACAAAAGGTGGTCGGCCGATCCCCTAGCCCAAATCCGGGGCAGTTCGGTCATTTTGCTCTCATTTTTTTAAATACACTCGGCCAAAGCCTCATTTCTCACAACCTCAGCTCTGAAAACACTTTCTCTACCTTCCTAGACCATTTTTCCCTTCAGATTTGAGCTCTATACGCGTTTTCCAACGCCCCACGCAAATTGCTTTCGCGAAATCTTTCAGTTTTCATCACTTTGGACTGATTAAATTTTAATTTCGGTGCTTCTTTTCTCATTTTTAACACTTGAGGTAAGTTTGTCTCAACATTTGGAAGATTTCCTCGGGGTTGACTTTTGCTGACTTTTTCATTTCCCGAGAGTTGACTTTTTTTCCAATTTTGGCTCATTTTGCTCATTTTTGCTCCTTTTGCAGTTTTTCTGAAATGGCCGGTCATTTTCCTTACGGTGGAGGTCCTCCGTGCGCCGGGGATGATCCCGATATTATGGCTTTGCCTCCGAGGGTTCGACCCTTCATACCCGAGAGGTACGCCCCTCAAGCACATATCCTTCCACGAGCTATTTTTTATCACTTCACTCATTTTGATGATCGAGCGCCTGGGGATCTGCTTTTGCGGGAGCCGGAGTCTCACCTTTCTCATGAGACACGGGAGGTATTTACTTCACCTTTTTTACATTTCTGCAACATATTCCGCATTTTTGTACGTTTCATGCCTCTTGTTATGCATATCTGCTCTTTTTAGCACGTAACTTGTTCTGACGCTTAGCCCATGATAGAGTATTCTGTTTGCGTTTTAAGCGCTTGAATTTCTGATCACGTAGCCCATAACCTGATGGTGAACACACAGCACACATATATGTTGACAGTTGAACACACAGCCCAAACTCTGAATTTCTGAACACGTGGCCCAAGTTGAAGGTGAGCACACAACACACACTTGTTGGGAGTAGAACACACAGCCCAAACTCTGAATTTCTGAACACGCTGCCCAAGTTGAAGGTGAACGCACAGCATACACTTGTTGAGAGTAGAACACACAACCCAAACTCTGAATTTCTGAACACGCAGCCCAAGTACACACAGCACACACTTGTTGAAAGTAGAACACATAGCCCAAACTCTGAATTTCTGAACACGCAGCCCAAGTTGGAGGTGAACACATAGCACACACTTGTTGAGAGTAGAACACACAGCCCAAACTCTGAATTTCTGAACACGCAGCCCAAGTTGAAGGTGAGCACACAGCACACACTGATTTTGAAATCTGAACACACAGCCCAAACACTTTGATGTTGAACACTCGGCTCGAACTTTGAGGTGAACACACAGCCCACTGGTTTTGAAATCTGAACACACAGCCCAAACATTTTGAATTATGAACACGCGGCTCATTGCTGAGGTGGACACACAGTCCACATTGATTGAGAGTCGAACACGCAGCCCGAACACTTGAATTCTGATTTGATTTTGCATATAGCTTATACATTTCATTTGCACGTAGCTTGTTTATTTCATTCTGAAACTGAATATATGTATTCATCGTGAATGCAGGTGTTCTCCTGTGTTACACGAGGATACGGCTCCATTATTGCGAGAGATTGGTACGCGGAGCTCCCAGAGGCCATCAGCAATTGGGTTGATCTAGTAGGATTCGGGCCCTTTTGTGCCGGGATATCTCGTTATCCCGCTAGCAGGACGTTGATGGGCGCCCTGGTGGAAAGGTGGTGGGACACCACCAACTCATTTCATTTCTCATCTGCCGGGGATATGACCATGACCACATTTGACTTTGCCGTATTGACCGGCCTTGACGTGGGAGGCTGGGCGATCCCATATGATGAGGATATGGGCCAGTGGGAGGCTGCTTGGATCTACTTACTGGGAGCTCGTCCACCGGTCGACCGATCCTCGGGCCGAGTCCGGTACACTTGGTTTTCTTCACATTTTAGGCATACTGAGCCCGAGACTCTGGAGGAGATTACACAGTACACCCGCGGGTTTCTGATGTTCCTCTTCGGGACCACTCTGTTCTTCGACAGGGGGAACACCGTTGGGCTGTATTTGCTGGGTGCCCTGGCAGACCTCACACAGGTTAGTCGGTATGATTGGGGTGGCGCCAGCTTGGCTACCATCTATTGCTATATGAGCGCGACCTCCCGCGGACGTGGGAACATAGTTGGCGGCTACTGGAGAGCCTGGGAGGTACCTTCTGCCCTCTTGATTTACATTTCTGCTTTTCAATCTATGTATATTGCACATACGGCACACTTTATACTCTGTCCTGACATCCTGCACTCGGCATTCTGTATTCTGATGGCTTCTGCCCCGTTTTCCGCAGTTATGGGTTTTCGCATATTTTCCCGTACTAGCGCCAGAGCTGGAGGTGGAGGCGCCCCTTGTGACCCCTTACTTGCTTGTTTTCAAGGTCCAATACCGGCCGTGGCCTCGGGAGACTCTTCTCTACCTACGGCAGTACTTCGACACGGTGCGGCCGTCAGAGGTAATCCAAATCTTCCAATTCCCAATGTTTTCATCTCTGGTTTATTTTGTACATCTACGATTTCTGATCAGCCTATGCCTTGGTTACCTGCAGATTACCTGGCAGCCCTGGTTGCCTTTGGGTGGGGACCTTCGATTTCAGTTTGCCGGAGGATGGGGCTCTTCTCGGTATAGGATCTTGTTTGAGGGGCCAGTTGGCAGGGCCTGGTTCCTGGGGAAACGCTTCCTTCGTCAGACTATGGGCTTTCTTGAGCCGAGTGTTCCCTCAGCACCTCCGGACAATATGCGGCTCGCTGATAGGCTTACTCCCCAAGGTGTCATTAACGCTAGACTGGGCACTGATGCACTGCTGCATATAGAGGACGGGGAGTACGCGACCTACCGTCACACCTACTTGATGCCTCCGTTGACAGGTGTCCGTACTCCCTCGAGGAGGTCTACTGACATGCCGTCTTTGAGTCGAGCTCGGGCTGCTGGCGCCCCTTCTACTAGCAAGGCTGGCACATCGAGAGGAGGGGTTGGACTGGTCCCCGCGATTCCTCCGACTCATCATCATGCCGGATGACCAGACATGCCGACCGAGTTAATAGGATGGCGATACGGGACCTCCTACCCGATTCCGATAGAGCCTCCCATGCCTGATCATCGATATGTCATTGATCCCGACTCACCGCCGGTATGCCCTACTGCTTTTCATCTATCATTCTAATACTCAGACATTCCTTTATTCATTGATGATTTGAGTTTGTATCTGCAGCCGCCCAGAGAGTACATGGAGGGGGTGATCGGATTGGTGGCCTCACTTGAGGGCATGGTCTTGCGGAGAGAGGCGCAGCTGTCCATCATGGGTTTCTAGGTACTCTTTAGTTTTCTCACATTTATTGTACTTCTGACGACATGTTGACCTTGAACATTTTACTGCTTTGATTAATTGTATGTGTAGAGCACATCTGACACACCACTTTCATATACCGTATCCGCATGCACCCTCATTTCATGTAGTTTGCTTGCATCTGTATCTGATACACACATTTTGAGCTGATGTATTCAAATTGCACTTTTTAGTTTTATATGCCTCCAGTATATCCGCCACAGACCGGGTCATCTCGACCTTCTCGGGGAGCCGGGCCATCTCGACCTTCTCGCGGGGCCGGGAGAGGGGAGTCGTCCCGCAGACGCAGGGCACTCATCGTAGAGGAGGAGCCCGATGAGGACGAGGAGGAGAAGGAGGCTACAGATCGTCAGTCAAAGACCTCTGCTGACAGAGAGGAGGGTTCCGACCCTGGTTCTGGGAGTGGAGATGAGGCTGAGAAGGATCCTGAGGATGATAGTTCCGACTCAGATGGTGCCGGTGGTGCAGAGCCTGTTCCGCAGAAGAGGACGAAGAGGGCCTCTTATTCCTGCTCTTGAGAGCATTGGTGCAGCTGTTTCCTGCTTTATTTATCTTTTTTTTTTTTTTTACTAGTAGTTGTAGCACATTGTACATTATTAGGTAGTTTTATTTTCTGTAAAACTTGTACCTTTACTGTAAAATGTTATAACAAAGGAAGCATGATGGAATGAAACAGCTTTTTTGAAAAAGTGTTGTACTCTATGTTCTCAGCATCGCATCGCATCGTTTTGCAAATAAAGAGATTTGAACGGTAAATGTGCATTGTGTATGTGCCAAGTCAGGTAGCGAACCGATACGACAAACAAAGAAACCTAATCTTATTGAGAAACAACAATAACCTCAGCAAGTTTACAACTCGATAAGCAAAACACAACAAAATTGATAAACAAAGAGTAACAACTCAAATGTACAAGACTTGGCGACTCGATTAAACAAGACTCGGTACACGAAATAGCTCGACCAACAAAACAACAACTCGATAAGTAAAACAACAACTCGATAAGCAAGATTTAACAACAACTCTATAAACAAAGTGTATTTCGGACGATTTGGGCGACGAAATGCATCCGAAACCGAGAGAGATGGAGGCTTTTGACACTCTCGATGCATGGAAATGCTAGGAACTTTCTTCTGGAGAGTAAAACAGGGCCAAATACGCAGATTGCAGCATGGCCGGCCACTTTTGGGAGCTGGCCGACCAGCTTTTTGCATTTGAGAGGGGGAGAGGTGGCCGGCCTGCTAGAAAAGGTGGCCGGCCGGCCACTTAGCCTAGCCACCACAAATTTTCGACACGTGTCCCCCCGAACAGTGGCTTATCCTCTTTAAAAGTCCTAGCTTCGTGGCTCATTCATTTCATCTCAGTTTTGCACCAAAATGGAAGCGTTTCTCGTCGAAAATCTCACAGCTTGGATTGCTTCTTTAGACGGCTCGGAAAAGTTGAACTTCTGGGGCTTTGGCTTGAATGCACTATTCACGCTAAGCCGTACTCCGCTACACCTTCCCTTCCTTCATGCCGCGGCAAGGTTTTGGAACCCGGTGACACATGTCTTTAGCTTCGGCGGGCAAGAGGTATGTCCAACTTTTGAAGATTTTCAAGCTTTGATGGAATCCGAAAATTGTGAAGAGATCTTGCCTCAGTTTCGCTTTGGTCACGCCCAAGCTTTAGGGCGGATGTGTGGACTCACCACGCATGACGCTCGGTCTCTGATCTGTAATGGGGAACTGGACATCCTCGGATCGATTTATCACTTTTCTGACGCCGGTGACTGTGGCGACCATCATTGGCAAGGTTTCCGACAACATGCCCTTTGCTTGTGTATGCTATCTCACTTTCTGCTTGTGTCGGGCTTTGGTGGATCTAGCATTCGCCTGATTGAAGTTGCTCAAGGTTTGAAGGATAGAAAGAGTTGTATTGCGATGAAACTGGCTGAGACGCTGATGGGCTTGGATGCTTTCCATCGCCGGGAGATGACCAGATTTGCGGGGAGTCCACTACTGCTGCAGGTAATGTTTCCCACCCAATCTCACATATGTAATGCTCACATCACTCGGCCCTCAGGCTCGATTTTTCTCACAAAACCCTTGTCTTACTTTTCTCTCATCGTACATCTCTCTATTCTTTATTCTCTCATTTTTCATCCCTCCCCAGGTATGATTGATGGATAAATTGCAAGTTGTGGACTCTTGCCCAGCCTACTTAGCTCGCGGCTACTTCTTCCGACAACGCCTAGTCGATGCATTTGATGAGGGATGGTGGTTCGACTGGATGTGCAATTTGTCTGCAGATCGCATCGCCTGGCGCTGCCATTGGCTCAATCTCCCGGCAATGAGCTATAGTATGTTTCGGCAGACCAGGATCCAGTTGGTTGGTCTGACTCACTGTGTCTTCTACTTTCCGTTTCGGTTCCAACGCCAGTTTGGTCATGATCAGACTTGCTCGCCGGAGGGGATAGAGTATCCGGCTGCCTTCCCAGTTCGAGGTGCACAGCTTGCCCGATATGCCACAGCATGGAGGACGAGAGAACTCCTGGCCCCCGCTCCCACTTTCAGTTATACTTTGTCTGACGAGTTCTTGGATTGGCTCAATGAAGAGGCACAGATTGGGCCCAGCTTGGTATCAGAAGCTTTGACCAGTTCTGGGAGGGGGCGTAGGGACACCTGACTTGACTATGCCCCGGATTTATTGCTTTATTAGTACTTTTAAGTTTTCTTTATGAATGTAATAAAAAACAACTTCAATTGTATGCAAGAGTAGGAGAACTCTGTTTTGAAATCAATGAAATTGAAGGTTGTGGTACTAAAAATTTTTCGCTTTGGTCCAAAAATGGTCTTAGTTGTAGAAAGATTAATTTGAACAAAGTCAACTTTTATTAAAACTTTTCAAAACCATTTTCGATATGGATCAGAACTGGACACGCTTGAGATCTGTCACTGAGATGCACAACCCCGGATCCCTGCAACTGGAAAGTTGCCCCTAGTCTGAAGAGTGCCGCGGCACTGCGTGGCAACGGAAAGTTGCCCCTAGTCTGAATAGCACTGCACCGGAGATTCCAATGGAAGCCCTTAAATGCTGATAGACAAAGATGGCTGAGATGATCAAATGGACAAAGTTGATCGGGGAAAAGTTTATGGCTGAACTTCAGGATGAAGTTGCCTACGTATCCCGGAGATGGGAATCAAGCCTTACGTAGTTCAGGCTTAGGTTCATTCGAGTATTTTCACTCTCCTTTTACGCTCTAACTTTTGCCAAGGCCGCCCTTTCGGGTTTTCAACCTTGCGAGCTCAGTTTTTATGTTTTTCAATTTTTTTATGCTCTAACTTTTGCCTAGGTCGCCTTTTCGGGTTTTCGGCCTAGCGAGCCTCTCAGGGATAATATTTCTTCAATTTGTCCATGTTGATCGGTTGCGAAAATTCTAGGCCATCTAGGTCCATCAGAACCACAGCTCCACCTGACCAGATAGACTTGATGATGTAGGGACCAGTCCAATTGGGTTTGAACTTGCCCCTTGGGTCGTGGATGGGAGCTCGGTTGTCCTTGAGCACTAAATCTCCTTCTTTTAGATTCCTGGACTTAACTTTCTTGTTGAAAGCCCGGGCAATTCTGCGCTGATAGCCTTGAACATGGTACAGTGCTTTCAGTCTTCTCTCATCAAAAAGCATGAGTTCCTCAAACCTGCTCTGCTGCCAATCTGCTTCGGCTATTTGACACTCAGCCAATACTCGCAATGACGGAACCTCAATCTCAATAGGTAGAACGGCCTCCATTCCATAAACCAATGAATACGGAGTCGCTCCGGTAGAAGTTCTGATTGACGTCTGGTAGCCCCACAGAGCAAATGGTAGCTTATCTGGCCAATCCCGGTAGGTTTCCACCATCTTCTGTAGAATGTGTTTGATATTCTTGTTGGCGGCCTCGACCGCTCCGTTGGTTTGCGGCCGGTATGTGGATGACTTATGAAAAGCCACGTTGTATTTCTCCAACAAGTCAATCACTTCCTTCTTAAAGTGGGAACCATTATCTGAAATGACCTCGTTTGGGACCCCGTAGCGGTAGATGATGTTTTTTCTGATAAATTTTGCAACGTGCGACGCCTTCAACACCGCATACGATTGGGCCTCGACCCACTTTGTAAAGTAATCTATCGCGACCAGGATGAACTCATGCCCATTCGACCCCTTCGGAGTGATAGCCCCGATCACATCGATTTCCCAAACTGAAAATGGCCCTAGATTAGTCATGTTGTACAGCTTCGACGGCGGGATATTCAAGCGGTTTGCATGAATCTGACACTTGTGGCATCGCCGGACAAAACCGATACAATCCTCCTCCATGGTGGACCAGTAGTAACCCTGTCTGAGGATCTTCCGTGCTAGCATTACTCTGTTCATATGCGCACCGCATTCTCCTCCATGGATGGCCTCCATCAGGCGCTTCGATTCCTCAGTTTTAACACATAGCTTATGCATTCCCAGATGACCTCTCTTATACAGCTTACCCCCACAGATGATGAACTGAACGGCCATTCTTCTGATCGCCCTTTTATCCTTGGCATTTACCCCAGGCGGGTATGCTTCCTTCTCCAAGAAATTCCAAATGTCATAATACCAGGGGTTTTCGTCCTGAACCTTATCTATAGCGGCGATCGACTCATAGGTTGGTGCAAATTTCTGGTCAATGATGATTGGACGCATCCGGATTCCAAACAGGATGTCTATCATGGAAGATAGAGTTGCTAAAGAGTCTGCGAACCTGTTGTTCTCTCTTGGAAGATGAGCAAAGTTTAACTTTTCAAACCAAGGAATTAACAAGTCCAAGGTCTGGTGATACATCATCATCTTTTCTTCTTTGACTTTCCAGTCTCCTTTCGCTTGAGACACAACAAGGTTTGAATCCCCGATGACGTCCAACCGTCTTGCTCCTAGTTCCAGGGCCGCTTCTAGACCAGCAATGCATGCCTCATATTCTGTTTCGTTGTTCGAGACTTTGAACCGGAGCTTGAAGGCTAGAGGGATACGGGAATTGTCGGGTGCTATCAGCAACACTCCTATCCCATACCCGTACTGATTTGACGCTCCGTCAAAGTACATCGTCCAATACTAGTCGTCGATATGCAAAATGGCTTCATCTGGGAATAAGTATTCAACTGCTTCACCTCCTTCCACTGGATGATCGGCTAAGAACTCTACCACTGCTCTTCCCTTGACTGACTTGCGCGTCACATATTTTAGGTCAAATTCAGAGAGCAACAGCAACCAACGAGCTAGCCTACCCGTAAGTGCGGTTTCTCGAAAAGATATTTGATGGGATCGAGTCGTGAAACCAACATTACGGAGTGAGCTAACAGGTAGTGCCGCAGCTTCCTAGTAGCCCATACCAAAGCTAAGCAAGCCTTCTCCAACGGTGTATAGCGAGTCTCATACTCTAGCATCTTCTTGCTCAGATAGTAGATGGCTCTCTCCACCTTGTCCTCTAACTCTTGTGCGAGCATACAGCCCATTGTGGTCTCAGTCACTGAAAGGTACAATATCAACAGTCTCCCCGGCTCCGGCGGTGACAACACGGGCGGGTTCTGTAAATATTCCTTGATCTGTTCAAAAGAAGCTTGGCATCGGCCGTCCCATTGGAATTTTTTGCCTTTCTTCAGGAGACCAAAAAGTGGTTCACAAGTCAAGGTTAATTTTGAGATAAACCGTCTTATGAATTGCACTTTACCCAGAAAGCCTCGCACCTCCTTTTCAGTCCTTGGTGGTGGCATTTCTAAGATGGCCTTGATTTTTGAAGGGTCGACCTCGATGCCCCTTTGTGTAATCAGAAATGCCAGCATTTTTCCCGTTGTAACACCGAACGTACACTTCTGAGGATTTAGCCGTAACCGAAATTCTCTAATCCTTTAAAAGAACTTTTGCAAGGCGGTGTAGTGGCCCTCTCTTTCTTTGGACTTGACAATCATGTCGTCCACATACACCTCAACCTCCTTGTGGATCATATCATGCAATATTGTAGTCGCGGCCCGTTGATATGTAGCTCCAGCATTCTTTAATCCAAACGGCATCACTCGGTAGCAGTAAGTCCCCCACGGGGTGGTGAAAGCAGTCTTTTCCCTATCATCTGGTGCCATCACTATCTGATTGTAACCTGAGAAGCCATCCATGAACGAAAGCAAAGCATGCCCCGCTGTGAAATCCACCAACTTGTCAATATGCGGCAAGGGAAAGTTGTCCTTCGGACTAGCTCTGTTCAAATCCCTAAAATCCACACATACTCGGATCCTACCATTCTTCTTCGGCACTGGAACAATGTTAGCCAACCAGGTCGGGTATTCGGATACCTGCAGGAAACCTGCGTCAATTTGCTTGGTGGCTTCTTCCTTAATCTTGAGGGCCCAATCCGGACGGATTCTTCTGAGTTTTTGTTTAACGAGTTGGGCCTCGGGGTCAAGAGGGATTCGGTGCTGTACAATCTCAGGATCAATTCTAGGCATGTCTTCATAGGACCACACGAAAACATCTTTGAAATCTTTTAATAAAGCGACTAAGCGTTCGCGTTCCTCCGAAGACAACGTGGACCCGATCTGGACCAGCAGCGGGTCCCCCTCAGTACCAATATTTACTATAATGATTTCATCAACTAGGGGTTTAACAAATCTTTCCTGCTCTTGTTCAATTAAGCGTTGCAAAACCGGAGGAACTTCGTCCTCGTCGTTTTCATCAAAATTTTGAAAGTCTGAGTTAATGCAATAAATCAAGGGCACAGAAAAGTACTCAGAAACCACAGCTACTTGATTCTCATTAAGTACATCCAAATCGTCCGATTCTTCGGTTACAACAGACTCAAAAGAGAAAGAAAAAGACGACCTGGACAAGACTGTGGCATCCGGGTTATCATCCCCAGGATTACCAAACTTAGACTCAGTCGAGCTGGAACCTGATTCCGCCTCACAAGACTCGGTGGAATCAGATTCTGGCTCACTACCTGACCCGGTGCTACTGGACAAAAATCCCTCTTCATACTGCCAAATGAGAGAGGGTGCGATGGATGCATCCAAAATAGTTACTGGCGGGTCCGCAGCCATTCCATTCCCGATCACGCATACCGAGAAGTTATCCCCCAAGCACTCCTGGTCGATCGGAGGATCTGAAAGTAGACACGCCAGCGCTACCCCCATTTCAAGTTCGGTGTCCTCAGACTACACTTTCTTACTCTGTTCAACCTCAGCTGATGGGTCTGTCTGCTCTTCGGCAACGTCATCCCCGGATAATTGCAGGTCGAAGAAGATCTCGAAACTTGGTACGCTCTTCCTCTCCGCGTTTAGCCACGGCTCTGGGAAGCCGCAAAATGGAAAGTCCTCCCCCTCCCGGACGAAGCGTCCGTTTAGGGTACCCTGGATGGGCCTATGCATCAGCTCAAAAGGCTTCTCGGCCTGTTTTGCTCTGGCTCTTCCAGCCATTTCCTTTCCCTTCCTTACCTAGTCCTCTTTGGTGGGAAGATATCCCAAGCCAAAGGTATGAGGGTTGTGTGGCACTTCGGCCAATGCTGCGACGCCCTTTCGGCCACTCCTTCCTAATCCCATCCCGGGGATGTGTTGTAGCTTGTTCATGAGGTATACAAATTGAGCACTAACATATACTCCCTCATTAACGGCCATGATATTCTGCACAACCCGGGCCTCAGCCAGAGTAAACCCTGATAAGAACACATCTTCCATGCCGTGCTCGATTTCCAAGACTGGTGTAGACACTTCTGGCGGTGGATGGATTGATGAATTCCTGAAAACAATGGCCACCCCCTTCTCGTGAGGGTACTTCAGCATTTGATGCAAAGTGGAAGAGACTGCCTTCACTTGGTGCAACCACAGTCGCCCCAAAAGTAGGTTAAAGGTCACGGGAACGTCCAAGACATGGAATTCAATGTTGTGTTGTCCTGGACCAACCTGGGTCTGAATTTTGACAGTCCCCATCACCTCCCTACTTGTATTATCATAGGCTCTGATCACTTGAGTAGTCGGCACGAAGTCCGCGGGCTTCAACCTGATCGCATATGCCGTTCTTGACGGGCATACATTAATGGCGGATCCCGTGTCGATAAGAACCACTGGCACCCACCTGCCTCTACATTCCAGGGAGATGTAAATGGGTTTGTTATGATTTGCACCCTCAGGCGGCAATTCTTTATCCGAAAAGGTTAGAGTCGGGGAACCTCCTCCTGGAAAGACCAGTCTAACCAACTACTCTGGTGTGGTATCTATAGAGAGTTTGGCCTTGTCCATAGCAGATAGGACAGCCTGTCTGTGCACTCGTGAAGCCATAAGCAGCCCCCAGATGGAGATGTCTGCTTGTATCTTCTTTAACTGTTTGAGTACAGCCTCCTCTTCAAGCTGTTTCTCCTTCTGTTTCTCAGCTTCTTTATCCTTCCCAGATGCCTCTGGCTGGTCCAGGTGCGGGGGCTTGAAATACCGCCCGCTTCTCATCATATGGTTGACCTCTTTGACATACCAGGTGTCGTCTGGCTGATGGTTTCCCCAATCTTCATCTGTGTGGGCAAGACATAAATCATCGTCCTCCCACCACATTCCATCGGCCGCCGACAGACACCTGTCTGGCTCTAGTATGTTTGTACTCTCAGTACTTTCAGCCCACGTGCCCACAGCATCTCCTGTCTTTGTGCACATAGCACTTTCGGTCCCCTCATGGACTTTGGCTTTCCAGATTTTCTCAAAATCCCAAATCTTTTCTTGTTCTACCTGCGTTAACGCAGTTTGTTGTTCATCTTTCCCTGCATTCATAATGCTCCTGTTCTGAGCGAAATTCTTCGTACCGGCGCTCTCCGACAATGTAATCTGACTTCCGGCCCTTCCGGCCACGACTAATATTCCTGCCCCTGCTGGGCTCTGTTCTAGTTGGGACTCTTCCACCACATCCGGTTGATCATCCAGCCATCCAGTGGCCTCTGCCGATTCCTCATAATCAAACCAGTTGACTGTCGCGCCCCCTGATTCTTGGTCATCGAAAAACTGTAGGTTGGCAAAGTCCTCATTCACAGCCGTCAAATCATTTGCCCCTTGCTCAAATCTATCCCCCTAGATCACACACAGCTCTTCCTTCTATGGCAATTCTATACCCAGCCCAATCTGGCCTGTTGACAAGATGTACTCACTTGGATCATAGACTTCCCCAGCAAAACTCTCAGACTGTTCAATCCCAGACTCAACAATTCCATTCTTTTCTGAGGTCTGCCCTGCCCCATCTTTAATGGTCACCACCGTCGGCTCTGGTTGGGTTATGGAGATGTCCATCATGCATAAAGAGTCGGTGCAGTCAGGAAGGAGCACCTCCGGCTTGGGTAGGTGGGATGGGGTGATATAGATACTAGGATCGCGAGATGCGACCCCAGTTTGGATAAAATTGATTCTATTGGGAGGGGGAGCTTGGTTATGCGGTGGGAGAGGATTGGTTGTGACATTGGGTTTGTCGGGAGGCACAATCACCTGCTTGTCAATAAGATCCTGGATCTTATGACGCAATCTAAAACAACGGTCGGTGTCGTGACCGTGTTGTTGGTGATACGCGTAGTATCTTGCTGGGTCATGAGAGGGAGGGAGTGGATTTGATAGTGGCCTCGGCTCCAAGGGCTTTAAATACTTTTTCCTGATTAATACCCCTAGAGCTTTGGACAGGGGCATGTATAAGGGTGTGAAGGTTCTTTGGCCTCTGGGTTGGTATTTGGTGGTCTGCGTGTTGCTTCCGGATGCACCGGAGAATGGCGTGGCTGCCATGGGTCTTGGAAGGTGAGGGGGAATGGTGGTGACCATGCTCACCTCTGAAGCTCTTGCAGTTGCAGCGCCACTCGGGCCTGCATTGTTGTTACGGTTGAAAGTCCTCCTTGGTTGCTCTCTATCTTGGTCGATCAGACCCTGTTTCATTACGTCTTCAATCTATACCCCCATCTCGTGCAGGTCTGAAATAATGGGGAAGGGGAGTACAATCATCTTTTGCATCAATTTTGGCTGGAGATTGCGCACAATCATCCTGTTCTGGTCTTTATCGGTGGGCCTTAAAGTCATCATCGAGGCCTTCGCCCTCCACCGGGTTACGAAATCCGAGAAACTCTCCTTCGGCTCCTGCCTTGTTGTTTCGAGATCACGAGTTGTAATCTCGATTTGGGTGTTGTAAGAGTATTGCGCAACAAAGGCTTCAGCCATTTCATCCCAACTCCGCTTGACATCATCCTCCAACTTTGCATACTAGATGGCAGCTACACCCGACAGGGTCCGGCCAAATAGTGAAAGCTTCTAGGGTCTAGTTAGGTCCATTGGCCGCAGTATATCTGAGAATAGCCGGAGGTGGACCATGGGATCCCCAGACCCGTCGAAGCGATCGATCTGCGGCATTTTAAATCTATCCGGTAGTGTCACGGCCACATTGGTATATCCGTCTTCGATATCCGGAATAGCCTTTACCCCTTGTGATTTTTTTAAAAAGCTTCTCGAGCTTGCTCAATTTCACTGCTGTTGGGTCTATTTCGAACTCGAAGGGAGAGTCCGGGTGGTTGATAGGCGTAGGCGCCTTGGATAGTTGAGGCAGAAGTGGGGGCGGAGCCGGCCCCGTTGGAAGGTCTGTGTCCTCCTTGGTGTTCTGGACATTTGGCAAGGTGTTCCGGGCATTTGGCAGGACATTCTGGACAGTTGGTGTCTGCTCTGGTAACAGGATCCCTGGTGGGAGAGGAACTGGATGTGAGGCTGACGCTTCGGCTTGCTGCTGGAGCCGGGTAATTAGCTCCGCCTGCTGGGCCATGATTGCGGCCTGCTATTTAGAGAACTCCGCTTGGCGGACAGCGTCCTCCTGCATTTGCTTCATGCTCTCTTGGAGCTGACGCATCATTTCCTCCATTCCGGCTACGCTCTGCTGATCCTACCGATTGACTGGTATGTGTATTTCTATGGCAGAAAATAAAACCTCAGCCCGACTGTTCACTGCTAGGGTAGACCACTGTTCTGGTAACCTCTGCTCAGACACATTGCATTTTCTTGGCCTTTTTCTGACAACTGGGGGTAGAGAATGAAACACTGGCTGTCCGTCAACCAGATCCTCGGATCAATTGAGTCGACGACCTCTTGTCCAGAGTGTTTGGGGAATATCTATTTAGCTAGAAGCAATTGTGCTAAAACTGTCCTAGCAAAAGACAAATAAAGCAATAAGGAAATAAATAACCAGATAAACGAACAACATAATAGCTTAAAATAAATACACAACACACAGCTGGGCATAACAACACACGGTCGATAAGCTGAATACACATTGTCCTCAAACATTGATCATTGTCCCTGAATCACTGTTCCCTAAGATTGAATCTGATACCCACGGATAACTGATTCTCAAACACTGACTGATGCCCGCAGGCCTGATACCCAAACTCATAAACTGATACATGCATTCGTATAGAGACGCACTCTAAAAGCACATAACAAATAAGTGAGAGCCAAAATACCCCTACGTTGGGGGAGGGTTTCCCTGTCCTATTTTGTCAGGAGCTAGGGTTTCACTATGCACGCAGCGTTTTCAAACAACCTATATCGGGTAAGCAACCTGTCTTAATTTGGAATGGTCACTATGGATTTCGATATGCACTAGGTCGAATGGTCAATAGGGTGCCTCGGTAAAACCGGGGTTTGTGTTCCCATACTGGCAGAGCCCATAACCGGTCAGCCTTATGGTCATGCCTTGACAAGACAAGCCTCCAGCAAACTGTTCAGGAATAGCAGATGGCAAACACGGTGTCCTAGGCGCACCAATGCACATGCAATGCAAAGAAACACACAAGTGTAGTCAAAACAAGATATCATGAGTTCGAGTCAAGTTCTCTAAGTTCCCTAGCGGAGTCGCCAGAAACTGTAGACGTCCCTGAACGCCCGGGAGGGATGGCTCCCCCGTTCCGTTCGTATTTGGGCTCACTACAGTTCAGGACTCTCAAATTGTCATGGTTCTAAATCTGAACCAAAGAGTCCAAATCCGACAAATCGTTTTGAGAAAATAGATTTTTTTGAAAGAAGTGTCAAATATGGACTGCTTTGCTAGATACAGAGTCGCCACCTAAATGTTTTTATTTTGGGGAAATTTAGGAAACCCTGACTCGTTTGCCTAAGGCCACGTGTCCGTCATCACCAAAGTTGCCTCGGCTCGGGAACTTGGGTACGATTGGGGAAGGTCACTTCGTGAGCACCCCTACTCGCCCGATCAAAGATTGGCCTCTACTAACCATGATATCTATTTTTGAAAACATTATGCGTTCTTATCCCTGTTATTAGCCTAGATTTACTATGTGATGCGCACAACATACAAGTATAGACTGGATCGCCTGAATTGGAACAAAACATTTCATGTTTGTTTGTTTGAAAATGGTTTGATGGTGCTACCCGCAAGTAGGCTAAGACGTGGATTTGCCACCCTCAGGTGGGCTTAGAAAACATGATTTTGCCACTATCTAGTGGGCTTAAAACACACATTTGATGAATTATTCCAATCCAAATAACCCAACCTTCACCTACAGGCATTCAGGCAGATATATCACATAAGCAATTAGCCTCATGGTAAGCATGCTATCATGGCAGTCACTCACACGCATGCAAGGATGCTAAAGCATAAAACTTACCGAGTACTCCAAGCCAAAACAGAAGCTAATTAGAAATCCATGCATGATCCTAATTATACAGAAATGCCTAATGCAACACATGCAAAAGTGCAACTATAGCAGGCTCGGCTATTCTAGACATGGCATATGAAATGCTACAGCTAACATGTATTCAACTTGGAATTAAAAATACAATGCAGTTAATATGATGCACCAAGCCCAGTGCATGCAAGACAGATGAAATGAATGCAAACATGCTATCATACTGTATGCTAATTGAAACATGCCCTAATCTAACCATCATAAGCGGGTAAATAAAAGGGAGAAAGACGTGGGATTGGAAGACATACATCACACACACGCACACTTATTACAGTTGTGCCATCACGCAGAGGGTCCGAATAAATAATATACAGTCTCAAATGAATAATTACAGTCCAAATATGTATAAAATCCTAATTAATTAACAAATTAAATTAGGAAAGCAATAAATTGGCATGCAAGCCAGGGACTGCCTCAAATCTGCTCCGGATGATGAATGATGCATGCTCCGGTTGCTTTTGTCGGAAAATCCCTTGTGATGTCCCGGTTTGCCTCTGTATGCAATTGTTCTTGGAATGCGTGCCAAGCTCCGGAAGGCTGCCGATTTCTGATTTGCTGCAACAGAGAGCAACAAAGGGGCATGGCAAAGTATTTTCACATATGTATGCATGACTACTCTTCGCGAAGTGTAGTCCTCGATCCTCGTGCCACCAATCACGCATATTGATGCATGATGGCCGAGGAGTCGAATTGTACGACTCAATATGAAATGAATGCACATATAAACACAACAAGACCTAAACTCCATCATGGATAATCCGGAGTGTCGGTGACTAGGAATTGAGACACGTTCCGTCACTTGAAGTACGAAACGTCCCTCGTTTCCCGTGCTCGGGCTAACTCCTATCCCAAGCACAATGCAATATGCATGACATGCATGAATGCAACTAATATACAACCTAGCATGCACAATGTTATGAGATGGTATACACAATGCACGATGTAACAAGGCATACACAATGCTCTAACATACAACCTAGCATACGCAATGCTATGAATTGAAATGGCATACACAATGCATAATGGACTTACACCAACGTGAATGGACCTCAGCCACACACACATCAGTAGCCAAGAGATGAAAATGAGACACTCGAAATGCGTGCACACATGTACGCAAACCGAGGACCAAGCCTAAGGCATCAAATGCCACTCTACCCAAAGCATGGCAAGGCATGGAACATGATATGCAGACATGCAAATTTCAGCACTGAAATATGATACAAAATGGCCCCGAAACATGGAAACATGGCACCCGATGCATGGAATGAACCCCGAAATTCGAAACTAGGCACATGGAATGACTTATAGATATACAAAGCATGCATTATTTGATCATGAAGCATGAAGATAGATTCAAGACAGTCCCAAAACATGCATATTTCCAGTTTATAACAAGTCTCAAAAATGAGCACAAATAGGGCTAATCTATCATGCAAAAATGGCCCTAAAAGAGAGATTAAACACAAAGAGACAGAAGCTGGCCCCAAATGGCAAAGAGCCCTTCAAAAAATTTGAATAGGGGCTCAAAAAAAGGCACTTTACAGTTTACGTCAAGCCACGAAAACAATCACAAATAAGGCCAAACTATCATGCAAGAAAAGGCCTAAAAGAGGGGTAAAGAGACAAGTGGCAGCTTCTGTTCTCAAACAGAGGAGAGCCCTTCAACAAAGTTGAAGAAGGACTCAAAATAAGATATTTCACAGTTTATGGAAAAGTCCAAAACAGCTCGCAGATAAGCCTAAAATACTATGCAAAAATTGGCCTAAAAGAGAGATAAAGAGGCAAGTGATAGTAGGAGACCTCAAACGGAAGAGAGCCCTTCAACAATGTTTAAGAGGGGCTCAAAAAAAGTTATTTTACAGTTTATGGAAAAGTCCAAAACAACTCACAAATAGGCCTAAAATACTATGCAAAAATTGGCCTAAAAGAGAGTTTAAAAACAAAGGGTGAGGAGGGGACCTCAAACAGAGAAAGACCCTTAATCAAACATGGAGATGAGCACAAAATATGACTATTTACAGTTTGGGTCGGATCCCAAAAATGCTAGCAAGTATGGCTTAGATACAAAGCAAAATAAGGCATAAAAGAGGGAAAATGGGACTCACCCTTGTAGACCAATGGACCAGCAGCTCTTGGACCAATTTTGGGAGCTCTTCACCTCTGGAAAGAAGCCTCAAGTTGCTGGAATGGAGGATGGAGGCCTTGTGCTATGAGGTGTAGGGTAAATGGTATAGGATTAAGGGTGTTTTGGTGCTTGGAGTAGAGAGAGAGGGAGATTTAATGCAAGAGCTCCAAACCAATTCTTGTAACCCTCTAAAATGCAGCTGGGGGTGCTGGTTATATAGGCAAAGGAATGGAGGAAAGGGGGGGAAAATCAAATTCAAATTTCCCCCCCAAAAGACCCCCCTCGGATACAGGATCTGGGGGGAAACAAAGGGTGTAGCTGTAAGTAACCAGGTGAGAGGATCACGGCCGGCCAGGTTCAGAAGGTTCAGGGTGCCGGCCGACCACCTCCCATGGCCGGCCGACCAAGGGTCAAAAAGGTCAAGCACAATTACTGGTCGGCCACCTCAAAAAGGTGGCCTCCCATGTATGCACAACACAACTATGTGGTTGAAACCCAGAAAAAGTGAACCAGGAGAGAGAAAAGGCCATTTTTTAGAGGGGGTCAAAAGGGTCAGGCACAATTACTGGTCGGCCACCAAATATTGGTGGCCTCCCAGGTGTGTACATCACAAATATGGGGTTTAGGGTTCAAGAAAGTGGCTCCGGGGTGGTCAACATTGGCTTTCAAGTGAGGAAAACGGGCGTCGGAGAGCAATGAAGAAATAAAGATGGCTTTTCAGAACAATTTCTGGCCTCCCACCCTCCTACAAGCTTCCTAACTATGAAAATAAGGTCTCCACCAAAAATGAACCAAAACGGATGCAAAACGGAGGTTCGGGAACCGAAACGCGCGGCCTGAGGCCCCGAAAATGGACTGTTAAGCACCGGAGGTGGTATTCGACCACGAAGTTGGTCTCTCGGGCCACAGTGTCCCCCAAAAGGGAGTAAATAAGGTGTATACCAGAAACCGGAGCAAACGGAGGTGGTTAGGTGGTCCCAAGCAGAGGCACACTGTCGTCGGCTCCGAAAAATCGAAAACTGGGCTGCCTACGGGAAAAATGGCCTACGACCACGAAACGTAGTCTACGGCCACTGAGAGATGGTCTACGAGACCTCTCCCTCCCTTTAGGAAGAGAAAACAGAGAAAATAGAGCCTGGTTCGCAAACCGAGGCAAGGCACGAAAGAGTCCGGAAGTCTGGTGGCAAGGCTTGCAGCCGGGACTCTGAACCTTCTGAACGTGCACAATATGCAATATCACCGAGCGCTCAACTGGTGACGTCTGAGTCTTAAGGTTGGTCAAAAATGGGGTGTCTACAGCATTTTAGCCTACTTACGAGTAGCAAACTTCAAATCATTTCCAAACAAACGGATATGCGATGCTTTGTTCCAAATTAGGCGATCTAGTCTATACTTGTATGTTGTGCGCATCACATAGTAATTCTAGGTTTAATAACTGGAATAAGAACACGTGTTTTCAAAAACTAGATATCATGTTTAGTAGTGGCCGATCTTTGATTGGGCGAGCGGGGGTGCTCATAGATGACCTTTCCCAATCGTACCCAAGTTCCCAAGCCGAGGCAACTTTGGTGATGACGGACACGTGGCCTGCACGAGTCAGGGTTTCCTAAATTTTCCTAAAAAATAAAATATTTAGATGGTGACTCTGTATCTAGCAAAGCAGTCCATGTTTGGCACTTCTTTACAAAAATCAGTTTTCCAAAATGATTTGCCGGATTTGGACTCTTTGGTGATTTATCGGTCTTGCATTGTACTTTACAAGACTAGATTCAGGACCGTGACATTTGAGTCCGAACTGTAGCACGAAGCCCAAGGGCGCGTCTACAGTTTCTGGCAACTCCGCTGGGGAATTAGAGAACTGGACTCGAACTCATGATATCTTGTTTTGATTACACTTATGTGTCTCTTTGCATTACATTTGCATTGGTGCGCCTAGGACACCGTGTTTGCCGTATGCTATTCCTGAACGGTTTGCCGAAGGCTTGCTTTGAAAAGCGTGCCATAAGGCTGATCGGTTGCGGGCTCTGCCGCGACGGGAACACAAACCCTGATTTTACCGGGGCACCCCTTTTGACCATTCGACCTAGTGCATATTCAGAATCCATAGTGACTATTCCAAACTAGGACAGGTTGCTTACCCGATTGTCGGTTGTTTGAAGCCGCTGTGTGCATAGTGAAACCCTAGCTCTTGACAAAATAGGACAGGGAAACCCTACCCGAACATAGGGGTGTTTTGGCTCTCATTTGCTTGCTATGTGCTTTTTGAGTTGGCCTCTACAAGGATGCATATATCAGTTTGCAAGTCTGGGTATCAGGTCTGCGGACATCAGTATTTTGGGAAACAGTTATATCTGCGGGTATCAGATTCAGTTTTGGGACAGTAATTTGGGGAATAGTGATCAGTGATCGAATACAGTTATTCAGCTATGTCCATGTCTGTTCTGGTGAAATTGGGTTGAGATGCTACCTGTTTTTTCTTTCAAGGTTCAGAGATTCGGTTCAGAATAGCCAGTGTTCTCCTCTATTGAGGCAAAGCAGGAAACGGCTCATCAATTCATCAGATCCGTCAGTCACCAGTTACATCACCTCCGTTCAGTTCAGCGGACTTATGATGGCACAAAATCCAGAGGAAATTGTGGTGTGAGACCGATGTTGAGGTATCACACCCGCCCAGGTCACCTGCCGCACATCCGATCTGGGAATCCCAATTATTTCAAGCCCGTGAGCCCACAACCTTTGAGCTGATGGGAATGATTGGCGACCTTCAAAGATTTGTGGCTGATCTCGCCTACGGAATTTCGGCTCTGCCACCAACTGCATCGTATGCCGGGAACTTCGTGCCGCAGGAGCCCCTACTACTGGGGCGAATTGTAATTGAGCTCAGCCAACCTGAAGCTGTCCCAAGCTCCGGCAATGACATATCGACGACAACGGGGCTTCACACTGAAGTAGCAACCCAAACCGTCCACCAAGCTGAGGCTAGTGGAAAGAACAAGGTGAAGGTAGACACTGATCCCTATAAACAACTCTAGCAGGCTGTTGAGGCTCTGAAAGCCGGAGGGTTGAATAAGCAGCAAGTACTCGCAGTTGTGGCTAAGACTATGAATGACACTTTCCCCACTCAGACCGAGGGCAGTTCAAGCCAAGGGGAAAATCGAGAGAAGGGTCATCATACCAGAACCATTACCTCAAACCTTAATTCTACACCCAGAAAAAATCAACAAGCTAAGGCAGCACCTGCCGATCCCTTTACTAGTGCGTCCAGCAAAAGTCTACAAGCCTCGAAGTATCTACCCCGAGGTCGTAGGGTATTCCATGCCCTCTATATGCCTTTGTCAAGGGCGTTTCAGATCCTTGCTGAAAAGGGGCAACTCAAACCCCTTGAACCTCGGCCTCTCCCTAGTCGTCTTCCAGCTGGTCATGACGCTACCCAGTACTGTGTGTACCATCAACAGATCGGTCACACCACCGACAACTGCTTCCGTCTTCGCCATGAAGTGCAGGATCTGTTTGACAACGAGGTCATTCTCCCACCAAGCTCAGCAAAGTCTGTCATCATTGAGTTTATGGACTTCGAGGATAATACAAGTATGTGATTAGGGGTTGGTCCACCTGCGGGCGGCGCTCGGTTTACTCCAGATGTGGCGTTTGGCACGCACTATTTTGAGCATTTATGAATGCTAATTTTTTGTAGTTTCTGACTTGGGTGTTGAGTTAGTTCTGTGATTTTGTTTTGAGTCTGTCTTTTTGGTTAAAGGTATGTCTTGTTGTATCGAGTTAGTCATGTTGTGCAGAAGTTGAGTGATTCCGGGGTATTACCTCGGATGTCACTATTTTGTTTTGCGTTTGTCTTTTCGCTTTCTTTTTGAGTCTGTTTTTGTCATGGAGCTAGTTACACTAGAATATCTGAATGAAGCAGCAGTGGTTTTCATGTTTTTGCACTTATTTCTACTTTGAGCCTGTTGTGCTAGCAAGTTTAGAATGAAACGGCAGTGCATTTTCACCTACTTCTTCTGTGCCTTTAAGTCATTGCATTGACCTAAGTTTTTCAAAACTTTTTGAACAATGTATTGAAAACAAAGAGGGAGGGAATTCCTCGGGATTTGCAAAAATTTGATCAATTGAGAGAAAGAGAGGCATGCTAAGCCCTTAATGATTGAGATCATGCTTGTTAATGTGAGTACTGAGAAGGATCCTGGCTTGATCCAGATTGGTTCCGCATTGTCTTCAGCGCGAGCGATTTGTCGCTTTCTTAAAAGATTTCAAAAAACATTTTGCGCGGTCCTACGAAGACCTGTGTGGAATCGCTCTTGAGATTGTGCAGCCTAGGATCGCTCTCAGCTTTGAGACTTGACCCCTTTGCTTTCAAACCTTGAACCTTAATTCAGAATGTTCAACGGTCAACCACAAAGGAGACCCGACAGGCCAGATTCGAAGCAGCCCTCGAACTAGGGGCAAGAAAAGTCAGATCAAGAAAATCAAATTAATCAAAGGAAGCTTGCAAAGCTAGATCAGAACACCCCTCGAACTAGGGGCAAAAATGTCCGATGTGTTCGAAGAGCCGAAGATGGATCATTATGCAAATCAACAAAGATCGGCAAGAATGCCAAATCCTAGAAGGGAGAAAAGAAGAAAGTATTGCTGAATGACAACCGAGTTCCTATCCACATCATTAGGGGCAAATTCAATCCCCATTAGATGGACTCCTACATCATTAGCGAACAACACTCACTCTCCTAGATTCAAAGGGCTTCGAGATCTCAAAACCATTTGACATGGACAAAGCTACACTTTTACCCTTGAGAGGCTCGCTGGGCCGAAAACCCGGAAAGGCGACCTAGGCAAAAGTTAGAGCAAAGAAAAGTACAAAAGGAAAGAAAAAGAAAAAATGCAAAGAATGAAAAATTCTGAACAAAGAAAAGAAGAAAAGAATGAAAAGAAAAGAAAAACAAAGCTCGCAAGGTTGAAAACCCGGAAGGGCGGCCTTGGCAAAAGTTAGAGCGCAAAAGGACAGGTTAATACCCGAGTGTACCTTAACCCGAACTATGTAAGGCTTGATTCCCATGTTTGGGATACGTAGGCAACTTCATTCTGAAGTCCAGCCACAAACACTGCCAAATTGACCGTGTCAATATAATGGTTTTGATTATCTATGCCTTCTCTGTATCCGAGAGTTCGGTTGTGGTCGTCACTTTGAAGACTGATTACAATGCGTTGTGGTGCCATTCAAATAAGGGGCAACTTTCCGTTGCTGTGCAGTGCCCTTTAGACAAGGGGCAATTTTCCATTGTTTTGGATCTGAGGTTGTGCATCTCAAGGGTAAGTTCTGTGCTCATTGAGCAGTGGCCGTTTGCAAAAACAGTTTTTGAGAATTTTTACTGAGGTTGACTAATTTTCTTGAAAATTATCCCATTTTTCCAAAACTGGACCATTTTCTTGGACCCAAAAAGGAAAATTTTCAATGCTCACAATCTGACTTGCATGATTTTGAATCAGAAAATCGAACAAGCATGTTAAACTAACTCTCATGTTGGTCAAAATTGTTTTAGTAGAAAACCAAAACAAAAAATTGTCAAAATGATGAATTAGGGGCACGGTTGAGTCAGGCTTCCTATCTTTACCCCATCGTCAACATACTTGCTAGAAAGGGCACTCTACCTACCAGAAAGGGTTGACAGCTAAAGCTGTCAATAAACGGGCTGAAAACTCTCTCACCCTCCGAGCAGCGAGGTATCAAGCCAAGTGCGAAGCACGACCGAGAATGGATTAAGATATTCAACTCCTTAGTTTGGACAAATCTAATCACATCCAAACTCCCCAGCAGAACATCATCAACCGATGTCAGCTGTAGATTTGCTACACACCCAGTTGTAGCGCAACCCCTCTATGGGAAAGTTCACTGTTGTGAACAGAAGAAAGAGAATCTAGCAGAATGCTAAGGGCAATAGTCCGCAACCTCCTGTTTATCCATCAACCACCCATGGGAGGGATAAAAATGAGAGATTGAAGAATAGAGAGATGTGCGCTGACATAAAAAGTGAGAAAAGGGCATTTTTAGAAAAACAGAGCCTGAGTGCCGAGCAATGTGAGAATCACAAATGAGAAAGGGTGGGAAACAATACTTGGAGAAACTGGCTCCTTGCGTACTGAGAGGTCTCTCGCTTTTGTAACACGTCTGTGTGTCGTGTCTTTTGTTTTGTTTATCTCGATTCTTACTTTGAGTCATTCCGAGTGTGTCTCGATGTTGTAGACACCCCATTTTTGACTGCCCTTAAGACTTGGGCACCACTGATGGTTTGCTTGGCGGAGAAAGGTGTGCAGGGCAAATGTTCAGTTTCTTCGGCAAGGAGAGAGGCAAATCCTTCAAAACACTTTGTTTAGGGGTTCAGAGTTGAAGAAGAGAGGAAAGGAGAGGAGAAAACTAGTTTGGGAAAAGTTCGGCATGAATCCGGGTAGAAGCGAGTTGAGCAGCCCTCGCTGAATTGGGCTTATCTATCTGTACACTTGGAGTTTAGCTATGAGGCCACCACCGTCGGAAAGCTTACTTCCGGGGCTTCATTTTTCACTCAAGAATCTCTTAAAGCCACGTCCGGGTGGGGGAGATATGATTGGTTGAAGTTGGGTATCATCCCGGTTGGATCGAATCTGCGCGGCTTCACCAAAATGGGCATAACTTTTTTCACAGGAGGAATTTTAATGCAAGGTTTGCGCCATTGGAAAGCTAACTTCCGGGGCTTCAATTTGAACACCAACCGGCCATTTTTTGACCTTACCGGCCATCCACCGGCACTATATTTATCCGGCCGGCAATTTATTGTGCCGACCGGCACTTTATTTTGCTGACCGGCAATTTTTGCTAGCCGACGACCTTCCGGAGCATTCTGCAGATTGAGTGGATTCCAGCTGTGCCAGCTGGAATGCACAGAATCGATCCCCCACGCACATGTGTGTTTGTTTTGCACCTTGTGAGTCTTTGAACCCCTTAACCTTCTAGAAGCTTGAACCCTTTGGCCAAGCTTCTTGGAGAAGCTTGGCCAGCTGTTTTAGCTTCCTCTAGAAGCCTTGCACCCCCCTTGAACCCCTTTGACCCTTTCCCTTTACTTAGCTTGTAAGTTAAGTGCTTCCCTTGCCTTATATAAGCACCATTCCTCTCCCTTTGTCTAGGTTGGGATGGTTTGAGGCAAAAAAACCAGAGATATACCATGTATATCTGATATACATACATACAACCCTCAATCTCTCTCCATATCTCTCTCATTCAACCATCAAACACCCTTGTTCTTGGGCCATTTCTTCATCAACTCATAGCACAAGGCATCCAACGCCCATTCCAGCAGCTTGAGGCTGTCCTCCAGAGGTTAAAAGCTCCCAAACTCGGTCCAAAGGTTGCTAAAGATTGGTTCTACAAGGGTGAGTCCCACTTTCCCTCTTTTGTGCATTTTCTTGGCCTATATCTTAGCCCCTTGTGGTTACATCTTTGGGCTCCGACCCAAACTTCAAATCATCATATTTTGAGGTCCTCTTCATGTTTGATTGAGGACCTCTTGCTGTTTGAGGACAGTAGCTAGCACTTCCTTCATTAGCCCTCTTTATGCCATAATTTTGCATAATATTTTGGGCTTGTGTGTGATCTGTTTTGAGGCATGTTATAAACTGTGAAGTTGCTTATTTTGAGCCCTTCTTCAACATTGAAGAAGGGCTCAACACTATTTGGATACTCTATGTGCTACTTTCTTTGAAATCCATGTGTTAGCCCCGTTTTTGTATGCCATTTTAGCCCTATCTTTGCTTGCTGTTTAGCCATGTCATAAACTGTAAAAATGCTTGTCTCAGAGCTGTCTTGCTTCTGTCTTCATGCTCCATGTCCATATTATGCATGCTTTGTATAGCTGTAAGCCATTTCATGTGCCTAATTTTGCATTTCGGGATTCATTCCATGCGTTGAGTGTCGTTTCGTTATGTTTCGGGGCTGTTTTGCATCACCTATCGCCTCTGAAATTTGCATGAAAATTGTCCATGTTTGTGCCTTTCAAATGCGTCGAAAAGTTGCTTCATTATGCTTAAGTCTTGGACCATGTATCTATGCATGTTTGCATGTCATTTGCCTCCATGCACTTAGCATTTTGGCCACTATTTTGGGCCTAAATAGAGCTGCCTAATTCATGTTTAAGACCATCCTTGGCTTATTTGCATGCATCATCTTGCATGTTTGCTTGTATCGGCATGTTGCATCCTTAGCTCGTATGCCTAAGTTGCATTGCATCTTGCATGCATCACCTTGCCTCTTGAGATGAGTATGATAGAGGTTAGGCCTCCTTGTGTGTTTATTTGGCTTGCATGCATTTTGAAATTGAAGTTGCACACTTGATTCTTTGGGCCATCATGCATGGAAATGCGTGATTGGTGGTCCGAGAATCGGGGCACATCCTCCTTTGAGTCATTAACATGATAAGGAATGTGATGGGTGCATAAATTGCTTGAACTGCATTGCCATGCAAGATTTTGCCTTCTGCTGCTGTGAGTTGCAGGTTCTGCAGGAATTTATTGCCGGCCGGCAGTATTTAGTGCCGACCGGCAGTCAATCGATGGCCGGTGGATCTATTTTGTGCCGGTGACTAAATGATACTGCCGGTGGAAATTCTGCTCAGCCGATGATAGTGTCCTGAAAGGCATCCCTAAGACTTTGGCAGTTTTCAGAAGAGCAGAGCAGGGAAAACAGAGGCAAACTATGCATGGCAGTGCGATTTCGAGCCAGTCCCGAGCATGTGTTGCATCTGGCCCTCGCCCCGAGGCGGTTTACTTCTTTTCTTTAGTTTAGTTAATTTGTTAATTAATTAAGCAATTTGTAATATTTAATTAGCTTGCGTAGTTAATTAATTTGTATTATTATTTAGGTCCCTCCGAGCGAGGGCAAACTTGTAATAAGTGTGGGTGCGTGTGTGTATGTCTTCCAACCCCCACTTCTTTCTCCCTTTTATTTACCTGCTTATGATGGTAGATTAGGGCACATTTATTTTAGCATACCTTATGCTATGCATGCGTGCATTCATGCATTTGTTGACATGCACCGGGCTCGGTACATCATACAAACTACATTGTACTTTTCAATCCCAAATTGAATACATGTTACTTGTAGCATTTCATATGCCATTTTAGGGTTAGCCGAGCCTGTTTAGATTGCATCTTTGCATGCGTTGCATTAGCCATTTTTAACATGAACTAGGATCATGCATATGATTACTGACTAGTTTCTGTTTTGGCTCGGAGTACTAGGTAAGCTTTTATGCTTTAGCATATCGCATGCGTGTGAATATTGCCATGATAGCATGATTACCATGAGGCTAGCTGCTTATGTGATATAACTGCTTGAATGCCTGTGGATGGAGGTTGAATTACCTAAATTGGAATAATGCATTAAAATTGTGAGTTTTAAGCCCACTAGATAGTGGCAAAATCATCTTTTCTAAAAGCCCACTTGAGGGTGGCAAAATCTGCATTTTAGCCTACTTGCGAGTAGCAAACCATTTTCAAAACAAACATGAAATGTTTTGTTCCAATTTGGGCGATTTGGTCTATATTTGTTTGTTGCGCGCATAACATAGTAATTCTAGGCTAACAATTGGTTTAAGAACACATAAAGTTTTCAAAAACAGATATCACGGTTAGTAGAGGCCGGTCTTCGGACCGGGCGAAAGGGGGTGCTCATAGCTGACCTTCCCCGATCGTACCCAAGCTCCCGAGCCGAGACAACTCCGGTGATGACGGACATGTGGCCTTCGGCACCGAGTCAGGGTTTCCTAAATTTCCCCATTTTAAAAATATTTAGGTGGCGACTCTGTATCTGGCAAAGCAGTCCATGTTTGGCACTACTTTTTCAAAAATCTGTTTCTCAAAACGATTTGCCAGATTTGGACTCTTTGGTTCAAGATTAAGAACCGCGACACAAAATCGAGAGTCCGAACTGTAGCGAGGTCCCCCACGGACTTGTTACAGATGTGTTTAGGTTGTTTACCTTTTTTGTTTTCCATTGTTGAGTCTTTTTCCCTGTGTTCAGTCATAGGCTCAATAGTCGGTTAAAAACTAATTTCAAAATGATTTTTTTTTGCGCTCAGAGTGCTGTGCCATTCTCCACATTTGCGCAAAGCAGAATTTGTCCTTTCATAAAACTGCAGGGTTTGACCCAGTTCATGTGAGAACAATGGAACCAGGACCTATCTGAAGCTGTATAGGTTCCAGGCTGCAAAACAAAAGAAAAGAGAGAAAATTTAGAGCATATGTTTTTGTTTCAACTTCTGCAAGTTCCGTCACTATATCCAGTATCTTCAGAATGAGCTGTCTTCAGAATGAGCAGTGTGCTGTATGAACCGTGTATTTAGAATGAACAGAATACTGTGTTGACTGTTTCAAAGCTAGAATGACAAGCAGATGTGCTCTCCCTGAGGACCATTCCCCGCCAGAGTTACTTTGACTTTGCAATGAGGGAAAGTTGTGAGTGTGATCAGGAAGAAAAGTGGCATCCGTGGTTTCCCCAGCAGATGTCGCTCCTTGTCAGTATTTCAGAACCTTTTTGTACTATGAGTTGAAGGTTAGTGTTTGAAGAACACAGAGGAGGATCCCCGTTGGAGTAGAGCGGTTCACCGCCACTCACCTCGTGAGGTGCTTTCTAAAGCACCGTTTTATTTATTGCATTCCTTAAACATCATGCATTGTATTGCATTCAACCTATCTTGTTTCTTTCTCATTCATGCACGGTCTTGTATGTACCGTTCATTTAGACAAGTTCCGGTTCAGTTTGACTGATACCTTTCTTCTCTTGCGTGTGATACGCTAAGAAATTTACCTTTCCTCTCTCACGTGTGATACGCTGAGAGATTTTCTCTTTCTTCTCTTGCGTGTGATACGCTGAGAATTTTTTTTTTTCGCGTGTGATACGCTGAGAAGGTTCTTATTTTTCCGAGACACGGGGATACGTCCCTATGTCTCTTCTTCTTTTTTGAAACACGGGGTTGTCTCCCTTTGTTTCTCCTTCTCTAGTTACGAGCATTTGGAATACGTTCCAATGCTCGCGCCATTTCCGAAACACGGGAATACGTCCTTATGTTTCCTTCTTTTTCCAAGACACGGGGATACATCCCTATGTCTCTTCTTCTTTTTGAAACACGACATTGTCTCCCTTTGTTTCTCCTTCTCTGCTTTAGGGCATTTGGAATACATTCCAATGCTTGTACCATTTCGAAACAGCCGGGATATGTCCCTATGTTTCTCTTTTTGTTCCTTCCTCACACGATTGCAGCGTGTTTGGAATTGTTTACCTCTTCTCACGAATTCAACATGGTTAGAGTTTTGTTTCTTCCTCATATGATTTCAGCGTGTTTGGAATTTATCTCAGGTTGCGCTGTATATGCGCCTGATTGTTTGTTTTTAGACCTCTTCTCACGATTTCAGTGTGGTTAGAGTTTTGTTTCCTCACATGATTACGACATGTTTGGAATTTATCTCAGGTTGCGTTGTATACGCTCCTGATTGTTTGTTTTTGGACCTCCTCTCATGGTTCCAGCATGGTTGGAGTTTCTCGCCCTTTTTGCACTTACCTTACTATCATCTCACCTGCACCTGTTAGTGCATTGTTCGTGCTATTTTGCGCATCGTACTGTTTTGTACATTGCATTTCATTCGCGTTATTTTGCGCATCGCGCTATCTTGCACACCTTTCTTCCACTTGTCAGTACATTGCATTGCGTTGTTTCGCACCTTCTGTAACTCGCATTGTTTCGCATTTCTATACCTTGCGCTGTTACGCATACTATCTTTACTTGCGCTGTCACGCACGCACCTCTATTCTGCGCTGTCACGCACTTCCCTTTGACTTGTGCTGTCATGCATGTTTTACTTGCGTTGTCACGCACTTTTCACTTGCATTGTTATGCATGATTCTAACAATATTGTACTTGTTGAGTTTCTTTCTCTTATAGGCACGATATTTTATGAACGGTTCATTTGGAGTCGGCACAACCAGACGAACCGGACGGTATTGTATGCACTCCACGATAGACGTGGTGAGAATTGCATAATTTTCTTACATTCTTTATGTTGAAATATGTAGGACTATTTTTCATTCGCTTAAAATGTTGCATTTATTTTGCATAACTGCTTTATTACAGTTTTTCTTTGCATAATCATAAGTTATGCTCTTGCATCTTGCATATCATTTGCATTATGCCCCAGCCTACGGGCGCATCTCTGCATGCTTATATTGAATGTCTGCCTGAGTCTTCGGCCTTGTTAAAAATGGGTCGTTTCTGGGCTTTGACACTTACTCCCGTCACTTTGTGACTTTCGAGTTCTGTCAAAGAGGGGCAACCGTAGACACCCCATTTTTGACCATCCTCAAAACTCGGTTGTGCTTTCAGGTACATCTGGACACAAGTTCGATTGCCCATTGGGCATTTGACTTTCACGGCGGAACGTCACAAGTTCGAGCTTTCCAAACCCTGTATCCTTTCTGCCCCATTCTTGGACCATGACTTGGTCCTTTCGGCATCTCTCTCCTGGTGCACTACCGGCCATGGTCTGGCATTGCCGGCCATGGATTTGTTTCTGCCGGCCAATGAGTGAGCTTGCCGGCCATCAATGAGCCACTGCCGGCCATCACTAATGGCTGGCAGAACCCCTGTCTCAGCTGGTTTTACTTCAGATCTTTTGACCCAGCTGGAATCCTTTATCTACCCTCCATACACGTGTATAGAGGGATGGAGCTCTTGCCAAGCTTCTTGAAGAAGCTTTGCATTACTTTTCTTCTATATAAGGAGAGAGCTTCTCTCCTTAGCAGAGGTTCAGCTCTTTAGAGAAGAAATATCCCTCTCTCTCTCTCTATTTTGTTGTATATTTGTGCCTTGAAGTCCATTTTCCTTGCACTTCTACACTACAACACATAGAGATACACCACCACCATTGGATTGAGGTTCTTGGGAGGACTTCTTGAGCTCTGAAAGTGAGGTTTTATCCCCTGAAGTTGTTGGTTTCGAAGTTGGACTTCAAGGGTGAGTATTTTCCCCATTTTAGCACTTTTTTGTATCTCATTTTGGCCATTCTTGCATATTGATTTAGGCCTTGCTTTCAACTGAAAAAAAAGTCTTGTTTTTAAGTACTTTTGGTGGTTGTTTAAGGTCTTTTGGCTATTAAGGGTCTTCAACCCTCTTGTTGGCCTTGTTTGGCCTTGTTTTGAGCCATACCTTAAGGCCTCTGAGCTAGCCTTGGTTTGGCCTTCTAACCACTAAAATCCAGTGGATTTTCAGTGGTAGGCATGTGGTTTTGAGGCCTCAAATCAGAGGGGGTGGTCCCCTCTCTTTTGGTTCTTGTTTGCTTACATTATTGGCCTTCCAAAGGAGCATGCCTCTATGTATTTTTGAGGCTTGGTTCAGGCCCTTTTTTTGTGACTTTTAGGACCTGCCTTGGCTCTGTCCATGGCTGGTTTGGTCATATTTTGCATGCATCTTGTATGTGTAGTGTAATCCCATTTGTAGCTCAGCAAGTAGCATGCTTTCCTAGCTTGTGTTGAGTCCATTTCAGTAGGTTTTCGGTGATGTTTTACCATGCCTTAGATCTTTTTTGGGTTGGTTTGTCACTCCATGCATGTGCAATACACTTGTAGTGTAAATCTCATAAACTAGCTTCATATGCTTCTTACTTTAACATGTCATCCTAGCTTATGTTCAGTCCATTTTAGCATGTATTTGGTCATCATTTGGCATGTCATGACTCTATCTGTTGCTGGTTTGGTCGTATTTTGCATGCTCCATATACTTGTACAACAAATCTTGCTTACTAGCTTCATGTGCATGATGTTTTGACTCATCATCCTAGCATGTTTTGGCTTTGCTCCAGCATGATTTTGTCCTTGTTTTAGGCTGTCCTAGGACTGTCTTGGGCTTCCATGGACATATCACTCTTGCTTTGTATAGCTATAGTGTAAATGCTTAGGCTAGTGTTGGGTTTTGAAGCCCCTACCATGCCATACATGTGATGTTTGCATGCTTTGCCATCATTTCAAATGTTATTTCAGTCCATGAAATGTGGTCATACACTTGCATTTGACATGCTTTTAATGCCTTGGAGGTTTGGCTCTTTATGCCTCAAGAATGAACTTTTGTGCATGCCATTAAGCCTAAGCCCTTGACTCATCATTTCAGTGCATTTTTGGTCTTGTTATACCATGATATAACTCTGTTTTATGCTGTCCAAGTCATGCCATGTTTGGTTTCAATAGGTGTAGTGCATTGCCTCTTTTGTAGCCTTGCGTGCTCCATGTTTTTGGCCTTGTGTTCTAGCTTGTGTTGGCTAGCTTCGAGCTTGTTTTTGGTCTTGTTCAGACCTGCCTTGGGACTGTTTTAGGTTCCCTTAGCCCTTTGGGGCTTGCCTTGCATGGCCATGGCTTAAGTCCCTTTGCTAGTTCTTAGCTTTGAGCTTTCTAACATGCTATGCTTGCATTGTTTAGTGTGATTTGGCATCATTCCTAACATCATTTCAGAGCATGTAGTATTGTCATACTTGCATGTTTTTCATTCCTTAAGTGTGCTTAAGAATTGCATCATTGCATCTTAATCCTTGAGCCAATTGGCATGCATGTTTGCCTTGCCTTTTCATGCTTTTCATACTATCAATTCATCACTTATGGCCACTGATTTTAGGCATGGCTGAGGCCTATCCATCTTTAGTGTAAGCCCATCTTACCATGTTGTCACATGCTTGTCCCACTTCGTATATTGTTGCATACTTGTTCGCCTTCACATGTCTTGCATGTTTGTATGTTCATGTTGCATTTTATCATGTTGTTCAAGGTTGTTACCTCATATCATGCTTATATACCTGTTGCATGCTCGTCTTGCATATTGTTGTATGCTTGCTCTACATTTGCATGTTGTCGCATGCTAGTTCCATTGCATGTTATTGCATGGTTATTACACTGCATTTTGCATGCTTAAGTCATATTGCATGATTGCATGTTCGAGTTAGCATTTTCTATGCCATGCTTGTGTTTGCATTGTCGTTTGGATAAAGTGTTAATTCGAGCACGAGAAACGAGGGCCGTTCCATACTTCAAGTGATGAAACGTGTCTCAATTCTCGGTCGCCGACGCTCTTGATGATTCATGATAGAGTTTTAGGCTTTATGTGTTTTGTTTGTGCATTCATTTCACATTGATTTGCACAAGTTGGATATTTGGCTATCATGCATCAAGATGCGTGATTGATGGTCGTGGATCCAACTATGCCTCTCATTTGATGTTTAGAGATGATATGGGGTGGCATAGTGCGTACATATCCTTGGGAGACCCTCCATTTTCTCTGTTTTGTGCTCTATTGCAGCTTGGTGTCCCAGCACATCAGTGGCCCGCAGTGCCTTGCAGATGGCCGGTAGTGCCTTGTTTTTGGCTGGCACCCCTTCATTTTTGGTCGACAGTGGCTCCCCATGGCCGGTAGGCCACTGATGCACTCCCCACCATGTTTTTGGTAAGTTCCAGCAGCAAGTTCTCAAGGACACCCTACAGACAGAGCCTCTAGAGAGCAACCGGAGAGCTTACCAGGACGGGAACCGAGCATGCATGTCCACCTTCTTCAACTTGCCGAGGCAGCTTTGTTTAATTGCTTACTGTTAGTTAGCATTTGGTTTTGTAATTTAATTAGTTAATTTTTTAATTAATTAAGTTTTGTAATAATTAGTTGTAGCTAGTTATTCATTCGGTGGTGTAATAATTAATTAGCTTGTTAGTTAGTTAATTAGTTGGCATGTATTATTTATTCCAACCCTCCGTCGAGAGGGCCAATTTTTTAATAAGTGTGCGTGCGTGTGTGCATGTCTTCCAACCTCCATTTCTTTCTCCCTTTTACTTACCTGCTTTTGTTGGTTAGTTTTAGGCCATTTTTCAATTAGCATACTTATGCTTTGCATGCTTGTATCCATTCATCTGTCTAGCATACTTATGCCTACATGTTTGCATCCATTCATCTATCTTGCATGCACCGGGTTCGGCGCATCATACTAACTTCATCGTATTTCAATTCCAAGTTGAATACATGTATCAATTACTGCATCTTACATGCCATTTTAGGACAGCCGAGACTATTTTTAATTGTATCTCGCATGTGTTGCATTAGCCATCTCAACATAGCTAGGACCATGCATTTGATTACTAACTAGCTTCTGTTTTGGCTCGGAGTACTAGGTAAGCTTTTATGCTTTAGCATACTACATGTGTGTCATTGATTGCCATGATAGCATGCTTGCCATGAGGCTAACTGCTTATGTGTTTAACTGCCTGAATGTCTATGGGTGAAGGTTCGATTACTTGAATTGGAACGATTCATTGAATTCTGCATTTTAGCCTACTTACGAGTAGCAAACTTCAAATCATTTCCAAACAAACGGATATGCGATGCTTTGTTCCAAATTAGGTGAACTAGTCTATACTTGTATGCTGTGCGGATCACATAGTAATTCTAGGTTTAATAACCGGAATAAGAACACATGTGTTTTCAAAAACTAGATATCATATTTAGTAGTGGCCGATCTTTGATCGGGCGAGCGGGGGTGCTCATAGATGACCTTCCCCAATCGTACCCAAGTTCCCGAGCCAAGGCAACTTTGGTGATAACGGACATGTGGCCTTAGGCAAGAGTCAGGGTTTCCTAAATTTCCCCAAAAAATAAAATATTTAGGTGGCGACTCTGTATCTGGCAAAGCAGTCCATGTTTGGCACTTCTTTACAAAAATCAGTTTTCCAAAACGATTTGCCGGATTTGGACCCTTTGGTTATTTATCGGTCTTGCATTGCACTTTGTGAGACTAGATTCAGAATCGTGACATTTGAGTCTGAACTGTAGGCATGAGTCCCCCCCAAGGGCACGTCTACATGGGTGTAGGCCACTCAAGAATTGAGTTAATCTTTGCTTGATCGACAACCACTCTTGCAAAGGAAATAAGATGTCCCAAGTATGCTACCTGTAAAATGTCGAAACAACATTAGATATTTTGGCAAATAATTGATTGCCAAATAGAACTTGGAGGACTGTATAGAGGTGTCCGAGATGGTTGATCCAATTTTTGTTATACACCAAAATGTCATAAAAAAAAAACTAGAACAAACTTCCTTAAGTAGGGCTGCAGCAAGTCATTCATCAAACTCTGGAAGGTGAATGTGGCGTTTGTAAGTCCAAAGGGCATCACAATAAATTTGTAATGTCTGTCATGTGTCCAAAAAGTAGTTTTATGAACATTAGCCTCTTGAACCTGTATTCGGTGGTATCCAGTACGGAGATCGAGTTTTGAAAATATCGAGAGCCATGTAATTCATCAAGGAGTTCGTCTATGACAGGGATCGGGTATTTGTCTTTGATGGTAATATTGTTAAGAGCTCGGTAATCCTCCTATCAATAACCCTATTTCCCAAGCCAAAACCTCCCATAACTGACCTCAATCCACCACCAACAATCAATCACCAACCCATGGTACCAACAACACACATGACCAAAACCATACACACCTGAAACTCTCATTTCCCAAATTCAATGGAGATGATCCAACGGGTTGGATGTTCAAGGCCGAACAATACTTTGATTTCAAAAATGTTGCTCCTAACCAACAAGTTCAGCTTGCGTCCTTTCACCTCGAGGGCATAACTTTATAATAGCTTTGATGGTTGAACAAGTTTCGGGGACCTTTAACTTGGAACGAACTAATCAAGGCCCGGCTACTTCAATTCGGTCCCATCGACTATGAGGATCCCTCAGAAGCTTTGACCCACATTAAACAAACTTTGACAGTGGCCACCTACCAAGAAGCCTTCGAGAGGCTCTTACATCGAGTTGATGGGTTGCCCAAAAATTACTTGATTGGGTGTTTCATTGTGGGGCTCCGCGACGACATACGTTTGGATGTCAAACTCAACAATCACGCACCTTGGCTGACACCATAGGAGCAGCACAACTAATTGAAGAGCGTAACTCTCTACAAAGAAAATGGAGCAGTTTCTTTTATTCCCAAGTGGCAGCCTTCGCACCATGGTCTGCTCCGAACAATGCAGCCGAAGTTCTAGGACCTCCACTAGCACCGAAGGTGGGAAAACCCGTGGACAACACTCAATTCCATTTTGGCAAATTACCAGTTAAGAGGCACGAGAACATTACGTGAAAGGGCAATGCTATTATTGCGATGAGAAGTTCACTCCGGGTCACCGCTATCAAAGACCCTAGTTGTTTATGATCGAAGAGTCGCCAATACTCGAACCTACCGTTGCCATGGACCCTCCTGAAGACCCCGCTATAACCGAACTCATTCCTGAAATCTCATTCCATGCAATAGCAGGTACAACACATCCTCAAACATTCCAAGTGGTGGGTAAATTAAGCAGTGACTGTCTTCATTGATAGGGAGAGCACCCACAACTTCATCGATCAAGCCATAGTCATGAAACTTGGGTTGCCCGTAGCACGCAATTAAATAATGGTGGCCAATCGGGACAAGATTGATTGTTATGGACGATGCCTTGGGCTCACTATGGCTTGCTTTTCGTGCTCCTTAAAGGGGTTTAGTCTCCTCGGATACGATAGCTCTACAGTTCGAACTCCCGTAGTTCTAAATCTGGTTTCACAAGTGCAATGTGAAACGGATAAACACAAAAGAGTCCAAATTTGGCAAATCATTTTAGAAAATTGATTTTAAATAAAAGATGCCAAAAATGGACTACATTGCCAGATTTCAGAATCGCTACCTAAATATTTTGAAAAATTTAGGAAACCCATGACTCGTGCCAAAAGGCCACTTGTATGTCATTACCAAAGTGTCTCGGCTCGGGAACTTAGGTATGAGAAGGTAATGTCATGAATTGAGCACCCACTCACCCGATCAAAGATTGGCTTCTACTAATCATGATGTGATTTTTATTTACATTATATGCTCTTGATCCGATTATTATACTACTTTACTATGTGATACACGTAAGTATAGACTAATTCACAACAGTTGGAACGCTTTGATTTCATGTTTGTTTTAAAAAGTGTTTTGAATATGTACCACTTAAAAAAGTGATCTCATATGTACATTAATCAAAGTCATCCAACTTAAGCGAAAAGCCTCCATCCACAGGCATTCAAGAGATATATCAAATAAACATGTTGTCTCATGGTAAACATGCTTGTCATGGCAACACTAACACACATGCAATATGCTAAAGCAAAAAATTCTTACCCCAAATATCCAAGGCGAGCCAAAAGAAAAGAAAATAGTTAGAAAAAAAATGCATGATTCTAAACAATGCAACATGACTAACGCAACACATACAAAATGCAATTAATAGGCTTGGCTACTAATATGACATATGAGTCAATTCAAGGCATGTGACAAAGCACGTATTCGAGTAAGGAATTTGAAATTGACATTGATTAGTATGATGAGCCGAACCCTTATGCATGCAAAACAAATGGATGCAAGTCATGCAAAATGCTAAGGAAAAACATGATGCTATATAGTATCCATCATAAGCGGATAAATAAAAGGGAGAAAGAAATGGGGGTTGAAAGACATACATATTATTACAATTTTTTCCTCATACAAGAGGGTCCAAATTAAACTAGCTATCACCAAATGAATAAATAAATGAATAAGCTAACTTAGCTAATTATTACAAGTTCAAAAAATTCTAAATAATGAATTACAACACACTACTAAATTAAGGAACGGAAGACGAGGAGTCGCACGCACATGAACAAGAATATCCTTTCGAAAATTCTTTGTTTACCGCTAGTTTCTATTTTGTCTCGCAGTCAAAAAATTAATTTTTTTTCATCCTAACCTCTACTCTGTTCTGCCATGAAAATGGCACTGCCTGTGTAAAATGCAGTAGCTGGCCGACCATAAAAAGTGGTCGGCCGGATGGTTGGGTGGTCGATCGACCACTATTTTTAGGCTCTACCCTACTACAACAGAATAAAAACAGAGCACAAACAAAGTGTTTTCGGGAGGTGTTTGTCTTTCCTGCCTCTTCTTGTCATGGAATTGATCAAGGGAGGAGTAAAATCGGACCACAAATCATCGATGATTGCAAAGTTGTTGTGTGATGATCTATGAACCAATGGGACAAAGTCTCAATAAATGGAAATAAAAGACCAATGGAACCTCCTCTTTATCATGGAGTTACCTCTCTAGGGAAGTGGTAAGCATTGCTTCTTGAATCATTAACATCACTAATGAGTATGTAATGACTCGGAACGCAATAGGTTCAATTAACGCCTGATTGAACCCAAACCAATTTTATTACTCTTGTTACCATTTTAGTTCAATTTTATTAACCTCTTTTATTACCTTTCTTTAGTCATTTTGTCCAAGAATGAGAATTAAGTCCACTAAATGGAGGGAAGTGTCAAACAAGACGTTGTTCTTGACATAAGAGAGATCTAATGCTTTAGCAATGAACCTCCAAAGACATTAAACCATTAAGCATGGAAAGGTCTTTTTCGCATGCCTTAAACAACACTCGTTTGAAATGACTCTCAAACAAAGAAAACCAAGAAAGGAGGAAGGGTGAAGAGATGATTGTTGCAAGTGTGAGCACATGTATGAAAGCTATGAAAATAAAAGCTATCAACTCAAATAGGTTGGTGTCTAAAGCCTAAACCACCAAACCTATGAGGACTACAACACTATAAGCATACTATACAAAGCATGAATGAAGTAAACACATTAAAACAGTCCTAAAATGAGTAAAAATAGTGCTGGAATTAATTTGAAAAAAAAAAAGTGAGCTAAAGCATGAGAGAAATAAAGCTAGTAAGTAAGCCTAAGAAGGGGTGGCTAACCCCTCCACTTTTTGGATCTCAAAAAAACATATTTTATCCTTGTGGGAGCCGAATAAAGGGAAGAGTTAGAAGCGTACGCTTCGAAGGATGGACATTTGTTCGGCTCTAACCTGCATGATTAGGAGGCTGACTACAATTAACAGGCCGAGCAACTATGGGGCCAAATAAATAAGCAATATGAGAGGAGAAAGTGGACCAGGCCCCGAGGCCCCGGAAACGAGTATAAATAGAGGAACAACAGTCAAACAAAGGTATGTGAGAATTGTTGTGCTTAACTTAGAATACAAGTAACCCCGAGTGCAGAAACTAACTTGCCCGTCGGAGTACTAATTCCGGCACCCCCGACGGAAGTGTTTATTCCTTTTCAGGTGACTATCAGAGGATCACTAGCGTTCCCCAGGATCAGAAGAGTATTTCCAAACCATTTCTCCACAATTGGCGCCGTCTGTGGGAATACTCAAACACATCCATGACGGGTGTAATGGAAGACCCTCCAATAGTCACTGATGAAAACACGCAGAGAGACGACCTCACTCCAACAAACATGCTTGGACCGGAGACTATCCCTGCAAGATGCGCTTTGAACTTCGCCTCACCCTTGACTCCAGAGCATGAGGCAATCCAGGCGATCATGGAACAAGCAAAGCAAAACGAACAAGGGTTGGAGAACATGATCGCATAGAACGAACGTCTCTGTCAGGATTTGGCCTTGGAAGTGGCAAAGTCTAAACAAGCTGTACGCCAAGATCTGAAACGACCGGTGAGGGCAGGTGGCCGACGATCTCAAGCCCGACAACAAGACACTGATAGCAACTCCGACTCATTATCCCCGGAGCCCAAGAAGAAGGGACGATCTGAAACTTCAAGTTCTTCTGAAGAGAGTCCTCGCATAAGACATAAGCGAAGAAGAAACAGTTCGGATGAAGATCAACACGATCCTTTTATCCGACGGATTGCAAAGGCAGTGCTACCCAAGAAATTCAAAGCGCCGTCATTCACCTTGTATAATGGTAAATCAGACCCCACCGATCACATCTGCCATTACAAGCAAGCCATGACACTACATGCAGATGACGAGGCTTTGATGTGCAGAATATTTCCGAGCAGTTTGGGACGACTAGCTGTCAGGTGGTATTACAAACTGGAGCCGACTTCGATTAAAAGCTTCCATCAACTTCAAAAATCCTTCAGGGCAAGGTTTATCACTAATGAGGTCCAGCCAAAGCAAGCCGATTCCCTTTGGGCAATGCAGATTCAATCGGGGGAAACCCTTCCTGCCTATTCGGTGCGATATTGGGAATGTTTCAATCTGGTAGACGATGCTTGCAATGACTCCATGGCCACCACCGCCTTCAAGATGGGGCTGCATCCTGACAGTGCCCTCTGCAGCTCTTTGACCAGACAGCCCCCCAAAACAGTTTGGTTGTTGATGAAGAAAGTTGAAGAATACTATAAACTGGAAGATGATGCCTTGAGGGTTAAAGTCGGCAATGTGACAAACAAGACGGTTCCTGCTGAAATTGCTCAGCCGTTAAACTCTGTAGCCCCTCAAAGCCCTGAACCACGGTATCGGGCAAAATGAGATAAGAGACGGGATTCCCACCGATCAAGCGACCACTGCTCCCACCAAGAAAGTGAACAATTGCAAGTTGACAGCAGGCGCACGAGGCGCGCTGACAAGAAATATACGGAGTTGACAGAGCCGATCAGTGTGGTTATGTCCAAAACCCAACACCTTCTGTTCTTCAAGTGGCCGTCGAAAATGGTAAGACCTGCCGACATGAGAAGACGGAATAGACAATATGAGTATCACATGGACCATGGCCATGGTACTGAGAGTTGTTATGCACTGAAGGATCACCTGGAGGAATTGGTACAAGATGGCCACCTACAATAGTACGTCTGAAAAAGCAACCCAACCAAAGCAATAGCCTTAAGACAGGATTCACCTCTGCTCGATGTGATCCATATGATATATAGCCTGCCAATGTCATCGGCGGTGCATACGATTCAGTCGAAGCCCGACTCTCAAAGTCAACTCACTCCGGCTAAACGGCCCAATGAAGCTGCAAGCATTTCTTTTGATGATTCAGATATGTCCGGAGTGACACTTCCTTGCATCGATCCCTTGGTAATTGAGTTACGTGTAAACTGATTCACCGTTGAGCGCATACTCATTGATCTGGGGAGCACATCAGAGGTTATGTATTACAAGATATTCACCAAACTCGGTTTCTCAGAATCAGATCTCTCTCCGGCTACTTATCCATTATTCGGCTTCAACGCCAATCCAGAATACCCATTGGGGAAAATCACACTACCAGTCCGAGCCGGCTCCCAAATAGTAGACGTAGAATTCTTGGTCGTCAAGCTGCCATCGCCGTACAATCTCATTATGGGGCGAACTTGGTTGCACACCATGCAAGTCGTGCCGAGTACATATCATCAGCTGCTACGTTTCCCGACGGAGTGGGGCATTGAGCAAATTCGTGGCTCCCAGAAATCGGCACAAGCATGTTATCTCCTTGCTGAAAAAACACCAAAAGAGCTGCAGGTGAATTCTATTGAGGTGTCAGATCGAGAGAGCCTCGACGATGTTGGGCGGCTCCCAAATGAAAAGGCCACGAAAGGCTTAGACCGAGTTGAAATCGATGGCAGCCCAGACAAATTCTTCATGGTCGGCGTATCCCTGAATCATGCCGACAGACAGCAGCTAATCTGTTTCCTGCACAGCAACATCGATATCTTTGCGTGGACTCTGTATGAGATGCCGGGTATAGATTCGTCCATTTCACAGCACCATTTGAATGTTGATCCTAAGTGCAAGCCGATCATTCAGAAAAGCCGGCGGCCAGCCGCAAAGCACACTGCCATCGTCATTGAGGAGGTTGATAGGCTGCTTGAAGTCGGGGCAATCAGGGAAGTGACCTACCCTACATGGCTTTCTAATATAGTGGTGGTGAAGAAGAAAAATGGGACTTGGCAAGTGTGCGTCGATTTCACGGACCTGAACAAAGCCTGCCCCAAGGATTGTTTTCCCCTACTCATAATTGACCAACTTGTAGATGCGACGGCACGCCATCAGTGTATGAGCTTCCTCGATGCTTACAGAGGCTACCATCAGATCGCCATGCATCCGGAGGACCAAGAAAAAACTGCATTCCTCAGCCCAAGAGGAACCTACTGCTATAAGGTTATGCCTTTTGGGCTGAAGAATGTAGGGGCAACTTACTAAAGACTGATCATGGCTATGTTCAAGGAGCAACTCGGCCGCACTATGGAACTGTACATTGATGACATGGTGGTCAAGTCCAGAGAAGAGCAAACCCATCTAGCCGATCTAGAAGAGACGTTCGGCATCTTACGCAAATACAAAATAAAGCTGAATACTTCCAAATGTGCATTTGGGATTGGCTCTGGCAAATTCTTGGGGTACATTGTCAACCACCGAGGAATCGAAGCCAACCCAAGGCAAATCACAGCAATCCTAGAACTTGGCTCCTCTTGATCGGTCAAGGAAGTTCAGAAGTTAATGGGGATGGCTGCCACACTCAACAGGTTCATCAGTCGGTTCACAGATCGCTGCTGACAATTCTTTCATACACTATGGTAGGGCAAGGCTTTTGAATAGACCGCCGAATGTGAAGCCGCTTTCAACGGCCTCAAGACCTACCTCTGCTCAGTACCACTCTTGACAACACCTGCTGCTGGTGACCCGTTCATTTTGTATCTGGCAGTTTCCGATAGGGCCGTCAGCGCCGTACTGATAAAGGAAGAGCTGGGGAGCAGCGTCCAGTGTATTATGTGAGCAAGGCAATGGTTGACGCTGAAACACACTACCTCCCGCTGGAAAAACTCATCCTAGCCCTAGTCATGGCGGCAAGAAAACTGATGCATTACTTCCAGAGACATAGCATTGGGGTGTATAGACACGCCCCGAGGGCTTTATGCTGTGCTACAGTTCAGACTCAAATGTCACGGTTCTTAATCTGATCTCACAATGTATAATGTGAGATTGATAAATCACCAAAGAGTCCAAATCTAGCAAATCGTTTTGGAAAACTGATTTTTGTAAAGAAGTGCCAAACATGGACTGCTTTGCCAGATACAGAGTCGCCACCTAAATATTTTATTTTGGGGAATTTAGGATATCCTGACTCGTGCCTAAGGCCATGTGTCTGTCATCACCAAAGTTGCCTCGGCTCGAGAACTTGGGTACGAGAGGGGAAGGTCATGTAATGAGCACCCCCACTCGCCCGATCAAAGATCGGCCTTTACTAACATGATATCTTGTTTTTGAAAAACACATGTGTTCTTATTCCGGTTATTAGCCTAGAATTACTATGTGATGCGCACAACACACAAGTATATACTAGATCGCCTAAGTTAGAACAAATCATCTCATGTTTGTTTGTTTGAAAATGGTTTGAAGGTGCTACTCACAAGTAGGCTAAGATGTGAATTTTGCCACCCTCGAGTGGGATTAGAAAACATGATTTTGCCACAATCAAGTGGGCTTAAAACTCGCATTTCAATGAATTGTTCCAATTCAAGTAATCTAACCTTCACCCACAGGCATTCAGGCAGTTATATCATATAAGCAGTTAGCCTCATGGCAAGCATGCTGTCATGTTAACACTCACACTCATGCAAGATGCTAAAGCATAAAAGCTTACCTAGTACTCCAAACCAAAACAATAGCTAGTTAGTAATCAATGCATGATCCTAGCTATGTTAAGATGCCTAATGCAACACATGCAAAATGCCACTAGAAATAGGTTCAGCTATCTAAGATGGCATGTGAAATGCAACACTTGATACACGTATTCAACTCGAAATTAAAATACAATACAGTTAGTATGATGTGCCGAGCCCGGTGCTTGCAATACAGATGAATGGATGCAAACATGCGAGCATAAGTATGCTAATCAAAATATGACCTAGAACTAACCATCGTAAGCGGATAAGTAGAAGGGAGAAAGACGTGGGGTTGGAAGACATTCACACACTCACGCACACTTATTACAAAATTCGCCCTCTCGACGGAGGGTCCGAATAAATAATACAAATCAACTAATTAATTAACTACCCTAGCTAATTAATTATTATATAACTCTTAACTAATTAAACAAATTAATTAGGCAATGAAGAATAGGAAAGCAGCTTCTGGAAGAGGGACGAATGTATGCTCGGTCGGCTTCGCTCAAAAATCCGTTGCCATGTCTCATGTTGCCTTTGTTTGCACTGTTTTGCACCTCTGAAAGCTGTGAAAAACTCTGCGATGCTTCTGAACCACCTCATGGTCATGCTGAGAAGCCATCGGCCAAAGTATGAGGCCATCGGCCAGGGGAAAATGATCATCGAGTAGTTGTGAGTCCATTAGCCAGAACTTTTTAGCCGATCGGCACTGAAGATAGCCTATTGGCCATCTCTTCCTGCAGGATACTCCTTTTGCTGCAGCAGAGGACAAACATAGGCATGGCAATACATTTGCAAGACAATGTCTGCACCAACACCCTCCCTATTATGTCATGAGCTCAAGGGAGTGTAGTGCTCGACCCTCGGGCCATCAATCACGCATGTCGATGCATGATGGCCAAAGGAGCCAAGTGTGCAATTCAATACGGAATGAATGCACAAAAATAGATGAATGCCTAGAACTCTATCATGTTGGATCAAGAGTGTCGGCGACCGAGGATTGAGGACCGTTTCGTCACATCAAGTACGAACGTCCCTCGGTCCTCGTGTTTGGTTCGACACCCCAAACCAAACACAATGCAATGCAAGTATGCTAAGTACAATGCAACATAGGGACATTTATACATTGCGACAAGACTAATGGCATGCAAACAAACTCAATGCAATATGAGTATGCAAGCAAACATGCAAACAACCCAAGCATGCAACAAGTATGCATTAATGTCATGCAATGCAACTAATATGCAATAGACATGCGCCCTAAACATGCAAACATGTAATATGCTAAGCATGCATAATGCAATGCAATCTAAGCATGCAAACATACAATGCAACAAGCACGCAACAACATGCAAACCACATACCAAATGGACTTATACCGAAGATGGACAGATCTTAGCCATGCCCAAAATCAGTGGCCATAAGTGCTAAAATGATGGTAAGAAGAGCATGAAAATGCAAGACAATCATGCATACCAATTGACCCAAACATTAAGGCATAAAGAGGACAACTCTTAAGCACACTTAAAGAGTAGCAAACATGGATATATGACAGCACCATAAGCTCTGTAATGATGTTAGGAATGATGCCAAATCACACATTTAACACAAACAAAACATGCAAGAAGGCTCAAAGCTTGAAGCTAGCCAAGAGACTCAAACCGTGACCATGTAATGCAAGCCCCAAAGGGCCAAGGGGACTCAAAATAGTCCCAAGGTAGGTCAAGATGAGACCAAAACCAAGCTTAAACCTAGCCAACACAAGCTAGAATACAACTCCAAAAGGCATGAGGCAAACAAGGCTACAATGGGGTGTTACACTACACCTAACAATACCAAACATGGAATGATTTAAACAATGGAAAACAGAGTTATGGCATATCAAAATAAGCCCAAAAACCCACTTAGATGGCATCCCACAGACCTAAGCATGGAGACATACACAATGGTCCATTCATGAGGCATAAAACACCAACTCTTTAAAGCTTTGAAAGGATGGCAAATGAAAGTATATGAGCATGAAACATGGATTGAAATAACATATTAGATGATGCCAAATCATGAAAAAAAAGGTCCTAGTAGTGCATGCTAATGACTTGGACATTTAAAGCTACTAAGCGAGGATGTATGGTAGTTATACAAAGCAATGCATATATGATCAAAGCAACACCAAACAAAGCTGTAGCATGCTGAAATATGACCTAAAGTTCCTTTGAGTTGAGCCAAAATATGCAAGTATGATAGTCCAAATGTTAAATGCATGTTAAGGCAATAGAGGGGATTACAAGGCAAGTATATGGTGCATGCAAGAAGACATTAAACCAACCTAGAACAGAGGCATATCATGAACAAATGACACCAAATACTTACTGAAATGAAGCCAAAACATGCTAAGCAAACATGCTACCATTATGAGCCAATAATACAAGCATATGAGACACAAGGAGAGAGGGGTGTCCCTCTCCTATACAAGACTCTAAAACTACCTTTCCACCACTGAAAATCCTCTGGATTTTAGTGGTTGAAAGGTCATGCAAAGGCAAGAACAAAGGCCAAAAGAGGTGGCTCAAAACAAGGCCAAACAAGGCCTAAGAGGGGATAGACAACCCCCAACCAAAAAGTGACCTTAAAAAATCATCTTAAGCACACAAAAACATAATTTTTTCAGTTTATAATTAAGCTTAAAACAATATGCAAATAGGTCTAAAGGCCTAAGCCAAAATGGGGAAACAAAAGGTAGTTTGCTCACCCTTGAAGAACACCTTCAAGAACACAACTCCTGCAACTTCCTTGGATCAAAACCAGCCCAAGAACTCTGAAACCAACTTCCTAATGCCTCAGCAACCAAAGGATGGTGTTCTACTAGGTGCTCTAGTGCAAAAGTATGAACAAAATATACTTTTAAGGCACCAACACACACATAAATATATAGAGGGAGATATATAGAGAGAGGGATATATGAACTCTATATCTAATTTTCAGAACCTATGGAAAGGGAGGGGAGGCTCCCTTCTTATAGAAATCCAATTCTCAAGCTTGTTGAACAAGCTTGAGTCTTGGGACAAATCCCTCCATACACTATGGAGGATCAGAATTGTGCATACTAGCTGTCACAGCTGGCACAAAATATCTGCAAAAAGCAGATGAAAAGGGCTCGGCCAGAAAATATGGCGGATCGACCAACATAATTGCTGATTGACCAAAAAAGGTGCCAATCGGTCAAAACTTTTGGCCGATGGCAAGAAAACAAGGCCGATGGCTTCAAGCCTTGGCCGATGGGTTCAGGAGATGGAAAACAAGCCACCCCCTTCCCTCAGAAGCAAAACCACAAGCCTTGGTCCACAATCAATCACAAAACAGACAAGTTGAGAGATCCTAAGGTAAGGCACGCAGCCGAGATCTTCGGTAACTCAAAATGAACACGAACATGGATGATCATCGACTGTTTAAATGATGACGTCCAAGTCTTGAGGACGTTCAAAAATGGGGTGTCTACAGTTGGCCCTCTTTGACAGAACTCGAAAGTCATAAGATGACGAGAGTGAATGTCAAAGGCTAGAGACGACCAATTTTTGACAAGGCCGAAGACTCAAACAAGAATACAAGATGACAAAGAGATGTGCCCGCAAGCAGGGGCAAGATGCAAATGACATACAAGATGCCGAGCATAACTTATGGTCATGCAAAGAGAGCTATAATGAAGCATTTATGCAAAATAAATACAACAATTTAAACAAGCAAATAAGAGATAACGGTCCTACACATTCCAACAGAAAAGATGTAAGAAAATTATGCAATTCTCGCTAATGCAAGTAGGGCATAACAATACCAGTAGAACGAGCATAACAATGCAACCTAAGTGTACGCATAACAATGCGAGCAAGACATGCGTGACAACGCAAGCAAAGAGGTGCATGACAATGCAACAAGTGTGCGCGACAACGCAAGTAAGGTGGTGCATAGCAATGCAACTGAAACAAGCATGACAATGCAAGTAAAACATGCGTGACAACGCAAGTAAGGGGTGCACGACAATGCAACCTATGTGTACGCATAACAATGCGAGGAAGACGTGCGTGACGACGCAAGTAAAGAGGTGCATGACAATGCAACAAGTGTGCGCGACAACGCAAGTAAGGTGGTGCATAGCAATGCAACTGAAACAAGCATGACAATGCAAGTAAAACATGCGTAACAATGCAAGTAAGGGGTGCACGACAATGCAACCTAAGTGTACGCATAATAATGCGAGGAAAAGCATGACAACACATGTAAGTAAAGCATACACGATAACACAAGCAATGTGTGTAACAATGCGAAAACGGGGCGCCTAAACACATGTAAGTAAAGCATGCGCAACAACGCAAGCAATGTGTGTAACAATGCGAAAACGGGGTGCATAAACACATGTAAGTAAAGCATGCGCAACAATGCAAGCAATGTGTGTAACAATGCAAAAACGGGGTGTATAAACACATGTAAGTAAAGCACGCGCAACAACGCAAGCAATTTGTGTAACAATGCGAAAATGGGGTGCATAAACACATGTAAGTAAAGCATGCGCAACAATGCAAGCAATATGTGTAACAATGCAAAAACGGGGTACATAAACACATGTAAGTAAAGCATGCGCAACAACGCAAGCAATGTGTGTAATAATGCAACAACAAAAAGAGGTATATATTCAATGGAAGCATGGTAAAGACATGTTATTCGTGATGTTGAGATGCAACTTGAAAGCAAGATGAAGCATGCTCAACGCAAGGGTGAAAAGACGCATAACAAGCGCGCTTATTACAATTATGACAAAACATTGTAACATAACATGCTCAAAAGCAATTCTTGAATTTTGTAATATGCAAAAGGATACGAAAAGGATACACTTCGCGCGCATCGAATGCCGTACACGGAAGACACGGTTCGAGGTCAACACGAAGACCAGTTAAGCTTCAAAAGTGTACTTTCTGGCACTATCTTGAGAGATGAAGGTCCCAAACCACATAATTGACCCAACCAAGAGTGTGGGAGGTTCATCGACCACAAGGGGAGGCCATCGGCCATCCATCGGCCACAAAATGATCTCATCGGCCAAATATTTAGCTGATCGGCTAACAATTTGGCCGATCGGCCAAAAATGATAGTTTCGAGGCAGTTTTGTCTTTTAGCCACGGGTCTTTAAATATAGGGTTCCACACTTTATATCCTCACTTCCTCTTGGTCGAAAATCACTCCTCCTTCTCTCTAGGTGATTTCCCAACCTTAGATCCTTGCTTTTCTTGTGTTTTCGAGCCCTTTTCGTTGTTCGATTCGCGAAACCCTTCCCGTTCCACACACTTTGAACCAATCAAAATTCGTCTTCGGTGTCCCTTTCTTGGTTTCCACCACTTGGGGTTCGTTTTTCTCGAGTTATACCTCGATCGTCGTGTCTTTTCCACACTCTAACCTTTTCTTCTATTTTTCACCCCTCGGGGTTGACCTTTCGCATTCTCACCCATTTTTCACACTTTCGGCCATTTTTGCACTCTTCTTGAGATGGCAGACGGCATTCCACGGGGTGGGGCTCCCCCAGAGATGGACGTGGACCCTGAGGTCAAGCTCCTACCTCTTTGCATTTGACTATTTGATCCGGTGACCTACAGGCCGGCGATACACGTGTTGCCTCCCGACGGCATCTGCCACTTCAGGAGCTATGCGCGGGGTGCGCCACTGGAGCTTTTGCTGCGCGAGCCAGAGTCACATCTGTCCTATAGCGCTTCTGAGGTACACTCTTCCCCTCTGTCTCATTTTCTGCAATGTAGGACATATAATGGCGATAGTCAATCCTGTTCTTTAACTGCTTAACCCAGATACACTGATATATCATATGTATAGTTCACCATGAGCATGCCCACACTCGATATCTGTTTAAACTCAACACATGCACACACACTGCATTCTTAACTAGATAATCCAAACACAATGACACATCAGATGCTTAGTTCACCGTGAGCACCCCCACACCCAATATCTGTGTAAACTTGAACACATGCACACACACTGCATTTTATCAATTCTGAACGCATCAAGAAAATTGTATTCCTAACATTGCTTCGTAACTGCTTGTTTTGAATGCAGGGAGAGTCCCATGCCTTCTGGGGGTATGGGAATATCGTTGCCCGAGACTGGTACATGGGGTTGCCGGACGCAGTTCGTCATATTGTTGAGTGGGCCGGCTTCGGCGTTTTCTGCAAGGGACTCTCGCGCCTCACTGCGAGTAGGCCTCTTCTGGGCGCACTAGTGGAGAGGTGGTGGGACACCACCGAATTTTTCCACCTTTCTGCTACCGGGGAGATGACGATGACTCCCTTTGACTTCTCCATGCTCATAGGCATTGGAGTAGGGGGTGATCCGATCCCTTTCGATACTAACATGGACAAGTGGGACGCCACACATATTTACTTGTTTGGCGCTCAGCCTCCTCTCTTCCGTGCAGGATTTGTGAGGTATTCTTGGTTTGAGGACAATTTTAGGATTCAGGAGCCCACGACTCGGGAGGAGGTGGAGCAGTATGCTCGCGGCTTCATCATGTTCCTGCTGGGGACCACACTCTTCGCCGACCGGGCGAATACCGTCGCCCTTTACTTGTTGAGCGCACTTGTGGACGTGACGCAGATCCAGCGCTATGATTGGGGTGGTGTAGGCTTGGCCACTCTCTACGGATATATAAGCTCATCTTCTCGCCGCAGCGGACAGTTACTTGGAGGCTACTGGCGAGCTTGGGAGGTACCCCTTCCTTTTCTGTCTTTTCAATTCTACTTTACATTATCTGTACACCGCACATACTACACACACGCAATCTATTTTACACTGACTATACGCTGCACACGTTGCACAACATACTACACACATTCTCTGATTTCTGCTTTATCTACATTCTGCTTGATCTGATAAGCATACTCATATCTGCCCTGTTACATTCTACAGTTGTGGGTGTATGCCTACTTTCCTAGGCTTGCCCCAGTGCCAGACGTGGAGGCGCCTCCCATGGTTCTATTTTCCCACCGCTTCGATGTGAGATGCGAGCGGAGGCCACGGGAGTCCTTTCTATTCTTCCGCCGATGCTTTGACACCATCACCGCCGCAGAGGTATTTCAAACTTTACAGTTCATTTAAGCTTCGCTTTACATTATATTTTTAACAATGGATAACAAACTGTATATCATTTGCAGATCACCTGGCAGCCCTGGGCGGTGTTGCTTGATACAGTGAGAGATGGATACATGGGTGCCCGGGAGACCGCCCAGTTCAGGATTCTGCTGGAGGGCCCGGTTTGTTGGGCATGGTATTTCGGGGAGCGCTTCTTGCGGCAGACCTTGGGCTTGCCAGAGCAGATAGTTTCGCGGCCACCTCCTACCCACATGAGGCACACAGAGCGATATACCTTAGAGGAGATGATAGACTACACGCTTGACTGGGACTCCGAGTTCTTCAAAGACGAGGGCGACTACACCGAGTTCATCCAGGCTTATCTCATGTGACCTTTGACCGGTGCTCGTCGAGTCGAGAGAGAGACCTGCAGTTCCGGCCGCAAGAGTAGGGGCATCGAGGGCACCTCAGGCCCGTAGGAGGAGTGGGTCCCAGAGAGGACAGGGAGATATATGGCCAGAGCTGCCTACGATGATGACATGCCAAGGATAGGGTGGGGAGACGTACCAGATACCCATCGCTCCTCCTCCGGCTGATCATGAGTTCATCGGAGTCTACGGTTCGACCCCGGTATGTACTACCATACTTTGTATTCTGTACAGTTATTTCATTTCATTTGATATTCCACAGAATACTAATGACTTCAACACTTTTGCAGGCTTCCGTCGAGTACACTCGCCAGTCTCTGGAGCTGACTGCCTCCGTGATGGGGATGCGGCAGCAGAACGTCGACCTGTTGACCATCTACGGCATCCCGGTAAGTTCCTTCAACCGCAGTCTCAAACCTTGCATAATCTATTCCATACTGATCTAATGTACCATATTGTCGATACGGCACTTGATACACAGCACTCACGGCACTGATACACTTGAACTCACATACTGCTCACAGCATTGCTCATGGTATTTATACACTGTACTCACACATTGCCCACAACATTCATACACTGTGCTCACACACTGTATTCGGTATTCATACCCTGCTTTGCGTAGCATAACTAATGCATTTTCCATTTGTTCCTTTCAGGCCCCATTCCAGATTCCGGCCGCGGGAGGTGCTCCAGCTGGACCATCCGTACCTGCCCGAGGAGGAGGGGGAGTCAGGCAGAGGATGACTATCCACAGTCGAGGCAGACATAGGTGCACCCGTGCTGAGAGCAGTTCATGAGAGCCCTCCCCTGATGATTCTAATGAGGAGGAGGCGGCGGCGTCCCAGGGTGAGGCTGGAGACAGCTCAGACTCTGACTATGGAGCCGGCGGTGGTGATCCTGGACCCTCGTCCAGGAAGAGGACCAGGACGGATTCCCGTGCTCGAGATGACTGATACTAATCCAGATACTTGCTGCTTTTCTTCTTTTTGCTTTGTCCAGACATTTTGTTGCTTTTCTTTTTTTTGCTTTACTTTTCTTTTTACTGGTAGTTTGAGCAAATTGTACTGCCTCAGGCAGGTTTTATTTTCTCAAAACTATATACTTTTGCAAAAGACATATAATGAAATGAAACAGCTATTTTGCTTAAAAAGTGTTACATCTGTATATTCTATGCATCGCATCACATTATATAACAATGCAAATGATATTGAACTTTGTTTTGAAAACTAAACTCTCGAATTGCAATAATCAGGTAGTGAACCAACTAATAACAAAACAACTCGAAAAGCAAAACAAAGAACTCGACAAGCTAACCAATTGTAATTACAACTCGACAAGCAAAACAAAGACTTAAAGATTGTAAAATACAACTCAATAAGCAAAAGTACAACAACTCGATGAACAAATTGTAGTAACATAGGCATGACTTCGCAAAATCGTCACCGGAAGGCATTGGAAGTGGAACTAGTCATAAGTTCTCAGCATATTCAACATATAGACTGCTTATGAAACAAGGGAAAAGGCCATCGGCCATAGGGAGAGGCCATCGGCCACAAGAAATGGCCATCGGCCAACATATATAGCCAATCGGCAAAAAAAGATGGTCGGTCGGCACTATTTTTGGCCGATCGGCCAAAAATGGCAAGAACCTCTAGAATGTTGACACCTGTCTTCCACCCAACACCTTATCTTCTACAAAGGCCTCAGCTTCGTAGTTTTTCTCATTTCAACACTGATTTGCACCAAATGGAAGTGTTTCTTGTCCAAAATCTCACAACTTGGATTGCCAACTTGGATGGCTCGAAAAAACTAAATTTTCAGGGCTTTGGCATAAATGCACTATTCACGTTGAGTCGCACTCTGCTGTATTTTCCGTTCCTCCATGTCGTGACAAGGTTTTGGAATCCGGTGACACACGTCTTTAGCTTTGGCGGCCAAGAGATGTGTCCCACTTTCGAGGATTTCCAAGCTTTAATGGAATCCGAGCGCGATGAAGAAATCTTGCCTCAGCTCCGGTTCGGCCATGTCCAAGCCTTAGGATGGATGTGCGGCCTTACTTTGCACGACGCTCGGTCATTGATTCACGATGGAGAGTTGGACATTCCGAGCTTGGTTTGTCGATTTTCTGATGTCGGTAACCATGGCGACTATCATTGGCACGGTTATCAACGACATGCGCTTTGCTTGTGCATGCTGTCCTATTTCTTACTTGTCCCAAGCTCTGGTGGGTTTAGCACTCATTTGATTGAAGTCGCCGAGGGCTTGAAGGAGGGTAAGAGTTGTATCGCCATGACGCTAGCCAAAACATTGATGGGCTTGGACACTTTTCATAGCTCGGAGACGGCTAGGTTTGCGGGGAGTCCACTACTATTACAGGTAATGTTTCCCACCCCATCTCACATAGGTATCTCACATCACTTGACCCTCAGGCTCTGTTTTTCTCTCAAAACCCTTTGCCCACTTTTTCTCTCAACGTACACCTCTCTATTCTTTAATCTCTCATTTTCATCCCTCCCTAGGTGTGGTTGATGGATAAGTTGAGAGTGGTGGACTCATGACCGACATATTCAGCTCACAACTATTTCTTCTAACGACGTCTAGTCAATGCTCCGGATGAAGGATGGTGGTACAACTGGATGTGCAGTTTGTCCGCAGACTACATTGTTTGGCGCTACCCTTGGCTTAACCTACTGGCAATGAGTTACAACATGACGCGTTAGCCCAGGATTCAGTTGATTGGCATGACACACCGTGTCTTCTAATTTTCGTTCCGATTTCGGGGCCAGTTCGGACATGATCAGATTTGCCCGGAGGAGCGGATAGAGTACCCTGCTACATTTTCGGTCCGAGGCGCGCAGCTAGCTCGGTATGCCGCAGCATAGAGGACGAGAGAGCTTCTGGTCCCCGCTCTCACTTTCAGTTGCACCCTCTCTGATGAGTGCATGGATTGGCTCAATGAAGAGGCACAGGTAGGGCCCGTTTTGGCATCAAAGGCTTCGACCAGATTTGGGAGGGGACGTAGGGACACCTAACTATGCCCCGGATTTATTTGCTTTTAATCAGAACTTTCAAGTTTTCTTTATGAATGTAATGGAAAGCAACTTTAATTTTGTATTCAAGAGCCGGAGGACTCTGTATTGAAATCAATAAAATTGAAGGTTGTGGGTATTGAAAATTTTTCGTTCGGTCCAAAAATGGTCTAAGTTGTAAAAAGATTAATTTGAGCAAAATCAAATTTTATCAAAACTTTTCAAAACCATTTTCGATATGGATCAGAACTGGACATACCTGAGATCTGTCACCGAGATGTACAACCCTAGACTCCAGCAACTGGAAAGTTGCCCCTAGTTTGAATAGCACTATACTGGAGATCACAACCGAGCTCTTGAATGCAAAATAGACAAAGATGACCAACCATGATCACATGGACAAAGTTGATCGGGGAAGTGTTTATGGCCGGACTTCAGGATGAAGTTGCCTGCATATCCCAAAGATGGGAATCAAGCCTTACGTAGTTCGGCTCGGGTTCACTCGTGTATTAACACTCTCCTTTTGCGCTCTAACTTTTGCCAAGGCGGCCCTTTCTGGGTTTTCAACCTTACGAGCTCAGTTTTTATAATTTCAAATTTTTCATGCTCTAACTTTTGCCTAGGTCGCCCTTTCGGGTTTTCGGCCTCGCGAGCCACTCAGGGAAAATATTTCTTCAACTTGTTCATGTTGATCGATTGAGAGAACTCTAGGCCATCTAGGTCCATCAGAACGACAGCTTCACCCGACCAGATAGACTTGATGATGTAAGGGCCAGTCCAATTGGGTCTAAACTTGCCCCTAGGGTCGTGGATGGGAGCTCGGTTGTCTTTGAGCACCAAATCTCCTTCTTTCAAATTCCTGGACTTAACCTTCTTGTTGAAAGCCTAGGCAATTCGTCGTTGATAACCTTGAACATGGTACAGTGCTTTCAGCCTTCCCTCATCAAAGAGCATGAGTTCCTCGAATCTGCTCTGCTGCCAATCTACCTCAGCTATCTGACACTCAGCCAATACTCGTAATAATGGAACTTCAATTTCAATAGGTAGAACGACCTCTATCCCATAGACCAAGGAATACGGAGTCGCCCCAGTAGAAGTTCGAATTGAAATCCGGTAGCCCCACAGAGCAAATGGTAGCTTATCTGGCCAGTCCCGATAGGTTTCCACCATCTTTTGCAGAATGTGCTTGATGTTCTTATTGACGGCCTCAACTGCTCCGTTGGTTTGCAGCCGATATGTGGATGACTTGTGAAAAACCACGTTGTATTTATCCAACAAGTCAATCACCTCCTTCTTGAAGTGAGAACCATTATCTAAAATGATCTCGTTCGGGACTCCGTAACGACAGATGATGTTGTTTCTGATGAACTTAGCAACGTGCGATGCCTTCAACACCGCATAAGATTGGGCCTCAACCCATTTTGTAAAGTAGTCTATCGCTACCAAAATGTACCCATGCCCATTAGACCCTTTCGGAGTGACAACTCCAATCACATCAATCCCCTAGACTGAAAATGGTCATGGCGAAGTCATGTTGTACAGCTTTGACAGCGGAATGTTCATGCGGTTGGCGTGGATCTGACATTTGTGGCATCGCCAGACAAAGCCAATACAATCCTCCTCTATGATGGACCAGTAATAACCCTGTCTAAGGATCTTCCGGGCTAGCATCACCCTGTTCATATGCGCTCCGCACTCTCCCCCATGGATGGCCTCCATCAGGCGCTTCGACTCTCCGGCATCAACACACAACTTATGCATCCCGAGATGACCTCTCTTGTACAGCTTCCCTCCACAGATGATGAACTGAGCAGCCATTCTTCGAATTGCCCTTTTTTCCTTGGCATTTGCCCCTGGTGGATACACCTCATTTTCTAAGAAGTTCCAAACATCGTAATACCAAGGGTTCTTATCTTGCACCTCATCTATGACAGCAATCAGCTCGTAGACCGGTGCAAATTTATGTTCGATGATGATCGGATACATCTGAACTCCAAAAGGGATGTCTATCATAGAGGATAGAGTTGCCAGTGAATCAGCGAACCTGTTGTTCTCTCTTAACAGATGAGCGAAATTCAGTTTCTCAAACCGAGGAATCAGCATGTCCAAGGTCTGGTGGTAGATTCTCATCTTTTTTTCTTTGACTTTCCAATCTCCTTTAGCTTGAGATACAATAAGGTTCAAGTCCCCGATGACGTCCAACCGTTTTGCCCCTAGTTCCAGAGCTGCTTCTAGTCCAACAATACACGTTTCATACTCTGCCTCATTCTTCGAGACTTTGAACCGGAGTTTGAATGCTAGAGGGATACGGGAATTCTCAGGTGCTATTAGCTACACCCCTATCCCATACTCGTATTGGTTTGACGCTCCGTCAAAGTACATCGTCCAAAACTCTTCTTCGACATGCAAAATGGCCTCCTCTGGGAACAGATACTCAACTACTTCATCCCCTTCCACTGGGTGATCGGCTAGGAACTCCGCTACCGCTCTCCCTTTTACTGACTTACGCATTACATACTTCAGATCAAATTCAGAAAGCAAAAGCAACCAACGGGCTAGCCTACCCGTAAGTGCTGGTTTCTCGAAGAGATATTTGATGGGATCCAATCTCGAAACCAGTGTTACGGAGTGAGCTAACAGGTAGTGCCGCAGCTTCCTGGTAGCCCATACCAAGGCCAGACAAGCCTTCTCCAGCGGAGTGTAGCGGGTCTCGTAATCCAACATCTTCTTGCTCAGGTAGTAGATAGCTCTCTCCACTTTGTCCTCAGACTTCTGTGCAAGCATGCAACCCATTGTAGTTTCAGTCACTGAAAGGTACAAAATCAACAGTTTTCCCGGCTCAGGTGGTAAAAACACGAGTGGGTTCTGTAAATATTGCAGCTTGGCATCGACTGTCCCATTGGAATTTCTTTCCTTTCTTCAGGAGACCAAAGAGTGGTTCACAAGTCAAGCATAATTTTGCAATAAATCGTCTTATGAATTGCACTTTACCCAGAAAGCGCTGCACCTCCTTTTCAGTCCTTGGTGGTGGCATTTCTAAGATGGCCTTGATTTTGGAAGGGTCGACTTCGATACCTCTCTGTGTAATCAAGAATCCCTGTATTTTCCCCGTTGTAACACCGAATGTACACTTCTGAGGATTCAGCCGCAGCCTATACTCTCTGATCCGTTGAAAGAATTTTTGCAAGGTGGTGTAGTGGCCCTCTCTTTCTTTGGACTTGACAATCATGTCGTCCACGTACACCTCAACCTCCTTGTGGATCATGTCGTGCAATATTGTGGTCGTAGCCCATTGATACGTGGCTCCAGCATTCTCCAGCCCAAACGGCATTACCCTATAACAATAGGTCCCCCACGGGTTGGTAAAAGCAGTCTTCTCCCGATTTTCGGGTGCCATCACAATCTGATTGTAGCCTGAAAAGCCATCCATGAATGAAAGCAATGTGTGCCCAGCAGTGAAGTCCACTAATTCGTTGATATACGGCAGAAGAAAGTCGTCCTTCGGACTAGCTTTATTCAAATCCCTGAAATCCACACATACCCGAATCCTACCGTCCTTCTTCGACACCAGAACTAGGTTGGCCAATAAAGTTGGGTATTCAGATACCAGCAGGAATCATGCGTCGATTTTCTTGGTGACCTCTTCTTTGATCTTGATAGCCCAGTCCGGGCAGATCCTTATGAGCTTCTGTTTAACAGGTCGGGCCTCGGGTCAAGAGGGATCCAGTGTTGTACAATCTCAGGATCGATTCCAAGCATGTCTTTGTAGGACCACACGAAAACATCTTTGAAATCTTTTAATAAAGCGACTAAGCGCTCGCGCTCCTCCGAAGACAACGTGAACCCGATCTAGACTAGCCGTGGGTCCTTCTTAGTACCAACATTAATTTGGGTGATTTCATCAACCAGCGATTTTACAAACCTCTCCTGCTCCTGATCTAGCAAATATTTCAAAACCAGAGAAATTTCTTCCTCGTCGTTTTCATCAAAGTTTCGAAAGTCTGAATTAATGCAATAAATCAAGGGCACAGAAAAATACTCAAAGGCCACAACCATTCCATTCTCATTAATCACTTCCAAGTCGCATGATTCCTCTGTTACAACAAACTCAAAGGAAAAAGAAAAAGATGACCTAGACAGGACTATGGCATCCGGGTTGTCACCCCCAGGAATACCGGAATCAGACTTAGACGAGCTGGAACCTGATTCCGATCCTACAGACTCAGTAGAATTAGATTCCGGCTCACTACCTGACCCAGTGCTGCTCGATAAGAATCCCTCATCGTACTGCCAAACGAGGAAGGGTGCGATGGACGCATCCAAAATGTTTGCAAATGGGCTTGCAGTCGCTTCATTCCTAATCATAGACACTGAGAGACCATCCCTTAAGCACTCATGTACGATCGGAGGATCTGATAGTAGACAAGCCAGTGCTACCCCCATTTCAATCTCGGTGCTCTCGGAATCCGCTTCCTTACACTACTCAAACTCAGCTGATGGGTCTGTCTGCTCCCTAGCAACATCATCCCCAGAAAACTGCAAGTCGAAGAAGATCTCAAATCTCGGTATGTGCCTTTTCTCTGCATTCAACCATGGCTCTGGGAAGCCGCAAAATGGAAAGTATTCCCCCTCCCGGACGAAGCGTCCGTTCAGGGTGCCCTGAATAGGCCAATGCATCAAACCAAAATGCCTCCCGGTCTACATGGCTCTGGCTCTTCCAGTCATTTCTTTGCCTTTTCTCATCCAGTTCTCTTTGGTGGGCAAATAATCCAGACCAAAGGTATTCGGCTTGTTCGGCACTTCGGCCGATACTGCAATGCCCTTCCAGCCACTTTTTTCTAGTCCCATCCCAGGGATATGCTGGAGCTTGTTCATGAGGTACACTGACTGTGCGTTGACATACAACCCCTCTTCAACAACTAAGATATTCTGAACAACCAGGGCTTTGGCTAGGGTGAATCCTGATAGGAACACATCCTCTGTGCCATGCTCGATTTCCAAAACTAGTGTAGACACCTCTGGCGGCGGATGGATTGACGAATTCCCAAAAACTATGGCCACTCCCTTTCCGTGAGAGAGCTTCAACATCTAATGCAGGGTGGAAGAAACCGCCTTCACCTGGTGCAGCCACGACCGCCCTAGGAGTAGATTGAAAGTCGCAGGAACGTCCAAAACATGAAAGTCAATATCGCGTTGTCCTGGACCGACCTTAGTCCGAATTTGCACAGTCCCCATCACTTCTCTACTAGTATTGTCGTATGCTCGAATCACCTGGGCAGGGGGTACAAAGTTCGTGGGCTTCAGCTCGATCGCATATGCCATCCTCGATGGACACACGTTAATGGCGGATCCTGTATCGACAAGAACCACTGGTATCCATTTGTCTCTACATTCCATAGAGATGTAGAGAGGTTTGTTGTGATTTGCACCCTCAGGCGACAATTCCTTGTCAGAAAAGGTTAACATCGGGGAAGCTCCTCCTGGAAAGACCAGTCCTACCAGCTGCTCAGGCATGGTATCTATTGAAAGTTTAGCCTTGTCCATTGCAGAAAGGACAGCTTGTCTATGTACTCTTGAGGCCATAAGCAGTCCCCAGATGGAGATGTCTGCCTTCTTAAGCTGTTTCAGCACAGCCTCTTCTTCGAGTAGCTTTTCTTTCTGCTTGTCTGCCTCTCTGTCCTTTCCGAACGCTTTTGCTTGGTTTAAGTGCGGGGGTTTGAAATACCGCCCGCTTCTAGTCATATGGTCTACTTCACCAATATACCAAGTATCATCCGGCTGGTTATTCCCCCAGTCCTCGTCTGTGTGAGCAAGACATAGATCATCATCTTCCCACCACATGCCATCGGCAACCGACAGACACCGATTTGGCTCCGTTACAACTATTCCTGTGCCTACAGCACCTTCCGTTCCTGTGCCCGCAGTATGCTCTGTTCCTGTGCACACAGCATGTTCTGTCCTCGCAGGGACCTTGGCCTTTCTGGCCCTCTCAGAATCCTCGATCCTTTCCCGCTCAAAATGCTTCAGTGCAGCTTGCTGTTCAACATCTCCGATATTTAAATTGCCCGGATCCCGAGCGAAATTCTTAACACCGGCGCTCTCCGACGATGTATCCAGATTCCCGGCCCTTCCGGCCACAGTTGTTGTCCCCGTCCCTGACGGACCCTGTTCTAGTTAAGGTTGTTCAACAACATCCGGCTGGTCGTCAAGCCACCCAGTAGACTCTGCTGCCCCATCCAAATCAAACCAGTTGACTGTCACGTCTCCTGGATCTTGCTCATTGAAAAACTGAAGGTTAGCAATGTCCTCTTCTAGTTCTGCCAGCCCCTGATTAAGTCCATCCTCCTGTACTACACAAATCTCTGCCCTCACTGGCAATTTCATATTCGGCCTAGCCTGGCCTGCTGATGTAATGTAACCGCTCGAGTTGTACATGAAGCTTGTCGACCTCTCAGGCTCTGTATTTGCATTCTCATCTGCCTCCACAGTCGACCTACTTCTATCTTCGATAGCTACCACTACCATTTCAGGTTGGGTTTGGGAGATGTCTAACACGCACAAGTCAGTGCTGTCAGGAATGAACACCTCCGGCTTGGGTAGGTGAGAAGGGGTGATATATATACTAGGGTCGTATGACACAACCCTTGTTTGGATCAAATTGATGCGTTTGGGAGGTGGAGCTTGGTTATGTGGTGGGAGAGGGTTGGTTGTGACATTCGGTTTCTCTGGAGGCACGATCACCCTATTTGTTAACGAGATCCTGAATCTCGTGACACAATCTATAGCACTGGTCGGTGTTGTGACCATGCTATTGGTGAAATGCACAGTATTTAGCTAGGTTGTGGGAGGGAAGAAGTTTTTTTGGCAATGGCCGTGGCTCTAGGGGCTTCAAGTGCCCTTTCCTAATCAAAACCCCCAAAGCCTTAGACAAAGACATGTATAGTGGGGTAAAGGTTCTTTGGCCTCTGGGTGGAAACTTGGTTGTTTGTGAGCTACTTCCGGACGCCCCAGTGAAAGGTGTAGTTGAAAGGGTTCTTGGGGTGGTGGTGGTAGTGACCATACACACATCTGAAGCTCTGGTAGCTGCAGCACTGCTTGTGCCTGCATTCGTACTGTGGTTGAATGGCCTCTTGGGCTGTTCTCTCTCATGATCAATGAGGCCCTGCTTCATAGCATCCTCGATCTGCACCCCTATCTCATGTAAATCTGTAAAGGTGGGGAGGGGGAGAACGATCATCTTCTGCATAAGCTTGGGCTAGAGGTTGCGCACAACCATCCAAATCTGATCTTTGTCAACAGACCTGATGGTCATCATCGAGGCCTTGGCCCTCCACCGGGTCACAAAATCGGAGAAGCTCTCCTTCGGCTCTTGCCTAGTTGTCTCGAGATCACGAGTTGTGACCTTGATCTGAGTATTATAGGAGTATTGAGCCACAAAGGCCTCATCTATCTCATCCCAGTTCCTCTTAACAGAGTCTTCCAGTTTTGCATACCAAATAGCCGCTACACCTGACAGGGTCCGGCCAAACAGAGAAAGTTTCTGCAATCTGGAGAGGCCCATCTAAGAACAGCCACAAATGCACCATAGGATCTTCAGACCCGTCGAAACGGTCTATGTGCAGCATTTTAAATCGGTCTGGCAGCGTCACGGCCGAGTTGGTGTATCCGTCCTCAATATCCGGAATGGATTTCACACCCTGGGATTTCTTGAATAGCTTTTCCAGCTTGCTCACTTTTAACGCTTTGGGGTCCACCTCGAACTCAAAGGGGGAATCTGGTAGGTTGATAGGTGTTTTGGATAGTTGGGGTAGGATTGGGGGCGGAGCCGGCCCTGTTGGAATGTCCGTATCATCCTGGACAGGTGCTGTCTCCCCGAGTATTGGAACTATTGGTGGGGGAGGAGCTTGGTGTAATGCAAATGCTCCAGTTTGCTGCTGCAGCCTGGTAATTACTTCTGCCTATTGAGCCATGACCTCAGCCTGTTGTTTGGCGAATTCTGTTTGATGGGCAGCGCCCTGTAGCATGGTCCTCATACTTTCTTGGAGCTAACGCATCATCTCCTCTATACCTGCCATATTGCGCTAATCTATCTGCACAACCGGTATATCTGTCCCTATAGTAAAAACTAAGACCTCAGCCTAATTGTTCACTGATGGGGTAAACCACTGATTTGGCGACTGTTGCACTGATACACTGCGTCCTCTTGACCTTCGTCTGGTAACCGGGGGTAAAAAAAGGAACACTGTTTGTCCGTCTATCAGATCCCTAGATCGATTAAGTCTACGACCTCTGACCCAAAGTGCTCGGGGGATATCTAACTGATCAGATGCAATGGTGTTAAACTACCTTGTAAAAAGATAAATAAAGCATAATAAGGAAATAATGAACAGAAAAACAGACAGCATAACAGCTTAAATAAAGACAACACACAGTTGGCAAACATAAGCTGAATGGACTGTTCTCAACCACTGATCATGTTCCCAAATCACTGCCCCAAATCTGAATCTGATACCCACAGATATAACTGATTCTCAAAGTACTGATGCTGATGCCCGCAGGCCTGATACCCAAACTTGCAGACTGATACGTGCATACTTGTAGAGGCCAACTCTAAAAGCACATAACAAGCAAGTAAGGGCTAAAACACCCCTATGTTCGGGTAGGGCTTCCCTGTCCTATTGTCAGGAGCTAGGGTTTGACTACGCACACAGCGGTTTTCAAACAATCTACAATCGGGTAAGCAACCTGTCCTAGTTTGGAATAGTCACTATGGATTCCGATATGCACTAGGTCGAATGGTTAAAAAGGGTGCCCCGATAAAAACTGAGGTTTGTGTTCTCGTCGTGGCAGAGCCCGCAACCGGTCAGCCTTACGACACGCTTCTCAAAGCAAGCCTCCGGCAAACCGTTCAAGAATAGCATACGGCAAACATGGTATCCTAGGCGCACCAATGCAAATGCAATGCAAAGAAATACATAAGTGTAATCAAAACAAGATATCATGAGTTCGAGTCAAGTTCTCTAAATCCCCAGCAGAGTCTTCAGAAACTGTAGACACGCCCCGAGGGCTTTATGCTGTGCTACAGTTCGGACTCAAATGTCACGGTTCTTAATCTGATCTCACAATATGTAATGTGAGATTGATAAATCACCAAAGAATCCAAATCTGGCAAATCGTTTTGGAAAATTGATTTTTGTAAAGAAGTGCCAAACATGGACTGATTTGCCAGATACAAAGTCGCCACCTAAATATTTTATTTTGGAGAATTTCAGAAACCCTGACTCGTGCCTAAGGCCACGTGTCCGTCATCACCAAAGTTGTCTCGGCTCGGAAATTTGGGTACGAGAAGGGAAGGTCATGCAATGAGCACCCCCGCTCACCCGATCAAAGATCGGCCTCTACTAACATGATATCTTGTTTTTGAAAAACACATGCGTTCTTATTCTGTTTATTAGCCTAGAATTACTATATGATGCGTATAACACACAAGTTAGACTAGATCGCCTAAGTTGGAACAAATCATCTCATGTTTGTTTGTTTAAAAATGGCTTGAAGGTGCTACTCACAAGTAGGCTAAGACGTGAATTTTGCCACCCTCGAGTCGGCTTAGAAAACATGATTTTGCCACAATCAAGTGGGCTTAAAACTCGCATTTCAATGAATTGTTCTAATTCGAGTAATCTAACCTTCACCCACAGGCATTCAGGTAGTTATATCATATAAGCAGTTAGCCTCATGGCAAGCATGCTATCATGTTAACACTCACACTCATGCAAGATGCTGAAGCATAAAAGCTTACCTAGTACTCCGAGCCAAAACAATAGCTAGTTAGTAATCAATGCATGATCCTAGCTATGTTAAGATGCCTAATGCAACACATGCAAAATGCAACTAGAAATAGGCACAGCTATCTAAGGTGGCATGTGAAATGCAACACTTAATACACGAATTCAACTCGAAATTGAAATACAATGCAATTAGTATGATACGCCGAGCTCGGTGCATGTAATATAGATGAATGGATGCAAACATGCGAGCATAAGTATGCTAATCAAAATATGAGCTAGAACTAACCATTGTAAGCAGACAAGTAAAAGGGAGAAAGACGTGGGGTTGTAAGACATTCACACACTCACGCACACTTATTACAAAATTCGCCCTCTCGACGGAGGGTCCGAATAAATAATACAAATCAACTAATTAGTTAACTACCCTAGCTAATTAATTATTACATAACTCTTAACTAATTAAACAAATTAATTAGGCTATGAAGAATAGGAAAGCAGCCTCGGGAAGAGGGACGAATGCATGCTCGGTTGGCTTTGCTCAAAAATCCGTTGCCATGCCTCATGTTGCCTCTGTTTGCACTATTTTGCACCTCTAAAAACTGTGAAAAACTCTGCGATGCTTCTGAACCACCTCATGGTCATGTGAGAAGCCATTGGCCAAAGTATGAGGCCATCGGCTAGGGGAAAATGGTCATTGAGCAGTTGTGAGTCCATCGGCCAGAAATTTTTATCCGATCGGCACTGAAGATAGCCGATCGGCCATCTCTTCCTGCAGGATACTCCTTTTGCTGCAGCAGAGGACAAACATAGGCATGGCAATACATTTGCAAGACAATGTCTGTACCAACACCCTCCCTATCATGTCATGAGCTTAAGAGAGTGTAGTGCTCGACCCTCGGGCCATCAATCACGCATGTCGATGCATGATGGCCAAATGAGCCAAGTGTGTGATTCAATATGGAATGAATGCACAAAAACACATGAATGCCTAGAACTCTATCATGTTAGATCAAGACTGTCGGCGACCGAGGATTGAGGCACATTTCGTCACTTCAAGTACGAACGTCCCTCGGTCCTCGTGTTTGGTTCGACACCCCAAACCAAACACAATGCAATGCAAGTATGCCAAGTACAATGCGACATGGGGACATTTATACAATGCAACAAGACTAATGGCATGCAAACAAACTCAATGCAATATGAGTATGCAAGCAAACATGCAAACAACCTAAGCATGCAACAAGTATGCATTAATGTCATGCAATGCACCTAATATGCAATAGACATGCGCCCTAAACATGAAAACATGTAATATGCTAAGCATGCACAATGCAATGCAATCTAAGCATGCAAACATACAATGCAATAAGGACGCAACAACATGCAAACCACATACCCAATGGACTTATACCGAAGATGGACAGACCTCAGCCATGCCCAAAATCAGTGGCCATAAGTGCTAAAATGATGGTAAGAAGAGCATAAAAATGCAAGACAATCATGCATACCAATTGGCCCAAGCATTAAGGCATAAAGAGGACAACTCTTAAGCACACTTAAAGAGTAGCAAACATGGATATATGACAGCACCATAAGCTCTGTAATGATGTTAGGAATGTTGCCAAATTACACATATAACACAAACAAAGCATGCAAGAAGGCTCAAAGCTTAAAGCTAACCAAGAGACTCAAACCGTGACCATGTAAGGCACGCCCCAAAGGACCAAGGGGACCCAAAATAGTCCCAAGGCAGGTCAAGATGAGACCAAAACCAAGCTTAAACCTAGCCAACACAAACTAGAATACAACTCCAAAAGGCATGAGGCAAACAAGGCTACAATGGGGTGTTACACTGCACTTAACAATACTAAACATGGCATGATTTAAACAATGGAAAACAGAGTTATGGCATAAAATAAGCCCAAAAACCCACTTAGATGGCATCCCACAGACCTAAACATGGAGACATACACAATGGTCCATTCATGAGGTATAAAACACCAACTCTTCAAAGCTTTGAAAGGATGGCAAATGCAAGTATATGAGCATGAAACATGGACTGAAATAACATATTAGATGATGCCAAATCATGAAAAAAAAGGTCCAAGTAGTGCATGCTAATGACTTGGACATTCAAAGCTAGTAAGCGAGGATGTATGGTAGCTATACAAAGCAATGCATATATGATCAAAGCAACACTAAAAAGAGCTTTAGCATGCCGAAATATAACCTAAAGTTCCTTTGAGTTGAGCCAAAATATGCAAGTATGATAGTCCAAATGTTAGATGCATGTTAAGGCAATAGAGGGGATTACAAGGCAAGTATATGGTGCATGCAAGAAGCCATTAAACCAACCTTGAACAGAGGTATATCATGACCAAATGACACCAAATACTTGCTGAAATGAAGCCAAAACATGCTAAGCAAACATGCTACCATTATGAGCCAATAATACAAGCATATAAGACACAAGGAGAGAGGGGTGTCCCTCTCCTATACAAGACTCTAAAACTACCTTTCTGCCATTGAAAATCCTCTGGATTGTAGTGGTAGAATGGCCATGCAAAGGCAAGAACAAAGGCCAAAAGAGGTGGCTCAAACAAGGCCAAACAAGGCCTAAGAGGGGGTAGACAACCCCCAACCAAAAAGTGACCATAAACAATCATTTAAAGTACACAAAAACAAAACTTTTTTTAGTTTATAGTTTAGCTTAAAACAATATGCAAATAGGTCTAAAGGCCTAAGCCAAAATGGGGAAACAAAAGGTAGTTTGCTCACCCTTGAAGAACACCTTCAAGAACACAACTCCAGCAACTTCTTTGGATCAAAACCAAGCCAAGAACTCTGAAACCAACTTCCTAATGCCTCAGCAACCAAAGAATGGTGTTCTACTAGGTGCTCTAGTGCAAAAGTATGAACAAAATACACTTTTAAGGCACCAACACACACACAAATATAGAGAGAGAGATATAGAGAGAGGGATACATGAACTTTATATCTAATTTTCAAAATCTCTAGAAAGGGAGGAGAGGCTCCCTTTTTATAGAAATCCAATTCTCAAGCTTGTTGAGCAAGCTTGAGTCTTCGGGCAAATCCCTCCATACACGTGTATGGAGGATCAGAATTGTGCATACCAACTGTCACAGCTGGCACAAAATATTTGCAAAAAGCAGATGGAAAGGGCTCGGCCAGAAAATATGGCCGATCGACCAACATAAGTGCCGATCGACCAAAAAAGGTGCCGATCGGCCAAAAATTTTGGCCGATGGCAACAAAACAAGGCCGATGGCTTCAAGCCTTGACCGATGGGTTCAGGGGATGGAAAACAAGCCACCCTCTTCCCTCAGAAGCAAAACCACAAGTCCTTGGTCCACAATCAAGCCCAAAACAGACAAGTTGAGAGATCCTAAGGCAAGGCACGCAGCCGAGACCTTCAGGAACTCAAAACGAACACAAACATGGATGATCATCGAGTGTTCAAACGATGACGTCCAAGTCTTGAGGACGGTCAAAAATGGGGTGTCTACAGGGTGCTAACAGATTATCCTCTCCGATCAGTACTATAAAGTGCAGAAGCATCACGACGTGTTTCAAAGTGGGCACTTGAACTCGGCCAATACGACATTCAGTTTCTACCTAGAACCTTAATCAAGGGACAGGTGCTTGCCAACTTTATTACCGAATTCACTGGGGATCTTGCTGATTTCAAGTCCGATGAGATTTGACCGAAGCCGAACTGAAGAATTTGTATTGGGGACATTTGGTAGTTGTACTGTGATGGATCATCTAATCTGCAGGGCAGCGGAGCCGGAGTTGTAATCATGGCTCCCGACGGCACAATAATTAAGCAGACCGTCAAGCTCGGCTTCGAAGCATCAAATAACGAGGCCGAATACGAAGCCCTTCTAGTCGTTTTGTGGAATGCACATCTTTTGGGTGCTCGGCGTTTGCTTGTATTTTGCGATTCAAAACTAGTGATCAATCAGGTCAATGGGGAGTATGCGGTAAGAAATGACCGTATGACGGGTTACATGAAAACGGCCAACTCCTTGTTGGCAAAATTTGACCATCATGAATTGAACCAGATAACGCGTGATCAGAACACACATGTAGATGCCCTTGCTTGCCTAGCCTCCGCCATTAATTCAGAGATTAAACGGACCATCGAAGTAGGTTTCATCCCGGGACCGAGCATCGGCCCTTCAGAGGAAGTTCAGGTCAATGTTATAAAATTTGGACCGAGTTGGATGGATCCCATTGCTGCATTTCTGTCTTCCGAACAGCTCCCAGAGGACGAGAAAGAAGCGCACAAGCTACGAAACAAAGCCCTGCGATACTACTTGGATCCACAAGGAAGGCTTTATAAAAAAATCCCTCTCTGGTCCATATTTGGAATGTGTGCACCCTGAAAAAGTCGAAGAGCTTCTTGCTGAAATACATGAGGGCAGTTGTGGTGCCCATTCTGGCAGGCGCTCTTTGGTCCATAAAGCTATAACACAGGGGTATTATTGGCCGACAATGAGATCTAATGCCAAATGTTATGTGAAAAAATGTGAACAGTGCCAGAAGTTCTCCCCGTTAACCCATCTTCCTGCTGAAGAGTTGAGCTCTATCACTAGCCCCTGGCCGTTTGCCCAGTGGGGGCTTGATATCGTAGGACTGTTGCCGAGGGCCCCAGGGAACAAGCGATACTTGATTGTCACCACAGACTACTTCACAAAATGGGTCGAAGCGGAGGCATTAATGCACATTCGAGATTCTGATGTTAAGGGCTTTGTGTGGAGAAATATCATAACGCGATTCGGCATTCCAAGAGCCCTTATCTCAGACAACGGAACCCAGTTTGATTGTGGCGTCTACCGAGAGCTGTGCAGCAAATATGGTATCCGGCGTTAATTTTCTATGCCGGCTTACCCACAAAGCAATGGTTAACCCGAAGCCTCCAATAAATCTATCTTGGACGGCATCAAAAAGAGACTGGAGAAAGCTAAAGGCAAATGGGTCGAAGAATTACCGAGTGTATTGTGGGCTCATCGAACTACGCCGGGACGATTTATTGGAAAAACGTCGTTCGCTCTGTGCTTTGGAACGCAGGCAATCATACCCTTAGAGATCGGCCACCCAACCCTGAAATCTCAAGTTTTTGATATGGGCCGAAACGACATGATGCTGGCACTGGATTTGATTCTAATCGAAGAACGAAGAGACCGTGCCCTTGCGTCGATGGCGCGGTGCCAGCAGTAGCTTGCCAAGTCATATAATCAACGTGTTCAGCTGCGCCGCTACACACCAAGATAGTTGGTCCTGAAGAAGGTACTTCCAGCTGCCAAGAAACCGACTGATGGAAAATTGGGTCCTAACTGGGACGGCCCCTATCAAATTGATTCGATCGCAGGTGTAGGGGCATATCGGCTCAAAGACATGTCAGGGAGGAGTCTGCCACGGCCTTGGAATTCCACACATTTATGAAAATTTTATCATTGACCTGACTTGTGGGGCATGCCACTTGTTTTGAACGGTTCGCCATGTACATCTCATTTTCTGTAATACAAAGATCGCTACTTACTCACTTCAAAATCGAGTTCAAGGGTGTTCCAATAAAAGCCTCCGGATTTGGAGCGCCCTTCGTGGATATCACGATTGGCCAAATTAAGTCTCCAGATTTGGAGCCCCATCGGCGCACGATGTCCTTGGGCCGATTAAGCCTCCGGATTCGGAGTGCCCTTTGCGGATATCACGATTGGCCAAATAAAGTCTCCGGATTCGAAGCCCCATCAGCGCACGACGTCTTTGGGCCGATAAAAGCCTTCGAATTCGGAGTGCCCTTCATGGATATCACAATTGGCCAAATAAGTCTCTGGATTCGGAGGCCCATCAGCGCACGACATCCATGGGCCAATTAAGCCTCCGTATTCGGAGCGCCCTTCGTGGATATCACGATTGGCCAAATAAAGTCTCCAGATTCGGAGCCCCATTGGCGCACGACGTCTTTGGGCTGATAAAAGCCTCCGGATTCGGAGCGCCCTTCGCTTCGTGGATATCACGATTGGCCAAATAAGTCTCTGGATTCGGAGCCCCATCGGCGCACGACGTCCTTAGGCCAAAAAAGCCTCCGGATTCGGAGCGCCCTTCCTGGATATCATGATTGGCCAAATAAGTCTCCGGATTTGGAGGCCCATCAGCGCACGATGTCCTGGGGCCGATTAAGCCTCCGGATTCGGAGCACCCTTCGTGGATATCACGATTAGCCAAATAAAGTCTCCGCATTCGAAGCCCCATCGGCGCACAACGTCTTTAGGCTGATAAAAGCCTTCGGATTTAGAGCGCCCTTCGTGGATATCACGATTGGCCAAATAAGTCTCCGGATTCGGAGCCCCATCAGCGTACGACGTCCTTGGGCCGAAAAAGCCTCCTGATTCGGAGCGCCCTTTGTGGATATCACAATTGGCCAAATAAGTCTCCAGATTCGGAGCCCCATCGGCGCACGACATCCTTGGGCCGATTTAGCCTCCGAATTCGGAGCGCCCTTCGTGGATATCACGATTGGCCAAATAAGTCTCCAGATTCAGAGCCTCTTTGGGCTGATAAAAGCCTCCGGATTTGGAGCCCTACCCACCAAATAAGCCGCCGAATTCGAAGCACCCTAGTTCTTTTTGGGGAATGATGTTTATAATGATGTCGTGCATAACATAATGATGCCGATTAAATACTTAATGTAGAATGCTCTCATTTCGAGCTGACAAAACCCTTTTATACTTCAAAACATATAAACATTCGAGATGATGTTTATACAATAAAACACATGTGTAGACGGGCCCTGAGGGCCTCATGCTACAGTTCAGACTCAAATTGTCACGGTTTTGAATCTAGTTTCGCAAAGTGCAATGCAAGACCGATAAATCACCAAAGAGTCCAAATCCGACAAATCGTTTTGGAAAACTGATTTTTGTAAAGAAGTGCCAAACATGGACTGCTTTGCCAGATACAGAGTCGCCACCTAAATATTTTATTTTGGGGGAAATTTAGGAAACCCTGACTTACGCCAAAGGCCACGTGTCTATCATCACCAATGTTGTCTTGGCTCGGGAACTTGGGTACGATTGGGGAAGGTCATCTATGAGCACTCCCACTCGCCCGATCAAAGATCGGCCACTACTAAACATGATATCTAGTTTTTGAAAACACATGTGTTCTTATTCCGGTTATTAAACCTAGAATTACTATGTGATGCGCACAACATACAAGTATAGACTAGATCGCCTAATTTGGAACAAAACATCGCATATCTGTTTGCTTGGAAATGATTTGAAGTTTGCTACTCGTAAGTAGGCTAAAATGCAGATTTCAATGAATTGTTCCAATTCAAGTAATCCAACCTTCACCCACAGGCATTCAGGCAGTTAAACACATAAACAGTTAGCCTCATGGCAAGCATGCTATCATGGCAATCAATGACACACATGTAGTATGCTAAAGCATAAAAGCTTACCTAGTACTCCGAGCCAAAACAGAAGCTAGTTAGTAATCAAATGCATGATCCTAACTATGTTGAGATGGCTAATGCAACACATGCAAGATGCAATTAGAAATAGGCTCGGCTGTCCTAAAATGGCATGTAAGATGCAGTAATTGATACATGTATTCAACTTGGAATTGAAATACAATGCAGTTAGTGTGATGTGCCGAGCCCGGTGCATGCAAGATAGATGAATGGATGCAAACATGTAGGCATAAATATGCTAGACAGATGAATGGATGCAAACATGCAAAGCATAAGTATCCTAATTGAAAAATGACCTAGAACTAACCATTGAAAGCGGTTAAGTAAAAGGGAGAAAGAAATGGAGGTTGGAAGACATGCACACACGCACGCACACTTATTACAAAATTGGCCCTCTCGACGGAGGACCGAATAAATAATACAAACCGACTAATTAACTAACTAACAAGCTAATTAATTATTACACAACCGAATTGAATAACTAGCTACAACTAATTATTACAAAACTTAATTAATTAATAAATTAACTAATTATTACAGATTGATGCTAACTAACAAGTAAGCATTTAAACAAAGCTGCCTCAGCAGGTTGAAGAAGGTGGACATGCATGCTCGGTTCCCGTCCCGATAAGCTCTCCGGTTGCTCTCTAGATGCTCTGTCTGCAGGGTGTCCTTGAGACCTTGCTGCTGGAACTTACCAAAACCAGTCTGGGGAATGCATCTGTGGCCTGCCGGCCATGGGGAGCTGCAGCCGACCACCTGCAGGCCAAATATGGTACACTGCCGGCCACTGATGTGTTAGGACACCAAGCTGCAGTAGAGCACAAAACAGAGAAAATAGAGGGTCTTCCGAGGGTATGTACGCACTATGCCACCCCATATCATCTTAAAACATCATGGGAGAGGCATAGTCGGATCCATGACCATCAATCACGCATCCCGATGCATGATGACCAAAGATCCAACTTGTGCAAATCAATATGAAATGAATGCACAAATAAACACATAAGTGCCTAGAACTCTATCATGGATCATCAAGAGCGTCGGTGACCGAGAATTGAGACACGTTTCATCACTTGAAGTATAAAACACTCCTCGTTCCTCGTGCTCAAATTAACACTTTAATCCAAATGACAATGCAAAACAAGCATAGCAAGCATGCAATGCAACAAGCATGCAAACATGCAATGCAATAAATCAAGCATGCAACAAGCATATAAGCATGATGTGAAGTAACAACCTTGAATCACCTAATAAAATGCAACATGATCATACAAACATGCAAGGCATGTGAAGGCAGATATGTATACAACAACATACGAAATGGGACAAACATGTGACAACATGGTAAGATGGGCTTACAGTAAAGATGGATAGGCCTCAGCCATGCCTAAAATCAGTGGCCATAAGGTGCTGAATGGATGGTACAAAATGCTAGACAAGCATGCATGTCAATGGGCCCAAGAATTAAGGCATAAAGATGCAACTCTTAAGTACACTTAAGGAGTGAAAAACATGCAAGTATGACAATATTACATGCTCTAAAATGATGTTAGGAATGATGCCAAATCACATACATAACACAAGCATGGCATGCATGAAGCTCAAAAGCTAAGAACTAGCAAAGGGAATTAAGCCATGGCCATACAAAGCAAGCCCCAAAGGGCTAAGGGAACCTAAAGCAGTCCCAAGGTAGGTCCAAACAAGACCAAAAAAACAAGCTTGAAGCTAGCCAACGCAGGCTAGAACACAAGGCCAAAAACATGGAGCATGCAAGGCTACAAAAGAGGCAATGCACTACACCTATTGAAACCAAACATGACATGACTTGGACAACATAACACAGAGTTACATCATGGTATAACAAGACCAAAAATGCATTGATATGATGAGCCAAAGGCTTAGGCTTAATGGCATGCACAAAAGTTCATTCTTGAGGCATAAAGAGCCAAGCCTCCAAGGCATTAAAAGCATGTTAAACGCAAGTGTATGATTACATTTCATGGACTGAAATAACATTTGAAATGATGGCAAAGCATGCAAACATCACATGTATGGCATGGTAGGGGCTTCAAAACCAAGACTAGCTTAAGCATTTACACTATAGCTATACAAAGCATGAGTGATATGGCCATGGCAGCCTCAAAATAAGAATAAAATCATGCTGGAGCAAAGCCAAAATATGCTAGGATGATGAGTCAAAGCATCATGCACATAAAGCTAGTAAGCAAGATTTGTTCTTCAAGTATATGGAGCATGCAAAATACGACCAAACCAGAAAAAGATAGAGTCATGACGTGCCAAATGATGACCAAATACATGCTGAAAGGGACTGAACATAAGCTAGGATGACATGCTAAAGCAAGAAACATATAAAGCTAGTTTATGAGATTTACACTACAAGTGTATCATACATGCATGGAGTGACAAAACCAACCCAAAACAAATCAAAGGCATGGTAAAAAATCACGAAAAACCTACTGAAATGGACTCAACACAAGCTAGGCAAACATGCTACTTTGATGAGCTACAAATGGGATTATACTACACATATAAGATGCATGCAAAATGTGACCAAACCAGCCATGGAAAGAGCCAAGGCAGGTCTTAAAAGTCACAAAAAGGGGCCTGAACGAAGCCTCAAAAGTACAGAGAGGCATGCTCCTTTGGAAGGCCAAAAATGCAAGCAAACAAAAACCAAAAGAGATGGGGCCACCCCCTCTGGTTTGAGCCCTCAAAAGTACATGCCTACCACTAAAAATCCACTAGATTTCAGTGGTTAGAAGGCCAAGCCAAGGATAGCTAGGAGGCCTTAAGGCATGGCTCAAAACATAGCTAAACAAAGTCAACAAGAGGGTTGAAGACCCTCAACAGCAAAAAGACCTTAAACAAACTTCAAAAACACTTAAATACAAGACGTTTTTCAGTTGAAAGAAAGGCCTAAAACAATATGCAAGGATGACCAAAATGAGGTACAAAAAGTGCTAAAAATGGGAAGAAACTCACCCTTGAAGGTCAACTTCGAAACCAGCAACATCAGGGGGTAGAACCTCACTTTCAGAGCTCAAGAAGTCCTTCCAAGAACCTCAATCCAATGGTGGTGGTGTATCTCCAAGTGTTGTAGTGTAAAAGTGCAAGGAAAATGGACTTCAAGGCACAAATGAATAGCAATATAGAGAGAGAGAGATATTTCTTCTCAAAATGCTGAACCTTTGCTAAGGAGAGGCTCTCTCCTTATATAGAAGAAAAGCAATGCAAAGCTTCTTCAAGAAGCTTGGCAAGAGCTTCATCCCTCCATACACGTGTATGGATGGCAAATAAAAGGATTCTTGCTGGCTCAAAAGATCTAGAGTGAAACCTGCTGAGACAGGGGTGCTGCCGGCCATCAGGGATGGCCGGCAGTGGCTTATTGATGGCCGGCAGGCTCAATCAATGGCCGGCAGGTCTAAAAGGTAGCCGACAGTGCACCAAGAAGCACATTCTAAAAAGGACCAAGTCATGGTCCAAGAATGGGGCAGAAAGGATACAGGGCCTGGAAAGCTCGAACCTGTGACGTTCCGCCGCAAAAGTCGAATACCCGACAAGCAATCGGACTTGTGGCTGGATGTACCTGCAAGCACAACCGAGTCTTGAGGATGGTCAAAAATAGGGTGTCTACAACATGCAAACACGTGTGTGCCGAATGAAATTCATAATGAAAGTTATGAAAGTTACAATAAAACACATGCAAACACATACAAACATTTTATTCAATCTGGCGATGATTACATAGTTTTGAATGTGATCTGCGTTTAAGCATTACAATGAGTATTTTTATACGGCGTCGCCCTCATCCTCACTCTGCTCAACCACAAAGGCAGAAAACGGAAAATGCTTTCCTCGGTAGAGTGGCGATGCCAAATCAATGCCCGACGCTCGGAAAACTTCCGCGGCTTGAGATGCCTTAATCCAATCGTGCTTAAAACTGCGATTTTCACATCGGCAAACCTCTTCGACGAGTTTCTCCTTGGTCTTCTGAATTCCGATCTTTTGGCCGTTATGAAAACCTTTGTCATAGGCCGCGGCCCTCGCAGTCTCAATCGCGAACATATTAGCCGTGTTTCGATCGGCAATAGCATCACTTATTAGCCTTTAAGTCACCCTCTCTTCCACAACCGGATTAGGTTGGCTGGCTGATTGAGACTCGGCAGACCTGATTTTCTTTAGCTCACGCTCGGCCTTCTCCGCACAAGTTTCTAACTTCCGAATGCGTTCATCTCTTTGCTCTATATCGCGCCGAGCAGCACGGAGATGCATGCCGATTTCATAAGTTGTGTACAGCCCCTTCACCACCCCATGAATGCCTTTGCGAAACACTTCGAAATCTTGCCGACCTACCATCGACTGTTGGACTTCAGGTGGAAAAATCTGTCGGGCGAACTCAACTACCACGTTTGGATCTTGAACGATCGAGTCCGCCTCTGCCATTGGTCTATTCCCTATGAAGATCACAAAACTCAATGGGCACGGAGTCGCGTCGAATTCCCTTCCAGAACTGGGTTGAGGAGCTTTGCCTTGAGGCTGCTTATCCCTCCTGGGCGACCTACTTCGACGACGAGGAGATTGGTGTCTCTCCCGATCCCTTGAAGTCCTACTCCCCGTGCGTGACGGATCACCACTTCGATTCATGGCTCCTCCCAGCTCAGCTAGCGTCTTCGTTTCGCCTCTGCTGTTGAAGAAAAGTCTTTATGACATTCGCACTTGTTTAATCTTCCTCAAAGGGCTGAACTGAGTTGCTGACTGAGCATATAAATAGGACCCTCGTTCACAAAGTACACGTCCATTTATTCTCTACGCGGGCAGCACCTCCGAGGCAATCTCATTAATATTGAAATGTCAACAGCTGGCGCCGACCGAGTCATATGTCCCGATCGCCCCGTCAGTCGCTGTTATTCGGCGTTTAATGTTCGTGAACCAGCTGGGGCAAGGGCAGATTCATCAATCTAGTTGGCATGAGTGCCCCAGCCGTTCCACGAATCAATTCATCAATACAAGATTCATAACGTGTTATTCGGCGTTTAATATTCGTGAATCAGCTGGGGCGAGGGCAGATTTATCAATCTATTCGGCTTGAGTGCCCTAGCCATTCCATGAATCGATTCATCAATACAAGATTCATAAGTAACGTGTTATTCGGCGTTTTATGTTCGTGAACCAGTTTGGGCAAGGGCAGATTCATCAATCTATTTGGCTTGAGTGCCCCAGTCGTTCCATGAATCGATTCATTAGTACAAGATTCATAACGTATTATTTGGCGTTTAATGTTTGTGAACCAGCTGGAGCAATGGCAGATTCATTAATATATTAGGCTTGAGTGCCCCAGCCGTTCCACGAATCGATTCATCAGTACAAGATTCATAAGTTCGTGTTATTTGGCACCTCATGAATTCATTTTGTTGATTAAATCAGATCCATAAATTTAATCAGCTTCTAAGTTTGCCGTCTCACGTAATCATGACATTTTGTTCTAATTGCTGATTCTCCTAATTACGTACTCATACAACAAACAATACAAGCAGTAACTTAAGTACAATATTAAATTTTCATTCATAAATTGGGCACTAGCAGCGGACATTTTACATATGAAAATCCAAAAATGATGAAAATCTACTAGACAAAAACATACATTGAAATTGAAAATACTTAATAAAACTAGTGTCTCCCAAATCAATCCTCGGGATCAGACTGAAGTGGCTCAACGTCCACTTGCTCGTATGGAATTGGCATGGCCAATGTAACTCCAGCGGCAGTAAGGGCTTTGAGCCACCCATGTTTGAATCCTTGATTCTTGAATTTGGAGACTTCTTTAACGTAGTCCTTAAGGGCAGCGTTCTTTCCAGCCTCGAGCACCGCAGAAGCCTCAGAGTCGATTTTTTCCTTGGCCTTCCTCAACTCTTCCAACTCGGCCTCTACCTTAGCAAGCGCCTCCTTGGCTAACTTGAGCAATTCCTCGCTCGCGTTCGCCCTCTCCTCGGCATCGGATCTAAGCCGGTCAGCAGTCTGAGCCCTCTCCTTCTCAGCTTCGGCTCGAGCATTTTCCATCGCGGCTCTCATTGTCTCGAACTCGGCCCTGCTTCTCTCACCTTCAGCTCCCGACTTCAGGCGGCCAATTCTTTCAATGGCTTCGTGCTGGCGGCGGCCTAGTTCGGCTATCCTTTCAACCGTCTGCAAAACAAGGAGTCAGGATCATCACATATCAAGAAATATCGTATGCAAACCAAACCACACAAGAAGTAAAAAAGATCAAGTCACATACCAGAAGGGCCGATTAGGCAGCTAACGCTATAACTACCAAATCCGGCTCTGCTCGAAAGGTGGCCTTGTTAGCCGGCAACGAAGTTGAGGCGGCCAAGCTCAACGCTATAGCTGGATCCTTCAAGGCAGACGTGTCAGAGGAGATCGGTGTGTTTTTGATCTTCGGTTGAATAACGAAAGGAACAACCACATCCGATTCCTCTAGACGAGGCCGTTTGTCAGCAAGACTCTCCTCTGAGTCGGCCTTTCCCTTGGCGGTCTGTTTTTCGCCTCGCTCTTATTGAATCGGCCTTTCTTCTGGGATCTACTGTTCGGCCACCTTATTCGACTTGGCCAAAACAACTTGAGCCGTCTCTTTTACCATAACGGGTTGCGAAGATTCAATTGGGGTAGGCCCAGAATGGCTGGCCTCGGCTTTCCGTCGCGTGGCCATGCGTTTGGCATTTCTCTTTCGCGCCATCTGCGTTAGATTTTCCACAGCCATGCCTTTAGAAAAATTACCGGGTAGATCTCCCAAATCTGTAAAAATATCTCCGAAGGAAAACTCCGCCCGACCTGAAATGGGCAGTGAGTCAGACTGGCTGCCTCAAATGCCGAGTTTAGAGCCTCGTCGACCTCTTCAGCCTCCACAGCAAACTCTCTCGTTGGTTCGGTAACTACCTCGATCACCGTCTCTGCGTCTTGCGCCGAATCAGAAGCTTTGAAACCAATTTGTTTGAGGGTCTTGAAGCTGGGGAAGATAAAAGCCGTAAGGTGGTGTTCGCCGGATGGGATCGGGATGTCGTCCACAGCCGAGAACGTAGTATAAGTAAGCTTGTACCGCAGAAGTATATAGGCGGCTCTCCCTTGCTTTTGTACATTTGGACGGCCAAATCACTTGAGTGCAGTCTTAATCTCCGCAAGGACTGCATCGTCAGCCGAAGTTTGAATCTTCTTCAACTTACTACCTGCAAAAACGAATGACTAGACTTGAAGAGAAAGCCAAGTAAAAGAAAGATCAACAAACATAAGGAGTTACTCGGCCACCTGCTTCACCCCTCTTTTTGGGAACAAGGTCTAGGCGATCTTCACCCTCGCCGAATTTCCAATTGCCGCAGACATTGACCATGACATCGTCAACTTGTTTGCCAGAACTGGCAAGCATGGTTACCAAGTGATTGTCGGTTTCCTTGGCCCTGAGAAAGTAGCGCTCGAGCCGACCGGAGGATTTGGCCAGAGCGTAGCAGTGCCGAATCGCCGGAATGCCGAGGTTGATCCTAAGGTGCCGGTTCAGTTCTACGATTCCTATTATGATTTGAAAGAAATTCACATTGGGTTGAGAAGGAATCAGACACCAATGGCGGAGGACGGCCCTAAGAAATGGGTGCAAAGGAAAGCGAACCCCGCCCTCCGCAATGGATAGGAGAGGAAAGACGATAGAATTTTGGTCCTCCCTCTCCATATCAAGGGTATTGTCTGTCACTAGAGATATATGGAAATCATCAAGGATAGAGAAATGTCTCCGAAACCCAAAGATACGACCCTCGGAAAGGAGGTTTTTCAAATGCTTAGCCATTCTAGTAAGGATTCGGGTATTCTAAATCAAAAATGAACACAAAAAATAGGATTACAAAGAGGAGAAGAAAACTTACGAAAGGAAAAGGAGACACGGAGAGACGGGAAGAAGTTGCAGAAGATGCGAGGTAGAGGAGGAATTCCGGCTGGCAATCCAGGAGGCCCTAATATTCAAAAAGTATGCATTCGAAGAGACTGGAGCTACAAATCGTAATAAAAGCAAAAGATGCACGAATGAGGCGGGAACATATAATGATGACTGAAAGGCCTATGTTCTGACATACACATTGGGATAGGTGAAGCCGCCTAATTTATGTTTCTTTTGACTTTTCAAATTCAAAACCAAACACACCAATTAACTGCCGTCAATAGGGAGTTTGGGGGGCAATTGTGGGAGCCGAATAAAGGGCAGAGTCAGAAGCGTACGCTTCGAAGGATGGACATTTGTTCGGCTCTAACCTGCACGATTAGGAGGCCGACTACAATTAACAGGCCGAGTAACTATGGAGCCGAATAAATAAGCAGTTTGAGAGCGAAGAGTGGACCAGGCCCCAAGGCCCTGGAAACAAGTATAAATAGAGGAACAATAGTCAAAGAAAGCTATGTGAGAATTATTGTGCTTAACTTAGAATACAAGTAACCCTGAGTGCATAAACTAACTTGCTCATCGGAGTGTTAATTCCCGCACCCTCGACCGGATTGTTTATTCCTTTTCAGGTGACTATCAAAGGATCACTAGCGTCTCCCAGGATCAGAAGAGTATTTCCAAACCACTTTTCCACAATGTTTTTAAAACTCTAAAAATCAGTGGCCAAAAGTTGAGAAAGAAGTGGGAAACACAAGGATAAAAACTTGGAGAACAAGGTTTAAAGAAGGGTAGTTAACCCCTCTACCTTTGGTAGCTTTAAGTCAAAAGTTTTAGCCCATAAAATAGCCTCAAAACAGTATAAAAATAGCAAGAAAAGATGGGAAAGAAGTAGTGTAGAGATGGCCAAAATTATACCACATGAAGAGAGGTTACACTTTGATTCACAAACCAACAAGTGCTCACCTTCAAGAGCTGAAATTTTAGCTCAATAACCTCAGCAAAAAGACTCAAATTTTTGGTTTAGGAAGTGTAGAGAGAGAGTGTGTAGGTTGCAAGATAGAGAGAGCGTGTGTTTTACAAGTTTTTGGCCTTTGGTAATTTTTTCTAACCTAATTTCAAGAGGGGTGGTCATGTATATATAGAAAATCTAGTGCCTCTGTTGAACACAACTGTATAGAGACAGCTGTTGTAATGTATGCACATGGGGGAATAGCTGACAGCAAAATATCTGCCAACTGAAAAACCTGGCTGGCCAACCATGTAAGAGACGGTCGACCACTAAAATTGGCATGCTAGGACACATGGCTGTCCTGCCACTTTAAATGGCCACATTTTTCATTAACTGGCCGACCTACCACAATAAAACTACTCTCAAGCTCGATTTCAAACGGGCATATCTTCTTCATCTGGGCTTGGTTTCATTTGATTCTTGAGTCTAAATTGAAGCCCTGGAAGTTTACTTTCCAATGGTGGCAGCCCACATCTAAATTCTAAGTGTACAAAAAGATGTCTAATTTAGTGGAGGCTACTTGTTTATTTCTTAACTGTTTTGTAACAACCCATATTTATGTCTTAGTCATGTTCATGAGCATTTGTGTTATTATGACTCGTTGAGCTTGCATATGTATGTTTGTGACTTGTTTTGCCTAAGTAAGGTCCATGCCTTGTTTTGTGTTCATGTGATTTGCTTAAGTATTGTATGCATAATTTGCTCCTTCCTTGGTGTTAAGCTTAGGACATGCCAAGCCTAGCTTATGTTAAGCCTAGATCGTTCCAAGCCGAGGTCATCTTCAGTCTAGAATTGTCTTGGAACCCCTTTGTTTGACCTCCACCTTCGCCTTGACATATTGGCCGAGATGTCATTATCTAGGCTGAGCTGTTTATCACCAACGCCGAGATGTGTATTATCTAGGCCGAGATGTTACCTTTGCACCTAAGTGATCTTGTCCTGGAGTGGTATGACCTAGACCGAGGTGTGGCACATCTAGGCCAAGGTGTGGCACAACTTAGTCAAGTGTTGTCCTTCCTAGCCGAGGTGATTGTCACCTTAGTTGCCGAAGCTTTGTCCTTAGCCAATGTCATCACTTGCCGGAGTGCCTTACCGAGTAGCTTGTTAGACACACTTTGTCATAGTCTTGTCTTGTCAATCTATCACCTTTTTTAGGAGAGCCAATCAGCCATTGGCACGTGTCCGAGTTGAGTGTTAAGTCAGCCGGCAGAGAGAGAAAGCTATCATTTGTTGTATCTTAGTTTTGAAGAGGAGAGAGAAGCTCTAGAAGAGGGAGAAGAGTTCTTGAGGGAGAGTAGATTTCTAAGCTTGATTCTTAGAGATCGAACCATTAGATCCGTGTTCTAAGGTTAGATTCTTGATCTGCTCTTGTCGTTCTTTATGTTTATGTTATTGCATTGGATGATTGAATATGATTTGTAAGCCATGCATTGCTTTAAAGTTCAGTTTTAGAAAGAGAAAATAGCATTCATGTGTTCTTCAAGAAAAGTCATGTTTTGATCCGAAGGCTCACGCATAGATCCATGTTTTTGTGTTTGTTTTCACACGATTTTCAAGTATGGGTAACCAGGTCCATGTTTTCGAACTCATAGCATGAAATCCCAGATTTTTGCAATAAAGAAGTTATGATTTTGGCATCCATGTTTCATGATGTTCATGTTCATGTTCTTCCTGTTCTTCACGAGTGGAAACCCAGATCTCCCGACTTCACTTCCCGAGGTGTAGTCGCCGAGATCACTCTCACCTAGACCTTACACTTAGGCCAAGCATCGTATCTCACCTTGGCCTACCTTGCATGATCACTTACACCTTTAGTTTGTCTTGAGCGCACCTCGGCATGCAGGCATGCCGAAGCCTAGGTAGCCACGCCTCGGCCAGGAGGTGTGGGACCTCGGCAAAGACCTGGTTGGTATCCAGCATGTCTTCCTGACATGTAAAACAGTGTTTTGACTTCCAGCATGTTTTCTGAGATCATTTGCATGCATGTAAGACTTGTTTTGAGAAGTGCATTCAGTAGACTTTGCCATGTGTTTGTAGGACTTGGACCTTTGCCTTGATCCCGACGTCCCAAGAACTAATGTGAGTGGTATTTCTAATAAAGTTATGTTATCAAGTTTTAATAAAGCTCTACCTTGTTTTGATAGAAGTATTTGCTAAGCATGAATGATATCCCTATTTTATGTATCAAGCATAAGCTCTGTTTTGGATGACATTCTTGGAACCGTCCTTTCGTGTTAGGGGACGTTAAGCCTATGTAACACCGTTCTTTCGTGTTAGGGGACGTTAAGCCTAGGTAACGTAGTCCGTACGTGCCAGGGGACTTTAAGCATTTGTGGCAGTAGTCCGTACGTGCCAGGGGACTTTAAGCATTTGTGGCACAAGTCCTTCCGTGCTAGGGGACTTTAAGCCTATGTAGCATAGTCCTTCCGTGCTAGGGGACTTTAAGCCTAGGTAGCACCGTCCTTTCGTCCTAGGGGACGTTAAGCCTAAGTAGCACCCTTGTTAAGATATCGGCCACTGACGGGCTATGAACGGGTGTGCTCGATGCCAAGGTTATGATTTGTCTTGCCGGAATGTCATCACCCCATGTTTTAAGATTTGACGTATGTTAAGTAAGCAAGCAAGTTTTGAAAGACCAAGGTTCGATTGATGTTTTATTTCAAGCCAAGCTAAGCTATGTTATGTATGGTTTTGACAAGATATACTATGTATTGTTTTGAAAAGATCTCGGGTATCATTCATTTAACCCCTTTATTACTTATACCATTCACTGAGTATCCAAGCTCACCCTCCCTATGTATGTATGTAGGTAGCAAGCAAGAAGTCGGCTACGCCGAGATGTGTGTTTTGTATGCATGTTATGTCGGCAGTGAGGATGTCGGCAATTTTGAAGGTTTTGTTTCTTGACTTGTATTTCATGTACTTTGTTCATGTCGGCTTGAGAAGCCTTTTATCAAGATGTAATATGTATTTTTGTACCTTATTTTATTTGTATTCAAGTTGTAAAGCTATGTAAAGATGTATGCCATTTCATTTGACTTATGTACTACTCTTATGGACTAATTAGACTTGTAAATATTGCTTCCGCACATGTTAGCCCCATATGTAATACTCTGATTGTGTGTGAATTTTGAAAGTTGGCCTTCGGTAATCTCGAATTACTGGCCATCACGGCACCATTCTACTAGGGGCGGAATGGGGTCATGACAGAATGGTATCAGAGCACAAGTTCCTTATAGTACGTTATTCACACACTTTGAGTCCTAAAGAGCATAGGATGTCCCTTAGAATGATCTTAGGATTGCATCATTTTGCTTGCTACTTGACAAGGTGTGCACCATCTCAGTATGAGCATTTTATTACATCGGCATGATCATGTTCACTTGCATATATGTCCATTTGTTCATTTTGTTCTAAGAGTCACATCCTGCATACTCCTAGCATCATGAGAAGAGGTAGATCCCCAGTTGGCCGAGATCAATCCGAGGACAGAATAGACAGATTAGAAAGATTGGTTGAAAGTTTGGCAGATGAGTTAAGGCAAGCAAGGCAGCAGAACACCGGTACCACCTCCACCCAGGCCGAGCAGACAGATGGCCGACATGCAGTTCCACCACCGCTAGTACCACGAGTGCCTCCGCAGCCAGCTTTGTATAAAGATGACACATTGACTCTGATAAGAGAATTCAAGAAGATGAAACTGCCGAAGTTCCATGGAGGTATAGAACCGATGAAGGCAGAAGCATGGGTTCTTGAGATGAAGAAGTTGTTCGAGATTTTTCCTAGCACCGACGCCTAGAAGGTGTCACTGGCAGCATTTACATTGGAAGACGACGCTCGTAGATGGTGGATGATGATCCGAGAAGGTAACCCAGACTTGACTTGGGCCAAATTTTTGGAGCTGTATTATGACAAGCATTTTCCACTCAGTGTCCGAGATCGCAAGGCCACAGAATTGCAGATGTTGACACAGGGTAGCAAAACAGTGGCAGAGTATGATCGTGCTTTCACCGAGTTGGCAAGGTATGCACCTCACATGGTCGACAATGAATACAGAAAAGCTAGGAGGTTTGAGAGAGGACTTCGAGGGCCAATACAAGATCAGGTCAATTTGCTCAACATGCCAACATATGCTGGAGTGTTAGACAAAGCCATCCTCACAGAAGCCAACCTGAACAGAAGTCAAAGTTCGGGAAGGAATCAGAGGAAGAGGCAGACCTACGACAATCGTGAAGAAGAGGCAGACCCAGATGACGCCGAGGAGAAGACAAAGGAGGATAGCCCCAACAACACGAATCAGGAGGGTGGCACTAGGCCGACATGTACAAGTTGTAGAAAGCTACATTTTGGAGTTTATCTTCGGGCAACTGGAGCATGTTTCGGATGCGGTGAGATGTGTCATCATATTAAGGATTGTCCCAAGGTAAAAGCTAAGGATGATAAGAAGAGATAAGAACTCGACATCGGGAGTCGTTTTGGGAACAAGGTAAGTGAAGTATGGGGACCAAACTTCTTTAAGGGGGGAAAGATATAACAACCCATATTTATGTCTTAGTCATGTTCATGAGCATTTGTATGATTATGACTCGTTGAGCTTGCATATTTATGTTTGTGACTTGTTTTGCCTAAGTAAGGTCCATGCCTTGTTTTGTGTTCATGTGATTTGCTTAAGTATTGTATGCATGCTTTGCTCCTTTCTTGGTGTTAAGCCTAGACATGCCAAGCCTAGGTTATGTTAAGCCTAGATCGTTCCAAGCCGAGGTCATCTTCAGTCTAGAATTGTCTTGGAACCCCTTTGTTTGACCTCCACCTTCGCCTTGACATATTGGCCGAGATGTCATTATCTAGGCCGAGCTGTTTATCACCAACGCCGAGATGTGTATTATCTAGGCCGAGATGTTACCTTTGCACCTAAGTGATCTTGTCCTAGAGTGGTATGACCTAGACTGAGGTGTGGCACATCTAGGCCAAGGTGTGGCACAGCTTAGTCAGGTTTTGTCCTTCCTAGCCGAGGTCATTGTCACCTTAGTTGCCGAAGCTTTGTCCTTAGCCGATGTCATCACTTGCTGGAGTGCCTTACCGAGTAGCTTGTTAGACACACTTTGTCATAGTCTTGTCTTGTCAATCTATCACCTTTTTTAGGAGAGCCAATCAGCCATTGCCACGTGTCCGAGCTGAGTGTTAAGTCATCCGGCAGAGAGAGAAACCTATCATTTGTTGTATCTTAGTTTTGAAGAGGAGAGAGAAGCTCTAGAAGAGGGAGAAGAGTTCTTGAGGGAGAGTAGATTTCTAAGCTTGATTCCTAGAGATCGAACCGTTAGATCTGTGTTCTAAGGTTAGATTCTTGATCTGCTCTTGTCGTTCTTTATGTTTATGTTATTGCATTGCATGATTGAATATGATTTGTAAGCCATGCATTGCTTTGAAGTTCGGTTTTAGAAAGAGAAAATAGCATTCATGTGTTCTTCAAGAAAAGTCATGTTTTGATCCGAAGGCTCATGCCTAGATCCATGTTTTTGTGTTTGTTTTCACACGATTTTCAAGTATAGGTAACCAGGTCCATGTTTTCGAACTCATAGCATGAAATCCTAGATTTTTGCAATAAAGAAGTTATGATTTTGGCATCCATGTTCTTCACGATCTTCATGTTCATGTTCTTCCTGTTCTTCACGGGTGGAAACCCAAATCTCCAGACTTCACTTCCCGAGGTGTAGTCGCCGAGATTACTCTCACCTAGACCTCACACTTAGGCCAAGCATCGTATCTCACATTGGCCTACCTTGCATGATCACTTACACCTTTAGTTTGTCTTGAGCGCACCTCGGCATGCAGGCATGCCGAAGCTTAGGTAGCCACGCCTCGGCCAAGAGGTGTGGGACCTCGGCAAAGACCTGGTTGGTACCCAGCATGTCTTCCTGACATGTAAAATAGTGTTTTGACTTCCAGCATGTTTTCCGAGATCATTTGCATGCATGTAAGACTTGTTTTGAGAAGTGCATTCAGTAGACTTTGCCATGTGTTTGTAGGACTTGGACCTTTGCCTTGATCCCGACGTCCCAAGAACTAATGTGAGTGGTATTTCTAATAAAGTTATGTTATCAAGTTTTAATAAAGCTCCGCCTTGTTTTGATAGAAGTATTTGCTAAGCATGAATGATATCCCTATTTTATGTATCAAGCATAAACTCTGTTTTGGATGACATTCTTGGAACCGTCCTTTCGTGTTAGGGGACGTTAAGCTTAAGTAACGCCGTCCTCTCGTGTTAGGGGACGTTAAGCCTATGTAACACCGTTCTTTCGTGTTAGGGGACGTTAAGCCTAGGTAACATAGTCCGTACGTACCAGGGGACTTTAAGCATTTGTGGCACTAGTCCGTATGTGCCAGGGGACTTTAAGCATTTGTAGCACAAGTCCTTCCGTGCTAGGGGACTTTAAGCCTATGTAGCACAGTCCTTCCGTGCTAGGGGACTTTAAGCCTAGGTAGCACCTTCCTTTCGTGCTAGGGGACGTTAAGCCTAAGTAGCACCCTTGTTAAGATATCGGCCACTGACGGGCTATGAACGAGTGTGCTCGATGCCAAGGTTATGATTTGTCTTGCCGGAATGTCATCACCCCATGTTTTAAGATTTGACGTATGTTAAGTAAGCAAGCAAGTTTTGAAAGACCAAGGTTCGATTGATGTTTTATTTCAAGCCAAGCTAAGCTATGTTATGTATGGTTTTGACAAGATATACTATCTATTGTTTTGAAAAGATCTCGGGTATCATTCATTTAACCCCTTTATTACTTATACCATTCACTGAGTATCCAAGCTCACCCTCCCTATGTATGTATGTAGGTAGCAAGCAAGAAGTCGGCTACGCCGAGATGTGTGTTTTGTATGCATGTTATGTCGGCAATAAGGATGTCGGCAATTTTGAAGATTTTGTTTCTTGACTTGTATTTCATGTACTTTGTTCATGTCGGCTTGAGAAGCCTTTTATCAAGATGTAATATGTCTTTTTATACCTTATTGGGTCCTTCGTGTGATACGTTCTTCGGGACTCCTCTCGTCTCGGCCCCTCTCGTCCGACTTCCCTGGAAGGTTGGTGAGAGTGCTTTCCGCTCCTGGTGTGCTGAGGGACTTCGGGGATTGTTCTTCTTCCTCCATTCTGGGTATTAGTTACTGGCATCGGCGTATCCTGCAGCGGGTATGGTGGCTACATGACATTGTTTTGCATCATGAAGTTGACGACCGACTGTAGGTCTACCAACTTGTTTGCCAATTCTTTTACTTCTTCATCCCTCCGTAGGCACCTATCCCTCCATACTTGAAGGTTATCTTCGTTATAGTACTTGCTTTGGTCTGTCCTCTTCGAAGTGTCGCCCTCCTGGCCGACGTCTTTCTCTCCGTGGCCCTGGTCATGAGTTTCTGCATTGTGGTTGTCTCCTTCAACGTCAAGGTCAATTGGTCTGCCACTCCCAGGAGGAGTGTCGCCCCCAATGTTTTCCTTCTTTCCATTACTGACCATCTATTCTTCCAAGTTTCCACAGACGGCGCCAAATTATGTGAGTGATTTTCTGATCACACTGCCCGTTTAGTAATCAGCTAGAGAGCACTGGCAGAATAGATGGTTTCAGCTAACCTGTAACAGAAAGAAAAGGCTCCGGCGGTGGCTCTTCCACCCGGGGCCACTCCGACGATCAAGTCAGTATATCTCTCAAAGATAATCAAGTGCTAAACTCACTACTCAAAGCATAAAATTGCATACCTTAGACCCGCGGGGGTGCCTCTCTTTTATAATTTACTTAATCCTAATCCCACCAGAAGCCTGACTTCCATGGACTCCAATTAAGTACTTACTTTGGACTCTTCAAAAGATAATGATAAACTCTCTAAGAGCTTTATCCTTATCTTGGCTAAGTTTCCTCTTCATTCTAGGACTCTTATCCCTTATCTCTTATCCGCTTATCTCAGATTCCGATATCTTCGGAGATAACCTCGGCTTGACCGAGATCACCTCGGCGTTATGACCCTAACACGTTATAGACGTCCCCCGAACGCCCCAGGAGGAATGAGCTCCCGTTCTGTTCATTTGGGGTCACTATAGCTCAGGACTCTTAAATTTGTCACGGTTCTAAATCTGAACCAAAGAGTCCAAATCCGGCAAATCGTTTTGAGAAAACAGATTTTTGAAAGAAGTGCCAAACATGGACTGCTTTGCCAGATACAGAGTCGCCACCTAAATATTTTATTTTGGGAAATTTAGGAAACCCTGACTCGTTTGCCTAAGGCCACGTGTCCGTCATCACCAAAGTTGCCTCGGCTCGGGAACTTGGGTACGATTGGGGAAGGTCACTTCGTGAGCACCCCCGCTCGCCCGATCAAAGATCGGCCTCTACTAACCATGATATCTATTTTTGAAAACTTTGTATATCCTTATTCCGGTTATTAGCCTAGGTTACTATGTGATGCACACAGCATATAAGTATAGACTAGGTCGTCCGAATTGGAACAAAACATTTCGTGCTCGTTTATTTGAAAGATGGTTTGCTACTCGCAAGTAGGCTTAAAATGCAGATTTTGCCACCCTCGGGTGGGCTTAGAAAAGATGGTTTTGCCACTATCTAGTGGGCTTAAAACAAACAGTTGATGATTTATTCCAATCCAGATAACCCAACCTTCACCCACAGGCATTCAGGCAGTTATATCACATAAGCATATAGCCTCATGGTAAGCATGCTATTCATGGCAGTCACTCACACACATGCAAGGATACTAAAGCATAAAACTCACCGAGTACTCCAAGCCAAAACAGAAACTCATTAGAAATCATGCATGAATCCTAAGTATACAGAAATGCCTAATGAAACACATGCAATAATGCAAACTATAGCAGGCTCGGCTATTCTAAACATGGCATATGGAATGCTACAGCTAACATGTATTCGACTTGGAATTGAAATACAAATGCAGTTAGTATGATGCGCCGAGCCCGGTGCATGCAAAACAGATGAATGAATGCAAACATGCTATCATACTGTATGCTAATTGAAATATGCCCTAATCTAACCATCATAAGCGGGTAAATAAAAGGGAAGAAAGACGTGGGGTTGGAAGACATACATCACACTCACCCACACTTATTACAATTATGCCCTCGCGTAGAGGGTCCAAATAAATGTGCAGTCCCAAATAATACAGTCCAAAATAATACAGTCCAAATATATACAAATTCCTAATTAATTTACAAATTAACTAAGAAAAATAATAAACTGGCATGCAAGCCAGGGACTGCCTCGACTCTGATGAATGATGTATGTTTGGGCTGCCTTGCGCGGAAATCCACTGGGATGCCCCAATTAGCCTCTGTTTTGAAATTATTCTTGGAAAGCGCGCCGAGCTCCGGAAGACCGCCGATTCTTAATTTGCTGCAACAGAGAGCAGGAAAGGGGCATAGCAATGTATTTTCACAAATGTATGCATGCCTCGATCCTCGTGCCACCAATCACGCATATCGATGCATGATGGCCGAGGAGTCAATTTGCATTACTTAATATAGAATGAATGCACATGAAAACAAAACAAAAACCTAACTCCATCACGGATAATCCGGAGTGTCGGTGACTTGGAGTTTGAGATACATTCCGTCACTCGGAGTACGAAACGTACCTCGTTTCCCGTGCCCGGGCTAACTCTTATCCCGAACACGATGCAATATGCATGACATGCATGAAATGCAACTAAGATACAATCCTAACATACACAATGTTAAGGAATGGCATACACGCTGCACGAGGTAATACACAACCGAACATACACAATGCTATGGATGAAATGGCATACGCAATGCAATAATGGGCTTACACCAACATGAGAGAGCCTCAGCCACACTCACATAGGAGGCCATCAGATGAAAACAAGACAACTCGAAATGCGTGCACGCGTGCACGCAAACCGAGGACCGACCTTTAGGCACCGAAATGCCACTCTAATGAGACATGGCAAAGACATGGAATATGATATGCAAACATGCAAAAATCATTAGCAAAATGAGGGGGCAAAACAGCCCCGAAACAAGGCGAAATGACACCCGATGCATGGGATTTCTCCCGAAATGCAAAACTAGGTACATGAAATGGCTTACAGCTATACAAAGCATGCATAATTTGAACATGAGATGAAAATAAAGAAGCAAGACAGACCCTAGATAAGCATATTTACAGTTCAAAGCATGGCCAAACAGCAAGCACAAGTAGGGAAAAACTAGCATGCAAAAATGGCCCTAAATGTGAGGTAAAGAGACAACTCACAGATGCCGACCCCAAACAGATTAGGGGCCTTCTACAATATTGAAGAGGGGCCAAAAATAGGATATTTTACAGTTGATGGACAAGCCTAAATCAGTATTCAAATATGCTCAAAATGCCATGCAAGATAGGTCCCAAAAGAGGTCAAAACACAAAGTATACAAAACATTCATCAAACAGCCAAAGACCCTGAATGAAACATGAATAATGGGTCAAAATAAGACTGTTTTCAGTTCTATAAAATGACCAAAAACAGAAGCATAATGGGCTAATAGATCATGCAAAAATGGGGACCAAAGAGGGATATAATGACAAGTGGCACATGGAGGTCCCAAACAGTAATGAATCCTTCTTCAATGTTGAAGAGGAGCTCAAAATAAGCTCATTTACAGTTTACATCATGCTCCAAAATAGATCACACATAGGCTAAAAATACTATGCAAGATAACGGTATATGAGAAGGATAATGAAGCAAGTGTAAGATAGGGACCTCAAATGCCAAAATTCCCTTAATGAAACATGAAATAGAGCTCAAATAAAGGGTACTTTCAGTTTTAGTCGGAGCTCAAAACAGCAAGCAAAATAGCTAAACAAATGTTGCAAAATTAAGCTCAAAAAGAGGGAATTGGTACTCACCCTTGAAGACCAAACTTTGATAGCTTCTTGGCTTGAGTTTGTGGCTCCTTAGGCTTTGAAGAATAGCCTCCAGCTGCTGGAATGAAGGAGGGAAGGGTGGGGCTTGGTGGTGTAGTGTAAAATGGTGTAGGGTTGGAAGTATGGAAGCTTGGAGATGGAGAGGGAGAGAGATCCAATGCAAAGGGCTTGAGGGAATTTTTTTCTAACCCTTGTCCCCAGACCTGGACAGCCAAGTATATACACCAAATAGGGGGAGAAATGGAGGGAAAAAGTGGGGGGAAAACAAGCCAAGTTTCCCCCCCAAAAAAGGTCCCCCCGGATAGAGATTTTTGGAGAGAAAAAAGTGCATAACTGTAATGCATATGTTGCAAGGATCATGGCTGGCCACTTATTGGAGCTGCAGGTGGCCGGCCGGCCACCTCCCATGGCCGGCCGGCCAAGGGTCAAAAGGGCCAAGTTGAATTAGTGGCCGGCCACCACAAATTGCTATCTTCCCAGGTTCCCTCATCACAACCCTGTGGTTCAAAATTGCAAACTGTAAAACAGGAGAGAGAATAGGCCAATTTTAGGAAGAGTTCAAAAGGGTCAAGCAACATTAGTGGCCGGCCACCAACTTTTAGGGTCCTCCCATGTGTGTACATCACAAATATGTGGTTAAAAGTTCAAGAAAATGGCCCAAGGGTGTTCAACATTGGCTCAGAAGTGAGAAAAACGGGCGTCGGAGGGCTCCGAAGGATATATAACTGGTTGCCGAAGTAATTGCTGTCCTCCCACCCTTCTACGGCCTTCCTGGGGATGAAACAGAGGTACCTGCCAAAAATGAACGAAAACCGATGCAAAACGAATGTTCGGGGGCCAGAACACGCAGTTCGAGGCCCTGAAAACTGCCTGTTAAGCACCGAAAGTGGCATTCGACCACGAAGTGGGTCTCTCGGGCCTGAGTGTCCCTCAAAAGGGAGTAAATAGGATGTACGCCAAAAATCGGAGCAATAGGAGGTGGTTAAGCGGTCCCGAACCGAGGCACACGGCCTGACAGCTCCGAAAATCGGGAACCGGGCTCCGAAATGGGAAAAATGGCCTACAGCCACAAAATGTAGCCCACGACCACTGAGAGATGGTCTACGGGACATCTCCCTCCCCTCAGGAAAATAAACAGAGAAAACCGAGTCTGGTTCGCAAACCGAGGCAAGGTACAGAAGAGGGTTCGGAAATCCGGAGGCAAGGCTCACGGCCGCGACTCTGAGATTTCTAAATGAGCATAATATGTAGTATCACCGAGCGCTCAACTGGTGACGTCTAAGTCTTAAGGTCGGTCAAAAATGGGATGTCTACATACGTAACACCTCGACTGACACGTCGGCGTCACCTTACCAAGTGTCGGTACTCAAAAATATATCCCCACAATTATGATATTGATTATCACATTATTTTGATTATGATTCTAGAGCTACTTGGTTATACCTTATGTTGTATTTGATTATACGTTTTTTTTTTTTTTTTAATCTTTTTAAGTTAGAGGAAATAGCATTTTGCCCCCCCTAAACTATCACTCACAAATCAATTCAACCCTTATACTTTTAATTATATCAATTTTACACCTAAACTATTGAATTTTGGATTAATTTTACCCCATTGTCAGTTGCCGTCTAAAATCAAACAAAATTTACTGACGTGGTATTAAATTTCATTTGAAACTTTATTTTACCCTCAAACTATATCTCAAAAATCAATTAGACCCCAAATATAAAAATTTTAAAATTTTAATTTTAATTAATATTTTTTTCTCAAAAATGAAAAAATATATTTTAAATAATATACTTTGTAAAAAAATTCTCAATTAGAATTTTCTCTTTAAATCTTAAATTATGTTGAGTCAATCCTAGATAAACTAATTGACCAGAAAATTTCTTGACTACTTTTTATGCGTTCGTGCACGCAATTGTAACTAAATTATTCTCCAAATTAATTTTAATAGAATTGATCAAGTAACAGTAATTTCAAAGTTGAGTGGGTAAAAATTTAGACCACGCTTATTATGAAAGTAACATATTTTTTTTGTTATTTGAAAAATTATATTGAATATGTCGAGATTTATCTACAAAATCGAGATAAGTACATACTCAGTCGTATCATCGAATGAATGACAATTTAACTTAAAAGTTAGCAATTACTCTCTCAAGAATACTAACTGGATTAATACTAGAATAATTTAGATGAAAAATTATTATTAAATATTTAAATTTGTTTTTTTCTATGTTAGGCATATAATTGATTTTTTAGGAATAGTTTGGGATAAAATGATATTTTAAATAAAATTGTTGCTATATCAGCAAGTGCCATCTAATTATAGATGACAGCTGAAGCTAGAGGTGAAATTAATCCAAAATTATATTGTTTAAATGTAAAATTGATATAATTGAAAATATAAGAGTTGAATTTTTTTTTTTTTTTGAATAATAATTTAAAGAGTAAAAGGATATTTTTATCTTTTAATCACTCCCATAAAATTGAATTGTAATATTTATAATAATCAAATTCACAAATATTACAGTTTATATATATATACATATAGTACTTATCCAATTTCAATTCATATAATATAAAGGGGTGAGCAGCGGATATACCAATTCGCCAAAACCGATCGAACCGAAATCCGCCGCATTTTGGACGGATGTGTGATGACGAGCGGACGATTGCGGATTGATTTTCTTCATTCCGTCAATCTGGTAGACGGATGGCGGATTTGAGATTCCTTTGGCCGCAACCGAACCGCCAAACCGCGAACACCCCTAGCAATTTATAAGATTTTGTGTTTTCAATTTGTTTAAATATTATGTTTGTGTTTTCAATTAAAAAAGAGTTTAAATATCCTATTAAAAAAAAGTTTTCAACTTGAATATCTTTTTTGAATTGAAAAAAATAAACGTATTATTTATCTATATTTTTTGATTTTTAAATCTATCTCTAAAAATAATAAATAGAAAATATGATATATGTTGGTTGGTTTTTGTTTTAAAAAACAGATATAGATGTAACAATACAGAGACATACAATCTCTACTACTACTCTGTTCATGGTTTTGGTGGTTTGAATTGTTTTTATATTTTAAGAACCACAAATTTTAATACTTTATGTGGATGAAACATACTGTGATTGTAGTATGTGGATAAGGCATGCAATGATTGTGATATTCTAAGGTTTCAAACTTTCTTACTTTGGATGAGGCATGCAGTGATTGTAATATTTTTTTAAGTTATTAACTGCAATACTTTTTTTTTTTTTTTTTAAGGAAGTGCACAAGTTGAATTATGTTAAAAAATTATAAAATTTTAAACTGCCAAACCAATTCGCATCCATCCGCCAAACTGCCAATCTGCTCAATCCACATCCGCCGGATTGGCGGACAGATGTGAATTGATTTTTTTCAATCCGCCAAGCTGACAGACGAATAATAGATTAGAGGTTCTGTGGCCGCAATCGACCCGCGGCCACCCCTAATATAAAGTCACATCACATCGCATGGCATCTAATGTATTTCATATTATCAGGCCTATTTGAGAGATGTTAAATAAATTAATTTTTTACTTGTTACAAATATATATATATATATATATATATATAAATATATATATATATAATATAATTTAAATAAATAAAAAAATTAAGAAATCGACTTATAAACCACTTTTAAGAAAAAGAAGTCAACCTAACCATATTCATGAAGAAGTTATTTAGTGATCTAAGAACATTATTACTTCATACCATATAAATCATAATAATTATCATGTTATTTCTATATAAGAGACAAAAAAAATAGTGAAATCCACTATTTTAATTAACAAAACACATATTAAGGTCTCGTTTAGTAATATCACTTTTTAGTTTAAAAATCAAAAACTCATTAAAAAAAATCAAAAAACAAACGATCTATATCAAAAAATCAAAAAATTTCTTTTCTCTTTACTTTTTGTACATCTTTTCGTAAAAAATTAAAAAATTATCCCAAATATATTAATTTTTTATATTATATTTTAGTTATTAAAAAGTTACTTAAAAAAAAAAGTATGTTTCCAAACTAGAAGCACCATTTGAATTTATCCTTAATGCAAACTATAATTTCTCATACCAAAAATGCTTTAGACCACTAATTAGTGGTGGCTCTAATGATATGGCAGTGGGTCCCACCCACTGCCACATGTGTTTCGTGCCTTTTTTCTTTTTTTTTTTCAATTGCCACCTCACTAGTGGTGGTATTAATGATGATAAATTAGTGGTCTATAGCATTGCTCTTTCTCATACTCATCACAATTACTGAATCCGACAAATCCAAAGCGAATCACGACGGAATCAAGAAATCCATTTATATATATATATATATATATATATATATATATATATATATATATCAATCAAGAGATCCATTTATAATTCAAATCAATTAGGGTGTATTTTGTAACGTTTACATTTTCAGTTTATATTTACAAAAATTTTATAAACTGGTTTTTGTTTATTTTTTGTTTATTTTTAGAAAAACATAAACTACAAACGCGTTTGGTAATTGAAAATGTTTAAAAAAAATTAAAATATAAAAAAGAGTGAGAAATGGCAAGTGGCGGCGGAAGACTGCGGTGGAAAGTGGTGACGGTGGGTGGTGGGTAGCTGGTGGCGGGTGGGTGGTGGTGGTGGGTGGGTGGGTGACGGTGGCGGGTGGTAGCGAGTGGGTGGTGGTGGTGGTGGCAGGAGGTTGGTGGTGGTGGTAGGTGGGTGGCGGATGGCGGGTGGTGGGGGGTGGTAGCGGGTGGGTGGCGGTGGTGGTGGGTGGATGGGTGGATGGGTGACGGTGGCGGGTGGTGGGTGGTAGCGAGTGGGTGGTGGTGGTGGTAGTGACGGGTGGTTGGTAGTGGTGGCAAGTGGGTGGCGGGTGGGTGGTGGTGGCAGATAGGTGGCGGGTGGTGGTGGTAGGTGGGTGGGTGACGGTGGCAAGTGATGGGTGGTAGCGAGTGGGTGGTGATGGTGGTGGCGGCGGGTGGTGGTGGCAGGTGGGTGGTGGTGGTGGGTGGGTGGGTGACGGTGGCGGGTGGTCGGTGGTAGTGAGTGGATGGTGGGTGGTGGGTGGTGGCGGTGGTGGGTAATGGTGGCAGGTAGGCGGCGGATGGCGGGTGGTAGCGAGTGGGTGGTGGTGGTGGTGGGTAGTAGTGGCAGGTAAGTGGCGGATGACGGGTGGTAATGGGTGGGTGGGTGACGGTGGCAGGTGGTAGCAAGTGGGTGGTTGTGGCGGTGGTGGTGGCAGGTGGTGGTGGCAAGTGGGTGGCGGATGACGGGTGGTGGTGGTGGTGGTGGTGGTAGTGGGTGGGTGGGTGACGGTGGCGGGTGGTAGGTGGTAGCTAGTGGGTGGTGGGTGGTGGTGGCAGGTGGGTGGCGGGTGGGTGGTGGTGGTGGTGGTGGCGAGTGGGTGGCAAGTGGGTGGTGGCGGGTGGTGGCTAGTGGTGGTAGGTGGGTGGTGAGTGGTGGTGGCAGGTGGTGGTGGTGGTGGTGGTGGGGGGGTGGGTGGTGGTGTCGGAAAACGGTGATGAAAAATGGTGGTGGGCGGTGGCTAGTTTTGGGTGATAAAAAAAAAAACTCAAAACTCAAAACAGAAACACATTTTTTGTGTTTTCATTTTTTGGCCAAATTTATAAACTGAGACTATTGATTTATAAATCAAAAATTTTACCAAACAAGTTTTTATTTGAGTTTTTTAAATTTTTGTAAATATAAACTGAAAACTGAAAACGTAAGTGTTACCAAACGGCACCTTAAGGGTTGGGATGTAGATTGGTTTTTTTGATTTTTTAATTATTTTAATTTGGGTTGGAAAGTTTTGTTGATAATGAGTTTTTTAAATTTTTTTTATTTTTGTAAGGAAAAAAATGAATAATTATAATTTAAATATATTTTATCTTATTAATTTTTTAATTTATTTTGTTATTTTGTGACTATTAATCCAAGATTGAGATGCAAAGGAAAGCTAAGCGGAGTTCGGCCCAAGCATATCTCCAAATGTTTGATATGATTTGTCTTCGGTCATTATTGGGACTAGATCCACTTTCCGTAATTTAAATCATTAATTTTATAATTTGTTATTTATAAATATTTATATAAAAAAATTTAAATTAATCCAAATTTAAAAAAAAAAAAAACAATTTTTACATTTTTTTTTTCAAAATAAATGTGATTAAATTAAATGATTACCGTTATTGAATGAACATGAATTTTGGTAATGATTAATCTATATATGAAAGTTACAAAATTAGCAGTTCACATTATCAAAATGAAGCATTTGATAGATTCACTGACTCAAAAAATAAATTTAAGAACAAAAAGAAAAATTATTTAGTATAAGAGATTCTGTTAAATAAATATTTATAAAAATCAACATCAAAAATATCATAATTTACATACAATACACAAATCTAACCATTGGATCAAGATTCTGGCTTTAATATATTTTTTGATAAATTAGACTGACTGTGTGTTGAGTGGAATGGGACCATAAATCAATTACCTGTTAAACGTGGAAGGTGCATGTACAAAACATGAAAGAAGTAAAGAAAATTACAAATCAGTGATAGCTGTAAAATATTTACAAATTCATAAAAAAAAAATATTATAATTTTTATTAATAAAATTAAAAAAAAATTATCACTAATTTAAAATTATTTTGAAAATATATACTGATTTACAATTTTTCTAAAGAAGAAACTAGGGTAGTAGGCAGGGCCGACTCATGGTCTGGGCCATTCAAGCAATGGCTCAAGGCCCTATTCTGGAAGAGGTCCTAAATTCTTTTTTTCTTTTTCTTTTTTTACGAAAGTCTGATATTAAAAAAAATTAAAAGCCCATCCACAAAAATAAAAATAAAAATCTTATGCCAACATCCAACCAAAATAACCTCTCTTTTTTTAAGGCCTCCGAAATTGAAGATTAAAATAAAAAAATAATACTCTCATTATCAAGCAACTCAATTTTTTTTTCTTTTTTAATTTTAATTTTTAAAGATACTTCAACACAAAAGTAAATACTAAAAACCTTTAAAATGTCACCTCTAAGGATTGGGTTCTACGTGGTGTTTTGAAAAACTTAGTAAAAAGATAATTTTTTGATTTTTTAATTTTTTTGGTGACTTTTTTGACAAAAATCTGGATTGTTTTGGGTAAAAAAAATTGATTTTTTTAACTAAAAAAACTAAAAAATTAAAAACCTGATTTTTTATCCTTCTTCCCAAAGTGCCCCTAAGCATTGATTCTTGAACAAATCAGGTCAAGTTTGGCATCTTTCAAAAAATTCAAAAAGTCAAAAAGTCACTATCGTATTTAAGTCACATCATTTCATTTAAGTCACATCACCTCTCTAACACATCACTTCAAACCCAACCCAAATCCAATCCATATTTCATAAAAAATCAAAAAGTGCACTTATTTAGTCTTCTCAAACTAGACCTAACAACTGATATGCGTCAGCCTATGTCATTGAGGGGTAAGTTTAGAGGTAATAATTTAGAGGGCTCGTGTATTTTTTCTAATAAAAAGTGTTAGAAAAAAAATTCTTTATCAATAGGATCAATAGAGGAAAACTTATTATTCAAAGTCCAACTTAAAATTCTACTATGTCTCCGTTTGAGAAGTTGACTTTTTAGCTTTTAATTTTTTTTTTTTTTTTGGCTATTTTAGTTTAAGAGCTAAAAAGCTTGGTTTGAAAAGGACTTTTGGCTTTTTTTGATTTTTTTATGAGAGAAAAAATATGATGATTATGGGTTAGATGGAATATTTTGTCTTATTAAACTAAAAAATTTATTTTATTTTTTGTGGCTAAAATAGCCAAAAAAAACCCCAACCAAGGCTTCCCAAAACGAAGCCAACATATATATATATATATATATATATTATCCAAAAGTGCCCCAAAATATTAAAGTCCAGAATTTTAGTTACAAGGATTAAAGAAGAGAATAAATTTTAGGTAAAATACTCCACACTATTAGAAAAAATTACAAATATTATTTTAATTAGATGAGCAAATAGAATTATTAAAGTGAATTCCCACAATGTAAGAGTTCTTATGTAAAATTGAAAGAATTGATTTTTTGTTTTATTAAAATTATCGTTCTCCTCCCTTATTTTTATAAGCAAAAACTAACAAATGTCCTATGCATTATTTAATGTTGAAAAGTATGTATAAATTGTCTTAAAAATATGTAAATAAATAATGTTATATGCAACCATTGCTATATATAAATAGGGTCTGGCTTTGGTCTAGTCCACCATCGGACCACCATCGGACTGGACCGTGCTGTTGGGCCAGTGGGGAACCATCACAGGTCTCGTTTTGAAAATCTGAACCGTTCAATGTGTAGAACTCTTTGAGTACTATATGCCTGTAAAAAATCACGTTGATCGGATATCGATAGCTATGCGATCAAATCAGTTTTTTTGTCAACCGTTAATTTATTCACCGTCCATTTTTTTATACAAAACTGATTTGATCGCATAGCTATCGATATCCGATCAACATGATTTTTTACATGCGTATAGTACTCAAAGAGTTCTACACATTGAACGGTTCAGATTTTTAAAACGGGACCCGTGGTGGGCCCCCACGGGCCCAACAGCATGGTCCAGTCCGATGGTGGACTGGACCAAAGCCAGACCCATATAAATATGTCAAAAAATATATTGATTTCAAGAAAAGTACATTAAATTTAGTGAAAAGTGTCTTCATTTCCTAAATTTTTTTGTCATTTATTTGTATCTTAAGAACACTTGTTAACAAAACCCATTTTTATATAGAAAATGTTTGGGACCCAATTTTGGGGAGATTCCCACTACTCCCACAGTGATGTGGACCAATGATGTGTTTATATTATTTTTTTTTCTTTATCTTTCTTACTTGGACCAATCACAAGTGAGTGGAGGTTGCACTACAACATTTTCTTAGTTTAGTGACATTTGAAAGTGCCACAAAACTATTCTTCTAATGACATTTTTTGGTCTTGTGGCATTTTGAACAAGTGCCACTTCTATCGGTGCCACGGTAGATACGAGTGACACGGTAGATACTTGCAAGTGTCACTGCACCATCATGGTTGAAAACTTTCAATGACATTTTAATGTCATGGTAGATATTATTTGTGGCACTATCAAGCGCCATTAAAAAAAGAGTTAGTGACACTTGTAAGTGCCATTACACCATCAAGACTAAAACCTTTCAGTGACACTTTAATGTCATGGTAGGCACTATTCGTGACACTATCAAGTTCCATTCATGACGATAATTCATTGTAGAACAATTTGATCCGCTCTTGCGGAGACTCGAACCGCCAACCTTCCGCACCATAAACCTTATACACCACACTCTTCCCACTACACCTCTATACCACCACATGATTATATATGCAACATATATTATTTATATAGTACATACATCCATATTAATATAAAAGTATATGTATAAACATAATTATTTTATTGAACATAATTTATGTAAAAAAAGACCACTTTTGGCGACTAAAAATATTTTTTAGTCGCCAATTCTATACTTTTGGCTACTAATTATTTTTTAGTTGCTAAAAAACTTAACTTTTGTCGACCAAAATCGGATTTGGTCGCCGAAGATGCACTTTTAGTTACCAAAATTTTGGTCACCAAAAAATTTTATTCCCGCCTTAGGATTTTAGTTCTCCCGCGCTAAAAATGACCACTTTTGGCGACTAAACTTTTTTTTTTGTCGCCAATTGTAGACTTTTGGCTACTAAAATTTTTTTTGGCACCAAAAAGCTTTACTTTTGGCTACTAAAATTTTTTTAGTAGGTAAAACCCATATAATCAGCGACCAAACTTATTTTTAGTCGCCAATTGTAGACTTTTGGCTACTAAATTTTTTTAGTCGCCAAAAAACTTTACTTTGGGCTACTAAAAATTTTTTAGTCACTAAAACCCATATAATCACCGACCAAACTTAGTTTTAGTCGCCACTAAAATTGTTTAGTCGCCAAAAAGCTTTACTTTTGGCAACTAATGCTGTTTTGGTCACTGAAAGCTTTACTTTCAGCGACCAAATTTTTTTGGTCAGGAAATTTAGTCACCGAATATGCTTTTTCCTGCAGTGTATATTGAGTTTAATTCATTTATTTTTAATCATTTACTGCATTTTAAAAATTTTGAAAATATATTGACATTTTTTGTTTTTTCAAAAATATCATTATAAGCTTGGAAAGTTTTTGGCTTAGTGGCATTTTTCAAAATACTATAAAATACCATAAAAAGTAATTTGCACCTACCTAGTGTCCTGACATTTTTTAAAAAATACCATTGCAACTAAAGTTTAGTGGCATCTGTTGGTAAATGTCACGAACATAATTTTTTGTGTCATTATTTTATAAAATGTCATAAAATTGATGTGACATTTCTTTATTGAAATGCCACTAGAGCCTTATATGTTTTGTGGTTCTATGGCATTTTTCTAAAACATTTAATGCCAATTTTTATTTTTGTGGCATTTTCTAAAAACATGTTACTAGTGTAGTGTCACTAAAACGTAAATTTGTTGTAGTGACATTTTTGTTGTAGTGATGTAACACTTTTTTTAATTGAAATGCCACTAGAGCCTTGTATGTTTGTGGCTCTATGACATTTTTCTAAAAAATGCCACCAAATATTCTTTTTGTGACATTTTTTAAGAACATGCCACTAGTATGGTGTCACTAAAATATGTTTTTGTTGTAGTGTTGTGACACTTGTTCATTAAAATGTCAATAGAGCCTTTTATGTTTGTCGTTTTGTGGCATTTTTTAAAAACGTGCCACTAAATATCATTTTTGTGGCATTTTCTAAAAATATGCCACTAGTGTAGTGCCACTAAAGTATGTTTTTGTTGTAGTTTTGTGACACTTGTTCATTGAAATGTCACTAGAGCCTTTTATGTTTGTCGTTTTATGGCATTTTTCAAAAACGTGCCACTAAATATCATTTTTTGTGGCATTTTCTAAAAATATGCCACTAGTGTAGTGCCACTAAAGTATATTTTTGTTGTAGTGTTGTGGGGCTGATGTTTTGTGGGGTCTGAATCATTACTGTTTTTATATACCTCTTCACCTCCCTTAAATTTAATGTTTTATATTATTTTCAATTTGGACCTATTTCTCATTGGTACTAACTTATACTTCATGTATATTTTATCAAATTGTATATTGGACATGTTTCAAAGGTATATATACAACTATATTTATTAATTGAGTTTTTTGAATATGTTTTTTCAAAAAAATAAAATTTAGTTTGGTGAAATTTAAATTTTTTTTATCAAACACTAATTTTTTATACAATTTTTTTAAACATAAATTAATATTTAGAAATTCAAATATATATATATATATTTAAATTTATTTTTGTCAAAATAATTTATAATTTTTTAAAAATAAATTCTAAATAAAAATTTTAAATGTTGGTAGGATTCTCACCATATTTTGGACTAGTTTGACAAAATAAACAAAAAAAAAAAAAAAAAAAAGAACAACAGTATAGGATAGTTTTTATTTTATTATATTTTATTTTATCACACTATGGCCTATTTTGAGAATAAGATTAAAAGTTAACTTATTGACCTTTTGATTTTTTAACTCACATCACTTTTTTATTTTATTTTTTTATATATTTTTTATAAAAAAAAATAAAAAATTAATTTTTAATAAACTTTTCAAAATAGGCCTATGTCGTAGTAGTTATAAAAAAAATGTTGTCTTATGAAAACACGAGAACTTAATTATGTTCATATAAATAGAAATTAACCTTTTTGAAATATCATAATTTTCTTTCTATTCTTACGTTTCCCCTACAAATAAAAGAGTTAAAAGTTATTTGTTACTTTCTCAGGGTAAGACACATGTTACGAACATCTAAATTTTGAAATGGATAAGGTTAGAAATTTTATTAAAATTTTTATCAAATATTTTTATGAGTGTAAAATCTACATAAAACTTATCTTACATAAGATATTTAATAAAAAATTTAACAAATTTTTATGATGTCTGACATTTTTCATTTAAATCCCTGACAAATTTTTTTGAGTCATGATTAATTCATGCTCCCTAAAGACCGTGCATTTCTGATAGGGAGGAAGAGCACCTTTTTAAGAAATTGGGCAGACTGTTGGGCATCATGTGACTCGTTTTTTTGTCAGAAGATATTGAATAGAATATGTCGTAAAAATTTAAATTAATCAAATATTAATATTTTTATTATCAAATTATATTTATATTTAAATTTATACTTAAAATTAAATTTATCATTGAAAAAAGCTTCGTACCCCCACTGGGGGTCGACCCCCAGTGAGGTGTCGGCCCCGGATTGGTCCAAAAAAAAAAATTGTTTTTTTTTTTTTTTTTTTTAAGTTTTCAGCCAGTGGGGGCGCGCCACGTCACTGGGGGCGCGACCCCCACTGGGGGTATGCAGCATGTTTGATTTATCATTTAATATTTTAGATGCGAATATGTCTTGATAAAAAAGATATCAATATTAGATTTGAAAAATCTAAAAATCCGCTAGATATTGATTTGTGATTATGTATCAATTTAAAGCAATAAAACAATCTCAATCAAATAATTAAAATAAATCGACACAACAATTTTAACGTAAAAAAAAATCACAATTGGAGCACCTTCAATTGTGATAAAAAAAATTACGGGCAACAGTAATAAAATAATCCACTAACAAGATATAAAGGAATTACACAGGTATACTCTCAATTACCTAGCAAATCCACGCCCAAATTGAACCAACCACTATGTGTCTATTCCAACCCCGTCTTCACCTTGGAATTGTCTTGACGATGAGCCACTCCAGAATCCACCAAAGCTTCAGGCTCAAATTCTTTAGAATCCACTGAAGAACAACTCTCTCTCTCTTGTATAGAATGAACAAACAAACCTTTGATGTATTCTTTTTAACCCATGAGTTGAATACTCAATTAAACATCAAAGAAAACTACCAAAATATCTCCAGATATAAACCTTAATATCCAAAAAGAAAATCTAGAGCAGTAATCCTAAAATCTGACAGAAACACGTACTTATAGAAATCTGAATCGCGATGCTCGCTCGAGCGAAGACTCTCTTGTTCGAGCGTGGAACCAAAAACGCATGTTTTCCATAAGTGGCTTCGCTCGAGCCAAACAACCTGCGCTCGAGCGTAAAATCATCTCTTTCAGGTTTTTATACGGACGCAGCCTTCGCTCGAGCGAGCAAGGGCGGACATGCAACTTCGAATGCAATTTTTCATTTTGCTTCGGGGGCGCTGCCCCTCGACCTCGCCTGGGCGCTGCCCCCTGGACCCCCACGAGCTGACCGGGGAGCTCGATTTCCGCCATAATTAGCGAAGTGACAATCTTGAAAATATTAACATCACAAACTTTTCTGTAAGGTACAATTAAGGTTGGATTCGCATCTAACAAACTCACACTACAACAAAAACATACTTTAGTGGCATTACACTAGTGGCATATTTTTAGAAAATGTCACAAAAAATGATATTTAGTGGCACGTTTTTTAAAAATGCCACAAAATGACAAACATAAAAGGCTCTAGTGACATTTCAATGAACAAGTGTCACAAAACTACAACAAAAACATACTTTAGTGGCACTACACTAGTGGCATATTTTCAGAAAATGCCACAAAAATGATATTTAGTGGCACGTTTTTGAAAAATGCCACAAAACGATAAACATAAAAGGCTCTAGTGACATTTCAATGAACAAGTGTCACAAAACTATAATAAAAACACACTTTAGTGACACTATACTAGTGGCATGTTTTTAGAAAATGCCACAAAAATAATATTTGGTGACACATTTAGATAAATGCCACAAAGCCACAAACATATAAGGCTCTAGTGGCATTTCGATAAAGAAATGTCACATCAATTTTATGGCATTTTATAAAATAATGACACAAAAAATTATGTTCGTGACATTTACCAACAGATGCCACTAAACTTTAGTAGCAATGGCATTTTTTAAAAAATGCCAGGACAATAGGTAGGTGCAAATTACTTTTTATGGCACTTAGGTGAAAAGTTTCATAAACAAATATTTTATAGCATTTTGAGAAATGCCACTAAGTCAAAAACTTTCTAAGCTTATAATGGCATTTTTGAAAAAACAAAAAATGCCAATATATTTTTAAAATTTTTACAATGCAGTAAATGATTAAAAATAAATAAATAAAACTCAATATACACTACAGGAAAAAGCATATTCGGCTACTAAATTTCCTGACCAAAAAAAATTTGGTCGCTGAAAATATAGCTTTCAGCAACCAAAACAACATTAGTAGTCAAAAGTAAAGCTTTTTGGTGACTAAACAATTTTAATAGCCAAAAGTCTACAATTGGCGACCAAAACTAAGTTTGGTCGCTGATTATATGGGTTTTAGTGACAAAAAAAAAAATTTAGTAGCCCAAAGTAAAGCTTTTTGGCAACTAAAAAAATGTAGTAACCAAAAGTCTATAATTGGCGACTAGAAATAAGTTTGGTCACTGATTATATTGGTTTTACCAATTAAAAAAATTTTAGTAGCCAAAAGTAAAGCTTTTTGGTGACTAAAAAAATTTTAGTAGCCAAAAGTCTATAATTGGCGACTAAAAAATAAGTTTAGTCGCCAAAAGTGGTTATTTTTAGCGCGGGAGAACTAAAATCCTAAGGCGGGAATTAAATTTTTTGGCAACCAAAATTTTGGTAGCTGAAAGTGCATCTTCGGTGACCAAATCCGATTTTGGTCGGCAAAAGTTAAGTTTTTTAGCAACTAAAAAACAATTAGTAGCCAAAAGTATAGAATTGGCGACCAAAAAATATGTTTAGTCGCCAAAAGTGGTCTTTTTTTATTTTACTAGTAAATAGTTTATTTTACATAATTTATGTTCAATAAAATAATTATATTTATACATATACTTTTATATTAATATAGATGTATGTACTATATAAATAATATATGTTGCATATATAATCATATGGTGCTATAGAGGTGTAGTGGGAAGAGTGTGGTGTATAAGGTTTATGGTGCGGGAGGTTGGCGGTTCGAGTCTCTGCAAGAGCGGATCAAATTGTTCTATAACGAATTATCGTCACGAATGGCACTTTATAGCGTCACGAATAGTGCCTACAATGACATTAAAGTGTCACTGAAAGGTTTTAGTCTTGATGATGTAATGACACTTATAAGTGTCACTAACTCTTTTTTTAATGGCGCTTGATAGTGCCACAAATAATATCTACCATGACATTAAAATGTCATTGAAAGTTTTTAGCCATGATGGTGCCGTGACACTTGCAAGTATCTATCGTGACACTCGTATCTACCGTGGCACCGATAGAAGTGACACTTGTTCAAAATGCCACAAGACCAAAAAATGTCATTAGAAGAATAGTTTTGTGGCACTTTCAAATGTCACTAAACTAAGAAAATGTTGTAATGTCATAGCCTCACTGAAATAAAAGAGCAAAAACAAATACAACTAAAAAGAGTTTTGTCAAACGAAATTGTCAAGAATAAAAACCTAACAAGATTAATTTAAACTTTTATAAATATATTTTATTCAATATTTTTTAAAAAATAAATGATTCAAATCCTCAAAATAATACCAGAAGAAAACCCCATTAACAACACAATAGTGATTCCTAGGCATGATGGCAGCAGTCTTCCAAGCTCCCTTTTTAATAGCTTAGGTAGGCAGTCCAATTGAATTTAGAGAAAATATCTTGAATAAAAAAAAAAAATTAGAGAAAATAACTATATTTTAATTAGAGAAAAAATTAGTCCAATTGAATTTTAATTTTTTTAATAAATTTGTAATTATTTTTTCAAAATATCTATATTTTTCTCTTAAATTTATCCAGCCAATGTGGCTTATGTATCCTCTTTTTAATAAAATTAAATACACAATAATGTGGTTTAACTAAAACTTAGGATAAATTATCAATAGGGCCTAATTAGATTTAATTTCCATTAAATCTTATTGAAAATAAGTTCTAGTAAAATAAGTCGCTAAAAATAATTCTTTATAACAATTTTGTACGTATGTTGCTAAGAATCAACTTTTTTTTTTGTTACGATTTTTATAAATTGTCACCAAACTTTACAATTAGTGACTTTTTCTATGATGAATTTTTTAAATTATCTTTGAAAGTTTTTAAACTGTCGCTAAAATTTATAATTAGTGACATTTTTTGTGACAATTTTTAAACTGCATTGAAAATTAACAATTAGTGATTTTTTTAATAATATTTGATAAAAAAAAATGTTATCAATTATCATAGAACATATTGAACAATAAGTTTACTTATTAGAATCTACACTAAAATAGATAAAGAACAAATTCGTAGTCCACAATAAAGTTCAGGTCCAGGTCTATAAGTGTCCAAGTCCATAATCTACTGATCGATAGACTTGGGTCTCATTTGACAACCTTTAGTTTAATTTAATTTAATTTATCTTATATATTTTTCTAATATTATTATAGAAAATGATAAGATTTAAATTCGCAGCTATGTTTAGTTGAGTTAAGAAATGAAAAAATAAAAGAGTAAACATTGTGTTTGATTAGGAGATTTGGATAGGGATTTGAAAAAAGAAAGGGAAGAGGTGTGAAACTAAATGGCATTGAAATCTATTTTATTCATATTTCACCTACTTTTTTTCATTTTATTTTCCAATTCTCTACTCAAATCTCCTAATCAGACACAACACAAGTGAATCAAAAGACAAAAAATGGGATTGTATCTCCCTTTTACTTTCTTTTCTTATATATATTGTCACGACCCAAACACGCCCCTATGGGTTTAGCACCGTAACCGGCCAGTAATCCAAGATTACTAAAGGCCTGCTTAACAGTAATACAGTAAAACAGAGTACAGGGGCCTGGCGGAAGCCAATACAGTAAATAAACAATGTCCAATGAGCTGTGACAGTCTGTATGCAAAAAGACTTTTCATTCAAATATACATAAATAGTACAGAATAGTATGTACATATATACAATCATTCAGTTCAGGGACCTAATCCCTATTAAACAGTACGGTAACAGTTTACAGTTTACAAGACAGAACAGAAGGGGGAAAACTAAAACACCCCATAGCCTCAGCTCGACAGGCTCGGAACCTCGCAGTGAGGCACAGTGGTTGGCTTGACAAAACTGGAGTTTACCCCGACGCTTCTATCTACAGTCTGGTGCCTGTACACCTACATATATATATATATATATATATATATGAGCAGTGAGGTAAAGCCCAGTGAATAAGGTAATGCGTAAAGAGGTTAAGAATGAATGTACTTTCAGTATTGAAAACAGTCAGTTGATTCAGTATATCAGTCATTCAGTCATATGTGGTACATCCATTAGCATAACAGTACAGTAAACAGTAGGTCTTAAAAGACCGAACAGTAAATGATGGCCATCAATCAGTAAACAGTGGTGGTTCCAACAAGGGAACCGAGAGAGATCTCTGTAACAGTAACAGTAAATAGTGGTTGCTAAGGATGCCACAATACAGTTTAGAATATAGGACATACATTCATTCAATTAACAGTAACAGTTCAGAAAGCAGTACAGTTCAATTGTTCAGAAGATAATCATTTCGAACATATCTTTACACAGTTGTTACTCACAGACTTCTGGGCTATAAGCAATTAGAGCGCGTCCCCGAAAGCCAACCCTAAACAGTTAACAGATTGAACACACACTAAGTTACATAGTTGGGAAAGATAATAACTTAATCCCTAATTTATCTCGGTGTGTTCTACATCTATATCCTCGTTAAGATGCCTTAAACTAGGCCTAATAATGTCTAGGATGAGATGAGGATGCAAAGATGCACTGTAAAAGCATTTTCAGAATTTTCAGAAAACAGGGGTCACGCTCGAGCGTAGGTTACTCCGCTCGAGCGGACATGCAGACAAAGGTTTCCGCTCGAGTGTAGAATTACCCGCTCGAGCGTTCTGCAAAACAGTCAAAAGTGCTGGATAGGTGAAAATCACGCTCGATTGGGCGCTCGACACCCGCTCGAGTATGAGACACAATGTCCCGCTCGAGCGTCAATTATTCCGCTCGAGCGGACATCAAAAAAGTGCAAAGTGCTGGGAGCACGAATTCCACGCTCGAGCGTCAGTCACCCCGCTCGAGCGTGAGTCCAAATTCTGGAAATTCCAGATTTGAACCTCAAGCTCAAAACCAAGTTTTAAAATATCAAAACCAATCCTCTTGGGCTAATTTTCCAAAAAACTCCTCAAAACTCATAGTTTAACATGATTCCAAAGCTCAATTGTAAAATCAAAGCTCAAGGGTGTTTCAGACAACTCAATTTCAAACTAATTTTCAAGAATATGAAAAACATGCAAACATGCATGAACTTAAATCATTTCAAAGCTTTAAATACAAGCTCAAATGAGCTAACTCTTACAAAAACATGATGAAACCATGGACTATCACACTATTATGAATATCCATGCACCAATTGCCATGAAATCAACATCAAAATGCAAGGATAAACACATGCATGCATGATACAAGCTTTAATCCAACACTACAAGACCAATTCTTGACTTAGCTCATTAAACTATCATGATCCATGCTAGATAGAGCTTAAATATACAATTTAGAGGATGAAATTCATACCTAGGTTCCTCAATGACAAGTCTAGAGTTTCAATTTGCCAATTTACTCTTCAATTCTTCAAGTTCTCTAGCCAAACTCTCAAGAACAACTCAACTCTCTCTCACTCTCTATCTTGGTCGGTTGTAGGCAACAAAAAAAGCTGATGGGAGTGTTTTGATCAAGTGTACAAAGGCTCTAATATGTTTAGCCTACATGACCCACTAACAATGGCATTATGGTGATTAAGTCAAACTATGCAATTATCAATATTTAGTCTAGTTTAATCATACCAAATCAATTTTTAATTAAATATACCATAAAATCATATAAATTCCAATGATCTCAAAACATCAATCAATTTCTGGTTTGGCCGCCGATAAGGCCTTCAATTTGCAGTTGAAACACAAAGGCATGAACAAATAATCAAACAGTCAACAGATAGACATACAATTAAACAGATATACTTAATCAATTCAGTTCCAGATTTCAGTCAATCAGTTCAGTATTTTGATCAGTTCGATTACCAATCATAATCAGTCTCAGTTTAGCAGTAATCGGTAGTTAATCGGTAAACAGTGACGAGGGTTGTTACATATATTTTCAATTATAATCAAACAAAAAATAAAATTATATATTTTTTTCTCTCATTAAATTTTCTAATCAAACACACTATCAGGAAAGCTAATTTGACTAGGAGTGTCTCACATCATACTTACTTGGAATAGTTTTGGTCACGTGGTGATAGAATCAATTTCACTCTTGATGGGGATAGGAATACCAAATTTTTTTTACCAAACAACCCTTTCTCATTGCAAGCATAATAAAATCTTCGCCTTGAAAAATTTTAATGATGCCTGGGTGTATAAGTGTAGACACCCCATTTTTGACCGACCTTAAGACTCAGACATCACCAGTTGAGCACTCGATGATATTGCATATCGTGCTTGTTCAGAAGTTTCAGAGTCTCGGCTGCGAGCCTTGCCTCTGGACTTCCGGACTCTTTCGTGCCTTGTCTCGGTTTGCGAACCATACTCTGTTTTCTCTATTTTCTCTTCCCGAAGGGAGGGAGAGGTCTCGTAGATCATCTCTCAGTGGCCGTAGGCTACGTTTCGTGGTCGTGGGCCATTCTTCCCATTTGGAGCCCGGTCTCCGATTTTTGGCACACATCTTATTTACTCCCTTTTGGGAGACACTGTGGCCCGAGAGACCAACTTCGTGGTCGAATGCCACCTCCGGTGCTTAACAGCCCATTTTCAAGGCCCCGAGCCGCGCGTTTTGGCCCCCGAACCTTCGTTTTGCATCGGTTTTGGTTCATTTTTGGTGGAGACCTTATTTTCATTGTTAGGAAGCTTGTTGGAGGGTGGGAGGCCAGCAATTGTTCTGAAAAGCTAGCTTTATTTCTTCATAGCTCTCCGTCGCCCGTTTTCCTCACTAAAAAGCTAATGTTGACCACCCCGGGGCCACTTTTTTAGCCCTAAACCCCATATTTGTGTTGTACACACCTGGGAGGCCACCAATATGTATAGGCGGGCCAGTAATTGTCCTTGACCCTTTTGAACCCCTCTAAAAAGTTCGCTTTTCTCTCTCCTGGTTCACATTTTCTAGGTTTTGACCACATATTTGTGTTGTGCACACATGGGAGGCCACTTTTTTGGGTTGGCCGGCCAGCAATTTGCATTGACTCTTTTGACCCCTGGCTGGCCGGCCACTTGAACCTTTTGAACCTGGCCGGCCATGATCCTCTCTTCGAGTGTATTCCAGCTGTACCCTCTGTTTCCCCCCAGATTTTGTATCCGGGGGGCTGCCTTTTGGGGAGAAAACTTGAATTGGTTTTCCCCCCCCCTTTTGCTCCACTCCTCCCTTTATAAAACCAGACCCCCCAGCTCCATTTTTGAGGGTTACAAAATCCTTGTTTAGAGCCTTGCTTACATCTTTCCCTCTCCCTCTCTTCCAAGTCTCAAAACCCTAAAAGCCTTGCACCATTTACACACCAACCCATAGCACCACACCTCCATACTCCATTCCAGCAACTTGGAGGCCATTTGCAGAGGTTGGAAGCTCAGAAATTTGGTCCAAAAGCTGCTGGTTCATTGCTCTTCAAGGGTAAGCACACTTTTCCCCTAAACAAGTCTTTTCTTGCTTCATTTATAAGCCTTGATTGAAATCATTTTGGGCTCTAACCCAAACTGTAAATAGTCATATTTTGTGCTCATATCCATGTTTGATTGAGGGTCTTTCTCTGTTTGAGGTCTCCTCCTCACCCTTTGTGTTTAAACTCTCTTTTAGGCCTATTTTTGCATGATATTTTAGGCTTATTTGTGAGCTGTTTCAGACTTGGTCATAAACTGTGAAATGTCTTTTTTTGAGCTCCTCTTCAACTTTTTTGAAGGGCTCTCCTATGTTTGAGTCCAGCAGCTATCACTTGTCTCTTTATCCTTCTTTTAGGCCTTTTTCTTGCATGACATTTTAGGCCTACTTGTGATTATTTTCGAAGCTTGAAATAAACTGTAAAGTGCCTTTTTTTGAACCCCTCTTAAACTTTGTTGAAGGGCTCTTCACTGTTTGAGGCCAACTGCTGTCCCTTGTCTGTATTCTTTCTTTTAGGGCCATTTTTGCATGATAGATTAGCCTTACTTGTGTTTTTTTTTGAGAGTTTTCATAAACTGAAAAATATCTTGTTTTAATCTTATCTTCAAGTTTGTTTAAGGTTCAATTTTTTTTTGAGGTCATATGCTTCTTTATATGCTTGATTGTCTCCTATTTTGAGCCTTACACCTAAGCCCTTGTTGCATGCTTTGTTTGGCCTTCTAGCCACTGAAATCTAGTGGATTTTCAGTGGCTAAGACACTGTTTTGAGCTTCCAAATCAGAGGGGGGTGACCCCCTCTCACCTTGACTTGTTTGGTGGTCATTTTAGCCTTCCAAAGAGACCCTATCTTGCATGCTTTGGAGTCACTTTCTAGGGTCAATTTGGTGAATTTTGGGACTACCATATTTGATTTTCATAGTTTTTTATGCCATGCCAAATGTCCATCTTGCATGTGCTTAATGACTCCTTGCATGGCCCTCTAAAGTAACTCATCATTTTTGCATGCCATGGTTGCATATCAGTGGTTATTTGGGCCTATTTTCACATATTTTATTCACTGATTTTTGCTGGTTTGGTGAGATTCCTTGTGCATCCTATACTTGCCATGTAAACAATGTTTGCTAGCCAAAATTGCATGCTATTTTGTCCACCATGCTAGCATCTTTTGGCCATGCTTTGAACTGGAAATGTTCATGTTTTGGGACTGCCTAGGCTCTGTCTTCATGCTTCATGATCAAATAATGCATGCTTTGTATATCTATAAGTCATTCCATGTGCCTAGTTTCGAGTTTCGGGTTTCATCTCATGCATCGGGTGCCATTTTTCCATGTTTCGGGGCTGTTTAGCATCACATTTCAGTGCTGGAATTTGTGAGTTTGCATGCCATCGTGCATCCCTTGCCATGCCTTGTTAGAGTTACATGTTATGCCTTAGGTTCGGTCCTCGGTTTGTGTGCATGCGTGCACGCATTTCGAGAGTCTCATTTTCACCTAATGGCTACTGATGTGAGTGTGGCTGAGGTCCACTCATGTTAGTGTCAGTCCATTATGCATTGTGCATGCCATTTCATTTCATAGCATTGCGTATACTAGGTTGTATGTTAGAGCATTGTGCATGCCTCATTACATCGTGCATTGTGTATGCCATTTCATAGCATTGTGTATGCTAGGTTGCATGTTAGCGTTACATTCACACATATCATGCATATTGGATAGTGTTTGGGATAGGAGTTAGCCCAAGCACGGGAAACGAGGGACGTTTCGTACTCTGAGTGACGGAACGTGTCTCAATTCCCAGTCGCCGACACTCCGGATTATCCATGATGGAGTATAGGCCTTGTTGTGTCCATATGTGCATTCATTTCATATTGAGTCATGCAATTCGACTTCTTGGCCATCATGCATCGAGATGCGTGATTGGTGGCACGAGGATCGAGGACTACACTTCCCGAAGAGTAGTCATGCATACATATATGAAAATACTTTGCCATGCCCCTTTATTGCTCTTTGTTGCAGCAAATCAGAAATCAGCAGCCTTCCGGAGCTTGGCATGCATTCCAAGAAAAATTGTAAACTGAGGTAAACTGAGGCATCGCAAGGGATTTCCGTGCAAGGCAAATTCAAGCATACATTAGTCATCATCTGGAACAGAGCTGAGGCGGTCCACAGATTTGCGTGCAATTTATTGCTTTCCTAGATTAATGTGTTAATTAATTAGGATTTTGTATTTATTCGGGACTGTATTATTTATTCATTCGGGACTGTATTATTTATTCGGACCCTCTGCGCGAGGGCAATGTTGTAATAAGTGTGCGTGTGTGTGATGTATGTCTTCCAACCCCACGTCTTTCTCCCTTTTATTTACCCGCTTATGATGGTTAGGTTAGGGCATGTTTCAATTAGCATACAGTATGATAGCATGTTTGCATTTATTCATCTGTCTTGCATGCACTGGGCTCGGCGCATCATACTAACTGCATTTGTATCTCAATTCCAAGTTGAATACATGTTAGTTGTAGCATTTCACATGCCATCTTTAGAATAGCTGAGCCTATCTTAGTTGCATTTTGCATGTGTTGCATTAGGCATTTCTGTATAGTTAGGATCATGCATGGATTTCTAACATAGCTTTTGTTTTGGCTTGAAGTACTCGGTAAGTGTTTATGCTTTAGCATCCTTGCATGTGTGTGAGTGACTGCCATGATAGCATGTTTACCATGAGACTAAGTGCTTATGTGATATAACTGCCTGAATGCCTGTGGGTGAAGGTTGGGTTATTTGAGTTGGAGTAATTCGTTAAAATATATGTTTTAAGCCCACTAGATAGTGGCAAAATCATGTTTTCTAAGCCCACCCGAGGCTGGCAAATCCACGTCTTAGCCTACTTGCGAGTAGCACCGTCAAACCATTTTCAAATAAACAAACATGAAATGTTTTGTTCCAATTCAGACGATCCAGTCTATACTTGTATGCAATGCGCATCACATAGTAAATCTAGACTAATAACCGGAATAAGAACGCATAAAGTTTTCAAAACTAGATATCATGGTTAGTAGAGGCCGATCTTTGATCGGGCGAGCGGGGGTGCTCACGAAGTGACCTTCCCCAATCGTACCCAAGTTCCCGAGCCGAGGCAACTTTGGTGATAACGGACACGTGGCCTTAGGCAACGAGTCAGGGTTTCCTAAATTTCCCAAAAATAAAATATTTAGGTGGCGACTCTGTATCTGGCAAAGCAGTCCATGTTTGGCACTTCTTTCAAAAAATCTGTTTTCTCAAAACGATTTGCCGGATTTGGACTCTTTGGTTCAGGTTAAGAACCATGACAATTTGAGAATCTGAACTTGTAGTGAACCCCAAATGAACAGAATGGGACCTCATCCCTCCTGGGGCGTTCGGGGACGTCTACAGTTTCTGGCGACTCTGCTGGGGAACTTAGAGAACTTGACTCGAACTCATGATATCTTGTTTTGACTACACTTATGTGTGTCTTTGCATTGCATTTGCATTGGTGCGCCTAGGACACTGTGTTTGCCATCTGCTATTCCTGAACGGTTTGCCGGAGGCTTGTCTTGTCAAGGCATGACCATAAGGCTGACCGGTTATGGGCTCTGCCAGTATGGGAACACAAACCCCGGTTTTACCGGGGCACCCTTTTCGACCATTCGACCTAGTGCATATTCGGATCCATAGTGACCATTCCAAACTAGGACAGGTTGCTTACCCGATATAGGTTGTTTGAAACCGCTGCGTGCGTAGTGAAACCCTAGCTCCTGACAAAATAGGACAGGGAAACCCTCCCCCAAAATAGGGGTGTTTTGGCTCTCAATTATCTGTTATATGCTATCAGAGTGTGTCTCTACAGGGTTTGCATGTATCAGTTTGTGAGTTTGGGGCATCAGGCCTGCGGGCATCAGTTAGTGTTTGAAAATCAGTTATTTGTGGGTATTAGATTCAGTCTTTGGGGACAGTGATTCAGGGATAATGATCAGTGATTGAGGACAGTATGTGTTTAGCTTATCGACCGTGTGTTGATTATGCCCAGCTGTGTGTTGTGCATTTACTTTAAGTTGATATGCTGTCCGTTTATCTGTTTATTTATTTCCTTGTTGCTTTATTTATCTTTTTACTAGGGCAATTTTAGCACAATTGCTTCCGACCAAGTAGATATTTCCCAAGCACCCTGGACAAGAGGTTGCCGCCTCAATCGATCCGAGGATCTGGTTGACGGACAGCCAGTGTTTCACTCTCTACCCCCAGTTATCAGACAGAGGCCAAGAAAGCGTAGTGTGTCTAAGCAAAGATTACCAGAGCAGTGGTCTACCCTCGCTGGAAACAGTCGGATCGAGATCTCAGTTTATGCCATAGAGATACACATACTAGTCAGTCGGCAGGGTCAGCAGAACATAGTCGGGATGGAAGAAATGATGCGTCAAATGCAAGAGACCATGAGAGCCATGCAGCCGGACGCTGTTCACCGGGATGAGTTTGCCGAACAACAGGCCGAGATCATGGCCCAGCAAGCAGAATAAATTGCCAGGCTGCAACAACAAATCGGAGCATCTGCTTCACACTCGTTTCTTCCCCCATCGGGAATCCCAGCACCCGAGGAGGCACCAAATGTCCAGGCAGATACGGACATACCAACGGGGCCAGCTCCGCCCCCAATTCTGCCCCAACTATCTAAGGCGCCTATGCCCGTCAATCAACCGGACTCTCCCTTCGAGTTCGAGGTAGACCATACAGCACTGAAATTGAGCAAGCTCGAGAAACTATTCAAAAAATCCCAGGGGGTAAAAGCTATCCCGAATATCGAGCACAAATATACCGACGTGGCTGTAACGTTGCCGGATAGATTCAAAATGCCGTAGATCGATTGCTTCGACGGATCTGGTGATCCCATGGTCCATCTCCAGCTATTCTCAGATATATTATGGCCAATGGGCCTCACCAGACCCCAGAAGCTTTCGTTATTCGGCCGGACCCTGTCAGGCGTGGCCGTTATCTGGTATACGAAGTTGGAGGATGATGTCAAGCGGAGTTGGGATGAAATGGCCGAGGCCTTTGTTGCGCAATACTCTTACAACACCCAAATTGAGATTAAAACTCGTGATCTCGAAACAACAAGACAGGAGCACAAAGAGAGTTTCTCGGATTTCGTGACCCGGTGGAGGGCGAAGGCCTCGATGATGACTTTAAGGCCCACCGATACGGACCAGATCAGGATGATTGTGCGCAATCTCCAGCCAAAACTGATGCAAAAAATGATTATACTCCCCTTCCCTACCTTTTCGGATCTGCACGAGATGGGGTTACAAATTGAAGATGCAATGAAACAGGGTCTGATTGACCAAGATAGAGAGCAGCCCAGAAGAACCTTTAATCGCAACAATAATGTAGGCCCGAGTGGTGCTGCAACTACAAGGGCTTCGGAAGTGAGTATGGTCACCACCATTCCCCCTCCCCTTCCAAGACCCATGGCAGCCACACCTTTCTCCGGTGCGTCCGGAAGTAACACCCAAACAACCAAATACCAACCCCGTGGCCAAAGAACCTTCACCCCATTGTATATGCCCCTATCCAAGGCTCTAGGGGTATTAATCAGGAAAAGGCATCTAAAACCCCTGGAGCCGAGGCCATTGCCAAATCCGCTCCCTCCCTCTCATAACCCAGCCAAATACTGTGCGTATCACCAACAACATGGTCACGACACTGACCAATGTTTCCGACTGCGTCATGAGATTCAAGATCTCATTGACAAACAGGTGATCCTACCTCCAGAAAAACCCAATGTCACAACTAACCCACTCCCTACACACAACCAAGCTTCACCTCCCAAAAGAGTCACTTTTATCCAGACTGGGGTCGTGTCTTACGATCCTAGTATCTATATCACTCCTTCCCATCTACCTAAGCCGGAGGTGCTCCTTCCTGACTGCACTGACTTTTTGTGCATGTTAGACATCTCTAGAACCCAACCCGAGCCAATGGTGGTGACTGTCGAAGACAGAGCAGAGGAGATTTCAGAGGAGGATGGAATTACTGAACCAGGGTTTGAGCAGTCTGGGAGTGTCGCTGGGAAAGCCTACGATCCGAGTGATTACATTCTTCCAGCAGGACAGTTTGAGCCAAGTGTTGAATTGACAGAGAGGGCAGAGCTGTGTACGATCTGAGTGGACGGATTTGAGCAGGGAACGGATGACGTGGCGGCTGTAGAAGAGGACTTTGCCAACCTATAGTTTTTCGATGACCAAGAATCAGGGGGTGCGGCAGTCAATTGGTTTGATTATGAGGAATCGGCAGAGGTTACCGGATGGATGGATGATCAACCGGATATTGTGGAAGAGTTCCAACCAGAACAGGGCCCGACAGGGGCGAGAGTATCAATTGTGGCCGAATGGGCCGGAAGTCAGAATACATTGTCGGAGAGCGCCGGTATGGAGAATTTCGCTCGGGACTTGAGCATTGTGGATGAAGAGAAAGTTGAACCACAAACTGCACTGATGCAGTCAGAACAAGAAAAGTTTTAGGATTCTGAGAGAATCAGGAAGGCAAAAGCCTGTGAAGGGGCCAAAAGTGCCATGGGCACAGGAATAGAAGATGCTACGGGCATGTGGGCAGAAGGTACTATGAGTACGATCATACCGGGGCCGGACAGGTGTTTGTCGGCCGCCGATGGAATGTGGTGGGAAGATGATGATTTATGTCTTGCCCATAAAGATGAGGATTGGGGGCGTAACCAGCCAGATGATACCTGGTATATCGGCGAGGTCGATCATATGACAAGAAGTGGGCGGTATTTCAAGCCCCCGCACCTAAACCAGCCAGAAGCATCTGGAAAGGATAAGGAAGCTGAGAGAAAGAAAGAAAAGCAAATCGAAGAAGAGGCTGTACTGAAGCAGTTAAAGAAGATACAAGCAGACATCTCCATCTGGGGATTGCTTATGGCGTCACGAGTACACAGGCAGGCTGTCCTTTTAGCCATGGACAAGGCCAAGCTTTCTATAGACACCACGCTGGAGCAGCTGGTTGGATTGGTTTTTCCGGGAGAAGGTTCCCCGACGTTGACCTTTTCTGACAAAGAACTACTGCCTGAAGGCGCAAATCACAACAAACCTCTCTACATCTCGATGGAATGTAGAGGCAAATGGGCACCAGTGGTTCTTGTCGACACGGGATCCGCTATTAACGTGTGCCCTTCAAGGACGGCATATGCAATCGGATTGAAGCCCGCGGATTTCGTGCCAACTACTCAAGTGATCAGAGCCTATGATAACACAAGCAGGGAGGTGATGGGGACTGTCAAAATTCAGACCCAGGTTGGCCCAGGACAGCACAACATTGAACTCCATGTCTTGGACGTTCCCGCAACCTTTAACCTACTTTTGGAGCGACCATGGTTGCACCAGGTCAAGGCAGTCTCTTCCACCTTGCATCAGATATTGAAATACCCTCACGGAAAAGGGGTAGCTATTGTTTTTGGGAATTCGTCAATCCATCCGCCGCCGGAAGTGTCTACACCAGTCTTGGAAATCGAACATGGCACAGAGGATTTGTTCTTATCAGGGTTTACTTTGGCTGAGACTCGAATTGTGCAGAACATCATGGCTGTTAATGAGGAAGTGTATGTCAGTGCTCAATCTGTATACCTCATGAACAAGCTTCAACACATCCCCGGGATGGGATTGGGAAAGAGCGGCCAGAAGGGCGTCGCAGCATTGGCCGAAGTGCCACACAATCCGCATACCTTTGGCTTGGGTTATCTGCCCACCAAAGAGGACTGGGTGAGGAAGGGTAAAGAGATGCCTGGGAGAGCCAGAGCAAAGAAGGCAGGGAAGCCTTTTGAGTTGATGCATAGGCCCATTCAGGGTACCCTAAGCGGACGCTTCGTCCGGGAGGGGGAGGACTTTCCATTTTGTGGTTTCCCAGAGCCATGGCTGAACGCGGAGAGGAAGCGCATGCCTGGTTTCGAGATCTTCTTCGACCTACAACTATCCGGGGATGACGTTGCCGAAGAGTAGACAGACCCATCAGCTGAGGTTGGGTAGAGTAAGAAAGTGCAGTCTGAGGACACCAAACTTGAAATGGGGGTAGCACTGGCGTGTCTACTTTCAGATCCTCCGATAGACCAGGAGTGCTTGGGGGATAACTTCTCGGTATGCGTGATCGGGAATGGAACGGCTGCGGGCCCACCAACAACTATTTTGGATGCATCTATCACACGCTCTCTCATTTAGCAGTATGAAGAGGGATTTTTGTCCAGCAGCACCGAGTCAGGTAGTGAGCCGGAATCTAATTCCACCGAGTCTTGTGAGTCGAAATCAGGTTCCAGCTCGACTGAGTCTGAGTCTGGTAATCCTGGGGATGATAACCCGGATGCCACAGTCTTGTCCAGGTCATCTTTTTCTTTCTCTTTTGAGTCTGTTGTAACCGAGGAATCAGACGATTTGGATGTGCTTAATGAGAATCAAGTAGCTGTGGTTTCTGAGTACTTTTCTGTGCCCTTGATTTATTGCATTAACTCAGACTTTCAAAATTTTGACGAAAACGACGAGGACGAAGTTCCTCCGGTTTTGCAACGCTTAATTGAACAAGAGCAGGAAAGATTTGTTAAACCCCTAGTTGATGAAATCACTACAGTAAATATTGGTACTGAGGAGGACCCGCGGCTGGTCCAGATCAGGTCCACGTTGTCTTCAGAGGAACGCGAGCGCTTAGTCACTTTATTAAAAGATTTCAAAGATGTTTTCGCATGGTCCTACGAAGACATGCCTGGAATCGATCCTGAGATAGTACAGCATCGAATCCCTCTTGACCCTGAGGCCTGACCCGTTAAACAGAAACTCAGAAGGATCCGCCCCGATTGGGCCCTCAAGATTAAGGAAAAGGTCACCAAGAAAATCGACGCGGGCTTCCTGCTGGTATCCGAATACCCGACTTGGTTGGCCAACATCGTCCCAGTGCCGAAGAAAGATGGCAGGATCAGGGCATGTGTGGATTTCAGGGATTTGAACAGAGCTAGTCCCAAGGATGACTTTCCCTTGCCGCATATTGACGAGTTAGTGGACTTCACAGCGGGGCATGCTTTGCTCTCGTTCATGGATGGCTTCTCAGGCTACAATCAGATAGTGATGGCACCTAAAGACTGGGAAAAGACTGCTTTCACCACCCCATGGGGGATCTACTGCTACAGAGTGATGTCGTTCGGGTTAAAGAATGCTGGAGCTACCTATCAACGGGCCGCGACTATAATATTGCATGACATGATCCACAAAGAGGTTGAAGTATACGTGGACGACATGATTGTCAAGTCCAAAGAAAGAGAGGGCCACTACATCGCCTTGCAAAAGTTCTTTCAAAGGATCAGAGAATTTCAGTTGTGACTAAATCCTCAGAAGTGTACATTCGGTGTTACAGCGGGAAAAATGCTGGGGTTTCTGATTACACAAAGGGGCATTGAGGTCGAACCTTCAAAAATCAAGGCCATCTTAGAAATACCACCACCAAGGACTGAAAATGAGGTGCGAGGCTTTCTGGGTAAAGTGCAATTCATAAGACGGTTTATCTCAAAATTAACCTTGACTTGTGAACCACTTTTTGGTCTCCTGAAGAAAGGCAAGAAATTCCAATGGGACGGCCGATGCCAAGCTGCTTTTGAACAGATCAAGGAATATTTACAGAACCCGCCCGTGTTGTCACCGCCGGAGCCGGGGAAACCGTTGATATTGTACCTCTCAGTGACTGAGACCACAATAGGCTGTATGCTCGCACAAGAATCAGAGGACAAGGTAGAAAGGGCTATCTACTATCTGAGCAAGAAGATGCTAGAGTATGAGACTCGCTACACACCGTTGGAGAAGGCTTGCTTAGCTTTGGTATGGGCTACCAGGAAGCTACGGCACTACCTGTTAGCTCACTCTGTAATGTTGGTTTCACGACTCGATCCCATCAAATATCTTTTCGAGAAACCAGCACTTACGGGTAGGCTAGCTCGTTGGCTGCTGTTGTTCTCCGAATTCGATCTAAAATATGTAACACGCAAGTCAGTCAAGGGAAGAGCAGTGGCAGAGTTCTTAGCCGATTATCCAGTCGAAGGAGGTGAAGCAGTTGAGTACTTATTCCCAGATGAAGCTATTTTGCACATTGACGACGAATATTGGACGATGTACTTTGACGGAGCATCAAATCAATACGGGTATGGGATAGGAGTGTTGCTGATAGCACCCGACAATTCCCGTATCCCTCTAGCCTTCAAACTCCGGTTCAAAGTCTCGAACAACGAAGCAGAATATGAGGCATGCATTGCCGGTCTAGAAGCAGCCCTGGAATTAGGGGCAAGATGGTTGGACGTCATCGGTGACTCGAACCTTGTTGTGTCTCAAGCAAAAGGAGACTGGAAAGTCAAAGAAAAAAAGATGACGATGTATCACCAGACCTTGGACTTGTTAATTCCTCGGTTTGAAAAGCTAAACTTTGCTCATCTTCCAAGAGAGAACAACAAGTTCGCGGATTCTTTAGCAACTCTATCTTCCATGATAGACATCCCATTTGGAATCTGGATGCGTCCAGTCATCATTGACCAGAAATTTGCGCCAGCCTATGAGTCGATCGCTGCTATAGATAAGGTTCAGGACGAAAACCCCTGGTATTATGACATTTGGAATTTCTTGGAGAAGGAAGCATATCCGCCAGGGGTAAATGCCAAGGACAAAAGGGCAATCAGAAGAATGGTCGTTCGGTTCATCATCTGTGGGGGTAAGCTGTATAAGAGAGGTCATCTAGGAATGCATAAGCTGTGTGTCGATGTCGAAGAATCGAAGCGCCTAATGGAGGCCATCCATGGAGGAGAATGCGGTGCGCATATGAACGGAGTAATGCTAGCACGAAAGATCCTCAGACAAGGTTACTACTGGTCCACCATGGAAGAGGATTGTATTGGTTTTGTTTGGCGATGCCACAAGTGTCAGATCCATGGAAACCGCATGAACATCCCACCGTCGAAGCTGTACAACATGACTTCGCCATGGCCATTTTCAGTTTGGGGAATTGATGTGATCGGGGCTGTCACTCTAAAAGGGTCAAATGGGTATGAGTTCATCCTGTTTGCGATAGATTACTTTACGAAGTGGGTCGAGGCCCAATCATATGCCGTGTTGAAGGCGTCACACATTACAAAATTTATTAGAAATAACATCATCTGCCGCTACGGGGTCCCAAACGAGATTATTTCGGATAACGGTTCCCACTTTAAGAAGGAAGTGATTGACTTGTTGGAGAAATACAACGTGGCTTTTCATAAGTCATCCACATACCGGCCGTAAACCAACGGAGCGGTCGAGGCCGCCAACAAGAATATCAAACACATACTGCAGAAGATGGTGGAAACCTACCGGATTGGCTAGATAAGCTACCATTTGCTCTGTGGGGCTACAGGACTTCAATTAGAACTTCTACCGGAGCGACTCCGTATTTATTGGTTTATGGGATGGAGGCCGTTCTATCTATCAAGATTGAGGTTCCGTCATTGCGAGTATTGGTTGAGTGTCAAATAGCAGAAGTAGATTGGCAGCAGAGCAGATTTGAGGAACTCATGCTCTTTGATGAGAGAAGACTGAAAGCACTGTACCATGTTCAAGGCTATCAGCGCAGAATTGCACGGGCTTTCAACAAGAAAGTTAAGTCCAGGAATCTAAAGGAAGGAGATTTGGTGCTCAAGGACAACCGAGCTCCCATCCACGACCCAAGGGGCAAGGTCAGACCCAATTAGACTGGTCCCTACATCATCAGACCTATCTGGTCAGGTGGAGCTGTGGTTCTGATGGACCTAGATGGCCTAGAATTTTCACAACCGATCAACATGGACAAGTTGAAGAAATATTATTCCTGAGAGGCTCGCTAGGCCGAAAACCCGAAAGGGCGACCTAGGCAAAAGTTAGAGCATAAAAAAATTGGAAAATATAAAAACTGAGCTCGCAAGGTTGAAAACCCACAAAGGGCAGCCTTGGCAAAAGTTAGAGCGTAAAAGGAGAGTGAAAATACTCGAGTGAACCTAAGCCTGAACTACGTAAGGCTTGATTCCCATCATCGAGATACGTAGGCAACTTCATCCTGAAGTTCAGCCATAAACTTTTCCTCGATCAACTTTGTCCATTTGATCATCTCAGTCATCTTTGTCTACCAGCATCCATTGGAATCTCCGGTTCAGTGCTTTTCAGACTAGGGGCAACTTTTTGTTGCCATGCAGTGCCACGGTACTCTTTAGACTAGGGGCAACTTTCCAGTTGCAGGGATCTGGGGTTGTGCATCTCAGTGACAGATCTCAGGCGTGTTCAATTCTGATCCATATCGAAAATGGTTTTGAAAAGTTTTAATAAAAGTTGACTTTGTTCAAATTAATCTTTCTACAACTAAGACCATTTTTGGACCAAAGCGGAAAATTTTCAGTACCATAACCTTCAATTTCATTGATTTCAAAACAGAGTTCTCCTGCTCTTGCATACAATCGAAGTTGCTTTTTTATTACATTCATAAAGAAAACTTGGAAGTACTAATAAAGCAATAAATCCGGGGCATAGTCAAGTCAGGTGTCCCTGCGCCCCCTCCTAGAGCTGGTCGAAGCCTCTGATACCGAGCTGGGCCTAATCTGTGCCTCTTCATTAAGCCAATCCAAGCACTCGTCAGACAAAGTATAACTGAAAGTGGGAGCGGGGGCCAAGAGTTCTCTCGTCCTCCATGCCGTGGCATATCAGGCAAGCTGTGCACCTCGAACCGGGAATGAAGCCGGGTACTCTATCCCCTCTGGTGGATAAGTCTGATCATGACCGAACTGGCGTTGGAACCAGAACGGAAAGTAGAATACATAGTGAGTCAAACCAACCAACTGGATCCCAGTCTGCCGGAACATACTATAGCTCATTGTCGGGAGATTGAGCCAAGGGCAGTGCCAGGCGATGCGATCTGCAAACAAATTGCACATCCAGTTGAACCACCATCCCTCATCAAGGGCATCGACTAGGCGTTGTCGAAAGAAGTAGCCGCGAGCTGAGTAGGCTGGGCAAGAGTTCACAACCTGCAATTTATCCATCAACCATACCTGGGGAGGGATGAAAAATGAGAGAATAAAGAATAGAGAGATGTACGATGAGAGAAAAGTAAGACAAGGGTTTTGTGAGAAGAACTGAGCCTGAGGGCCGAGTGATGTGAGCAATACATATGTGAGATTGGGTGGGAAACATTACCTGCAGCAGTAGTGGACTCCCCGCAAATCTGGTCGTCTTTCGGCGATGGAAAGCATCCAAGCCCGTCAGCGTCTCAGCCAGTGTCATTGCAATACAACTCTTTCCATCCTTCAAGCCTTGAGCAACTTCAATCAGGCGAATGCTAGATCCACCAAAGCCCGACGCAAGCAGAAAGTGAGATAGCATACACAAGCAAAGGGCATGTTGTCAGAAACCTTGCCAATGATGGTCGCCACGGTCACCGGCACCAGAAAAGCGATAAATCAATCCGAGGATGTCTAGTTCCCCAATACAGATCAGAGATCGAGCGTCATGCGTGGTGAGTCCACACATCCGCCCTAAAGCTTAGGTGTGACCAAAGCGAAACTGAGGCAAGATCTCTTCATAACTTTTAGATTCCATCAAAGCTTCAAAATCTTCGAAAGTCGGACATACCTCTTGCCCGCCAAAGCTAAAGACATGTGTTACCGGGTTCCAAAACCTCACCGCGGCATGGAGGAAGGAAAGGTGTAGCGGAGTACGGCTCAGCGTGAATAGTGCATTCAAGCCGAAGCCCCGGAAGTTCAACTTTTTCGAGCCATCTAAAGAAGCAATCCAAGCTGTGAGATTTTCGACGAGAAACGCTTCCATTTTGGTGCAAAACTAAGATGAAATGAATGAGCCACGGAGCTAGGACCTTTAAAGGGGATAAGGCACTGTTCGGGGGGGACACGTGTCGAAACACTGGTGGTTGCTAAGCTAAGTGGCCGGCCGGCCACCTTTTCTAGTAGGCCGGCCACCCCTCTCCCCTCAAATACAAAAAGCTGGTCGGCCAGCACCCAAAGGTGGTCGGCCATGCTGCAATCTGTGTCTTGGGTCCTGTTCTACCCTCTAGAAGGAAGTTCCTAGCATTTCCATGTATCGGGAGTGTTGAAGGCTCGAGTTTTCCTCAGTTTTGGATGCGTTCTGTCGCCCAGATCGTCCGAAATACACCTTATTTATCGAGTTGTTGTTAAGTCTTGCTTATCGAGTGTTTGTTTTGATTATCAAGTTATTGTTTTGCTTATCGAGTTGTTGTGTTGTCTGTTGAATCGTGTTTATCGAGTTTTTGAGTTTTGTCGAGCTGTCAAGTTTTGTTTGTCAAGGTTGTTACTCCTTGTTTAATCAGTTTTGTTATGTTTTGCTTATCGAGTTGTAAACTTGCTGAGGTTTTGTTGTTTCTTAGTAAGTTAGGTTGTTTAGTTTGTCGTGTCGGTTCGCTACCTGACTTGGCAAATACACAATGCACATTTACCGTTCAAATATCATTTTTGTGCAAAATGACGTGATGCGATGCTGAGAATATAAAGTACAACACTTTTTTAAAAAGCTGTTTCATTCCATCACGCTTCTTTTGTTACAACATTTTACAACAAAGGTACAAGTTTTACAGAAAATAAAACTGCCTAATAATGTACAATGTGCTATAACTACTAGTAAAAAGGTAAATAAAGTAGGAAACAGCTGCACCAATGCTCTCAAGAGCAGGAATAAGAGGCCCTCTTCGTCCTCTTCTGCGGAACTGGCTCTGCACCACCGGCACCATCTGAGTCGGAACTGTCATCCTCGGGATCCTCCTCAGCCTCCTCTCCGCTCCCGGAACCAGGGTCAGAACCCTCCTCTCTGTCAGCAGATGTCTCTGACTGACGATCTGCAGCCTCCTCCTCTACAATATGTGCTCTGCGTCTGCGGGACGACTCCCCTCTCCCGGCCCCGCGAGAAGGCCGAGATGGCCCGGCTCCCCGAGAAGGCCTGGATGGCCCGGTTTGTGGCTGATATACTGGAGGCATCTGAAAATAAAAAGTGCAGTTTGAATACATTAGCTCAAATGTGTGTATCAGATACAGATGCAAGCAAACTACATGAAATGAGGATGCATGCAGATACAGTATATGAATGTGGTGTGTGTCAGATGTGCTCTACACAGGCAACCTACCAATGCAGTGAATGATCAAGTTCAGCATGTCATCGGAAGTATGATAAATGCGAGAAAATTAAAGAGTACCTGGACACCCATGATGGACAACTGTGCCTCTCTCCGTAAGACCTTGCCCTCGAGTGCGGCCATCATCCCGAGCATCTCATCCATATACTCGACCGGAGGCTGCAGATACAAATGCAAAATATCAGTAGAGGAATGAATGTCCAAGTATCCAAGTGATAAATCAAAGCTATAAAGCATACCGGCGGCGAATCAGGATCTCTGACATATCTGTGGTCAGACATGGGAGGCTCTATCGGAATCGAGTAGGGAGTCCCGAATCGCCATCCCGTTAGCTCGGTCGACATATCTGGCCACCCAGGATGATTATGAGTCGGAGGAATTGGGGGAACCAATCCACCCCCACCTCTGGATGTACCAGCCCTGCTAGTGGAAGGGACGTCCGCGGCCCGAGCCCGGCCCGATGAGGGCATACCAACGGACCTCCTCGTCGGGGTACGGACTCCCGTCAGCGAAGGCATCAAGTATGTGTGACGATAAGTCGCATACTCTCCCTGCTCCTGATGAAGAAACGCATCAGTACCCAACCTGGTGACGACAACACCCTGGGGATGAAGCCTATCAGCGGTCCACATGTCGTCTGGGGGTACTGAGGGAATGTCCTGAACGGGGTAGTCCCATGTCTGGCGCAAGAAGCGCTCCCCTAAAAACCAAGCCCTGCCAACCGGCCCCTCTAACAGGACCTTGTATCGAGAGGTACCCCAGGCTCCGAAAAACTGGAATCGGAGGTCACTACCCAAAGGCGCCCAAGGTTACCATGTGATCTGCGGGTAACCAACGCATAAGCTGATCAGAAATCGTAAATGCGTAAGATAAATCAAAGATTGGAAACATGAAGAACTGAGAGTTCTGCAATACCTCTGATGGTCGTACTGTGTCAAAGTACTGCCGTAGATAGAGAAGAGACTCCCGAGGTCTCGGCCGGTATGGGCCCTCAAACACCAGCGAATAAGGGGTCATGGGAGGCATCGCCACCTCGAGCTCCAGGGCTAGTGTCGGGAAGTACGCATAGATCCATAGCTGTGGAAAACAGGGCAGTAGTCATTAGAATACAGAATGCTGAGCGCAAATTATAAATACAGAATGCTGAGGGCAGAGTACAGAGATACAAAATGTAAAGTGTACCGTGTGTGCAGTGTACAGAGAATAAAAGAAGAAGTGTAAATCAAAGGGGGCAGAAAGTACCTCCCAGGCTCTCCAATAACCGCCAAGTATGTTCCCCCGTCCGCGGGAGGTCGCGCTCATATAGCAATAAAGAGTGGCCAGGCTGGCGCCACCCCAGTCATACCGCCAGACCTGTGATAGGTCCACTAGGGCACTCAAGAGATAAAGTCCGACAGTGTTCCCCCTATCGGCGAACAGAGTAGTCCCGAAGAGGAACATCAAAAATCCGCGGGTATACTGGGCTACCTCCTCAGGAGTCTCAGGCTCCATCTCCACCCTCCGGAAATGGGAGGAAAACCAAGTATATCGGACCCTGCCCGAAGATCTGTCAACTGGCAGGCGAGCTCCCAACAAGTAGATCCAGGCGGCCTCCCACTAGCCCATGTCCTCATTATACGGGATCGCCCAGCCTCCCATATCAAGGCCGGTAAATACGGCGAAGTCAAATGGGGTCATAGTCATGTCCCCAGTGGCAGAGAAATGAAAGGAGTTGGTGGTGTCCCACCATCTCTCCACTAAAGCACCCATTAGTGTCCTACTAGCCGGACAACAAGATATCCCGGAGCAGAAGGGCCCAAACCCTGCCAAGTCAACCAAATCCCGGACAGCCTCCGGAAGCTCAGCATACCACTCTCTGGCCGTAACAGAGCCATATCCTCGTGCTATACGAGAGGTCACCTGTATTTAGAATGAATACATACATTCAGTCTCAAAATGAAATAAATGAGCTGTGTGCAAATGAAATGTATGAGCTGTGTGCAAACTAAAACAGATATAATGCAATGAGCTAAGTGCAAATCAAATATTTGGGCTGTGTGCTCAGATTTTAAAATTAGTGGGCTGCGTGTTCATCTCAAAGTTCGGGCTACGTGTTCGATGTCAAGTGTTTGGGCTGTGTGCTCAGATTTCAAAATCAGTGGGCTGCGTGTTCATCTCAAAGTTCGGGCTGCGTGTTCGACGTCAAGTGTTTGGGCTGTGTGCTCGGATTTCAAAATCAGTGGGCTGCTTGTTCATCTCAAAGTTTGGGCTGCTTGTTCGACGTCAAGTGTTTGGGCTGTGTGCTCAGATTTCAAAATCAATGGGCTACGTGTTCACCCTCAATCTGGGCTATGTGTTCAGAAAGTCAAGTGTTTGGGCTGTGTGTTCAAATTTCAAAATCAGTGGGCTGCGTGTTCACCTTAATCTGGGCTGTGTGTTCAGAAATTCAAAGTTTGGGCTGCGTGTTCAACCTACTGTCAAGTGTGTGTTGTGTGTGCACCCTCCATTCAGGCTGTGTGCTCGGAAATTCAGAGTTTGGGCTGTGTGTTCTACTCTCAACAAGTATGTGCTGCATGTTCACCTTCAACTTGGGCAACATGTTCAGAAATTCAGAGTTTGGGCTGTGTGTTCTACTCTCAACAAGTGTGTGCTGCGTGTTCACCTTCAACTTGGGCTGCGTATTCAGAAATTTAGAGTTTGGGCTGTGTGTTCTACTCTCAACAAGTGTGTGCTGTGTGTTCACCTTCAACTTGGGCTGAGTGTTCAACTGTCAACAAGTGTGTGCGCTGTGTGTTCACCTTCAACTCATGGACTGTGTGTTCAAAAATTCAAGTGATTGAACTATGTGTTCAAGATGCAAACAGAATACAGTGTCATAGACTAAAGCATTCTAAACAAGCGGTGCACTCAAGAGAGCAGATATGCATAACAAGAGGCATGAAACGTACAAAAATGCGGAATACATTGCAGAAATGTAAAAAAGGTGAAGTAAATACCTCTCGTGCCTGATGGGAGAGGTGGGACTCCGGCTCCCGCAATAAAAGATCCCCGGGTGCTCGATCATCGAAATCGGTAAAATGGTAGAAAACTGCCTGGGGGAGCACATGTGTCAGAGGGTCGTACCTCTTGGGTATGAAGGGTCGAACCCTCAGAGGAAGAGCCATGATATCGGGATCATCCCCGGTGCCCGGAGGACCTCCACCGTGAGGGAAATGACCAGCCATTTCAGAAAATCTGTAAAAAGGAGCAAAAATGAGCAAAATGAGTCAAAATTGGAAAAAGTCAACAAAAGTCAACTCTTGGGAAATGAAAAAGTCAACCCCCGAGGAAATCTTCCAAATGTTAAGACAAACTTACCTCAAGTGGTGAAAATGAGAAACAAGCACCGAAATCAAAATTTAATCGGTCCAAAGTGACGAAAACTAAAAGATTTCGCGAAAACAACTTGCGTGGGGCGTTGTAAAATGCGTATAGAGCTCAGATCTGAAGAGGAAAATGGTCTAGGAAGGTAGAGAAGGTGTTTTCGGAGCTGGAGTTATGAGGAAAAATGCTTTGGCCGAATGGATTTAAAGAAAAGAGAGTGAAAGTACCAAAATGCCCACGGTTTTGGAAAAGTGGCCGGCCAGCCACCTTTTCGGGCGGGCCAGCTACCCCTCTCCCTCAAACCTGGTCGGTGGCCTCCCCCTGGGGAGAAAATTGTCCGGTGGTGTTCCCCAGGTGCCTACCAAGCTCTCTGCAAATTTTGGGGGGGATTGGAGTCCCTGGGACCTGAAAAAGTACAAGAGAAGTGCACTTTCCGTCGCGAAATCGCTCTACCGGAACTTCAACTTCAACTTTCGATGCATTTCTCATTGTTACTCGTCCAAAGTAAGATGTATCCTTTTTGAACATGTTGCGACCCCTCTGGGAGGTAAACTAGAGGTCGCGATTGAGTCGCCCTCATCAAAAACTTGCATTTCTTTGCTCGTCGTTTTACGACAAATTCGCATTCGAGTTCACACTTGTTCTGCATTGTTATGCACGTCACTTGCATTCTCATGCACACCACTCATACTATTGCGCACATTTCACGGGTGTTGTCATACCCTCGTGCTTAACCCGCGTTGTCACGCGCGTTACTCCTCGCATTGCGATGCACTTTTCTATCGACGCCGCGATTGTCAGCATTCAATATCGTTTTGAAAACATGTTGTTAACAATGTTGTGCTTGTTGAGTCTCTCTCTTTTCAGGGCATGATATTGTATGTACGGTTCATTTGAGGTTGGTGCGACCAGACGAACCGCACAGGTATTGTATCTTCTCCGTGTGAGACGTGGTGAGAATTGAATAATTCTCTGCATTCTTAACTCCATGAAATGTAGTTGTTGCTTTGCATTCTTGCTTAAAACTGTTGCATCTATTGTGAATATGTGCTTCATTACAGCTTGCTGCATTTGCATGATCATTGAGATACCTTCAGCTTCTAGCATTGTCAGTTGCATTTTGCCCCTGCCTGCGGGCACGCCTGCGGGCGCATCGCTGTTTATCTCGCCTGTTTGTCTAAGTCTTCGGCCTTGCCAAAAATGGGTCGTCTCTGGGCTTTGACATTCACTCTCGTCACTTATGACTTCCGAGTTCTGTCAAAGAGGGGCAACTGTAGACACCCCATTTTTGACCGACCTTAAGACTCAGACGTCACCAGTTGAGTGCTCGGTGATATTGCATATCGTGCTCGTTCAGAAGTTTCAGAGTCTCGGCTGCGAGCCTTGCCTCCGGACTTCTGGACTCTTTTGTGCCTTGCCTCAGTTTGCGAACCAGGCTCTGTTTTCTCTATTTTCTCTTCCCGAAGGGAGGGAGAGGTCTCATAGATCATTTCTCAGTGGCCGTAGGCTACGTTTCGTGGTCGTGGGCCATTCTTTCCATTTGGGGCCCGGTCTCCGATTTTTGGCACACATCTTATTTACTCCCTTTTGGGAGACACTGTGGCCCAAGAGACCAACTTCGTGGTCGAATGCCACCTCCGGTGCTTAACAGCCCATTTTCAAGGCCCCGGGCCACGCGTTTTGGCCCCCGAACCTTCGTTTTGCATCGGTTTTGGTTCATTTTTGGTGGAGACCTTATTTTCATTGTTAGGAAGCTTGTAGGAGGGTGGGAGGCCAGCAATTGTTCTGAAAAGCTAGCTTTATTTCTTTATCGCTCTCCGTCACCCGTTTTCCTCACTAAAAAGCTAATGTTGACCACCCCAGGGCCACTTTCTTTAGCCCTAAACCCCATATTTGTGTTGTACACACCTGGGAGGCCACCAATATGTATAGGCCGGCCAGTAATTGTCCTTGACCCTTTTGAACCCCTCTAAAAAGTTGGCTTTTCTCTCTCCTGGTTCACATTTTCCGGGTTTTGACCACATATTTGTGTTGTGCACACATGGGAGGCCACCTTTTTGGGGTGGCCGGCCAGCAATTTGCATTGACCCTTTTGACCCCTGGCCGGCCGGCCATGGGAGGTGGCCAGCCGGCCACCTGAACCTTTTGAACCTGGCCGGCTATGATCCTCTCTTCGAGTGTATTCCAGTTGTACCTTCTGTTTCCCCCCAGATTTTGTATCCGGGGGGCTGCCTTTTGGGGGGGAAACTTGAATTGGTTTTCCTCCCATTTTCCTCTACTCCTCCCTCTATAAAACCAGACCCCCCAGCTCCATTTTTGAGGGTTACAAAATCCTTGTTTAGAGCCTTGCTTACATCGCTTCCTCTCCCTCTCTTCCAAGCCTCAAAACTCTAAAAGCCTTGCACCATTTACACACCAACCCATAGCACCACACCTCCATACTCCATTCCAGCAACTTGGAGGCCATTTGCAGAGGTTGGAAGCTCAGAAATTTGGTCCAAAAGCTGCTGGTTCATTGCTCTTCAAGGGTAAGCACACTTTTCCCTTAAACTAGTCTTTTCTTGCTTCATTTATAAGCCTTGCTTGAAAGCATTTTTGGGCTCCGACCCGAACTGTAAATAGTCATATTTTGTGCTCATCTCCATGTTTGATTGAGGGTCTTTCTCTGTTTGAGGTCTCCTCCTCACCCTTTGTGTTTAAACTCTCTTTTAGGCCTATTTTTGCATGATATTTTAGGCTTATTTGTGAGCTGTTTCGGACTTGGTCATAAACTGTGAAATATCTTGTTTTGATCCCCTCTTCAACTTTGTTGAAGGGCTCTCCTCTATTTGAGGCCAGCAGATATCACTTGTCTCTTTATCCTTCTTTTAGGCCTTTTTCTTGCATGATATTTTAGGCCTACTTGTGATTATTTTCAAAGCTTGACATAAACTGTAAAGTACCATATTTTGAGCCCCTCTTAAACTTTGTTGAAGGTCTCTTCACTGTTTGAGGCCAGCTTCTGTTCCTTGTCTCTATTCTCTCTTTTAGGGCCATTTTTGCATGATAGATTAGCCCTACTTGTGTTTGTTTTTGAGAGTTGTCATAAACTGAAAAATATGTTTTTTTAATCTCATCTTCAAGTTTGTTTAAGGTTCAATTTTTGTTTGAGGTCATATGCTTCTTTGTATGCTTGATTGTCTCCTATTTTGAGCCTTACACCTAAGCCCTTGTTGCATGCTTTGTTTGGCCTTCTAGCCACTGAAATCCAATGGATTTTCAGTGACTAAGACACTGTTTTGAGCTTCCAAATCAGAGGGGGGTGACCCCCTCTCACCTTGACTTGTTTGGTGGTCATTTTGGCCTTCCAAAGAGGCCATATCTTGCATGCTTTGTAGTCACTTTCTAGGGTCAATTTGGTAAATTTTGGGACTACCATATTTGATTTTCATAGTTTTTTATGCCATGCCAAATGTCCATCTTGCATGTGCTTAATGACTCCTTGCATGGCCCTCTAAAGTAACTCATCATTTTTGCATGCCATGGTTGCATATCATTGGTTATTTGGGCCTATTTTCACATGTTTTATTCATTGATTTTTTCTGGTTTGGTGAAATTCCATGTGCATCCTATACTTGCCATGTAAACCATGTTTGCTAGCCAAAATTGCATGCTATTTTGTCCACCATGCTGGCATCTCTTGGCCATGCTTTGAACTGGAAATGTTCATGTTTTGGGACTTCCTGGGCTCTGTCTTCATGCTTCATGATCAAATAATGCATGCTTTGTATAGCTATAAGTCATTCCATGTGCCTAGTTTCGAGTTTCGGGTTTCATCTCATGCATCGGGTGCCATTTTTCCATGTTTCGGGGCTGTTTAGCATCATATTTCAATGCTGGAATTTGTGAGTTTGCATGCCATCTTGCATCCCTTGCCATGTCTTGTTAGAGTTACATGTTATGCGTTAGGTTCGGTCCTCGGTTTACGTGCATGCGTGCACGCATTTCGAGAGTCTCATTTTCACCTAATGGCTACTGATGTGAGTGTGGCTGAGGTCCACTCATGTTAGTGTAAGTCCATTATGCATTGTGCACACCATTTCATTTCATAGCATTGCGTATACTAGGTTGTATGTTGGAGCATTGTGCATGCCTCGTTACATCGTGCATTTTGTATGCCATTTCATAGCATTGTGTATGCTAGGTTGCATGTTAGGGTTGCATTCACGTATATCATGCATATTGCATAGTGTTTGGGATAGGAGTTAGCCCAAGCACGGGAAACGAGGGACGTTTCGTACTCCGAGTGACGGAACGTGTCTCAATTCCCGGTCGCCGACACTCCGGATTATCCATGATGGAGTCTAGGCCTTGTTGTGTCCATATGTGCATTCATTTCATATTGAGTCATGCAATTCGACTTGTCGGCCATCATGTATCGAGATGCGTGATTGGTGGCACGAGGATTAAGGACTACACTCCCCGAAGAGTAGTCATGCATACATATGTGAAAATACTTTGCCATGCCCCTTTGTTGCTCTCTGTTGCAGCAAATCAGAAATCAGCAGCAAATCGGGGCATCGCATGGGATTTCCGCGCAAGGCAAATTCAAGCATACATCATTCATCATCCGGAACAGAGCTGAGGCGGTCCACGGATTTACGTGTAATTTATTGCTTTCCTAGATTAATGTGTTAATTAATTAGGATTTTGTATTTATTCGGGACTGTATTATTTATTCATTTGGGACTGTATTATTTATTCAGACCCTCTGCGCGAGGGCAATGTTTTAATAAGTGTGCGTGTGTGTGATGTATGTCTTCCAACCCCACGTCTTTCTCCCTTTTATTTACCCGCTTATGATGGTTAGATTAGGGCATGTTTCAATTAGCATACAGTATGATAGCATATTTGCATTCATTCATTTGTCTTGCATGCACCGGGCTCGGCGCATCGTACTAACTGCATTTGTATCTCAATTCCAAGTTGAATACATGTTAATTGTAGCATTTCACATGCCATCTTTAGAATAGCCGAGCCTATTTTAGTTGCATTTTGCATGTGTTGCATTAGGCATTTCTGTATAGTTAGGATCATGCATGGATTTCTAACATAGCTTTTGTTTTGGCTTGGAGTACTCAGTAAGTGTTTATGCTTTAGCATCCTTGCATGTGTGTGAGTGACTGCCATGATAGCATGTTTACCATGAGGCTAAGTGCCTATGTGTTATAACTGCCTGAATGCCTGTGGGTGAAGGTTGGGTTATTTGAGTTGGAGTAATTCGTTAAAATGTGTGTTTTAAGCCCACTAGATAGCGGCAAAATCATGTTTTCTAAGCCCCCCGAGGGTGGCAAATCCACGTCTTAGCCTACTTGCGAGTAGCACCATCAAACCATTTTCAAATAAACAAATATGAAATGTTTTGTTCCAATTCAGACGATCCATTCTATACTTGTATGCTGTGCACATCACATAGTAAATCTAGGCTAATAACTAGAATAAGAACGCGTAAAGTTTTCAAAACTAGATATCATGGTTAGTAGAGGCCGATCTTTGATCGGGCGAGCGGGGTGCTCACGAAGTGACCTTCCCCAATCGTACCCAAGTTCCCGAGCCGAGGCAACTTTGGTGATGACGGACACCTAGCCTTAGGCAACGAGTCAGGGTTTCCTAAATTTCCCAAAAATAAAATATTTAGGTGGCGACTCTGTATCTGGCAAAACAGTCCATGTTTGGCATTTCTTTCAAAAAATATATTTTCTCAAAACGATTTGCCGGATTTGGACTCTTTGGTTCAGATTAAGAACCGTGACAATTTGAGAGTCCGAACTTGTAGTGAACCCCAAATGAACAAAACGGGACATCATCCCTCCCGGGGCGTTCAGGGACGTCTACAATAAGGTTGACACCATTAAGACAAATATTGTTTCCCATTTCAAGGATTTGTTCACTTGCTCCCTTCTCTCTTCTCGTCGTGATGACTTGACCTTTCAATTTCTACTTTCTATTGATTCAGTCCATCACACTGCTCTTGCGGTTACACCTTCTCTAGCTGAAATCAAGAGGGTGTTATGGTCCTTTAAACCTTGGAAGGCTCCTAGGCCTGATGGCCTCCACCCTATTTTTTTCCAAAAGTTTTGGAATACTCTTGCCCCATCGGTTGCCAAAGTGGTTTCGGATGCTTTTGGCTCTGGTCATATTGATCCCGAAATAAATAAGACCTTGATTTGTCTCATTCCTAAGGTCCCCAATCCTGAAGTGATTACTCAATTTTGCCCTATTGGTCTCTGCAACACTATCTATAAACTCACCACTAAAATTCTTGTTACTCGTCTTAGACGCTTTCTTGATGATCTCATCAGCCCGCTTCAAACTAGTTTTATTCCGGGCCGAAGAAGAGTGGATAATGTGGTTATTATGCAAGAATTTGTACACAATTTCAAAGCAAAAAAAGGCAGAACGAGTAATATGTTTATCAAGCTTGATCTCGACAAAGCTTATGATCAGTTAGAATGGAGTTTCATTCATACAGTTCTCAGGTCCTTTAATTTCCCGTCTGTCTGGATTGATCTCATCATGTCTTGTGTGACTTCTAGCTCGTTAATTGTGTTGTTCAATGGGGAAAAAATTGAGGAGTTCACCCCCTCTCGTGGAATTAGACAAGGGGATCCCATCTCTCCCTACATCTTCATTTTTTGTTTAGAGTATTTATCCTCTAGGATCTCCGAAGCTTGTGTCAGTAATAACTGGACTCCTATTCATGTCTCATGGAATGGCCCTCTCTTGTCTCATCTTTTCTTTGCAAACGATCTCATTCTGTTTGGAGAGGCCTCCGAGGCCAATTGCCATTGTATCTCTCTCATTCTTCAAGAGTTTTGCTTGTTGTCTGGTCAAAAAATCAATTTTGGTAAATCCAAAGTTCTTTTCTCCTCGAATGTTTCAGATGATAAGCAACAACTTCTTACATCATTCCTTAGGATCCCCGTATCTGGGAATCTAGGCAAGTATCTAGGATGTCCTATCCATCATTCCAGACCTAGTAAAGCGTAGTTCCAATTTTTAATTGACAAGATTCAAGGTAAACTTGCTGGGTGGAAGAGCAAGATGTTATCCTTTGCCAGCCGTTTTACTCTAATTAAAGCAGTGACTGTGGCTATCCCTACCCACATTATGCAGTGCAATTTCATCTTTAAGTCGGTGGCTCATACCATTGATAAACTTAATAGGGACTTCTTGTGGGGATCTTCCTCGGAGCATAGAAAAATTCATGGTATTGCTTGGGACACGGTTACCAAACCTAAAAATCTTGGTGGACTAGGCATTAGACAAACCTGTTTGGTCAACAAAGTCTCAATGGCCAAGTTGAATTGGCATTTGTCAAGTGAGGATACTTCTCTTTGGGCTAGAACCCTTAAATCGAAGTATGGTGGGACTGGGCAACCTCGTAATAAAGCTTCTCCAACTTGGAAGAATCTGCTTAAGGGAGTGGACATCCTTGAAAAATGGTCGAAAATGCTTCTTCACAATGGTAGAATGACTCATTTTTGGATAAACGATTGGGGTAAGTGCAGTCCTTTACATGGCTGTATTGCACGGCTCATGTCCCTTACTGACTCCTCCTTGTATGTGGGTGACTGTTAGGTCGATAACGACTGGGACTTTTCCCGTATCTCCTTCGTCCTGCCCCTCGAAATCCTTGCTTCTGTTAAAAGCACCTCCCCATCTTGGTTCAACTCTGGTGATGATATCCGTGTTTGGAAATATTCTACCAATGGCAACTTCCGTTGCAATTCTGCTTACCTTCTTTCTAAAGAGTTCTGTAGCTCTCCTCCTATTTCTAACTGGAGTTGGGTGTGGGCTATTTCCGCTAACCCACGTATCCTCCACTTTGTTTGGTGTGTTCTTCATCAGAAACTTAACACTAAATTCCATTTGTTCCATAGAAAGATAGTGGATGATTACCTCTGCCCAGTCTGTAGGTGCATTCTTGAAACCATCGACCACGTCCTCCGTGAATGTCCCTCTGCCACCCACTGTTGGTCTTGTGTTGGCATTCCCTCTGATGTCATCCCCTCATTCTCCCTTGATCTTCATGACTAGTTCAAGCTAAACTGCCAGTCTCATATTTCCCACTCCTCTTCTGTCCGCTGGGCTATCTTATTTCCTTTTGTTTGTTGGGCCATTTTGTTGAACCGAAATTCTGTTTGCTTTCAAACCAACCCAACTCCTTTTCGGGCTTCTTTGGTGGTTACCAAAGCTTTAGATTGGCAACATATTTCTGATCTAGGCAAGCCCTGTAAAGACTCTATCCATCTCTCTATTGGTTGGAAACCACCTATCCATGGAACCTTCAAGCTCAACATTGATGGTGCAGCTAAGGGCTCTCCTGGTTTAGTCGGTGGAGGTGGGATTATTCCTGACTGCTTGGGCTATTGGGTAGTAGGTTTTGCTCGTAACTTAGGAGTTGCCTCGGCTTTGGAGGCAGAGTTTTAGGCTCTCAAAGATGGCTTGAAACTGGCAGCAGACTTAGGATTATCCGAAATTTGTGTTGAGTCGGATGCCAAAATTGTGTCCGACCTAGTTCTGCAAGAACCTCCTTTATATTATCACTTTAGTAACATCATCTTTGACTGCAGGTACCTCATAAGTGAGCTTGGGATCGGAACAGTTAATCAGATCTTTCGGGAAGCCAACAAGTGTGCGGACATTTTAGCAAATCAAGGCAATATTGCCATTGAAGGATTTCATGATTTTAATTATGCTCCTTCCTTTTTATCCAATTAGTTGTATGCCGATGCTAGAGGGGTTTCATACCCCAGAACTTTATCTGTTTAATTTATTTTAGCTCTCAGTTTTACAACAAAAAAAAAAAAAGAAAAAGAAAAAGAAAAAAACACCAATTAGGGAAAACCTATCTTATGGGCTTAATAAGCATGCCTCATTATAACGATATACACATGACATTTTCAAATTGGTCAACAGACTAAAAAATTATTCTCTTTATGTGGATTGTTACTGTGAGAGGTGGATATACACAAACAAAAATGGTTAAAACTCCCAAATTTAAAAAAAAAAAATTGACTCATAAAATGATTTGGATCATTTATGTATTTGTTTATTTATTTATTTGTTTGTTTTTATCTCTCTCTTCTGTGGTTATCTTCTTCTTCAAGCACTAACTTGATCATTGAAATACTATTGAGAAAGACACAAACCAGTTGATTTTAGAAGGATTTATTTGTAGATGTTAGCATATGTTTTTATATTATTATGTGTTATAGATTATATTATGTGTTTGGGCTCCAAGCAACTTGTTCTCCAAGCTACCTTTCTTTGCCTCTAAGAAAATTTTTTTTCTCTCCAAGTTATCTTTTCTTTTCCTCCAAGTTTCTTGCCCAGCAAGTTTCCTCTCCTCCAAGAAAACCCTTTTTTTGCTCACCAAGTTTCTCTTCCAAGAAAACCCTTTTCTGGCCCACCAAGTTTTCCTCTCCTATAAATTGAGCTAACATCTTATCTTGAGTATGAGAAAAAAAAACAAGAAAGAAGTGTTTTGTTATTTTATTATTTTTATGTGAGATTATCAGGCAAAGAAATAAATGGTGTATTTAATGAAACTTTGGGTTCAACCAATTGTACAGTATTGGTGAACCATACGACTTAGTCGGGCTGTTGTATCCTGGCGAGGACAAGTCAAGGTTTTTTCTGTTGTACCGGTGTGTGGTTATGCCTAACCGCAGAGGGCTTGAATCTCCTTAAAGAGAGTGAATTTCTCACGCCTCAGCCCTTTCAATAGTTATTGTAATTTTTATTATTTGTATTTTCTGGTGTTTTATTTGTAATTATCACCAACAATTTTAAGGAGATTCAAACAGTAAAATTCATGGAGCCAGTATTGGAGAAGCCCAATGAGAATACCGGCGATCTCAACAAGCCCTTCCGGTTCAATAGAGCCCATTTCAAGAGATGGAAAGGCAAGGTGCTTTTCTACCTCAGTCTCTTCAAGGTGGCCTATATCCTGACCAAGAAAAATCCAGACAAAGTCCCCACTGAAGAGATGACCAACGAGGAGTATGCCGCTCTTCTTGAAAATATCAAGAAATACAACATAGATGAGTATAAATGTCGGTATTATCTTTTGAATTGTCTTTCGGATCAATTTTATGATTATTATGATACTACTTACACCATTACCAAGAAAATTTGGAAAGCCTTTTGTAGACGTCCCCGAACGTCTCGGGAGGGAAATCCCATTTTGTTCGTTGGGCTCACTACAGTTTGGACTCAAAAGTCACGGTCCTGTATCTAATCTCGCTGAGTGCAATGCAAGACCGATGAATCATCAAAGAGTTCAAATCTGGCAAATCGTTTTGGAAAACAGATTTTTAGAAAGAAGTGCCAAACATGGACTGCTTTGCCAGATACAGAGTCGCTACCTAAATATTTTATTTTGGGGGAATTTAGAAAACCCTGACTCGTGCCGAAGGCCACGTATCCATCATCACCAAAGTTGCCTCGGCTCGGGAACTTGGGTACAATTGGGGAAGGTCACTTCGAGAGCACCCCCGCTCGCCCGATCAAAGATCGGCCTCTACTAACCATAATATCGAGTTTTGAAAACATTATGCATTCTTATTCCAGTTATTAGCCTAGATTTACTACGTGATGCGTACAGCATACAAGTATAGACTGGATCGCCTGAATTGGAACAACACATCTCATGTTTGTTTGTTTTGAAAATGGTTTGATGGTGCTACCCGAAAGTAGGCTAAGACGTGGATTTGCCACCCTCGGGTGGGCTCAGAAAACGTGATGGTTTGCCACTCTCAAGTGGGCTTAAAACCCACAGTTAATGCATTATTCCAATTCAGATAATTTAACCTTCACCCATAGGCATTCAGGCAGGTATATCACATAAGCACATAGCCTCATGGTAAGCATGCTATCATGGCAGTCACTCACACACATGCAAGGATGCTAAAGCATAAAAACTTACCGAGTACTCCAAGCCAAAACAGAAGCTATGTTAGAAATCCATACATGATCTTAACTATGCTGAAATACCTAATGCAACACATGTAGGAATGCAACTACAAAAGGCTCGGCCATTCTAAAGATGGCATGTGAAATGCTACAACTAACAAGTATTCAACTCGGAATTGAAATACAATGTAGTTAGTATGATGCGCCGAGCCCAGTGCATGCAAAACAGATGAATGAATGCAAACATGCTATCATAAGTATGCTAATTGAGGCATGCCCTAAACTAACCATCATAAGCTGGTAAATAAAAAGAAGAAAGACGTGGGGTTGGAAGACATACATCACACACACGCACACTTATTACAACAATTGGCCCTCTCTCGGAGGGTCTGAAAGAATATTACACAACCAAAATAAATAACGAATTATTACACAATACTAATTACTTAACAAATGAATTAGGTAAGCAAAGTAAACTAGCATGCTATGGACTGCCTCAGCTCTGTTCCGAATGATGAAGGATGCATGCATACTTGGGTCGCCTTGTCCGGAAATTCCATTGCGACGCCTCGCCTCGCCTCTGTTTGCAATTGATCTCAAAAACTTGCACAAAGCTCCAAAAGGCTGAAACTCCACTTTAGGAAGGCCACCGACCAGTTATTAGCATGGGAGACCACCTGCCGACCACCCTTTGTAGTGAAGACTAAAGAGGGTGGTCGGCCTGCCAGAAAATCTGGTCGGCTGACCAGTTTCCACCTCTGGTTTCTGGTTTTTCTGTAACAAAGGCAAGAGAGAGAAAAGGCAATGTATTTTCAACAAATGTGTGCATGACCACTCTTCCCGTTCTTGCACAAGCTCAAGGGAGTGTATTCCTCGATCCTCGATCCTCGTGTCACCAATCACGCATCTCGATGCATGATGGCCGAGAAGTCGAATTGCACGACTTGATGTGAAATGAATGCACATATAAGCAAGTAAAGCCAACAACTCTATCATGGACAGTCAAGAGTGTCGGCGACCGAGAATCGAGGCACGTTTCGTCACTTGGAGTACGAAACGTCCCTCGTTTCCCGTGTTCAGACTAAACCCTACTCCAAACACAAGGCAATGAGATGGCATACACAATGCGACTAACATGCAACCTAGCATACGCAATGCTATGGGCTAAAATGGCATACACAATGCACGTGACATAACATGGCATACACAGTACACTTATGAAGACTATCATGCGCACATGAACTAAATGGCATATACAAATGCAAGATGGACTTACACCAATATGAGTGGACCTTAGCCACACTCACATCAGTGGCCATATGATGGAAATGAGACAACTGAAATACATGCAAACATGCACGGATGCAAAGGACCGATCCTAAGGCACAACATGCAACTCTAACTAAGCATGGCAAAGGGTAAAGTATGGCATGCAAACACACATTTTTTAGCTCTGAAACATAATGTACAATGGTCCCGAATCATGCAAATATGTCACACAATGCATGCAAGATGGCTCGAATACCGAAACTAGTGAAGCGGGTTACACTAGAGGTACACAAAGCAATATATAAATGGCAAAACCAGCCCCAAACAGACCCTAGGTAGGTCTAAAACAGTGGGAAAATGGCCCAAAATGATGACTCAACATGCAAAGAAACGAAGCTCATGCAATGGTCCGAAAACGAGGCATTTATGCACAACTCTCAAACACGTTTAAAGAGTGAAAATCATGGAAATATGATGTATAATGACCCCAAAGCATGAAAACACCTCAGTATATGCATGCAATAGACCACATATCTCAAAGCTAGGCATGGATATTGAACTACAAGCATGCAAAACAAGCATCATTCGACCATGAGACCCAAAAATAGAGTTAAGGCAGTCCAAAACATGCACAAAATTAGTTTAAGGCATGGCCAAAAGGCGCTAACATGAAGGGCCAAAACAACATGCAACGTAGGCTAGTAAGCATGGTTTACACTACATGTATATGAAGCACATGAGGGGCCACCAAACCAGCCAAAAACAGAAATATGGCATGCCAAAATATGACCAAAAACCCACTGAAACTCAGTCAACACATGTTAGAATGAAGTGTTCCTTTGAAAGGCCAATGAGAGGGTTGTTCTACACATGTATGATGGACACACAAAATGGAAAAACTATCTTTGGACAGAGGTTATGAGGGCCCTAAAACTCACTAAAAAGGGCCTGAAATGAGTCTAGGAAGCATGCAAGTAAAGGCCCCTTTGGAAGGCCTTGAAGAGGATTACTCTACACATGCATAATAGACATTCAACATGGCAAAAAGGGCTCTGGAAAGAGCCTATGCAGGTCACAAAACTCACAAAAAGTAGCCTGAAACATGGCTTTGAAACATGCAAATAGGGGCTCCTTTGTAAGGCCAACAAAGCTAGTAAACAAAAGAAGGGGTGAGAGGGTCACCCCTCTCTGATTTTGAGGCTCAAAAACACATGTTAGCCACTAAAAATCTGCTGGATTTCAGTGGCTAAAAGGCCAAACCAAGGCCAACACAAATGCTCTAATGCATAGCTCAAAACAAGACGAAATGAAGCATGCAAGGGGGTAGATGACCCCCAACAAAAAAATGGCCTTAAACAAACATGTTTAGAAGCTCAAAAAAAGACTTTTTTTAGTTTATGACAAAGCCTAAATATGCTTGAAAATAGAGCTAAACTATGAAGCAAAATAAGGCTACAAAGAGGGAAATAGAGACTTATCCTTGTAGAGAAGAAGGCTAGCAGCTTCTGGACCAAAATAGGAACTCTTCAACCTCTGAAAATGAGCTCCTAGGTGCTTAGGTTGACCATGGAGGTGTTGTGCTTAGAGGTGTAGTGCAATGGGGCCAAGAACTAGGAGTTTTGGACACCAAAAGAGAATGATATATAGAGAGAGAAATGTATGCCTTAGCCAAAATTTCTCCACCTTGGCTCATGAGGGAGAGGCTCCCTCCTAAAGAAGAGGAGGTCCATAGCTTCTCTAAGAAACTTGGAGCAAAGAGGCCAAGCTTCTAAAGGAAGCTAAACCAAAAGGGTCAAGCTTCTTGAGGAAGCTAGACCAAAGGGGTCAAGCTTCCTCAAGAAGCTCAACAAAAGGTCAAGCTTCTCTTAGAAGCTAAGCAAAAGGGAGCAAGCTTCTTTAAGAAGCCAAAACAAGAGGGTCAATCCTCAGAGGATGGGGCAAATGCCTCCCAGCTGGCACAGCTGGATAGCACTCAAAGAGACAAAAAAAATAGAAGGCTGGCCGACTAGGGGTCAAAAGGTTCAAGTTGAAAAGGTGGTCGGCCTACCCATATTGGTGGTCTCCCAGGTGAATGCAACTCAATGGTGGTATAGAAGACCAGAAATTGTGGCTCAAAAGTGAGGGAGACCACTTACCTGTCAAGAAAAACTGGCTGACCGGGGAAAGGTGGTCTCCTACACTACTACCACCTTCCTAACAATGAAACTAGGGTCCGTGCCAAAAATGAACCCACACCGATGCGAAACGAAGGTTCGGGGGCCAAAACGCGCGGCCGGGGCCCTAGAAAACTGACTATTAAGCAACGAAAGTGGCGTGCGACCACGAAGGTGGTCTCCCAGGCTACAGTGTCCCTCTAAGGAGAGGAAACAAGGTGTGTACCAAAAGTCGGAGCAAACGGAGGTAGTTAAGCAGTCCCAAACTGAGGCACACGGCCGACGGCTCCGAAAATCAGAAACTGGTCTCCAAACTGGAAAAATGGCCCACAGGCACGAAACGTAGCCTGCGGCCACTGAGAGATGGTCTACAAGACCTCTCCCTCTCTTCAGGAAGAGAAAACAAAGAAAACAGGACTTGGTTCGCAAATCGAGGCAAGGCATGAAAAGGTTCCGAAGCCCGAAGGCAAGGCTCTCAGCCGAGACTTTGCAACCTCAGAATGAGCACAATATGCAACATCACCGAGCACTCAGTTGGTGACGTCTGAGTCTTAAGGTCGGTCAAAAATGGGGTGTCTACACCTTCCAAAATAAATATGATACTGAAGAAGAAGATGCTAAAAAATATGCTGTAAGCCATTTTTTCCACTATTAGATGATAGATGGAAAATCAGTGGTGGAGCAAGTTCAAGATTTTTCAGATGTTAATGACTGAAATCAGATCCAAAGGCATCAAAATTGGAGACAATCTTGTTGTGGTAGGTATTATTGACAAACTACCATTATCTTGGAGGGAGTTTCAGAAGTCAATACGTCATAAGCAAAAAGAGACTTCTTGGAGACTATAATCACACGGATTCGGGTGGAGGAAGAAGCACGAGGACAAAATGCGCTTATGACACAAGAGCATTCCACTACAAAGGTAAATTTAACTTCTGGAAATACTTTACCTAAAGGTCAATTTCATAAAAATAGTCACTTGAAGCCAATTAAGAAAATCTAGAAAAATACTGGAAGGCCACAAAATAAAAATTACCCGAGGCAAAAGAAATGGAACCAAGAACCCCTTTCATAAGATCTGACAAATGTGACATGTTTTGTGTGTGGCAAAAGTGGGCATACTGCTCGAACTTGCAAATTTCAGAAACAACAGTCTCGACTATAAGCTAATGTTACCGAGGAACCATTTGTGTCTATGATTACAGATATTTTTATGGTTTAATCTGTGGAAGGGTGGTGGGCAGACTTTGGTGCCAATAGACATGTCTGTTATGTTAAAGATTGGTTCAAAGATTATAATCATTTTAATGAGGAGAGGACTGTTATGCTTGGTGACTCCAATTTAACCAAGGTGCTCGGGTATGAGGATGTTGAGCTGAAATTTACCTTTGGACGTGTGCTTGTTTTAAAATATGTGTTATACATACTGTCTATGAGAAAAAATTTGATGTCGAGTTATTTACTCAACAAAACTGGTTTCAAGCAGACTATTGAATCTGACCAATATGTAATCATTTAAAAAGGCATGTTTGTGGGAAAAAGATATGCATGTGATGGAATGTTTAAATTAAATGTTGAGAATAAAAAAACACATGTTTCTGTTTACATGTTGTCTTCTATGAATTTTTGGCATGCTTGTATGTGTCACATTAATAGTCGATATGTGGGAGTCATAAGTAGCTTAGGATTAATTCCGAGATTAACAAATAACTTTGAGAAATGTGAAGTTTGTAGTCAAGCAAAAATAACAAAAAGGCCTCATAAAAGTGTGGTGAGAAATATTGAATCGCTAGAATTAATTCACACTGATTTATGTGAATTTGAAGGAATTTTAACACATGGTGGAAATAGATATTTTATCACTTTTATTAATGATTTTTCAAAATACACTTATGTATACTTGTTGAAAAATAAAAGTGATGCTTTTGAAAAATTTAAAGAATTCTTTCTTGAAGTTGAAAATCAATTCGGTAAAAAGATTAAAAGATCTAAAAGTGATAGAGACCGGTATTATGAATCTTTTGGATTCAACTCGTTTGCTTAGTCTTTGGGAATTATCCATGAAACTACTCTACCATATTTACCTGCATCTAATGGTGTTGCAGAAAGAAAAAAAATAAAACTTTAGCTGACTTAACAAATGCTATGCTAATTGAAACAAGTGAGCTTTCAAATTTGTGGGAATAAGAAATTTTAACTACATGTTATATTATGAATAGAGTACCACATAAAAAATAAAAAATAAAAAACAAAAACAAAAACAAAAGTTACACCTTTTGAGTTGTGGAAAGGGCATAAGCCAAATTTGGGATATTTGAGGGTTTGGGATTGTCTAGCTTTTGTTAAACTTGTAAACCCTAAAAGACCTAAATTAGGTGTGAAAGTTACCACTTGTGCTTTTCTTGGATATGCAACAAATAGTTCAACCTATAAATTTTTTGATATTGAAAACAAAATAATTTTTTAATCAAGTGATGCAATTTTTCATGAAGAATTTTTTTTAAAAAAATCTAAAAATGGTGGGGGTCAAAATTATCAAGAAAATATTTTATCTGAAATCGGTTCCCCTACTCCTCTTTTACAAAACCAAGACACTGTAGTTTTTCAACCTAGGAGTAAAAGCGCCAGATTAGAAAAAAAATTTGGCCCTAATTATCATGTTTTTAATGTAGAGGAAACTCCGTTAACTTTAGAAGAAGCTTTGACATCTCCTGACTCTGTTTTTTAGAATGAGGCTGTAAATAATGAGATGGAATCATTATAATCCAATAAAACTTGGGTATTAGTAGATTTACCGCCAGGTTGTAAAACTATTGGCTGTAAATGGGTTTTGAGGAAAAAACTTAAACCTTATGGAACTATTGATAAATATAAAATAAGGCTTGTTGCAAAATGTTTTAAACAACAAGCAGATCTTGACTCTTTTGATACATTTTCTCCGGTTACTAGAGTTACATTCATTTGATTATTAATTGTAGTGGTTGCAATTAATGATCTAAAAATTCATTAAATGGATGTTAAAACAACCTTTTTAAATGGAGACTTGGATGAAGAAATCTATATGGATCAACCTAAGGGTTTTGTGGAACTCGGTCAAGAAAGCAAAGTGTGCAAGCTAGTTAAATCCCTGTATGCCTAAAAACAAGCCCCTAAACAATGGCATGAGAAATTTGATTCCAGCATGATTGAGAATGGCTATAAAACTAATGAATGTGATAAATGCATCTACTATAAATCTGAAGAAAATTCACATGTCATTATTAGCCTCTATGTGGATGATTTACTTATATTTGGCTCTAATTTGCATATCATCGTCGAAACTAAAAATATGCTTTGTACCCATTTTGATATGAAAGATATTGGTGAGGCTAATTATATTTTGGGAATGAAAATTACCAAAACCTTTGATGGTATATATTTATTAATCAGTCACATTATGTTGAGAAAATTTTGAAAAAATATAATTTTTATAAGTGCAAACATGTTCTTACTCATTTTGATCCCAATGTGCGTTTATTTCCTGTTGAAAATGTTGAGGATGTAATTAATCAAAAGGAATATACTAGTATGATTGGTAGCTTGTGTTATGCAACTAACTGTACTAAACCTGACATTGCCTATGCAGTTAGAATACTTAGTAAGTTTATTAGCAAGCCTGGCAGTGATCACTGGCTAGCCATTAAGCGAATTATGAAATATTTACCTGGTACTATAAACTATGGCTTGTTTTATAATAAATATCCTGCAGTACTTGAAGGTGACAGTGATGCTAATTGGAATACCTTGTCAGGTGATTGATTATCAACCACTAGTTACTTATTTACATTTGGAGGTGGTGCTATAAGTTGGAAATAAAAAAAAAAAAAAAAAAAAACCATTATTGCTATTTCAACAATGGAGGCTGAGCTTATTACTTTAGCTACAGCTAGTGAAAAAGTAAATTGGTTAAGAGATTTGTTAAATGAAATCTCTTGTCGGGCAAAAATCGATTCCACCTATATTGATTCATTGTGATAACATTACAAAAATTAGTCGCGTTAATAACTGTTATTATAATGGTAAATCCAGACTTATCAGAAGAAAACACAGTATTGTGAGATCTTACATGAATAATGGCTTCATAAATGTGGATTATATTAAATCTGGTGATAATCTTGCAGATCCATTAACTAAGGCCTTAGCAAGAGATAAAGTCTGGAATACATCGAAGGGGATAGGGTTGAAACCCATTGAATATAGCAGGCGCCATGTCTGAGAAAACTCAACCCAGGGACCAGAGATCCTATAAATGGGTTCAATGAGAAGAATGATCATATGATGGCCATAAGAAATGCACTAAATTAATTTTTACCCATCCCTATGATGTAAGTGCATTTATCCTGTAACGTTGTAGAGGTTGAGTTATTAAAAAAAAAAACTCTTAATGAATTTCTGTAACTCTTGTTGAATAGGGTGTCACAGTTACAAGAGCACCCTTGACAGAATTCACCTATGTGAGTATGGTAGTGGGGCCGATACCTATGAGATTTGGGCTAATTCTTAAACACACTCATGAATCCTAGGATCGCACGAGGCCGTAATGTGCTGATTGTTAGAACGCCTAGAATATTATGTGTGTGTAATAATTATTTATTTCCCTTAAGCAGTCATAGTTCAATGCTTAGCATATTATTGGCTCTGAAGTATATATTATTGTTTCACTAATGGAGGTTCAATGCAGAGCGCACCTACCATGATGCATAATATCCTTATTTGTCTAATAATCTCAAGATTTATTACCTATAATATTAAAATAGGTGGGGAAATACTAACAGATATTTTAATATTATAATGTGTTATAGATTATATTGTGTGCTTGGGCTCCAAGCAACTTATTCTCCAAGCTACCTTTCTTTGCCTCTAAGAAAAGTTTCTTTCCCTCCAAGTTTTCTTTTCTTTTCCTCCAAGTTTCTTGCCCACCAAGTTTCCTCTCTTCCAAGAACACCCTTTTCTTGCTCACCAAGTTTCCTCTCTTCCAAAAAAACCCTTTTCTTGCCTACCAAGTTTTCCTCTCCTATAAATTGAGCTAACCTCTTATTTTGATTATGAGAAAAAAAGAAGAAGTGTTTTGTTATTTTATTATTTTTGTGGAAGATTATCAGGCAAAGAAATAAAGGGTGTATATGATGAAGTTTTGGATTCAACCAATTGTGCAAGATTGGTGAACCATACGACTTAATCGGGCTATTGTATCCTAAGGGGGACAAGTCAAGGTTTTTTCTGGTACACCGGCGTGAGGCTATGCCTAACCGCAGAGGGCTTGAATCTCTTTAAAGAGAGCGAATTTCCCACGCCTCAACCCTTTCAATAGTTATTGTAATTTTTATTATTTGTATTTTCTGGTGTTTTATTTGTAATTATCACCAACAATAGGTTTTAGGAGGAAAAAAAGCTCATCGCAGAATATTTAGAGCTTAACCCATCTTAATCAGGAAAATT